>NC_079522.1:10626382-11226382 GCF_003711565.1 Takifugu flavidus
GCGCAGGACCTGCTGCAGCTCTTTAACTGTCTATTAAAACATGCAGCAAACTCAAGTGAGGCCTTGAACGGCCCCGACGGCCCCTGCGGACCCACAATTAGCTTTTTAAAAGGGCTTTCTGAACAAACTCTTGGGCCCATTAAAGAGATTCCTGCAGCGGGGATGTTTACTGGCCCGATCCATCCCGGGGCATCATGTCGCAGCAACAATGGCTCACATCATCCTCCAAAAAGCCTAATTACAACCACAAGCAGCAGGGAACACTCCCTGCACACACACCCCGGCACCGCGGGGCCAAAACCTCCTCTTCAGATGGTCGCGGAGGCATTCTGAGCCTGTGATGGCTACATCCAGGATCTGCTCAAACAATCAGCGTTCCTTCTGGCTCTGCTTCTCGTCTGCTTAAGCAATCAGGTTCCTGGACCCAGCGGGGCCCATTTTGGACGGACCCGGATGGCAGATCCGAGGGCCAGCGCTGATTAAGTGGAGCCTTTTTGTTGGGATTGGGGCTTTTGTTTGAAACTCAGAGGAAAATCACCATGAGAGCAGATGTGGAACAGGCAAAGGGCTTCAGGTTCACTTTAGGCTGCTCAGCTTTCCCTGGAAAAACCAATAAAGGATCTGGGAACAGCACGTCTGCGCAGGTTCTGTCTTTCAGGTTGAAGACGGCAGGACCTTCTCTGATCGGAAAGCTTCTTCAGGTCTGATCCCAGTATCAGACTGGAGATTCAGAATTTTATACAGACGTTCCTCCAGAAGCGCAGATTTAAACGCCTTCCCCAAACAGAGCGACAGACAACAGGACAGACGTGCATTTCATATTTCACACAAGCTTGGTTTTCTTTTGAAAGTCAGGAACGGCAGGAATGCGCGAGTTGATTGGCAGCCACAGTTGATGAGGTGTTTTATATCCATGAGGTCATCTTTAATGGTGGAGGTCACTGGTGGAATTTCAGAACACACCACCAAAGAACAACTGGGGACTGGGTCGCCCCCCTGGACTCACCACTGAGCTTTGACCAGGGCACGGAGCGCTCCTCCCTGCATTATGTAACTGGGTTTGATGGTTACCAGTGCGGCAGCTCAAGGACAGTCTCGGGTTCTTTCTCCATACACCCCCCCCCACACACACGTGCTGCGAGGGGAAGTAGTTTCTCAGGACTAAAATCTGCCCTCATAAATCACTTAATGGTGCATAGTTGTTGCAAATTAGGATTGTGACTCAGTTTTATGAAACTAAAAGAATTGATTTTTCCGAGGACGGTGTTAATCCGCAGATCAGAGAGGAAATGATTTGCCTTTCGTGTCCTTTAGCTTGTAGCTCAAAAAAAACAAATTCACTTTTGCATTCACTGATTTTGAGCTAAAAATAAACTCCAGCCTAAACCTGAGCTCCAACGTTCCCCTGTTGTTCTAAACCATGAAAAGTTCTCCTTCATCTGACGAGTCCCCTTTTCTCAGTACTGATGAGCATTTCATGGTCCTGCACCACGACAGCAGGAATCCAGAGGAGCCATAAAGCAGCAGACACAGTAGCTGCGCTTCATTACAGCCATAAATCCAAATTCTTCGCCTGCTTTGCAGATGTCGTGATTCACGATGATTAAGGAGGATTCTTCAGAAGTTAAAAGCGGCTTTTTTATATCAACAAGTCTGAGATTCCACCATCATCATGCTTCTGTTGTCACACACACTGACTCCACCCACACGTGTGTAGACCAGCCGATAAGCCACCGATTCTCCGGTTTCCCAGGGGAGCAGTTCTGCAGATCAATGCACGTCCACATGCTGTCGGGGTGAAACCGTATCATGTGTTCTTTTTTCTGAGAGCACCAGCACTCCCAAATATGGATCCGACGTCTACAAATATGCACATTGTTATGCAAAGACTGCAGAGCAAACCTGAGGTCATTTCATCCACACAAAACCTTAAACTCTGATTTGGAACGCACAATTTCAGATAAATAAGCTTCCTGGGATTGATTATTCGACACGCCAGTTTCCAGAGATCAGTTCTTTTCTCCAGCTGCTGAGTGAAGGACATCAGAAAAGTGTGAGGAGGGGATCCGAGGTCGGCTTTAAATCCTTCATCTGAACCCACGTGTTTGTGATCAATACAATCACCGCTGGACCAGTGAAGAGAGCAGTCAGACTGGAGCACACTGGTTCTTCTGGAATGTCACAACATGGTTCCCACAACAAGGGAACCCAGAAGATAAAAGTCATCATACATACATGTTATCAATCTCTGAGCTTCTTCAGCAGAGTCCCGGGGTGTTCCCCATCCTGTCCTGCTTCGTCCAGCCAAGTCTGACTTTCCTGATGAGGGAATCCCGATCCAGCGGGTTCCGCTGCACACTAACTCACGAGAGGAGGCTCGCCAGAGGAACACCACAAATCAAGCAGGAGAAAACAAAACTTTAAGTCCAGAGGGGACTTTCTTAGTCTAAGAAAGTTAAGTTCAACTGAACAACCTAAATTATTCAGTGCACATGCAGGCACAGACATTCGAAATTCCAGATTACTAAATTGGGGCGCTTGGATCAGGTTCTGAGAAGTACGACCAGTGCGAGACGGGATTCTTCGCAAAGTACGAAAACCATTGTACAAACTCCAACAACCAACCATATCAAAGAAGCCGTAAATACTGTAAAGCTTAACCCTGAGACGTGTCTCGGACATTCTTTTCACGTCCAGATTTGATTTCACAGAAGCCTCCAACACAATGAAACCGATGCTGAACTCTGTGTCCATGGACAAAACAAGAGAATTAATCTGAAAGTCAGACTTCCGCCTCAAGAACAGGCGTCCTGCAAAGCTTCCATCAGAACATCCAAACAGAGCAGCGTTCAGGGTCGAGCCGCTGCAACTCCAAACCTCTGCAAAAGCACTTAACAGGTAAACCTCCAGGGGGCAATAACTTCCTGTATGGATGGGAAGCGAGGAGAGAAGCAGGACGTTCAGAGGGTGGATGGTCGGGTGGAAAAGTCACGGAGCAGATGGAGGAGTCGCAGAGGAGGCGTTCAGAGCCGAGCAACAGGTTGGTCTGTTGACAGGTGGAGGGCAACATCCAGCGCACCTCTGGAAGGTTCGGCAGATGTGGACAATCACACTAATGAGCAGCGCCTTGAGCTGAGAGGAAATGTGATGCAATCAGGTGAGTCCCAGGCTGGAATTGGTGTCTCTTAAGTTCAGAGACAGACAGCCGAAGCAGGTCTGATTTATGAAGTCTGGGTATCGTGTTGCCACGGACGCCACATACAGCCAACCTCCAGAGTTTAGTGAGGAACATGTGCGGCGGATCAGACCCTCCCCCCAGGAGGGCCGACACCGAAGGACACACCGAAGGATTTATGATGAGCAGCCTGAAACCTTTTACGATGATACCTGGGGACTTCCTCAGGTCAACGGCAGAAGCAGCAGCAGCAAAAAATAAAAAAAAATAAAAGATTTTACAGAAGAATATTCTTTATTTTGCTAAAAAACAGATTGGAAATGGTATAACTCGGAATCCCGAGGGAACGTTTACACAGTCCAGGAACCAGTTTGGCTTTAACAGCGGTGCTAATTGATTGGAGCAGCATGTTTGTTAGCTGGAGTGCAGCAGATGTTTACGATCTGCTGGATGTCAGAAGGAATCCGAAAGTCTCTTCTGGGCTCCGAGGGGAGAGAACACATCTTAATCTGTGTATTTATGTCATCACCTTATCATGTTTGAAACAACTCTTCCAGGCTTTTTCCCTTTTGATACCAGCTGCCAAAACCAACAGTTGGAGACTCCAAAGCCTCCATGTGTTTGTGAGATACTTTGCAAGAAATTAGCATGGAGCATTACCCACAATCCCTCTGGGCTCCCTCAGAGGAAGCTGCTTGGGTCCAGTTACGCCTGTTACTTGTTGTCCATGATGGCGCTTTTTCAGCAGCTTTCTGGCCTGAATGCTTGCCGTCATCGACGCCCCCAGGACCTGGAGCAGGTTTAGTCCAGGTTTCAAGCCCCTCCAGCTCAGATGGAATGAATGCTTGGTCTTATTTAAATGCTTGCTGTGGTTTCGAAAAGGCCTCGGATTTGAGGGTCGGGAACCTTTTTACAGGTGTGAAGTGCAGGTCGATGACCTGAGCTGAATCTGCACAAGGATTTGTTTGATTCTCGCCACTTTTCAGCACCGGGAACATTTTGAAAAGCTCAGTGGTGTTTTAATAATCTGCTGTAATGCTTCGTCCTCCCTCACAGTTCAGGCTTCATCCGCAGTAAAGCCCAGAGAATTCCAGACAGACAATCGTCATTTTGAGCTTATTTGGAGAACCAGGCGGGACTGACGGCTGCCAGGTGACCCAGAAAGATCCCGCAGTAGATCAGTTTCAGTCACATATCAGACAAGCTTCACGTTAAAGTCGCTAGCATCAGGTTTTTGTCCAGTTTTATAATTCAAATTTCAGCTTCAAGGCAATTTTGTGAAGTTAAAGTCAGACGCAGACACGAGAGGCACCAGGGATTATCAGGGATCCACAGATCCACATGCAGGAACGTTCTGTTGTCTGGCCAGGCCCACAAGATACAGCCAAAAAATCTGAAACATGTGTGAATACGCTCCAAGTGCTTTACAACACACGTGCAACAACCAACACAAAAGCAGAACCATCCAGAATTCAGAAAAAAGTCAAAACATTACAGACGTTTGGACAGATCCAGATGCAGCTACGAGTTGTAGATGAGTTGAAGCTAAAAGGGTTACGGTAACCAAACCAGCTTCCTCTACCGAAGGTATGAGTTTGTAAATGCAGCAGCAGCTCATTTGCCTCATGTTAAAGTCAATGACTTTAACATGAGGCAAAAACAACCAAAAAAACCCCACTCTGCTGTTATTTACAGCTATTTCAAAGTCTGTCTGATCTGTAGCCCAGAACATGGATTTACCAGCCTCTACTGGACCCGGACTGGGTTTGTTCTCCAACCAACGTGCTGGAAAATGTTGTGGGTCCCCCCGGTGCGACCATGTGTGGGGCGTGTAAAACAGCACGACCTCCGGCTCGGCTGCTTCTGACAGAATACGTTTTATTTATTTATTTATTTTTTTAAATTTGACATGTGCAAAACTTTCATCAGCGTTTCCAGATCGGGTGATTTAGAGGCTGAAGCCTGTTATCAAACACAGAGAGAGTCGTTTTGTGTTGAACCTCAAAAGTTTTAGAGAAAACACTTTATGAAAAACATTTGTGAAAGAACCTTGAAAGAAAAGACAGAAAAATCTGAAAAAATGTAAATAAAACATTTAAATATATATATATATATATATATATTTAGTGCCTTATGATGACTTGTAGCCATGCAGACTTTATTAATCAGTGTTGAGATGGAAAACGGGGCTTTTGGTTTCAGTCCAGCTTCTTTTTAAACTTATAGCTCATCGGCTAATTAGCGTGTGACATTTACGACCTTCCTCCAGCTGCACCTTCGGTTGTTGGCGATATTGCTTTGTGCGGATTGTAAATCACGCATCAGCAGCATTGGGAACCCTCCTCAGGGGGGAGGTAAAAGGCTGATGTTTTTACCTGTTCTGGAGCTGGAGGTCGAAACCCGTTCGCACATCTTCACTTTCAGAACCGCTGACTTCCAATACCTGCAAATCGAGAGGGTTCCGTCAAAAAAACACCAACAACAACCTGCACGTTTCTTCTATCACGTCGGATTCTGCAACTGTGGTTTGAGGTGTTACGAAACAAAGGAGTTCACAAGGTCAAAACCTGTGATCTCTGACCTCAGGCCCTCCGGCGCCGTGGGCTTTGTTTGACCTCTGAAGCTCCTGCTCAACAGAAAAAACCCAACCGTGCAGAAACAGGCCAGCCTTATGCGTCTGACATCATTTCCTGTGTTTTACCGCACATTCTGAAATTTTCTTCTCGTGTCAGGACACGAACCTTTGGTCGCTTCACTTCTGAAGCCAACAGCGCAACGCTGCATGAAGGAATTTCCTCCTCTGATTAGAATGAATTTCATTTTCATCAAGGAAGAATGTCAGATGCTCAATCTTTAGCGAGCCTAATTCTTAGTGGATTCTTTTAACCAGCAGTTAGCGTTTACTGTTGGATGATTAACATCCTGAACTGCTCTCCAGGACGTAGCACACAAATGGCTAGTCTGCTAATTTTTCCCGAAGGGCTAATTAACAATTTCTAGCACCTCATTCTCATATTCCTCATTCCAGGATCAACGTGTAACTTTGAAACATGAAGATAGAACACTCAGAAGCGAACGCTCAGGTGAGAGACAAGAACAAAAAAAACAAACGGAGGTAACTAAAATAATTATATGTTCCCAGATTTTTGCTGATTCATGAAAGTAACATGCAGAAATGTTGCCTGTCTGGTTTCTGCTAATACTACAGCGCCAAAAGCAGATGCATTTCCCTTGACTGTGACGTCACTTCCTGCACCGATGGGACTGTTTATGCAGGATGATTGACACTCGACCACTGTAAACAAAAGGCCGCATTAGCATGGAAACTCCTGATTATGAACAAACACAAACAAAGCGAATGTCGAGGAAAGGATGAGTCAGTTGTTCATGAGTTAGATCTGAACTGTACATAGATCCACGTTGTTTTATTACAACGTAAATGTTTTAAATCACATCAAACAGCCACAGAGCGCTCGCGCTAAAAGACGCGAAGCCACTTGAACGCGTCTGTTTACTCGTCTGTCAAATCCGATCTCAGCGAGCGTCCTCGTTATTTAATGAGACAGGTGAAGTCATGCGTGCACCACAGCGACTCCAAACCAGAACATCTGGAAACTTTTAGAGCAAATGTGAAGACGCCGCCGTCTGTGGCTGGAAGACACCAAACTGGAGAGAAATGAGGAATTAAAGCATCCATGTTGTCACGAGTGGGAGCCTGCAGGAGCGAGACCTCCACGTTTTCACTGTGGAAACCATGAAATCATCTTCTTGCTGGCTGGAAACTCTTTAAGCTTCACAAAAACTGGAGGAATTTGGTGAGTGAAGTGGCGCTCAGCTCAGATTTGCCATCCCACGCTTCTCACCTTTCCTGGTGTAAAGTGTGAAACGGGAATGTCACGCCGGGCTGTTTCTCTCGTCGGGGTGATTTGACAGAGCAGATTTCAGAAGCTTCACAAAGAACTGATACTTCTCACGGTTTGGGCGCGATGCCCCGTTTTAGAGATTCCTATTGAAGCATCTTTCATAAATGCAATGGAATCTCCAACTGTAACCTGACAGGAGTGTGGAAATGAGAGGGAATTCTGAAGGAAGATGAGGCTTCACAACGGCCACAAGACGGATCAATCATTCTGACATCCTGGTTTTGTCTTCATCCTCAAGTCCAAGGACAGATTTCCACCGCTCACGTGTCACTATGGCAACAATAAAAGTATAAAAATTCCTCCGATGGTGATGACGTCATGCGCTCACAGATAAAATCGAGCTGATTCTTTCAGCAAAAGTGAAAAACCTGCACGCTGAGCTGAGGCGGCGACACCAACGCGGAATAATGTTATTCCTGTTCACAAGCTAACGTGAACCGACAGACACACTTTTACCTTAGAAACATGACCTCACCAGACAGCCCCGTTTCTCATCAGTGGAACTCTGTGGTTCCCCGTGGAACCATTCGAACGTTACATAACAGTGTGAAATTACAGCAGAGCTGGCATCAGCCTGCTTATTCCAAGGAGATTTCCTGCTCTTATTTTCCTTTTCCTCCTCCTCTGTGGTGAATAAACCATCACTTCACTCCTCACCGAGTCAAAATCTTGTCACATTTTTCCCCCCCTCATGGTGGAACAATCCATCAGTTGCCATAGCGATGATACATAGGACCCATTTTTGCCTTGTGGTCGCTCAGGAAAAGTCCCTGCGGCGGTCTGGAAAAGTGATGTAATCCCTCACATCGTTTCTGGTGTTTCAAAACCGGACTGCAGTTACGACATTGTGGGTAAAGTAGAGATGGAGAGGGGGCTGCAAAGACAATATTGCCCCCCAGAAGGTTTAATGAGCTCATATGTCGGACCGGAGTGCTGCGGAAGCCTGCAACCAACTGCTGTTTTCCATCATTTCAACTCTCCACTGCAACACTTTGAGAGTTCGTATGCAGAGGCTGATCGGAGGCGCCGCGAAAAATGAGCTCGGCAGGAAAATGTTACCACAGCTGCGGGTTTCAGAAAAGGAGTTTCCTCAAAATGATGCATGACTCTGACTGTTGTCCCGGAGGTCAAGACGCAAAATAGAAAAGAAACGGTTTTGGAAAAACCATTTAGAAACTGTTTTGGAAACACTGTCCTTTTTGCAGCTAAATATTTTTGTTATGTTATTTTATATCATGTTATATATCGTAGCGCTGCAGCCAATGATGTGAATAAATTCCCTTTTGGTATTTATTAACATTTAGTTTTTTTGTGAATAGAAATGGATATTGTCACTATTACGTGTGGCCAACATTTGGGCCTTTATCTTGATCATTTTATTTTTTAAATGTAATGTAGCACATAGAAGAGATGTTCTGCTGTTCCTCAGAACAATAGAACATCTCTACTATACCAACTCGCCTCAATAACCCAACTGGCTCTATTTTCATCTATTTAGTTGGAGTTTCAAAAACACTATTTTAAAAAGCTTGAAAGCTTCTTTGCCACCTGCTCTAATACAGACATCAGACAGCTTATCGCAGCTAACGGGCTAACAGGCCAAACAAAGAGTCACAGCAGATGCTAATGTGTCCTGAACAAGGTCTCTTTCCTCTGATAAACCAACATTTACATCCAAATACAAACATTAAAACCACTGATATTAAATTGTTCTTAAACTGACAAAATGTAAAAGTTTAATCTTACAGAGAGGAGTTCAGATGCTTGTTTAGAACTTTTGCTCCCATTCCACACCTGTGGCACGAGCACACAGGAAGTGATGTCATGCCTGGTCCTGCTCAAGGTTTCTTCCTGTTAAAGGGGAGTTTTTCCTTGCCACTGTTGTTTGTTAGGGGTTAGGCCCTGGGATTCTGTAAAGCGCCTAGAAACAATTTTGATTGTAACAGACGCTATATAAATAAAGATTGATTGATTGCTTGATTGATTGATTGATTGATTGATGCATTCAGTTTCATATGAACAAGCACCATTGTTTTGTGATGGACTTCAGTTTAGCTTTAGCTTTTTACTCCAGTCATAGATTATCCTCCGTTTTAAAGAAATGAAGTTAAAAAAACAAATCTGACAACAATTCTTTAAAAAAACCCATCAAAACTTCTTTATTTTTGAAAATACATAAACAAACATGATGAAAAACATCCATGTTAATGTACAATCTTGTATTTTTTTTTTTTTTACAAAGCTTCTGCTTTAAATGACTTTGTCCCTGTTTAATAATATTATTAATGATCATTCTAATAAGAAGGTCAAGGCAGGAGTACAGTCAAAAGACACCAGCTGGAAGTTAAAGGCACAGTACAAAGTACACAGTACATGTTTACGTTAAAAAAACAGCATTGATTTGGGCGCTATATCGTAAAAGAGAGAGAAAATGCCCAGCATCAGTTTGATGGTTGAACTTGCCTCAATAACCTAACTGGCTGTGTGACGTTTGGCAGCACACTGAGCCACAATTAGCCGTTAGCACCAATGGAATTCAGGACAACTGAAATACACAAACACTCAGCGGCTAATGTTTTGTACCCGTATGACATTTTCTTTGAATTGTCAACGTTAGCTGTACTTCAAAAGAGCCGGCTGCGTTTGTAGTGAGCAAACCTTCGTGGATATTTCAGCCTCTCTGCGAGTAGTTCCTGTATAAGGGTTGTAATATATGGCTAACCTCTTAGCATAGATGCAATAGAAGGCTACTAATGTGCCAAAACTGCTCATGTGGCTGTCACAATGAATTAAAAAAATAAAAAAGCTTTCTATGTCTGTGTCCACATTGTTGGCCTGTAGTGATTTAGCATAACTAAGCTGAAGAGTATGGTTAAAAAAAGGCCAGGATAATGGCAATGCATTTGAAAACAAACATTCTCTCCATATACATATAAATACATTTCTGTGCAAATTGCAACTGAAGGCGCCCGTGGCTGGCTAAGGTTCTCTGTTTGGGTCTTTTTTTTTTTTTTTAATCGACACATCTGGAGGTTGTTATGGACCTGATTAGTTTGGATGTTTCAATCCTGCAGGTTTTGCGAAGCTCTAAACGCCGCCATCTGCGCTACACTTTCATAATTGTGTTAAATTTCCACACGCCGCTCCACTAAAGATCGGCCGCGGGTGTTTTGTGAGTGACGCAAAGAGCTCAAATGTCAAAAAACTCCAATTTTTGAAAAAGATTTCATGAGTGGACCGGAACAAGATGTCAGCCAAAACACGAAATCGGCCGACGGCAGTGGCGCTGATGTCGGGCGCCGCTGGTTTCAGGTGGACTTTCAGGCTGAGGTTTAAACTCAGTTCCAGTTGATCCCAGAGACCTGCCATCAACAGGAATGAGAGTTTTGCCGGTGCGACTTAGTGAAACGGTGTAATTTCGCCCGCCAGTTATTCCGACGCCAGTCCTGTCCGTCAGACCTGCAGACGACGCTGCTGACATGCTCGAGGTTTCACTCACTCGTGAATTAATTCCCCTTAATAAACGTCAACCGCTGACACGCGTGCCTCAATTTATATGAGTTTGAGTGTCAACTGGTGGAAAAGAACGCGTTCCGAACATCTACCAGAGGAGCAGTAAAAGAGTTTTATAGCACAGAATAAAAGAGCTCACCTGCTGTAAGAAATGTAATGGAAGACCTTTGATAAATAACATCTCTCAATAATGAAAATAGTATCCAGGGAGCCAGCTTCCCATTATTTTAACATAAAATAAAATATATCTCGTGTT
The DNA here is from genome assembly GCF_003711565.1 of Takifugu flavidus. Taxonomy (NCBI): domain Eukaryota; kingdom Metazoa; phylum Chordata; class Actinopteri; order Tetraodontiformes; family Tetraodontidae; genus Takifugu; species Takifugu flavidus. Next base: position 10,637,250 of record NC_079522.1, read on the forward strand.
AACTTTGCTTCCCCGACGCAATGCAGAGAGCATTCAAAGAATCTTTGCTCTTCTACCAGTTTAGCCCTGTTGGTTGATAAATAGTAAAGATGAGACGTGTTTGCATTTATGGTTTCCTAAGCTCTCGTAGCTAATTCCCTGACACGAATGTCCTCTACATGATTTTACAGCACTGGGTGAAATGAGGCAGTTCAGAAGTCGGCTTTGGAGGGGCCCCTGGTGGGTTCTCGCCAGCCCAGCTAGGTGTTGGGGGGGGGGGGCGATTCTTCTGAGGGGGACTCAGTCCGTTCACCATTTGCCTGGGATGGGGATTCCACACTCGTACCACGACACGTAGCTGACATGGGAGTGTCCACCAATCTGGCCAAAGTGGACCGGCTCCTGTCGGAGGGCTCTGTAGAAACCTTCAACAGACAAAGCTACACTTCAGTACGATTTAGCCGCAGTTAGCTTAACTGCTACAGCCACACGTTACAATACGATGGTAGAGTTAGCGCCCAACATCAACCACGTGTTTTCAACAATAAATATAGGAGGGATCCAGATCCCTGGATCTGATGAAGTCATTCAACAAAAACATTCTGAGTTAAACATTTGCCTGACGTTTGCTTGTGATGACGCACGGCCATGCATCCAGCTTCTGCAGTTAGAACAACCGCAGCTGCACAAACACCTGCCGGGAGGAGTGTTTACCGAGTCTGGATGGGAGCAGGTCTGCTCTGAGGTGCCTGCCTGTTCTTCCATCCAAGAAAGAATCCACGAACTGGCAATGATCCTCGCCGAAGCCAGACTGGTCGCCAATGTTGTAGAATTTACCTGCCCAGTAAAGACAAACAGGAAGGGCTCAGCGACGGGCTGAATGAAGCAGGCATGTGAGGCCCAGGCCAGAGGCTCACCGTTGAGCGTGTCGCTCAGGTAGATCTTGTACCGCAGCGAGTTGCACAGCTGGACTCCGACAAACTTGCGGTACCACGTCCTCTTCACGTACTGTTTGCCGTGACAGTCCGAGTGCGAGTCTGTGGTGAAGGGGAACTGGGTCCAAATGGCATCTTTCCCTGCAGAGATGGAAAAGCTCAGCGCGCAGCCTTGAAGCTGTTAGCACGTACGGCTTTTATTCAACCTTACCAGAGACGTTCTCGCTCACCCGCGGATCGGCTAAACACAGAACAGACAAGAAAGATCCCTGAAGTTAACATCTGGCGAGTCTAAAGTGGTGCTGATAGCAGCAAGTAATAGCAGCATTTTGAGGAATTTGTCCAGTTTGGGGTTGAACCCGGAAGCAGTTGAGCGTGATGGTACCTGATTCTGTGTTGAAAGACACGGGTTCACTCTCGGGGCCGATCCCCAGATCGTTCTTTGGCTTCACCGTAAACTCGTAGCTGTCAAAAACAGGTGAGATGAATAAAAGACCTGATTTTTTTAATGATTATATTCACCTTCCGTGATCTGGAACATTCCGATCTGCCACAATCCGACCTAAACCACGTCTCGAAAACATACCCGGCGGCTCCTTGACGGCAACAGCGTTTCGAATCACTCGCACCTGCCAGATTAAAGTCCAGCTGTCTTCCCTCACCCCAAATAGTTTTCCTACATCCAACACCGTTAAGCCCAGCGAGCAGAACGGACACCCTCTGCTTATTTTTGCTCTCCGAACGTCTGGCTGCGACACCCTGCTCCACTCTGTAGCTGCTCGGCTTGTTTTGACAGCTGAATGTGGCATGTTTGAGCCGTCTGAGCACTGAAGCAGACCATATTTGTCAGAGCAGAACACATCAGGAGGCGCAGTGGATGGTTCATTGCGGCGTATCCAGTTCTCCCCCTGAGTTAGGCGCTATCATTGAGTGATTTTTCATGCTTTCATCCGCTGATGCACCACTGAATTAGCCTGACGAGATGTTGCCAGGTGTTTGGTGAAACGGTAGCCGTTTGAATTTTACTCCCTCAGTTTTTCAGATCCAGGAGAATCTCAGGATCTCATTGATGGTGAAACATTTGAGGGAATAATAGAGATGAGCTAACTTTTATGCAGATGTGAAAGTTTTTTGCTATTTGTCAAAACGGTTTCTCAACGGCACTTTTAAGGTTGTGGCAGCCAACTGTAAAAATGTAATTTACAGCTAGATTTCTTTCATTTAAATGAACAAGACAAATCTAAAAGTAAATGTGAAATTAAAATGCAAGTATTAGATGAATAGAAACTTTAAATGTAATTGTTAAATATAAATGTTAACTGTAATTATTGAAGGTCTCCATCCAAAACAGCCCCACCCACAACTTCCTTTGGATCTGTGGACAACCTGGCCATCATCTCCAGTGTTCTGTCTCTGTCTGCTACCTTTGGAAAAAGTCCAACTCCGGTTCTGCATCGTTTTCATGGCCATACATTTTTGCCCGTGCATCCCAAATGGTCGTGGCAGTAAGAGTTAATATGTAGCCTACATTCGGTTTGCATATTGGCTTTGCTGTTGAACATGAAGATCTGATAAAAAATAAATTGGGGCGCTCTAGGAGTATCAAATTTGCTCCCCTAAAAAATAGACAAAAACGAAAAAAGAAGAAAATGCTCCAACTAACATTTCTATAGCCTAACATTAGCGCAGCAGGGTGGGCTGTCTGAGGTGGACATTTAGTTTTACACTCGGCAAGACATTTACATTTACAATGTTTATAATTAACATGTATATTCACATATCAGATTTTGGACTCTAGGCTAAATGTAAGGAAATTAGTTGTGAGTGAACTGTTTTGCATGTTTGATGTTTGCTGAGGTGAACCCGTTCTTGGACCAGAATATGATTGTTTGGGTAAATTGCAACAAACACACCTGCTCTCTGGTCTGAGGTTCTCGACAGCTGTGTGGGTCTGGTTGGTGGTGAGGACAGAAACCTGCTCACCATCGGGACCTTTGGCCGTGGAGATGACTTCATACTCTGTGGGGAGGACAGCAAATTCAGGATTGGGTGTTAGAGGGATTCATACCTGGTCAGAAGCGGTGCTCCTCCATACCGGTGGTGTCATTGTCTGATTTTTCCCAGTCCAGGATGACGAAGGACGGGCATCCTTCCACCGTCACCACAGTAAGGTTGGAGGGAGGAGAACGAGGTGGCGAAGTCACATTCACCTCGCCAGGTTCATCTTCTGGGAAGTAGTTGAGGGAGGAGGTGATGGAGCACGGCTCGTCAGGTTTCTTGCCCGTTTGGTAGATGACATGAGGGGCTTTGGGAGCAGGAGGAGCTTAATTAGTCAGAATCCCAGGACTAGTTTGGGTTTGGTTCGGTCCGTGGGTCCACCTACCTACATATCGTTTCTTTCCTAGAGCATCAAGGTCAGAAGATGGCTGTGGTTTGAAGAGCTCCGAGTCTTCCCAGGATTCCTGTCGACTTGCTGGATAAACAAAAAAGACAATTTTGAGAAACATCCTTAAAGGAATTATTCCTTAAAATAATGCACATAAGCAATCAACGTCCAGCCGGAGCAGGTAGGACTCAAGACAAGTCCTTGTACCTGCTGTTGTTGGGGCGAACGTGGTGGTCTGTTTCCGGTCCTGTTTGGTGGGCTTGGTGGTCGCTAGGGGAACTTTGGGCTTTGAAATGGGCAACTTGTCCTTCTGCTTCAAGCTGTTCAGTTTGTCTAACGTGATGAAAACAGTCAGTCGACTGAGTGAAGAAGGTTCACTGAGACGAGACAAGAGCTGCTCTGACCTGTTTCTCCTGGTTTCCCCACCATATTTGGTTTCTTGTTGAGCGGAATGGACGGGCGAGCAGGAGATCCTGAAATAAACAAACATTCAGCTCCTTATATTCAGCAGCAGGTTCAAGATGTTCATCTCTAAGGATCACAAAGATGTATTTAATCCTGAAACTGAAGACTCTTCAGGACCAACGGAGCCATAACGGACCTCCAATCAGAGACAAGGCTTTTCAGTGGTTTGAAGTGGTGAATTATACAACACAATGTCTCTGCTAGCGATCAGATTTAGGCATGTTTTCGCCTGCAGACAGTTTTTGTACATCATCAGGAACGAATAAAGCTTTAACATCGACTGCGGCTCCATTTTCATGCTAGGTGCCCTCCAATCTACTGGAAAATCTATTTTCCTCCCCCAAAATAGAACTTTATACCTGTTTCCAAACGCCAAATGAACCTGAAAACACCAACAATCTCATGTAATTTGTCTGTTTTCCTAAATCTGCTATGCCTAAATCGAGGAGCTGCATCTAATTATACCCACGTCTCTCATTCAGGCAAAAGCCCAAATTCCTCACAATCAAGGATTTGACCTAGTTCCAAAACTAAATGGAACAAATGTGGTGCCAGAAACATCAAGCATGATGGAGTCCTGACAACTTGTAATGTTAGCGCCAATGAAGGCGGGATGGCTGCCAGGCTCCCTGCGGTGCTGAACTTTGCTGCTGTTTTCTTTCTTTTCTCTTCTTTTTTTAAAGATGTTTTGTCCTCAAGGACTAAAAGCTTCTGTTATTCTTGAACAGACTGGGCCAAATTTTCATCCATCAACAAAGGTTAATCAAACAGGATTTTTATTTTTAGGCGGCCGCGGTGGAACCTGCTGTGATCACTGACCAATGTCGGAGGTTCCAGAGCGAGACTAAACAAAATAAATGTTAGCACAAATCTGTCTTTTCAAGCACAAACAATCCTGCAATTAAAATGAAGGACAGTTTCCACATTCCGAGGCCTGATGCACGTCAATCTTGCCCTGGTTGCGTGACGGTACTCTAAACACATTTCAGACACATTTAGTGCAATTACTATTCCAGCCATTAAGCAGTCGCCGCTGAATCTGTTGAGCATTTATAAATGAGCCGACCGCCTGTAATTGTCAAACCAGAATCATCACATTCCTTAAAATTCTGCCATCAGAAAAATGTGCAATGCACTGTGAGGTTCTTACAAAAATAAGCTAATGATCAGAGCATCACTTCGCTTTCTGAAAAGTATTTTCCACCATCTTCGCCAAAGCTAGCTTTCTGACTGACGGAGAATAATTGTTCCTTCGTCTTGGCTTCGGCACACACAAGCACGCGAGCCAAATCATGCAGAATCGCGGCGGAGACCAGAGTAACTGAAATACTAGTCAGCACGTGCAGATGTGGATGCAGACAGGCGAAACTCGGGCTTCTGCCAACCACAAAAACCACAGAGAATCCAACCTATTCGTCCTCCAAAAGTGAGTTTTATTACTATTAAAACCAGCCTTTATTCCTTTACCTCAGATTTTCAAATAGAGTTCCTCATCTCAGTGTCAGTAGTTTATGCTAGGTATACGCTAACGATACGATTTTACATTTCAGAAATCAGTCAAAAGAGGTTCATCAGACATCTGTTGTGATATCACACAAAAGGGAGGTGAAAATAAAGAGTTTTCCTTGAAAGCATTCATAGAGAAGGCAACAGGTGAGCGCCACATTTCAAATCCCGCCATTTCTGTCATTCATGCCTGATTGGATATTTGCAAAAATGGACATACACGCCACAGAAAGCAAGGTGCGATCTGATGTACAGACTGTGACATAACTGAGTTTTAACAGGTCAAAGCCAGAGAAAACCAGAGTCCAGATGTTTAAAACCGTCACCACATGGAGCAGAGAGCGCCGTGATCTGCCGCCGTTACTGCACTTATGTAACCAGCTCAAATAATCAAGCTGCCACTCCAGCAGATGCTTGATTATTTGGAGAAGATCTGGCAAGAAGCTGAAAACCTGCAGAAGCTCGAGGTGAGACAAACATGTCAGACGAAAGGCGACGCGGACAGACAGATCACTGGATGGATGGACGGATGGATGAGGATTAATAAACACGATGGATGAAGACAGAAACACCGACATGAGCTGCAGCGGCGGTGGAGATGCTGCAACAGTGGCTGGAGGGTTAATGATGGAACACAGAGTGACAAACGAAGTCAGTTTTTACCCAGTTGAGGTCTGGACCATAACGCGGGTTTAGGAGGGGAAATGCCGCGGTGTGGCTGTCCGTTAACTGTTGGGACAAAACCAGGTGTTGTGAGAGGGAAGAAACCAGCACTGACAGCTGAACCTGACGCAGGAACAACCAAAGAAAACGCACCCCGAGTCAAATTCATCCAGTCTTTTCATACAGCTTAGAAAAATCAAGCTGCTTCTGTGGTGGCGGTGAAGAAGCCACCAGGCAGCCTCACCTTTGATGATGAGCTTACATTTGTTAATTGTCTGAATTAATGAGAGTTCACATTCTAGCTTCATTCCAAAGCAAATTATCTCAAGGGGCGCCCGAGCACCAACTGGTTGTTCCAGGGTTCGGTTCACTTAGCAGGTGAAAAAAAATTAAAAATCACAAAGTGGAGAAGGAATAAAATTAACCAACAACAACAAAAAAACAAACAAACAAAAAAAACAAACAAGAAAACTGCAGAGAGAAAAAAGCTGAGAAATTCCATGGAACATATTGAAAAATGAAAATGTTTTCAATCATGGATTTAAATTCCAGTGATGGCAGCACCAAGCACAGCAGGGCAGGTTTGACCATCGGCATTCAGCACTCTGCATCGCTAACACACCAACATGGGTTCAGCCAATGAAGTGACTCATTTTGGAATTGCAGCTGAGCACATCTGCTAGGATCTAAACCCGGCATGTGCTGTCGCCATTCCTGAGACTCATCAGCTTAAAACAAGATAATTTATAACGATTATTAACTCTTGTGGTCATCCGTCAAGTGTTGTAACTACTGTACTGTAGCCTGCGCTGTTCGCTTGGGTGTTTTACTTTTGGTTTATGAGCTCCGATTACAATTCTGAAAGCAAAATCAACAAAACACAGTCTCGTGATGAAAGCTACCCAGAGGAGCGACTGGTGCAGGTCTATAGCTCCTAAGGAGAGATTTTAGGAGATAGATAAGGCCTCAAAAACCAATGGTAGTGATATTTTCACACTAATCAAAGAGTCTTTAAGTGCTCAAAATCAACGGAAAATATATGAATTGAAGCTGCTGATGTTGCCATGACTGGAAGATGGTGTGAAAAATGATAATAGAGGGAATCCTGGAGGAAATGTAAGTGACAGAGTGAAACTCCTGGAATGAGCAGCCAACCCTGTGAACAAAAACACTGGAAGCTTGATGTAAAGAGACAGTGGCAACAGAAGAGCTGGACTTCAAGGTGGAGAGGAGAGGCAAGATGAGGCTACGTTTACCCCAGTTAGTTTTGTCTCTCTCATTGGCCAGAGCTGATCTCAGCAAAGATGATCCGTCCTGTGATTTGCCGTAAGCTGCGTGGGAGAGAAGAGTTTTAAGGTGGACAAACACCAATAATTCTTAAGAGGCTCCACAACCTGTTGAGTTCAAATTCAGAGGAATTAATCTTTCCTTAAGAAGAGTTTGAAAAAAGAATGAGAAATGTTTTGAGGAAACACTCCTGGAATCGAAGGAAACCTTCTTTTCTTTGCAGATGACACCACTGTGTTCAGAGAGGACCTGGAACCATTAAGTCTGTCAAAGATTTGACCCAGTTTGACCAGAAATGAAAGAGAAACTGAAAAGATGCTACAGCTAAGATAACCACCTGTATCTGGTATTGAATATAGTGAATAATGTCACCGTTAGCAGATGACTGTGTCATTTGTGTTTCGTTTTGAAAACTGCTTCAATATTCTCATCACTGACCCCCCCCACAAAAAACACTGAAGACAAAAAATAAGGAAGGTTGAAGAGGAAAATTACCAGCGGGGTTATAAGACTTCTCGGGTGCATTAGTGGGAGTAGCTAGTCTGTCCGTGTCTGCCCGTTTGTTGTCCTTAGTAGTTTGCCCGAGATGCAAGTCATCATTGGAGAGTAATTTAAAGATGGGGGCTGTTGTGGTGACTGGTGGGGCAATGGTGGGCAGGAGTTGGGAGAGGGCAGATGGAGGAGTCGCTGGTGGGTTGGAGTCATTTCTAATAGCGTTTTCCATGTCTGAGGTGAGAGAGCAGAGCGGCACAATGATCATGGGAATCTGATGGGACTTCCTTTGATTGCATGATATTTGCTTAAAACTAAATGAATTTCGATTATTCTAGTTTTAAGTAGCACAGATTAAATCTCTGAACTCATTGTTTACTTAAATAGCTAAAGGTTCTGGGTTGGTTCTTATTCCCATGATCTTGTGCCTCAAAGAAACAACAAAAGTCCAGACAGAGGACGATAAGGACGACACACAATCACACACAACAGGAGGATCTGCAGAACGACCTGTGTTGTCTTTCCTCCTGAGATCGACAACAACGTCTGCGTCTGAACTGGCTGACATGCAGTCTCATCATGCAGACTGACTGAACATGGCAACCACATCTCAAAGCAACAAGGACAAAAGACACAGACAGAAGATAAAGGGAGAGATCCTCAGTTTGAGATGCTGACTCATTTAACTGATATTAGCAAGAGTACTGTTATAAATATAATAATTTTAATATGTTGACTGTACTAGTGTCTAGTAAACTAGCTCGTATCAATATCTTTTTACTAAAAAGCTCAAGCATGTACAATTTATCAACATCTTGAGCTAAGACAACACACAACACTAACTTTATTTACACCTGTGTGTTAGGGTTGGGGGGAGGGGAATTATGTTTGGAGAGTATACTATTTAAATACTGTAAAATAGATCAATTAGCTTTAGAAGAATGCTAAAATTCCTATTCAAGTGTGTTTGTCATAATTGTAACCGGAAGTATAATTAGATTTTTAAAAAAATCTTCACATTGGACCATTAAATGGTGACATATTGAACATATTTAGTTCTCCGTCCGAAAAACTAATGTTCAAGTGTGAGAAGAGAGGGAAAAGAAGAAAAAAGAAAATGGTTTAAGATGCAGAAAGGAAGCTTGGGTGCAGTGACATGACTTTTAGCAGCATGGTTAAAAGGCAGCCACGGCTGCATTCTTAGTGGGCGGGGCAAAAGGAACTTACTCTCCACATCTGACCTCCACGGACATCATCTCCACGCCTCGTTTCGACTTTCTAACTGGGCTCAAGGCATGCTAGCAAACAGCCAATCAAAACAGCTGCACTTCCCAGACCAGACCCCTTCCCAGGGGCTGAGCTGAAGCAGGTAAACACAGGCTGCCAAGAAAGGCGGGTGATTGTAAATAGATAAGAGAGCATCGTCCGTGTTACCGAAAGACACGCGAGGCCATTTTGGCTCAGCAGAGTCGGGCAGAGGCAACGTTTCCTGCTCGTTTTCGGGTTGCACTGTGGGAAATAATATTTGGTTATTTGGAAGAAAAGATGAATGATGACAGTGATGAAAGTGGAAAGTCATGCGTCAGATTTCCTTTGAAACAAAGGAAAAAAACAAGTTATCAGCAACCAGAAAATAAACACTTGTGAAATAGTTTGTCGTCAGGTGAGCTCTACACTGAACGGGCCTTGCACGTGAACTAAATTCAAAACCCTGTCAAAGAAGAAAGAAGTGTTCATATCCAGTTAAAGGCGAATTAATGAGCTGCAGCTGCTTCCTTCTGCCGCCACCACGTTTGTTATTCTAACTCCCAGCGTGATGGACAGCGTCGGCTAGCAGACATATTAGCTAAGTACCAAAGTGACGCGTGTTCATCAGGACTTGAGTCTTAAAAATAAATCTGGGCTGTGATTATAAATCATTCAGGTTTCGGTTTGTTGAAGGTTATGAGTTTCTTACGGCCCATGTGGGGAAAATGTGTGTGCAGGCCTGCAGTAAAGGGGTTAAGTAAGACCAAAACAGATTAAAAACAAGAAGTGATGAGTGTGTGTGCGGAGGAAAGAAGGGATAATCACCGAAGGTTCGAGGGGCTCCGGGGAAAGCGAAGTTTTTGAGCAGAGGAGAGAGTCGAGTCCGGTTGTGCAGAGCTGCAAAAGAGTCGACACGTCAGAGGAAACGAAAGCACCAACTGTGAAAAAGAAGCGTCAAACCGGCAACCTGTGAGAGAAAAACCTTAAATATAGAAGGAATACTTACCGCTTGATATCAAAACACACCTTTTTGTCACCTGATTTGGAAATAAAGCTCTTGTAATCGCTTTAATCAGTTTAATCTCAGCTTCCGAAATTCTGCCGCAGCGTGTCAACGCCGGCTCTATTACCCGCCTGAACTTGCTGTTGCGTTTGTCAGAATTGTTTTTAATGTCATTATCATCATCATCATCATCATCATCATCATCATGGAGGCAACTGACTGTACAAACCAGTAGCATTTAAGATATGCCATAAATATTGATGAGGCAGCAACAAAACCATTGCCTAAAAAAGTAGAGCAATTCAGCAATTCAAAGGGAAGACAAATCTTACCAGGACGAGGAGGGAAGAGTGGGCCGAGAGGTTTCTGAGGGATAGAAAAGATCATCTTTAAGTTTTGTGCATCTGAAATGATCAGAAATAGTCCTGAAAGTGATGCTGTCTCTCAGATGTGGTGACACATGTTGTCAGGTTAATGCATTTAATCTCAATCTTGCCAGTCAGAGGCGTCCACACACAGGCGGAATATTTATGAGGTCATAAATTTGCTCCGTAAATGGAGCGACTTTGACCTCTGCCCCAGAACACTTCAGCTGGGAATTGGACGTCACGCCGTGGGCATGTTTCACGCTACATACATGAGCTGAGCATGTGGAACATGCACAGGGGCCCCCACAGGAAGCTGCCAGGTCAGTATGGGGTCAACGCCATGTTGAAGTCCAACATTGCACAATTTAGGGAACATTTAAGTCGTTAAATGACAAAGTAAACACAAAGTTCCTGCTAGTACCAGATTGATGTTTCAGTCTGACCCCAGAGAGAGGCGGCAGGTACCTACCATTGGTTTGGCCAAAGGATTATGCAGCTTGAAAGGCTTCTTTGCACTCTTATCTGTAAATGTCCAGAATATATAATCAGATTTGATCAAATACAGGCCTTAAAAGGTTTGAGTTTAGAAGGAGAATCTCTTCCTCACCGCCCATGTTGGTGTTGTGGATAATCGGTTTACTCCACGTGCCCCTGCGGTCATCTTTGTTGGAGCGTACGCCAAACTCGTAGGGAGTGTTGGGTTTCAGGTTGTCGATGACGGTTTCGCTGGTTGGGCAGGTCTGATAGATCCATTTCCTGTTCCTCTCTCTGTAACGGATGGTGTAGAACCTGAGACCAAGAAGATACAGATTACAAAAGAAGGAAAATGGAAAGGTCCAAGGATGCAGAGAGACAAAGATCTATCAAGGGAGTTCCTCAGGGTTCTATTTTTGATCCTCAGCTAATTCACCAGCTGAACATCAGTTTGATTTTTTCACGTGAGCGGGATCCATCCGATGTTTGATCGACGACATCTCGACTCTTCAGGAAAACCAAAAGCCAACGTCACAATTAAGAACAAACAAAGACCGATAGATTCAACGTTACTGACGAGTTTCCGTCCGTTGGTGCGGTCCAGCTCTGGTCGACCGCAGCCGCTGTGACCTCAGCACGGAAAGTTATTAGAATTAGGTGTTGTTAATTCTGGCAGGCGAAACTCGTGTTTTTCAGAGCAGGACTCCCAACATAAATGTGCGGCAGCAGCCAAACACAGAATCCAAGGACAGAATAAACATTCAGTCTTAATAAAATTTCCCAGAGTGGCAGAAGACGCCTGGTTTCAAGCTTTCCGACAGCGTCTCCAACTTGTGTGACAGAAACACACAAAATAAAGATTTCTGGAGGCAGAAAAAGCTGATGGAAAATAGTGCCAGTGCGTGGCGGAGGAACATCACTCGACACACTCAAACACGAGGAGCAGCAGAAGCTGAACGCTGCACCAAACGGCAAACTCCGCCGACAACGAAAGACATCTGAACGGTTTCATAATAAACCACTTCCATGTGGGAGGCGCCTGAAGGTCACCGGAGTGTGATCCAAAATAATTCAAAGCAAAAGACGCCGCAGCTCCACCGGATCAGTTTCTTCTGCTTCCGTTACAACATTTGATATTTCTCTGAAGCAGAAGAAAGCATACGTGACATTTCCTCGTGTGTTTCTTGTCCCTGTGCAGCCGCGCATGTTTACCAACAGTCAAACGTCTCTCAGGATTTCTGTGGTTTCATGTATTTATGCATCGAGCAAGTCAAGTTTTCATGGCTGAATAGTCTCACCCGTCCTCCAGACACTCGTTCAGGATGTTCCCTTCGTAGGGGGTCTTTAGGTAGTTTCCCCAGGACAGCAGCACCGTGGTGGGGCTGACCGAGTCGATCACCAGGTGCAGCGGCTTCTCCAGATTCACCTTCCCTGATCACACAGGTGAGACACAGTCAGACTTCCTGTCGCCATAAACTGCCGCGTTAACCCAAACAGGAAGCGGTTCTGCAGTACCTGTGCAGTGTTTCTTCACGTCGTTGACTGGGATTGGCTGGACGGCCACCAGGTACTTTGGCTCAGCGTCTAAAGAAGGAAATTTGCACAGTTGGGTTCAGAGGATCAGGCCTCAGACACTAAACAGCTGCATAGTTTTAAATCTTTTTCCAGACACAGAGGAAAACATCCGGGAACGTCGGAGGATTCCTTCGGTGCACGTGTTGACTGCAGTTAAAGGCTGATTAAACTCAGGATAAATTAAACCCCACGGCTGTTTCACAGCGTTCGTGGTTTTTTCATTAGGTTTTAAAACTGAGCAGATGTTCAGTCTGAGCTGTGGAGGTCCAGTACGAGCCCCAAAAGAGCACGGAACCACGACGTCATGACGACCTGCAGAGTCTCACAGATCCGTGAGGAGGTCTCCCCTTTGCTGCGACGCTAACGACGCCACGGCGAGCATCGAAACGACCCCTCCGGCACACAAACACGTGCGAGCGATTACAAAGGGATGGAGACGGTGCGACAGCTGCAAAAGGTTTCTGAACAATGCGATCTGAACTGAGCTCCCATTCTTCAAAACTCAGCCACAAACCCAGACAGGAATGTTTCTTTTCGCTTTATTTCAGCCTGGAGCTTCTGTTACAGTCATGGATGGAGTTCAGTTCGATCACGGCTTCATTTACAAGCACAACCGACACCATGTTTTTCCTTTTTCCTGTAGTTTTAGACGTGAGCAACAGCGACGATCTGATTCAGCTTCAGATGGTAAAGAAACAGGACGGAATGATTACACGCAGAGCAACGCAAAAACACACAAATACGGGAATCTGTGAAACACAATAGACTATCTAAGACAGGAGCTGTGTCTTAACCTGCCATCACACACTACACAGGTGACTCAGCAGAGGGGACGCCATTTGTAGGAGTGTCCCAATGCTAAGCGAGGGTCGCGGTACCCTATATAGTGCATTCACTGTATCCCACAATTCATTGCAACAACTGATGCTCATAACTAAGCAATATATCCCATCGTCCTTTGCGTGAAGCTGGACAAGACGATAGTCATTAATAATGAAATTAAATATGAATGGATTAGCAACAGACTTATATGTATTACTTAGAAATAAAAGGATTTGAATGGTGCTGATGTTGAGTTGGTACGTATTTATTACGTACGAAGCAGGTTAAAGCTCCGTGGACAAGCGTCCGAAAGCGGAAATTCATTGAGTAGTTCCCTCAAGCCAACTTCCAGTTTAGTGAGTCGTGAACAGGGGACAAGGGTGTGATTTCAGACGCTGCCAAGAAACCCAAACGTGGGAGAAGAAGTTGGCCGTTCATAAAGTCAAACAATGTTCACGCGAGACAATGGACATTAAACATCCGCGCTCACCAACAATGTTCGTATGGAGGGCAGTGACAAACACTCACTAATGGTGTGGAAGCATTAACGCAAACAGGGACGACTAGATTCAGTAGTAAATAATCTATAAACCTATTAGTTCTACTTTTGCTTTTTATTTTTACCACCGTTAAACTTTTGTTGGCTTTTTTTCCCCCCAATATGAAACATACACAGTGTAATAATTCGCTATGTACACACGAACCAACCAAGGAAACTGTGAATGATCAATTTCCTGTTGGCCAATCGTGCGGTTTAGGAACCAGAAATGTCGATCAGCGGAGGATTTAAGGATTTGACACTGCGGTTGGTCCTCCCCCCGAGGTGCTGATGGATGGTTCTTAACAGAGAGCTTTTCACAAGAAAGAAAAACACCACATGGAGGTTTCCTGACACCAAAGCTCCGCCCACACAGGATGACTGACAGGTGACTGCTGGGCCATGAAGAGCCTGGAAATGGAAAATAAGCTTTTCTATAGCTGAACTCTTTATCATCTATCTTTTGGATTTACAGTAAGTCACCACAGTGGAACGTACAGCCAACGCGAAGGCCAGGACTGCTGAATTTTCCTTTTACACCCGAACGCAACGCGCCAGAAAAGATGGAAATGTGATATTTGAATGAGTGAAAAAGCAGCTTCAGCAGGTGTTTTTGTTGAGATCCGACGGTTAATATATAAAATTTATGGAGAAGTAACCTGGAAACAAGAGAAGAAAATGGCTCCGGGTAAAATCCCAACCACTTTTAGAATCACCAGTCAGAAAAGAACAATTTTTTTTGGTCTTTTGGTGAAACAAACTATTGAAACCTTCAAACATTTGAAGACTCTTGGTTCCACATTCAGCCAGATGGTTAAAAACAAAGGGTTCTTGGGGGAACCTTTGCCAAAGTTCTTATAGTTCTTATCTTGAACTTTTCCTGGATTCAAAATGATGCGTGGCTTCCATGAAGCCAGTGAAATTCTATTGAAGGTTCTCTAAAGGACCCTGTGTGGGATTGTCATCTTATGAATATTGAGGTTGTTTACGACAAACCACGTCTCTCCCCCATCAGGAAATCGGGCCCTAACAGTTGATAAAACTGATCCAATAATTTACAGCAGTGCAAACAAAATCAGTGCGTCCGGAACGCTGCTGACGGACGGTTCACAGCAGGTTTTCAGCAGCACAACGTGCCGTCGCATTTTTTATTGTCTTCCCGCATGCAGATTGGATAAAAACTGTTGGCGAGGAATCAGAAAGCAGATCAGAACCACCTGCTGTTGTTATCTGATTCCCAGATATTCTCACGTTTTGGATTTTCCCCTTTGGAATTCTCCAGGATCTCATTGTTTCCCACGACAAATGAGGGTTTAGACACGCTAATGCGTGCTACACGAGGAGATAATCTAGCCATTGAACTGATGAGGGGGGATTTTTTTATACTATTAACCTGTCTAGGAAGTTCCTGAGGAACACTAAGAATCTTCTAAAGCTTCACTGAAATGTTGAAGCGACGTCTTTAAGGCGACACGTGTCTCCGTACCCATCTCCGTCTCGTACGGTTGTCCGTTCTCGGGCAGCTGGATGAACTGTTTGGAGAACATGCTGCTGCCGTATCCCAGGATGTAGCCCTCCAGCTTCACATCGGGACTCGGACGCACAAACTTCATCACGATGGTGTCGCCGGTGGCGTTGATCCGAACCTTCATGTTCTGACGACGCACTGAGGGGGGAGAGAGAAAAGGAAGATTTTAGACAACTGGGGCAGAAAAAAGTCAAAACTTTCAGATGAAAATAAGAATGGTAAACTCAGTCCCCAACTCTTGTCCTTCCTAATATAGTTTTGCCGCTGAATTTCAGGCCAAATTCTCTAAAATTAAAGCCGCTCAGGCCCCATTAAACATAATTACAGGTAGTTTTCAAGCTTTAGAGAGGAAACAAAGAATATAAAGGAGGAGACTAATCTGCCAGATTAGATTTCAGTTCTGGTTACTTCTCCACGGTTTGCCTTTAATTTGCGTCTCTGGATCCTCGACTTGTTGAAACATTTCTCTTCCCGTTGGAGTTTGTTTTGGCACAAAGAAGCTTTCAAGTGCAACTAAAAGTCAGATTTAAAAAGAATATGAAGTACTGTTTGTACTGCAGCTAAAGCGGAACCTCTTGTTAATTCCTGGATAATTTACAGTCTTGCAAAAACTTGTTCAGTGAAACCAGCCTGAAAACCACCAAACGGCCGTCCAACAATTACAGAGTCCAGTCAGTCGAGCACTTTGGTCCAGACTGAAAGAACTTGGCTTGATGGATTAAGATTACATCTGATATTCGTGCTCCCCTGAGGAGGAATCAGGTTTCGATTTGGCGGTTCAAGTGAAACGCGTCGACTGTTTGGTAGATTAAATTAGGATGAATTGTGTTTGCTTCTCATCGGCATGGTAACTCGATCACAACCATGGCAACAATCTCTAAAATGACACGCCAGCAGTCTCTTTTGGGAGTGTGTGAGACGGATCGTTAAACTGTCCTGAAGTCACTTTAGCATCAAATACGGGGAGGTGATTGATCTGGTTGTCATGGATGCGTCTGGCAGTGATGGAGGACATAAAAAATGTCCAACTTTCCATTATATTTAGAGTATAATGATGTTTCAAAGAGGATATTGTGCTTCCTTTATTCGGGATCAAAGGAAACAAACGATTAATTTAGACAATGATAAAACTGCCGAGTTGATTATCTGCAAAACTGAAGACAAACAGTTCTGGTTTGATTTCATGACAACGCACGATTCCCACGATGGTATCTGCCTTCAAAAGCAAACAGTCCGTATCCGACACGTCGCGTCTGTAATTTGGACCAAACTTTAATCACCATGTTCAAACAGCACATGAACACAGACCTCACGGCCTCGGCGCCCAGTGTCACGTTGAACTTTTACAAGTTGAACGAGTACGGAATGTTTCAGCCCTGCATGGTTTTCTGCAGGAACTATAAAGCTTTTATGATTTTTCAACCATGAAGAACACACAAATCCACAGCAGCACTTCCTGTTTACATCCCTCAAAGCATTACGGGATCTGTGAATTCAGGCGTTTGACCTCAAAGGAGCGCCATTCTCGCCGATTCAGCAGGAATCGAGTCGTTTGTTCTCCGGCGTTCCCAGAAACACAATGAAGCTGTTAAGAGTTCGTTTGTCAGATCGTCAAAAGCCAGTTGGCGCTGGGAGATGATCAGATATTTGATGCTTCGCGATCGTTACCGCCACTGTAAGGCTCTATATGTGGCTTTACGAGCTCGCTTGTGTTTTCTATAAAACTTTCAACAGCTCCTAATTTAAGTCGGGTTTCAGGGACTGAAAAGCCACAGAGGAAAATTTGTTTTAATATTTAGCAACAATGGGCCCTCTGAATTAAACACAAAATGCCAACAAAAAAAAAACCCCCAAGCCTTTGAAGAATTAGCAGTTTTATTCGCGTGAGATGGATAAACCGCGCAACTAGGAAAAGTGTATTTTACTAACCACGTTTCTGCATCTCACATCTTCATTTTCCTGTGAACATACAGTATTTTTATCCTTCATTTGCTCTTCTACCGGCTGTTTCATTGGCCGTGGGTCTGCTCGGCGGTTTCTGCCTATTAACAGGCTGCGTCTTTCCTGAAGGACAGATTCATCACATGGAAAGTTTGGTCTGGACCTGCCCCACGTGCTGCGTGTGGTGAGGCGTGAAATAAAAGAAGCTGACCTGAGTGTTGACTCACATTTGTCCACGTTGACTGTTTTCATAAAGCGAATTAATGATAAAGAGGGAGTTGAAGTCTTTCCATTCAACTCTCTAAAATTGGACAAAACCTTAAATAGATCTTGGCTTAAGTGCTCTGTCACTTTAATGGCCTGCAGCTTTCAGTCCGCTTCATGGATAAACTCCATCACAGGAACATTTTCCTCCCACTTTCCTGTGTTTGTTTAGCTGATTAGCTTTGTGCACCGCCTCAGGCCCGTGCACGGCAAAATAATCAGCCCTCATTCTGCATTCGGGCCTCCTGCAGCCGCGGCGACCGGCAAGTCCCCCCCCCCCCAAAAAACGTTGTGTTTTTCAGCAAGTCTGGACATTCTTTTTCTTTTCCAATTGCCCACTTCGCGCCGGGTCGCGGATCCATTCGTCACGTCCAGGTTTTCTTTCCTGCCTGTGTGGGAAAGCCTGCGGAGAGGCTGATCCCCTGGACGTGTGTCATCATGCAGCTCATTCTTGGCAGGGCTGCGCAGCTTGTCGGAGCCGTACCAGCAGCAGCTGATTAAGAGGAGCGGATAAAGATGACATGAAAGGCAGCGGGGCCCCTCCTCAGGGCCCCCCTCCTCCTCGCAGAACCTCCCATCGATCCCCTACAGCCTGAGGAGCGTCAAGTTCAAGCAGCAGTGGACGATGTTCACGCGTCGTTTCATCCACCAGAGACGAAACCGTTGGACTCAAAGGACAAAAGAGAAAAATTACAAGAAAAAGGGACTAAAAAGTGCTTTAATACACCCATCGAAGCGTCAAACGCTGACCTGCTGTAATCCACAAAATAGGACAAGAGACAGAAAACATAAGATAGCACAAAAACAACTGAACACTAACGGCTGCAACAAGTACAGCCAAGAACCTTCAAGTGGAACGTCAGAAGTTCCTGCAGCCACTGCAACATACAGACTGAAGACAAGCAGCTAATCAACAGCCGCTATTGTTAATAACATTTGCATTTATAGACACTGGCAGTGAGAACAGGGAGCACAGGGCACCACATGGCAGTATCACACAGAGGTGGTGACCTCGGAAAACACAACTGTGAAGAGTTGCAGTCTGAGATGGAGAAGAAAGCACTGATTTTACAGGTTTCACTGGGAAAATGGTGTTCCACTGCTCAATATGATGCTTCTCACTCCCAGAGGAGGACTATATGGTACATCTGCACATTTAAACAACTCTTCTAACACACACACACACACACGTGCCACCATTTTAGTCGAGCAATCTTCAGGTGTGGCTGAACACCAGCCTGAGAAACCTGAGACCAGCCACCTTTGTCTGGTACTGTTTGCTGATAAAGTGGACTCGAGACATCAGGACAGGCGGCTGCAGACTGCGTCTGTCCAGATTCTGAGTTACTGTCGTCATTTGGAGCCACGAGCAGCTTGGTGGAGCGTGATTGTGAAAGCTCCAGCAGATGAGCTGCAGGTCTGCGCAGCAGCCAGAGATCCATGTGCATCTATTTTTCATCCTGCAACTTCAACTGTGAACTTATTAAACCGATCGCAGCTGGATACGGGCGTGTTCTGTGCTCAAGCAAACGTAGCTTTCAGCTAATTTCTGCAGAAAGAACAGATTCAAATCTCTCTCTCTCTCTCTCTCTCTCTGTTGATCTTGGCTGTCTCTCATCCTCCCATCTCACTTTAGTCATGCTCCAAGCGGCAGTATTAGACCACAGTGTCAATCTTACACCCTTTTTCCCCCCTATAGATGTTTAATGACACAGAAAATTACAGGTTACATCATGAGAGCGCCCTGCCCCCTCCAGGCGGGTGAAACACACCTGCCCGCGGGACTCGACGTTCTGCCAGCACACACCAGATGAAACACGACATCCAGAAATCCACCCCAGCGTTACGGGTTCATCCAGGGAATTTTTGGATGAAAAAATGTGAGGAAAAGAGCAGAACAACGTGAGTCAGAAGTGCTGACTCAGCAGAGAGAGAGAGAGAGAACGGGAGGTCGAGGGACGCAACCTGTGCACCAGAGCAAGCGTGTGTCAGACAGGATGCCAGAAGAAGATGCCAAGCTGGAGAAACTCAGCTGGAGTGATGCTCAAAGGCTGACACGCGACACCGTGCACATTTCCCAGCTGCATATCTGTCGGCATCTCAATCGTTTTGCATCGTTTTGTTAAAAAAAACACCTTTTTGTAACTTTGCATCTCTGCAAACACTGAAACGCTCAGAAGAGTCTTTCCGAGCGTGTTTCCGTGCACTTGCCTCTGGTCCTCTGCGCGGGGCCGGCGTTGAGGAGAAACATCCCTCCGTGCAGGAGAACCAGGATGCGGAGGAGGACAGCGATGGCCGACATGACCTCGGGGGCTGCAGCTTCCAGATGAGGGTGAGGAGGATCGACCGGGAGCTGGACAACTTCACTAAGCGTCTCCTCCTGCAGACTTAGGACTTGTTCAGCCGTTGGAAGTCCTCAGTGTGGAGAGGTGGACCACCAAAACAGAAGCATCTATAGTGCAGGTGGGCGAGGCCTCGATGACATCACCCCCCCAGCAGCCCCTCTTCCCTCCCTCCCTCCCCTCTCTCCTCCCCTTTTCTTCATGTGTTGTTTTCCAATCACATGTGGCCGTCCTAAACTTTAGAATCCAGCCGCGCACATGTTTGCCAGCAGAGCTGCTGGGTTGTGGTGTGTGTGTGTGTGTGTGTGTGTGTGGGGGGGGGGGGGTATACAGTAAGAATAAAGAGTTACTAGGAAATACACCCACCCACCCCCCACACACGCACACACATGCAAACTCTCTCTCGCTCTCTCACACAAAAGTCTCCTTGTTTTTCTTGTGAAAATCATATTTTGGTCCTCAATTTGTAGAATGTTCGTAAAAACATGCACACATGCACACACATAAATACACACGCACACACGTATACACACAAACACACACAGTGTTGTGTGTTTGGGTCACTGAGGTTTGTTCCATGTGCTCACAGGAAAGCTTGTGAAATCAGAGCGTCCGTGGTGGCTGAATTTCATCACAGGGGATAATGAAATGCACACATACACCAACCCAGTTCTCACACACACACACACACACACACACACACACACACACACACACACACACGCACACACACACACACACACAAGGCCAAACGTGCTGACATGTTTTCTCCGTGTTGGAGAGAGTTGCAGTTAAAATGTGATGATGGAGGAAGGTGAGGGGGGGAGGGTGGGGGGGGGCAGAGGGGAACACCCAAACCTCTGGTCCCGGACTGCAGGGCCAAAGTCTGTCCAGCACGTGCCTACACATGCGACAGGATGGGGGAAAGTCGAGGGGCTGCCAGTAGGAAAAGAACAGAGCACCCGAGGTTCAGAGCAGGAAAACCAGGAGCGGAGCAGCTCTGGGAGGAAACGGGAGGTTAATGGGTGTTATCACGAGGGAAAAGGGCAGGAAGAGGAAGTTCTGCTGGCAGCAGGGACGCTCGCGTCTCAGTACACAACAGGATTAAAATGAAAAACAGATATAAAGCTGCTGAACAACAAAACTCAAAGTAAAGAGTAAAAGAGTGAAACTGTGATGAGGTTTGTGGTTGGATCCAGCTTTGATCCTGATGACATAAGTGAATTTAGCTGTCAGATAAGGGTGTCAACAATCCTTCTGACCCAAACAGGACACTATTCATAGCATCATTACCATTTTTGCACAGTCAGCTCTTTTTTGGGGTCCATTTCAAGCATCCATTGAGAACAGTCGGAAACAAACATCTCCATCCCGAGGACGCACTGATAACATCAGGATCTTTGTCTTTATTTGACATGAGAAGTGACACTTTTACAGTGGCAGGAAAAAGTCAGACAGCTGCTTACAACAAGCTAGAACACGCAGCAAAGGAAAAGATCAGCTCCCATTCATCTTCGCCCTTGTTTGGGCTCCGTGTGTCTGCCTTTATAAAGCTTGTTTTGTTAGCGAAGAGCAGCAGAGCGGCCTCGTTCTTCGCCCCATAAAAGTCAAACGTGCCCACAAAAGACAGTGCTGCGGCTCGTTGAGCCAGGACTAATCAAGGTCACACAGCCCCAAGCACAACGCCTCCAACACATTCAGCTAATCGGGCTAACAAGGCTAAAGGAGCCAATTAGGCTAATGCTCCAAATGAGAACAAGCTGATTTTCCATTTAATGTCATTTAACAGTCAGAAGGAAAATGTTCTGTTGAAAACCTACATTGGTTTTATTCTGGTTGGATGGAATTTCAGAAGTTTAAGGACCTTAGCTGAAAAGATCTGAGAAGATCCAGGTTTTCTTTCGGGGCTTACTGGTTTTTCCCCAACATGATACTGATGGTGAAGATTTCTGATCCAAAATTTTCCTTTGACAGCATCAACATATGTGATTATGTTTCACCCCAAAACTCACGATTAGCATCAGCTAGCAGCGACGGAGCCTCCTCCAGGACTAAACTCCAGGCATTAAACCGTTTTACAGCATATAAAAAACAAACATTCACACGTCCAGAAGCTGTTTTCCTCCCTCAGACTGAAACAATGCGACTGTTATTGAGCTGCCAGCACCAGTTTGTTTCCAGCGTCTCAAAGCTGCCAGGTCCCACCTTCGACCCACAACCTCCACCATCACATGATGCTAACCTGGAAAGAGAAAGAGCTAAAAATGGCAACAGAAATGTTCTTCAAAGCGGATGTTCAACGCAAATCCGCTCTTATCGCTGACAGCTCAGGTCGGGACTTTGGTGGAAGCGACGCTACAAAAAGGCCCAGAAACCTTCTGAAAGTTATTGTAATTTTGGGGATGCAACACGTACTTACTCATATGGAACAACTGCACAAAGACGCTATATTTCCATCAGCAACAAAGTCAACTTTACGCAACAGTGCACAAAAACAAGAATTCATTCTGAACTAATTTTCAGCATTTTCTGGAAAACGTCCTGAACTGTGGGACTATAAAGCTGCTCCAGCTTTCAAATAGAAATTTAGGTTCTGCGTTTGTCGGCCGTCATAAACAGAGCTGAAAATCACACTTAGTCACGATGTAAACACACAAGAAAGGGTGTGTTGAGGGTTTCAGATGAAAATCGGATTTTTGCTTTCAGGGGAATGAATAATGTAACAATCAAAACATGTCGATGTTGACGCTACTGTTGTTTTAAACCAAGTTGTTGTTGTTTTAAACCAAGACCATGGATTAGCGATTAGCTTAAAGGCTAATCAAATCATCTAATTTTGAAGCTAATATAAGCAGATCTTTTTACAGCTCGACAAAAAGTTGCATTTGTGATGGGTACAATGTTAACCACTGGTGATCAGCAAGTGTCTTTTGTTGCTCGCCAAAAATCCACACATTGAGATTAATGGAGGTGACAGATTCTGGCACCGAAGGCCGCTTGGCAGATGCGTTTAAATATTGTGCACAGGTTCCAAACTAATCCATCAATTATCTCCATCTTCTCTCCAGAAACGTGTCAGAGTTGCTGTTTTATGCTTTAGCTTGCTAGCATTTGTTTTTGCCATCTTCTGCTCATAACAAAATACAGTTTCAATATTTAATGTTATTTTTAGACGTGCTGCTAAGATGCTTCTGTCTTCAGTTCATAAAGACTCATCATAAATACCATCAAGCTTCAGTTATGTGGGATCAGGCCTAAATAACGCTAAGCTAAGCTCAGCCTGTTCTATTTCAGATCTTCAGTCACGGTCACAGTGGTGTGGCTTGAAGTATCCCCTTCCATGTGGTCATTGTGCCAGCACAACCCACAGGTGTCTGCTGGGTAAATGAAGGAATCAGCCGTGTGATTCTTTTGGCGTTTTCTTCTTGAAAACCTTGAACGGGTTCCCATTATAGAAGCGGCAGGACTGGAGCCAGACTGTGCTGAAACTGGGATTTCTGTCAGTCGATTGGGGAAATGAACTGGAAGATGAGACGCATTCAAGGGCGGCTGGGAATCTGGCAGATGGAGCAGGGAAACCATGACGACGGCTTTTGAGGTTAACCGAAAGTATCTGGATGGCGATCGGCAAAATTATCTGATGTGAACACTCAGCCATCTTCCTCCCCACTGGAGTTGTCCTCAATTAAAATTTGACCTATAAAATAAAAAGGCTAAAATACGAGGGCGACCCATTTCTGACAGACATGATTAAATTTTACCGTTAGCACGTTTGGCTTTGCTTTATTTCCTTGCCCATCGTCATGATGCTGCGCTTTTCTCATCCAGATCTGAAGGTGAGATATTTTTTTTCCCCTAAAGACCTTTCTGGCGATCTGAAGCAGCGCCAACAGATCTTTAGATAAAGTTAAACTGGAAGAAAGTGAACTTGGAAAGTAGCGATTAGCTTAGCAGTAAAAAGACTTTTCCATATAAACGGACAGAACACTTTCCATCAGTTTATACCTCTGAGGAAAACAAAGCTGCATTGTTCTTCACATTGAAGTGTCCTTTGTTTGGGCAGCAAGTGGCCAGAAATATGCAAAGAAAGAACGAGAGAGAGAGAGACGGGCGTTTACGCCTCAATCTGCCGTTGGCAAAGCTCAGGCTTGTGTCACGGCCACGCTTGAGTTTTGTTTAGTTCTGTCACACACGCGGCGCTTTGACGAAGCCCATGACTCAGACCCAGGTGGACCTGCAGGTTTTCAGGACTTTTGATGGCCCGCGTTTGTTTCTGCTTCAAATCTTCGACACGTTTGAAACGCTGGTGAAAAAACAAAAAAACAAAAACAAAAAGCTTTTCACTCCTTTAGCCTCTGATGCATTTTCACGGGGCGATTAAACATTTTAAATACATGTATTCTTCATATTTCCGTCAAAAGCCTGTAAAAAGATTAGATATTTGTCCAACTGGGTTAAAAATCTAAAATTTATGCTGACGTTTGGCTGCCGTCGGCCGAAATTTCAGGTTTTCCTCCAATTGCACAAGAGGGAAATTCCAGACTTTCTGGATAAAATGTAAACTTTGATTAATAATCTGACCTGAGGTGCATCATTTATAGTCTGTCAGGAGAAACTTAAAGAGAATATAGTGATTTAGAAAGGCTACTTCTGAGCACTTGAATGATTATGTCAACTCATTTCTGGAAATAAAAGACAAATAGTGTTTTTTAAACTGAATCAGGATGAAGAAGGACTCAATTTACGAATAAAAGCAGGTTTTTTTAAAGTGTGTCAGCACTTTGAACCTTTGTTTTTGTTTTTGTGGAGCAAATTAGTACAATTTCATTGCTTCTGTCCGAACTGTGTGTCGCATTTAGAGTTAAAACAGCATTTTTAATGAGTTCCTCATCTTCAGAGCTCAGGCTAAAGATGCAAACCCTTTTGTTGTGTTTTCATCAGGGCTCATTTAAAAATATGATCTGATCCAACGTTTTTGGCCAAAGCTGTGAAGTCCTGCGTGATTTCCAACATAAATTGCAGTTCGCTGTAGGCTAACATCACGGCAAGTGTGACAAAATGGCCCCATGTGACCATGACGATGGTGAAAACTGTTAATCCTGGAAAAAGAGATTAATCTCAATTCCAAACAAGACTCAAACCAGCGCTGTGATGTTTAAACAGATGGAACACAGAGAACAATTAGCAGAAAGTCCCAGGGATTTTCTAGCTCTTGCAGCATTGCCATTAGCTTGTTGCTAATTCCATCGTATCACTAACTGGGGGAAAGTGACAACACGGGGTAAAACAATCTTCTGATTGACTGACCGTGACGGTGGTCAGAATCTTCAGGAATTTGAGAACTTCGTGAAACTCTTCTGTCTTTTTCCTCCCTTCACGCTGCAGCAGTGATTTGGAAAGTGTTAGCAGATGTCGCCTGTGCCGGCTGGACGCCACCATGTCAGCTCCCCCACTTGGAACGTCTCAGGTTTGGAACGCTGAGCGGAGAAGCGGAGGGCTGATTTTCCATGCCAACTTACATGAAGAGAATTGTGGGAGGCCCACAAAGGAGCCAACGCCTGCTTAGAGAGCCGACGCTAATCCTCTTCAGTCCACGACACAAAAGGGATCAAGAAACCCTCCGAACAACCAGTTTCGTTCTCTTTCTAAATGAGCAGTTGACCAATGAAGCTCCCTGAAGGAGTTGAAAGGTGTTAATGACTCTGGCAGGTTGGGACCCTAAAATCAGCTCTGGGTGCAACGTGCAGCCTTCTTCATTGCTTTAAATTGGGGCAGGGAGCTATCTGGGTTAGCATCGTTTGGAGAAGGAGCAGAAAAACAGCCTGCAAGACAGAAAATTAGAAATACATGTAAAATGAACCTTGAATATTGGTATAGATCAAAGAAGAGAATTAAGAATTATTTAGGAAATCATCATTGACAGTAAACTGTTCAACATTTAGCAGCTAGTTCAAAACCTGACTCCCTAAAATTGGTTTTATACAAAATATCTATAGTATATCTACAATATAAGGGCTTCAAATTTAAATGGACTAAAAACAGCGGTCTTATATTCAGAAGAAACACGAGGGAGGACAGAGCTCGTCTCGCTAAGCTGTCATTTTAACTTGATAAATTTGGGTTGAAGGTCAACTCCTCCTCATCCCTGTGACAAACGGTGGACCAAAGGTCAGATGGAACTGAAGAGGCCTTCAAGCCTCCTCTTTAGTTTCACAATGTGCAAAGGAGCTAAAATTTGATGTAAAGGCCATTTGTGGCGCTAACCCTTCTGATGGTACCTAACCCAGGGCTTTTACTGAAGATCTGAGGAATTTTCTGGTTCCTGTGATGTTCAGCTCAGGTGGCAGATAGTGAAGGTTCCTTCGGACTTCAGATGTTCCAGCTGCACCCACACAAGCTGCTCCTCCATCTCTGACCGGACACTGATCCAGGGGATGAAACCCAACCAGTCTCCCATTAGATTAGAAACTGGAGCTTCTTCCTTTGGTTTTCTACACTCTTCTCGACAGCACGGTTATGCAACCGAACCTGAGCAGTCCTGACAGGAAGCTCCGGTCTGAAGCCAGACTGAGGACGCAGACCATCTGAGGGGCACTTGTTCTCGCTCCCGACTGTGTTTTCCATTAAGGTCCCAGTTGGCCAAGACCCGAAACTTTCCAGTCACTGTCAGATGATTCTCAAAGAGGCACCTGTCCGACTTCAGAGAAGAACATTCTAAATGAAAACCTTCATCCTTTTCCTCCTGGAAATGATGCGTTCGAGCAGCCTCCTGGCTCCTGCCACAGCTGCCGTCCAGTACGTAAAAACCTGATGGTATTTACGAACCGTAAGGCTACAAACGGGCCGGTCGAGTCTGACAGCGGCTCTGGTTATCGAGTCCAGAACACCCCCAGAGGAACAACCCCCAGGTGTTATTCCAGGGGTGGAATGTTGAGGAACATTTCTAATGGATTCAACTGGAAGAAGAAACTCGCCCGTTTCAGACCAGGAAGCAGCAGAATCCAGAAATTAAGACTTCAGAACACAAAGTTTGACAGAAACGTTTGAGGAAGTAAAACATCGCAGCAGAGAGGATAAACACAGGTGAAACGCGTGAGAAAATAACAATGGAGGAAAGAGGAAGTAAACAAACTGATCGAACCCCCCCGAAATAAAACGGATAGTAAACCAGATGCTGCATTATTATTGCAAAAGAGAAAGTTCAGAGGTCAACTCTAATGCTCAAAATTGAACTCAACCACAGGGGAGAAATGATCTAAGTTGACCTCAGACCTGTGAAGCACCTCCGGCCAGTGTTTCCGGCTGGTATCAGAAACTCCTCCAGGTCCTGGACGACTTCAGGCCTGCAGGTCATCCAGTTGAACCTTTTTTGAATCCCTCTGTGGCTAATGTGCTTCACCTGTGTCTCGTTGGCAAGTCCACCTTGTGGATGTTCTGTTTGACACCTCATCGCTCGTTCCTGTGTGCTTCACTCACGTTTCTGTCGGATCGCCATCTGCAGGTGATGTCACTTCCTGTTTGAAGGAAAACGTGTCTGGTCCCAGTTTGACTCCAAATGTTGGACGTTGAACTGTTTTCTTTGTCATCGTGACAACAAACAACAAGGTTTAATGTCTCTTGAAGGATTCGACAGCACAGGAACACTTTAGAAACAGAAACAACAGTGGGAGGGCGACAGTCTGCAGAGGCAGGAAACAACAAACATGGATGTTTCCATGAGCTGTCCTCAGAGCAACTTCTGGAGACTTTTTCTAAAAATCAGAGCAGCAACATTCGGTGGACATGGATGACGTTGCTGCAAACACAAGGCTGATGTTCAGGGCTACAAATACAGGATTTTAAAACAAGTACAAGCTTTTAGAGATAGATTTATAGTTTATTTTAGTGTTAAACAGTTGAAAGATTGTATTGGTTTTATTGCCTGTTTAGAAGAAGATAAATAAATAGGTGACCAACAATGAAGCCCTGAGGAATGCCAACTGCTGCTGCTTTAAGCACAGGTTTGTGTTTTGGTTTCCTTATTAGAGCAATAATTGGTCTTTTTAAAAAAAAAATCAAAAACAGCCAAAAACAGCCAAAGATTATCAACAACCTGCTCTCAAACTATTTGCATTCTTTTATTCTAATGTTCAATCAATGATTGCCAGCATTTGGCGTCAGTGTTTTTATGTTTATGAGACAGAAAATATTCATCTGAGGAAAACTATGACGAAGCTGCAACTTAAAATAAGCAGACATGACAGAAGAGTTGGACTGAAGCTGTCAAACAGTCAGCGAGAGACATAAAGCAGAAGTGGAGACGGTTTTCCCTTCACAACAGCAACCAAAAACTCTGGAAAAACCCACAAATAGACACGTGAAGGAGATTTAAGCACATTACAAACCGAAGAGAAGCTTCCTTTCATCATCTTCAGGATGAAGAGATGATGGCGGATGACCATCTGATGGTGGCCCACGCTGCCTACGGCGTCCCTGTCACATGGTCGCCAGCCCACAGTCTTCCTGGATGATGCTCAATGTCAACGTGAGCGGCGACTCCGTCGCTGTTATGCAACAGAAGCCCTCCGTGTCAACATCAGACCCTCCAACATTCCAACATTCCAACGCTGACAAGCCAAGAAAAGATTTTATTTTGTCTGACGTCCGACGACAGATGTGTCTGTCAACACGCCGTCCCGGTGAAGGAGATAATGAAAGAAGAAATAAACGGCAGGATACTGTTGACTGAATTACGTGGCAACTCCGCGAGTGTTGAACTGTGCTGATCACTAAACAACCTCGGGATGAGACCATGTAACTGAATTCCTGGAATACAGACAGGGATTAAGGGTCCCAAATACCACCCAGAGGGTTCCACCACACCTGACAGGCCTCACCCCTCCAGCCTTCCCTATCACGGCGCCTCTGAAGTTTGTCCGACTCCGTCAGGAATGTCAAACACCAAGAAAGCAGTTTTCCAAGAATCGGTAGTTAAACCATCACTGGAGAATCCTCCATTGCTCCCACACTGACCGGTTGAAGCAGCAAACTTATTGAATCACACAGTGGCGTAAAAAATATTTTTATTGTATCTTAGAAAATTGTGACTGCGTCAGCTCACAATTACATCTCACTGTTGTTGTCATGGTCTCTAAACAGCAGAAAAAAAACACAACACCAAACACAGTTCAGAGGACAGCCTGTAGACACCACAACAATATCAAACAAGTTCCATAAAAAGGTATTTTCAGAGCTGCATGTGGACTTTGGGAAGCCAGTGGAGGTTTAAACTGTTATAAAGTGTAAAGAAGAAACAAACACTCAAACACACCATCTAAACATGCAACTAGAAGCTCAACTCCAAATAACAACACATCTTATGTTTCAGAACTGTCTTTGATTAAAAGCCTTTTGTGTTAAAAAATAAAATCCTTTTATTTTGTGGTTTGTGACTCTTGGGTTTTGCCACATTGCAAACATGAGCTTCCTTCTCACTCTGCGCTCGTCAACTGGAATCAACCAGGAGGTGTTGCCGCACAGGCCCAGCCCATACAAAGGACCGTTCAACATGGGGAAGAAAGCTGTCGGTCATGACATACCAAAGCAAATGAGCAGGGCCGGGAACACTGTTCTAACACCGAGTTAAAATCATGACATGATCGTCTCTGATGACAGGGGGAAAGTCTTCAAACGCCACTCCATCCCACCACTAGAGGATGAAAGAGGTCCTGGGCTTCACTTTTTTCTGGATGCATCTTTAAACATCTACTCTGGACAAAATCTTTGACTGAATTTCCTTTCCTTTGGTTATTTTCGACTTCTGACTATAAACGCTGAAGAACCGACTCATTACTGACCCCCAGTGGCAGAGCTGATAACCAGCAACATTTCTGTAGCTGTCCAGCGCTGAAAGAGGAACGTAAACATCGCTGTGACATAAACGACTAATTAAAATCCAGTGTTACTGTAGAAAAGCCGACATCAAGATCTCTGAGTTTCTCTGTGTCACATCTAAGAAGAAGCTAATGAGAGGTGAAGGCACTGATGACGAGGAGCGCAGAACTGACCAAAAGACTGCAAACTAAACGAATAGCTGCAGGATTGAAATACACATTCATTATCAAACCTTTTTATGCTTTCAGTGCGCTAAGATCGGTCCAAAGAAGCCTTTGAATTTAAGTTGTTTTCAAGCTAAGAATATGTAAGACAAGGTCAGAGATCGGCAGCAGCAAGAAGTAGTTTCAAAGCAGGTGAAAGAACAAAGAAAAATAAAACATTTAGTCAAGTTCAGTCCTGGAAAAAGGTGAAGGAGAGCTTCCAGAAAATTCAGCGTCTCGTCACCCTGACCTCTGATCAAAAAGGAGTAGCAAGGCGACAGGAGGATGAAGTCCAGAGGATCAAAATGAAGGCAGGTTTCTGTGGAAAACAACAACAAACTCAACTGTAGCCTCTGCATTACTCTTATTCACCAGGTTTCTGTGTAAAAAGTGCAGATGAGGTTTGTCTTAAACAAATCAACATAAGGAGAAGTACCTGTTGCTCGAGGTCATTGTCTCCGACGTCGCTATGTGCTGGAGCTTCCTCTCCTCTCCAAGTATCTGCTCCACAGAACAAGAGAATATTGGATTATGTCTGTGGCTTTCACTTGGCATGTGATGTGGTAGAAACAGGCAACATCCAAACCACAAAAACCTCAGATTAAAAACATAAACAGGGGAGAGGAAGGACCATTCACATCAAACTGCTCTTTGTTAGGTTCCTTGAGCCTCCAATGCTTCTATTTTTAAAAGTTTAAGAGTTTTTCCCATCAATTCTGCAACCAAGCATCGTTAAAAACAAAGTTAGCAAATTCACAAATCATTTCCTGTTTACGTGTTGTAAAGTCACGAGCTTAGCCTTAGCCTTAGTGGTTTCTGTAGATTTCCACAGTACAATACAGCACTTTTTGAAACATGTCCAGTGTCCAAGAGATGAAAAACGTGGTTCTAGTAGATATGTGTGCATTTTTCTGTGGAAGTGGAACTTGTATTTGACTATCATCAGCATAAAAATGGAATATAAAGCCGTAATTTCCTGAGAATTGTTCCTCGATGAAGAAACAGAGAGGGCCAAGAATGGAGCCTCGAGGAACTTCGTATGTGAAAAAAGAGAGAAATGTCTTTCTGTTGAATCAGAACTGTAAATACATCTGAACCTCCAGGTTATTTTTAATGAGGCATGAGCATTTTCACAAGTTTCGGAGGTTATTTTCAGACAAGTTGCAGCTCTCAGGCCTCATAGCCTCCTAAATGACATCTGCAGTGAAAAAGTTTGTTGTTTCCAAACCAATATCTTTGGCTAACTTGTGAGAAGACAGACGGTTAACAGCCGGGTTGTGGAAGAAGAACCAGGCTGTAAACAGAGATAAAACGAAGAAACAAAGGAGAAACGAGTGTGTATGCTAGCCAGATGAGTTAAATCATGACTGACTGCCACTTCCAGTTGGTATTATCAATCTTGTGCTAAATGCTGCTAATGTTAGCCACGATTCTTTGCAGCAACCAGATCCATAGGAAAAATTATTATTCATTTTGGAGATCTTATGCTGTTGAATCTGGTATTTTTCAAGCAGTATTTTTTGAATGTGAATGCGGCACACACACACACACACACACACACACACACACACCGCCTGCATGCCTATGAGCACCAGCTGAGTTACAGGAAATATCAGACATAGCATGCAAACAAGAATTCATCTGAGTTCAGCAACAGGTGCACAAATATGTCACCTGTGCGTGAAGATGGGAAAGGATTTTTGTTGAAGTACAATCAAAGGACCAAAAGAGTCCAAAATATTTGATCCTCTAGGACCAAATAAACTCCTTGTTTATTCTCTCTGAACAAAAGTGGATGGGGATTTAAATCACTTTGAAACTGCTGATTCTGGTTCAACTGATGGTCAACAAAGCTCTTCCTATGTGTGTGTGTGTGTGTGTGTGTGTGTGTGTATGTGTGTGTGTGTGTGTGTGTGTGTCTGTCTCTCTGTCTGTCTGTCTGTGTGTGTATTTATATCTTGTTGCCATTATACTCACACTTGAGTCTGTTGCACAAAGTCTGCAAAGTGTTGATCTCTGGTACACAACTGGATTATCCTCAGGCGCTCCTGGATCTCCTGGAGTGAGAGGTCAGAGACACAAATGTTTATGCAACAGATGGAGGTCAAAAGTGGAGAAGTTGTAGAGTGAATACAGTTCCAGGACAGTCAAGAGCTTCAATAAATACTTCCGGTGTCTTCAGAAGCCAACAGTTGAAAAGAGCGACAGATGAGCCCAAGGCAGACGGACCAGACAACATACCAGGCTGTGTGCAAAAGGACTGTGCTGAGAAGCTCAAAGATGTCCTCACTGATGTCTTTAACATTTCACTGAGCCAAGGTGTCGTGCCCATGTGTTTCAGAGCTGCAACGATCACACCAGTCTGACAGAAACCCCGTCCAGCTACAATGACGGACTGTATCATTTACAACATCATGAGCTCTGAGGGGCTGGTCTTGCATTACCGATGTACTAGTGCGGTTCCTCGACTTCAGTTTTACATTTAACACAGTTCTCGACATTTTGAACTCAGTTTCTTCCTAAGCAACTGGGTGCTGTACGCTCTGACTGGAAGGACACATCATTTGAAGGTCAGCAACAACTCGGTCAACACCGTCATGCTGGGAACAGGGGCTCCACAGGGGTGCGTGCTCCACCTGCTGCTCTTTGCCCTGCTTACTTACAACTGTGTACCAACCTACAGCATCGACCATATCAACAGTTTCAGAGGACACCACAGTGGTGGGCTTCCTCATTGTTAATGAGGAAGCCCACAACAGGAAGGAGGTAAACCAACTGCATTAGTGGCACAAAGACAACAATCCCATTAACATGGAGAAAAATAAAGAGATTGTCGTCAACTTCAGGAGAGGACATTCAAAGCATGGCCCGCTGACCATCCAAGGTGGTGCTGTGGAGAGGGTGAGCAGCACCAAGCTCCTGAGCACATATCACTGAGGACCATCCCCGGACTGACAACACTACATTGATGGCAAAAAAGCCTCAAAAATGCCTCTACTTCCTTTTTGAACAGAGAGGACAAGTGTCTCCTCCTTCTACCGGAGCACCATTGAGAGTGTCCTAACTAGCTGCATCATTGTTTGCTGCCCCCCGATGAAGTCTGCAACACATAGTGAATTAGAACCAGCAAGAACATTGGTGCTCCTCTGCCCTCAGGACCATCAGCATCACAGAGACACCTCTCACCCATCTCAAAACCTCCAGGCCTGCTTCACTAAACTGCTGAATAGCTTTGCCCACCAGGCTGTCAGGATGCTGAAGTCTTCCCACTACCACCCTCCTCAATGCTGGTGACTCTTTTATTACCCAGCCTTTTTTTAAATAAAAAATGTACCTCTTTGGTGAGCGAGGTGTTGCGGTAGATGTGCCGTATCTCATCATTGCTGAGCTCTTTGAAGCCATCACTGTACTGGGTGTTCTGGCTGCTTTGAGGGAAGTACTGGGGCATGGCGTCATCAAAGCGACGGTAGTACTCGCCGGAAACCGGGTCACTCTCAAAGGCGGCGTTGCACTTTGCTGCGTGTTGTAATGGTGGCGTGCGGTCGATCTGACTAGATGGTGGAAAACATTGAGGTTTGTAATGATTATTCTTGCAACAATGGCCTGATCAAAGATGTGGAACTCACCTGTAGGGGTCCTCTGTGTCCTCGTTGTTGTACTGCTCTCGTAGCATCCTCACGAGGAAGTAGATGATCAAAACGGCCATGGTAAGAAAACCCACCACTGAGGCAAGAGCGATGCCCACAACCAGAGGTTCAGAGACAAACTCCTCACAGTGCTCGCCCCGGTACCACCAGTTCTCTCCAACCCGACACCTGTGTCAAAGGTGGCAGGGTCAACTCCAAGAAAAACCATCAACAATACTTTTGGTACTTCAGGCGCATGAGTGTGAACCTCCACTCACCTGCAGATGGCGCCTTTTCCTGGAAGAATGTCACATTTGCCATCGTTGAGGCAGAAGTCCCTCTGTACTTCACAGATGCTCTGACAGGGCAGCCCGTCCACACTCAGATATCCAGCATCACAAACGCACTCCGCCTCGCCCGACCAGCGATTCAC
This sequence comes from Takifugu flavidus, assembly GCF_003711565.1. Taxonomy (NCBI): domain Eukaryota; kingdom Metazoa; phylum Chordata; class Actinopteri; order Tetraodontiformes; family Tetraodontidae; genus Takifugu; species Takifugu flavidus. Next base: position 10,671,201 of record NC_079522.1, read on the forward strand.
TGCACACTGGGAAAATTCGTTACAGGCCTGGAACTTGCACGGATCTGCCCAGACACCTGAAAACCATAACAGAAACACAGGGAGTTTGACCAGTGGAATCTACGTTCAATGATGAATGATGTTGTCAGCAGTTGGAAATGTCAGCAGGGATTCGACCTCTGATTGGCCCCCATTCACGTCACGCGCACCACTCTTACCGATTGAATTGTGAATCTTGACTGGAAAAGGCGGTTTCAACCATGGTTTCCCCACCTTTTTTTTTTAACCAACCATCAACTCCATAAACACAAAATAAAACACAAAGTGTTGTCACGCAAACCGCTGCATTAGTTGTGGTTCTTGTTGCATCCTTAAAAACAACAAAGCGGTTTGGAGGTACTTGGGAGTGGAAAATGACGCTGCTGAGGACAGTGAAGTTGGAAGCCATAAACTGATTATCACATTCACAGAGAGCGTTGACCGCTGCTGTAGATTAGCATTTTCCGGCTGTGAGAACCTCCTCTGATTGGCTCAGACGGATTAGAGCGCAGTTCGGCAGAGACGTGCAGGTCAAAAGAAAACTGCAGTAAATCTCAAGTTGCATACGTGACCCTGCTAATGGAACCCCACCTCTCCAGCATCTCAGTCAAAGGTGAAAACATGAACACACTCAGAGGCAACAGGACCCCCCACCCCCACCCCCACCCCCTGCCCTGATAAGAAATGTGAATAGTTTCCACCTCAGTCCCAAGAATCACAGTTAAATAAAATTGAATGCAGTCATTTCAAAACATTTTGGTACAGACAGAAGAGTCTGAAATTGGAGTATTATGGGTATTTGTGTAAATAATGAGTAGGAGAACATTCATTCTGGATTTATCTGATCCTTTCCTCCACAAATTGACTGACGGCTGCAGCTTTCCATCACTGCCGTGAGTCAGAGCGGTTTCTGCTGCTGCTCACGTTCCTTCCAGACAGATTATCTCTGGTATTAGAGTCCTTACAGTAATACTGCCCTCACATATACACAGGTACACACATACACACGCCGAGCAGAGAACTTGAAGTCTGCGATCAGTTTTTAGGTTGGGATTAGCTCACAGGGTCCTGTTTAGTTTGGTTCTGGTACCTGATTCCACGTCTAATGAGTATTTGTCAATTGCCAGGTTCATTTTCTGGTAGGCAGTGTTGGCAAAGTCCTCCAAAATGAGGTAGATGACATTGGTGACCCCTTTTGGAACGGGCTTTCCAAACTTCAATCTACTGTTGACCACGATGCTCCCATTCCTGAAGTTGAGGATCTCCAGGTTCTTGAAGTTGTTCAGGTTGGACTGAAGGTATGGAACCAGCTTTGAGATGAAGACACAGTTGTTTAGTCAAAATTACAGGTAAGACTGATTAACCATGAGGTTTCTGAGTTCTCACCAGCTGTAGGAACTGTTGCTCAAGGGCTTTGTACTCATCAGAGCTCTTGTTGAAAAGGTTCATGGAGAATGGCATGTTGGTCACTCTGAGACTGAAGAAGACAGTCAAGGCTCTGCCAGGTCGCGTTGGCAGTGCAAGTGCTTCCAGGTCCGACCCCTGTGCCCCACTGGAGAAACCACCGGTATCGCCTTCCATTCCCACATTTCCATACTGGAAAAGATCAAAGCTAACATCGATTCCAGACACATCAGGAAAATCTTGCTCAAAGGGCTGAATCTCCACTGCAGAGCTGTTCTTGACCTCTTGACCTCCACCTGTAGTTTTAGGCAGATCATTGGGTAATTCTGGCTCTGAGATGTTTCTAAAAGTGGTGTCTATGATTTCTTCCTGCAATGGTGCACCAGGCATCTCCTCTGCAGTCTCCACCAGAGCATCCTCACTTTTGTTCATGGAAATGACAGGTGACTCTAAAAGAGGAGATTCTGAAGCCTGATTGGGCATTGGGGCATCGTCGGTGTCTTCATGTTTTGGATGGTCCTGGAAAACCAAATCCTCATCCTCTGGTGCAGAATCTGAAACCCGAGTAAATGGCGAGTCCTTCTCAGGGGACAGCCATATGTTGCCCTCGGTATCTGGACTTTCAGAAGAAGCAAAGACAGGAGCAGCAGTGGTTGTGGTGGCAACCATTACTTCATTCACAACCAGATCTCCTATGTGCTCCACAAATGGCAGTGTTGTCATAGGAGTGGTGCTAATGTGATGTTCCTCTAAAATGTTGAGTTCATCTTGGTCTTTACTATCTGGCAGGACTGATATGGATTCTTCGGTGAATTCTTCAACCTCTGCTGGTTCTTCAGTCATAGTGCCATAGCTGGAAACTGTGACTGACTGAACATCAGCAAAAGTAGGAGCCTCCTTATCTTCAGGTAAAGAAGGTGGAATTTCAGATTCTTCTTGCACATTGTAGCCTGCAGACGTCTTAGTGATATCTTCAAAGTTAAACCCAGGTGTAAACAAATCTATTCCTGGTTTTGTAGTCATTTCAATCCCCGTGGAGGATTCTTGAACCCTGACTACAGTGTCTGTCGGTCCTGCAAAACCAGGTGCTTCATACTTCCAGGTTTTAGGTCTGGGAGAATCTGTGGAATGAGTGAGATGATTAGAGGGTTGAGTCAGAGAGTCAACCTCATAAACACTGGATGCGTCTACTGAAAGTTCCAAGTCTGAGAGATCTTCAGAGGAGAATGCCGGGACCTCACTGGTGGTGGAGTATGGAAGGTCTGTAGTGTGTGGCACAATCAACACTGAATCAAAGAAAGGTTCCTCAAGGCTTCCTTCCAACAATGGCTCATCTGAAGAAGGAACTGATGTCATCCACAGAGGAAGGGGTTTTGTGGACTCAACTACCACTGTGCCAAAAAGATTTTCCTCAGTGGTTGGCTTCTCAACACCAGTAGCCATCTCTGCCTCATCTTCATCCTCAGCCTCCTCCAGATCAGGTGGTGGTAGCACTTCAAAGCTGCTCTCACTCTTGTCAAAGGCACCGGGCCCGTGAGAGTTTGCCGTTGGTTTCCAGAACCAGGGATCACTACCTTGGCTGTCTCCAGAGAACCCAGAGCCAGATTCATCCTCTTGTGCCTGGAGAACCTCTGAGCCTGTTTCATGTTTCATTGGTGGAGGGGTTGTAAGCACAGTGGAGCCTCCAGGAGAGAACGTATGGTCCTCTTGGGTATCATCTTTGATTGAATGAGTGTTATTGAGGAGGAATCCCTCATCTTCAATGGTGCCTATGCCTGTGGACCAGAAAGGACAGTGTTGAGTCTTCAGAGCTCTGATGATGATGATGCAGATTATTTTATACCTTCACTTTTGAGCAAGAGTTGTCTGCCAATTATAGAAAATATCACTTGACTGTTTTAATTATCTGCCTTGCTTATCATCCAACTCACTTTTCTCTGTTGCCAGCACCAGGTCAAGTGCCTTCTCCTCCGCAGCAGACGGAGAAGCTGCACTCTCATCAAACATGAAGACGTCGTTTTCACTCACAGCCAGGTCCTGCGGGACCTTCCACTGGTCGAAAACATCAAAGAGGAAGTCGTCTTTCTTTGGGAAACCATTGCCACTTTCCTCGGAGTGGCTAGGAGCGTCTGGAGGTTTTTCTGCAGCAAGGACATTTCCCTGAAAGGACAACATTTCCATATGTTTTCGTACCCATAATTGGAATTGAATTGTTTCTTTGTGTTTAACCAACCATGTCATTAAAGGCGTCAGCTGACTGGCTTGTAGGTTTCACAGTGGGCAGCTGGTTCTCCGCTGTAAAATGGATTCAACGTTTGTTAGCTTTAGAGCTTTTCCACAACAATATCCGAAATTCTGACCTCAGATCAAAGCATCAAACACAACATATTCAAGGAACACTTAAACTACGGCATTCATTAACTCAATACAATGGAAGCTGGGCCGGGTCCTAACCATTCTCCGGCTGCATGGAGTCTGGCTGTAGCTCCAGGGTACCGTTGGTCATGAAACTATCTTTGTGCAGCGCCTCTGTGATGTAGTTGCGGAAGTCTGTGATGGTGTAGACGACAGTGGGCTGTTCTGCAGCTCCAGGGTAGTTTTTCTCCACCAGATTGTTCTGCCGGGAGATGAAGTCCAGTGTGTTGTTGGCGATACCGTTACTGTCGACCTCCAAGGTGATGGCATAGTGCACCAGGACCACCAATCCCCTGAGAGGAAATAAGAGGTGCCGTTCTTACTGTCAGTAATAAAAATTATATTGTAACTTTATCATGTATTTTTCCAATACAGTAACATGTCCGCTTATGCAAATGATTTTTTTGTATACCAGTGATGAAATTTGGCTGTTTTTATTCGTTAAACAAACTGCCTACAGATATAAGCAACAGATTATGCCATAAATAACATGAAGAAGGTTTGTCCAACATGGCCTCAGACAGCTGTGAGTTTTACAAGTGCTGGTCAAGGAATTTAAATGCATTCAATTTTTTTAAAGCAACCAATGTGAAAAGGTCTCATTTAAATTGTATCCTGTTTATTCTGCAGGAACCTGGCAGAGGAGCCAGATTGCACAGAATATCATCCATATCCAGAATATCATGTCTACCCACATCTGTTAATTTTGTCAGTTATTTGACATCTCTCTGACCTCGCTTAAACCCGAGAAACTCTCAAATCTTTTATGACCATATCATGTTTAATAGGTGCTCCAGGCTTCTTATTGACTTTTGGGTGCCTTTCAGGGTCCCTGTGAGCTTGCAAAGTTCAGTTTAACAGGGTGACATACTACCATGTTGCGGGAGGGACTTCCTGGACACGGGGGTGAGGAGGGGGAGGGTGCAAGCCTTAAATCTTTAACGGTAATCCTGTGGCAGCTGCAGGTGGCCGGCGAGTAACCTACGTCTTATCCCACTTAAGCAGTGATTGAGTATTGTTAAGGACATTAAGTGGAAATGCGTACAGAATAACGGAGGTCTTATTTACAGTGACAGGCGGGTGAAAGGGGCTTTGAGAGGAGACAGTCAGCGAGGACACTACAAATAGGCGATAAGACACCTCCTAATGAGACAACGGAGAGCTCCTGAAATAAACACTCACTGTACATGAATGGAGAAAACTTCTATTTTAAATTATACACTGATAATAATCTTTGTCTCATAAATGTATGCTCAAAAAATAGATAATATAAATATAAATCTGATCTATCATCTAAAGTTTATTTATGCGTATGTTGAAGAAGCATTGAAGCATTGAAGAAGTGAAACTCACCGCTCTAGATCCTTCTGTGGCCTAAAAAAACCCAAAATGCATCAGATTTCACTTGTGTTATTGATTCATAATGTAATTTTCTAGCTCCTGGAGTGAACCATGAAGGAAACTTTACCTGAATTCGATAACATGCGCGTTTTTGAAACCAGGAAGCCGTTCAAAAGCTTCTTCAATCTGGAAATGAAAAGGACAGTGAAGTTCCAGAAGGTCACAATTGTTGTAGCTCAAAAACTACAGAAGATTGAATGTGAAACACAACCTGAACACCACTTTGTTATACATTTAATTCCCAGTGGTTGGATTTCAGGGAAGCTAATTTTTGGAGGTCAAATGGTTCTGAGCTGTTCTGTAGAAAAATAGCTGCAGTTGTGAAACTAATCAAAATCTGGAAACTGTCTGATCACAGCTGTAGCATCTGTTTGTGATATGACTGACACGAGGAGGAGCCTCCCATAACAAGGGACATCCAGATTTTTCTGACTTAAAATGTGTCATGCGGATTAATGCATATGAAATCAAAAGTGAAGTGAATAAAAACGGCAAGCTTCTCTTCTGTTAGAAGTGGCTGCTCAAAGCTTCTACTTGGAATAGAAATCAACATTTTTCGGGTCTCGAGGGCCCTTGATTGAGCTCTTCTATTTTATTCAAACTCCTGGTGCTGCGATTAGACCTGTTATCCACCTCTTATTCCCTCATTAACAACCCTGACCCTGATATTCAAACCATAAACCGACTTCCCACGTCACTACCAGTGGAGCCGGGCCTGAAAACCTCCCAGCGGAGAGGGAATACACCGACACTCTCGCATTTCCTGGCACAGCTAGTTTTTCCACCGTGGAGTGAGTCACTGCTCGTATTTTGTATGTTCTCTGATGTTTTCCAGCTCTGTTTCAGCACAGCCGATTGGCTGGCAGGACAAGGGAAAAGGGTAAAGCGTGAAGATCCTTAATGCATGACAAAAACAAGGGAGGTCTTCAAACTCCTGAGTCTGCAGTTTGTATGAAACCACAAGCCAAATCAATCTGGTATTAAGTGTGGATCCAGCACATCAGAGAGGATTTACATAGAAGAAATGACAGAAAGGCGTGAAGAAGAGGAGGAGAAGGAGGTCTAAGCCGAAAACCGCAGAGATCACAAACGAACCACGGCGCTGATGACAACAGCGCTGACGAAAAATGATTAACGTCTCTGTGCCGCGTCAACAATCATCTGTGTCTCTTAAAGATATTTGGCCCACAATTGCAGGCTCATATATCTTCAATGACAAAAGAATGAAAAGACAGAAGTCTTTCTGTCATTCTGTCTTTAAACTCAGGTTGCTCCTCATTTTCCTGTTTTTCCATACTTGAACTGCGTTGTGCATATTCATGTTGTCTTGATTTAGGAGGATGGTTATGCTGCTAATGCTGATGGACTCACAAGATAAACAACATTAATCTGATCATGGAGGAAACTAAACACAAATGTTGTGTGGGACAATAGTGAATATCTGAAAGTGAATTGAAACAAACCCTTCTGGATAAGAGGAACTTCTAAGAATTACTTATCGGATCTACTCGAACTTAATCCCAACTCTTGTTGGAACCTCAACCCAGTACCGACTGTCTTACCCTGCGCGTGAAGTGTCTGGCTAACTGCTGGTAGAGGAAGCTGCTTCGGTCTCTCAGAGCATCGTTGAAGGTTTCGCCTCTCAGCTTGAGGGTCATCTCCACAATCTGGTCTTTCGGGGACTTCGGAGGCCACAACGAACTATCATCTATCTCATTTCCAATCTGTGGACAGAATTATGTTACATAGCCTGAATCAGCATCTCCTAAATAATTTGTCTTACCGAGTTCTCCTCTTCGTTGTCCCGGTCAAAGCCATTGTTTCCAAATAGGCCATCATCTTCACCAAATAGACCTTCTGCAAGGTCAGGAAAGTTGCCATTGTTGTACTCCACCACATATTTGGGTGTGACACCCAGAGTAGTAACAGAGATCGACTCCTCAATGGGGTCATCAGTAGCAGATTCAGCACTTTCTACTGTGGCAGGTTCTTCTACATATTCTGTGGTATCTTCTGGAGAGATAACCTCCACTTCTTTGGGAAATAGCTCAAGTGAACTGGCAGGTGAGGTGGTTAGGATCGGGTCATGTGGACTATCTGAGGAGATTTCATGAAGCTGATTGGTTTCTTCTAGATGAGGGACAACATCTGGAGGTGCTAGGCTTGAAGCCTCTGGAATGGTTTCCTTCTCAGAATCATGGAAGGATTCCAAAACATCACTTGTAGGTTCAACTACTGATGTTGTATCTGTAGCTTCTAGTTGAACGTCCTCATCAGGGATCACTTGAACCTCCTCTTCTGGTTCAGACGTGTCCTCCACGCCACTCCCAGGCAGCGAACCCTCAACTTCTTCAATAATTGGAGTGACTGAATCATCAGACTCTGTAGTGGTTTCCTCAGACATCTCTGAGTTCACTGAAGTACCTGGAGGAAATCTTTCTTCCTCTGTTTCAGCAACATCACTTCCATCCACCTCCTCAAGATTCAATTGTGGATTCTCCAGTGGTGCAGATGGTATGACAGGGGCTTTTTCATCTTCGACCTCAGATCCTGTTTGAGATGCTCCTGTTGGTACCTTATTTTCAGTCCTTTTGGGACTCTCTTCAACAGACTCTAGCTCTTCTCCACGTTCTCTGCTGGGTTCTTCCAACTCTTCCACATGTATTCTATCTGCTTCTTTTGCTGGTCCTTCAATGTTTTTCTCTTCTTCTGCCATTTTTTCTTCAGGTTCCAGTTTATATGCTGGTGTACCAAAGGTTTGTGTTGTCTCCTCCGATGATTCTTTTGCATCACTTCCTGAAGGCTCTAGCATTTCAACGCTTTTTGCTAAATGCTCTGTTACTTCATTATTTTCAACAACAGTCCCCTTGTCTTCCTCTACACTTGCAGCCTCCTCTTGAGCACCAGTTTCGGTTGTCTCACCTTCAAGAACTCCGTCCTCTCTCTCCAAAGGTGTTTCTTCCTTTCCTTCAGTTTCATCATCTGAGATTTTTGGTGTGGCCTCTGCAGCATCTTCTGGGATCAGTATTGATGGCTCAGAGGTAACCTTGATAACTACTGTTGGTTTGTCATCGACTACACTGTCCTTGTTTCTGTCTTTTGTTGTCTGCGCTGTTGTGGTCAGAACAGAATCCTGGATTGTAACTTCTGTTTCAAAGACTGAAACTTGCGTCACAGGTATGAACATTTCACTGTCGTCAAATTCAGAGGGGCTGGGTTTGGTTTCATCTGGGATGAATTCTACAGCAGGTGGCTCTGCAGGCATTTCACTTTCAGATTCTTTTAAAACAGCCAAATCAGAAGATTCGGGTCCTGTTTCAGTGATCTCTGAGGGTTCCTCTCCTGTGACTGCTGTGTCCTGAATGTGGTGTATAACATCTCTTGATGCTGCTTCTCTTACTTCCTGTCCTCTTGTATCCATTGGGTTAGCTTCAGAAGCTACTATTGTGGGCTTTTCAAGGACCACAGAGGTACTTCCCATGGTGAACTCTTTAGCCACAGTTTCTGAGGGTGGTTCCTCCCTTTCAAGGAAATTGTCTTCAATCACAGTTTCAGAAACATCCAGAACATCTGGATTATTTTCTGTTAGGTCAGCTTCCATTATGACGCCCTCTTCAGTTGTATCTGGGATGATGACAACTGTCTCTGTAAAGGACTCGTGGTTCACAATATCAGCCATGTCTTCTTCAGTATCTTTAACATATATAGATTCCAGAACATCTTTGTCAGCTGAAGATGGACCTTCTGGAATGTTCTCATCCTCGAAAATATTCGGAACTTCCGGAATGTGAGTCAAAATAATTTCTGGTGTGTTGATGACAGCATCTGTTTGTGGGAAATGACATGAACAGGAAAAGTAAATGTGTGATGACATTATTTAATTCTAATTGTAAAGTAAATGTGTATATATTTAGCCTTTTCCTTTTTTAGGTCTGTGTTAATAAGGCTCCACCCTCATCCCCTCCCATGGCTGTGATCTCCCTAACCCTGATAGATGTCCCGCAGTAACTCTGCCACGTCTCCACGTTCATCCAAACTCCCTCCATTGACCAGACTGCTGTCGGCAAATAGGCTTATAGATCTATTCTGAGAGCAGAGCGTGTGACGGCAGTCGTCCTCCCACAACCCCCCCCACCCCCCGTCACATATGGACATGGGTGCAAGGTCAGGGATCTCCACAGACAGCAGATATTCAAACTTTGATAAACGCCTGAAAGAACTGAAGATCTGATGTTTGCCCCCACACCCCACCACCCCTGGGTCCAAAAAGGCTTTATATGAGGGATCTAAAGTTCAATAACCTCTTTGATGTTTTTAAAGGCACATGAAGCTGAATCCACCCTTCAGTTCAGGGGAGGTATCGATACCTATAAAGAATCGTGCTAACACTGAGCGCTGGAGCTTCAGGAGCGTGTTTACCTTCGATACCCACTGATTCTCCAGCATGGATGGCCACTTCATCAGAGCTGCAGGGATGAAAAAAACACAGTGAAGAATTCAGAAAACTAGTGCAAAAACCAAGGAAGTGGTTCCTCATTAGTGGTGAAAATGGTCCTGACAGAATCAGTCTAACTGATGCTCTTAGCTTAGAGGGGTAAATAAAAGTGGACTAAACTGAATGTTAGTGGATTTAGAGTTAGCTCTTCCATCACGGACCCTCTGGAAATATGGAAGAAAAACATGACAATAAAGATAATTACTCAATAATTTAGTGTAATTAGAATTAGAGTAAAGATAGAAAATTAGATATTTGATAATATGCTTCACAAACACTAAAATTCTTTAAATTATTGAAACCGCAGCTGCTGTATATTTTTTACATGAGCTTAAGAAAAAAAACATACGAATGTTTATGATGAAACCCTGCCTCTTTCTCTCTCTCACACACACACACAGAAAAAATACAGTACAAAACACAAAAATATATGTGTTTTCCCTTCTTTCACAACAAGAGACACATTTTCTGTTTAAGTCAAAAAAGTCAAAACTCTTCAAACCTGAAATTGAATAGTTTTGTGTTCTATAAAGTATTTAAATACAGGAGAAAAAACAATGATTTAAATGTGTTGGATTGTGTTTGCAGGGGTACCTGCAGGGAGGAGGGCCGGTGGTGGAGGCAGCTCTGCAGCAGGTAAAGAAACAGCACAACAACATACAGTATTAGAAATGGAATTTATACATCTTGTAAGATGTTCACCTGGAGCAAAATAACACACGTGGAAAAAAGCTTTTCTGTATAAACTTGGACCGAAGAAACAAAATTCATGTCCAGAAATATTTTTTAAAAAGAAAAGGAATTGGATGTGTTTAGAGAAAAAAGGAATATTGTTGAAGTTTTCAAAAATTTAAATAGAAGATATGATACAAATTTCAGACATTTAACTCACCGATTCACAGTTGCTGCCATGGAAACTCTCTAAAAGAAACACACACTCACCATCACAAAGGTGCAGAGCTAGCATTGTTATTTAGTATCCCTCAGTATTGACAGGCGTTCCAACACTGGTGCAGATATTTTGAATGTAAAGCCAAGGCCAGAATTCACTCACAGTCCTGATCAGCTGTTTGTGCTCTTCTGATTGGCTGAAGAACGTGCCAATGTCGCTGATGCTGATGGTGCCATTCATGCAGCCGCTGACCCAGTCTTGGTACTCATCTCGCTCTGGCAGTCGGTCCCAGAAGATTCTGAAGGCTTCCCAGACGGTCTCCTGACAAACTAAAACACAGAAATTAACAGCAGATATCCAGCTGAGTTATTAGGACCATCACCTGTTTACTCCCAATCATGTGATCAAATCTTTCTGGAGGAGGAAAGATAATAAGTAAAGAAACTGAAATTTTAGCTGACTGCTTATTGTTTCTGGGAAGAACATCTGAATTCAGCTGTTTTGAGAAAACAGACCAACTTGTAAGTTTTTTGGTTTTTTTTTACAGTGTATCTGGGTCTTCTGGACCTTTAAGCCTTTGGGTTAACTATAATGACAGTAGACGGATGGTCAAAGCTTGTAAATCAGATTAGTAACACCTCGGGTGTTAAAGGAGAAATTGTGGAAAAAGTGAAATTTTGCCAAATGGGTGAAGGAAAAGTAAAGGAACTAAAAATCCACAGAAAGCCACTTACCCCTCTGCTGAAAGAAGGTGAGGTGGTTGGCAGCAGCCTGGTCAAAGGTTTCCTGAGTGCAAAGCTTGACTCCACTGGGAAACAAGAGATTCCTTTTTCTCCTGGTCAGAACGGCGTGTCGTCTGTATAGAAGCTGATCGGAGTCCAACAGCTCGGCCAAATGTCCGTCCTGCTGCTCAGAATCCATCTCACCTGTTTGCGTTTCAGAAGCAGAAATTCCTCCTTTTAGGACACGGAACCAAAGACAAAGGATTTCCTGGAACAACAGTCCCAGCATAGCCCCACACAAACCTGACTCCATGTAGGTGAACCCTGGCAGCAGCAGCAGGGTCCCCAACACCCACAGCACCATCCACCACTTTGGGGCCATTCCTTCAAAACAGTAACGCCTGGAATTCCTCCGCTTCAGCTCATCAGCATTCCCGTCTCACAGCCCTCCATGTGTCCATCCAGCAGGTCGAATGATGGATGTTTCTCGGGACGGTCCTGACGTGGCGTCGCCGGGCTTACTTGCTCCTCTCAGGTGAGCAGATGGGACTGAGCCGCTCTAATCTTATTTGTTAAGCTGCTGGAGGGGATGACGGTCAGAGCCTCCGTGCAACAGGTCAGTGCCGGTAGGTGGAAATCAAGACAGGATGCTGATCAGCGCAGGAAAAAACAAAACCGTCGGAATTCAGAAAACTTGACATTAAAGCTCAACTTCGGTGGACTTGCTTCAAACCGGACCTAGAGAAAGGTCATTTTTCTATGATCTTCAGTGTCAGAAGCACACTCAGTCCTCCTGGTTTTACACTTATTGATGGGCTTCCAAACAATTGATGCCTCAGCGGAGAAGATTGAACGAGTCTGTTGTTGAATTTGCAGCGAGACTGAGGTGATTATAATTTAGATTCTTCCATCCTCGGATCTCTTCGCTCCGGAACCAGCCAGGTGGCTGTTCCTGCAGAGCGACCATGGCTGATGTGCTGAGCCAGCAGCTAGAGGTCAAAGGTGACAGTGAAGTTCTCCCACTTCAGCTCAAACGTTTTGCTCATTCTGCTCAACATTTTCCCTTCAACTGAATTTGTTAATGCCGATGACAGAAATTAGAAACCACATGTTTTTCATGATAGAACCACAAACGTCAGTTGGGATGAGATTACTTCAATAGTTGATATCAGAACAGTAAAATGTGATTAAACATAAGTCAAGTTTGATTGCATTGTTATCATTTACAACTCAGATATTACGTATATTACGTAATTGCAGGTATATTGGTCTATTTTACTCAGGGTTGTCTAACAGGATTCTTAATCTGTTTCATTGCTGCATTACACCGTCAACAATAGCAGACGTCTTTTATTGGATAATGAGATTAACAGGAACAAGAGAAGTCATTACCGTGTGTGTGTGCGTGCGTGCGTGTGGGCGGGGAGTGACGGGAAACTACACCAAACCAATTCTTTGGTACTGGCTGTGAGACATAACTAATGTGTAATTAATTAAATCTCAGCAATGTTCCTACTGGTGATACTGGTGGGGCCGCTGGTCCCAGACAGAGGTCTCCAGCCGTGAGTCGGATCTCTTCCGTATCTCGGAAATCACCGGGATTATTTTTGGAAGGATTCACCAAGGACTCTGGCTGTTTTATCTGAACCTCCCGGTACTCTAATTAGATAAATCGACGAGGCTGAGAGAAAAACATGACCCCCTCCCGAGACTGGTCTCGGACCGGATTAGGATTAAACTGCTAAATCATTACAAAGCATCAATGTATAGATTTGTATTTGCACAACAGCTTCTTTATGTGATAACCAGGATGGCGTGCTGGATTAACGTGGTTCAGACAGGTTTGTTTTAGTAATCTATCGATAATCCAACTGTGGATACATATATCCCGAAAATTGAAAAATGAATTTATTTTTTTTGTCACAGATTTGAAGCTTGAGTTGGAATTTGACATAAAAAAATGTAAAAAAAAAAAAAAAAAGCAAAATGCTTTTTTCTTTTACATTAATAAAAGCAGGGAGGGAGGGTTTAAAGGTGACAGTTGAGAGATTGTAAACGTGATCCCCGTTAACGCAGCACAACAAAGCTGTAAATCATACAGCCATGACGCATATAATTGTGCACCTGATTCCACGCGAGCGGATCTTTACAGCGTGTAATAAATCCCGCATAAACTCCACTTTAAATCTGTAACAAATGTGTCCAGAAACTCATTAAATGGTGCAATGTGCATTGGATGACATAACGTGGTCTAAAAATGGATGCAAATGTTACCCGTCATTGATGAAGAGGGCTGCTCCTGTTGTTCTTCCCACCTGATCCAGTTAGTAAACTGTAAGCTGATTGGTCCTCAGCAGGGGGCACTTTGATTAACCCCGAGATTACCAAAGCCACCCCAACACAGTGGCAGACACGCACGCCGGAGGTGAAAGACAAATCAACAGGAAGGCACAAAAAACATGGACATATCATCAAAATCAATGTGTGGAAGCTCAACAAACGCTGAAGACAACCCACTGACCTTTGACCTCAGGTTAGAGAAACAGGTCACTCGTGCTGAAATAGCCGTGATGGCCTCGCTAGGACAGCAGAGACAAGGACACGTCAGGATGAGAGGGACAAAACAAACAAAAAGGACTATATTAATACGACATATTCTTTGTTTTCATTTAGTATTTGACAACAAACCATCAGGATGACAACTGCTCACTTCCTGTTTTCGAACATTTCTCTTCACCACATTGGTTAGTTAAAAATACGATGGCCTCCATCTCACACCATCAGGCTGCTTTATCCCTGAAACGTCAAGGTGAAAACATCAGGGGAAAATACGGAATTTCACTTCCTGTCGCTGATTCTCTGCGAGGGACCGACAGAGTTTCCAACAGGAAAACTGTCTCAGAGGTTTGTTTAAGGCGTCGCTGGGCTGTTTATGAGATCAGATGGGGGAGATTTTCACCCCAAACCTTTATTTGTGAAGAAAAAACTCTTGGTTTTCTCTTCTTGCATCTCAGGAGCAACTGCACTGGTTGCAGGTTCCTAATTTTGCAATTTAAGATTTTTATTTTTTTTAAATATGAAATTTTAAAAAACCTTCAATAACAGTGGACAGATTCACACATTCAAGAAGACTCCACCGCACAAAGGTCAAATGGTTAAGGAGAAAAAGACAAGTGAAACAATGTTTTCAATAAATTATTTATTTAAATTGTTTATTTTACAAAAGTACAAATGTTTTTACATGCCAGGAATCCAAAAAACTAAGAATTAGTTGAGCTCTTCTGTTTTTTTGATGACACCAACAAAAAAGAACAGAAATATATGCGTGAATGCAGCGGCTTCCCAGCCTTCATCGTTTTTCAATCTGACTCTGGTGCATCTTCATGATCAGGCTGCGGATCTCCTCCCGCTTTTGCCGCACCTGTTGCCTTGGAAACCAATTGTCCAAGCGTACTGGCAGCTCAAAGTGCACCACTGGGTTCTGCAGAGACAAGCAGACATCTCGGTTCAAGAAAATCCTGCAATTGTTCGCCTTAATATCAGTTTTCTGAAGAGCTTCTGTTTTTGTGTGGCTCTGGGACGGATTTAGGAGTTTAGAGCGAGAGAGGAATGTTATTATGGGCCCGGACGCGTGTGTTTACCTGGAGGAAGCTCTCGGCATACTGCAGCAGATACAAACCGCAGTCGCTGCTGTTGTCCTGCTGAGGAACCCGACAGTTGGAGCTCCTCATGTTGACCTGTGTAAACAGACGAGGGGTCCCCCGGCGGACCTCCCACTCTACCTGCAGGTAGCTGAAGAAAGAACATCAACCAATCGTCAGTTAATGATCAAACACCCTTCTAACTCAACAGCAGAGGGCGACAGTTACCAGAAGAGGTGACAAGTTAAAAGTGTTCTTCACGAGTTCTGGACAGTTACGCTGTTTTTTATTTTAAAATCAAACTAGCTTGGAGGTCGCGGGCGCTGCTTTTATCCGAAAGATTAAAGCTGGACTCACTCTCTGAGAAGTCTGCAGACGTTCTCGTGGTAAGACAGTTTCAGAGAGTCCATGACCAGTATGCACGGCCTGCAGATACACCAGCATCTTGTTAAAGCTGAGCCGAAGGACTTGACAAGTTTGCTTGCAACTCACCTCTTTAGCACCGTGTCCCTGCGACAGTCCTGCTGAAGACATTCCTAGAGGAACAAACACAGGATCCACTGAAAACATGCACAAAACTCTCCATTTACCAGCCTCTGTGGTGTGATGGGTGCTGGAATATTCACCGGCTTCTGCTGTGACCTCAGACTGACGTTTGGTTTCCCCTCAGCTCCTTCAAATTGTCCTGAGGCATCAGATCAAAACATCATCAACCGATCAGCAACATGTCCTTCAAGTATTACAGAGATCGGAAAAGGGGCCCAACGATGCATCATGTGCTCCACAGCGCAAAAAAGGATTTACAATTACAGAGTCGTGACATCGTTCCTTCTTATTTATTTATTTATTTTATTAATGAGCTGCAGATCTCACCTGTCGAGCTGTGAAACTTCTCGTACTGAACGTCCTCAAGAGACGGAAAACAAACCACCACCAGAAACCAGTGAGCTCTAAAAATAATGGGAGAGATCAATGGTGACATCTAGCATCAAGAAACATCAAGCCCGATCATGGCGCTGAACATTTTCTTCTGAGTCTGATCTCAGCACAGAGCTGCTGCGAAAAACTGTTTCCAAGTCAAATCCATAATGAGGCTCATTTCATTAACCGCTGGAAAATAATCCATTAGAAGGGGCGACACAGCAGAGAGGAGCTGACTGCAGCTGCCAGATGAAATTCAGAAAATTTGGATTTTCTTCAGCTGGAACCAAAAGAACCAGAACTTTGTGGCAACAATGAAACAGACCTGAAGGCTTCTGTTAAACAACTCAAGACCGGGAGGAATTTCAACCTTTCAGCACCACAACGACCTGAAACACACCTTCAAATCAACAAAGGAATGACAAGATGGAGGTTCTGGAATGAGCTGGGCCCGGTCCGTTACCAAGACCAGCTCCAACCGAGCATCTGCAAGGTCACTTAGAGAGCGCAGCACAAAAACTTTGAAACAGTCAAAACCATTTTGAGAGGAAAAATAACGAAATCGTACAAACGTGGCCGACTCTTCTGCTACAATAAACTCCTCAAACCTCCCAGGTTACACAAGAGCCACCACACATTCCATATTTAAACAGTCTTTAATATTCAACTGGAAATTTCAACCATTGTAAGATTTAAACAAACAAAGAGGTTGTGCTTGGCGACAAAGCTTCAAATGTGACTGTGACAAGCAGCTGATGCATCCTGGGAGATTTCAGTGCAGAGAGAAGCAGATCTGCTGGAGTCATTGGGAAGAGACAGAAACTGCTGAGCTGAGGGAACTGGAGTCAGTTTGTTACCCAGTTGGCTGCTGGATGCTGTGATGAGGTGCCTGATTTAAGGCTGCATCACAGAATCCTGGATTTAATACCCTGACCCGGGTCACAACTCCAATCCGGCAGCATTAAAACTGCGGGGAACTCCAGACTCGAGGGATTTAACTTGCTGTCCAGCTCCATTAAAGTCATAAAACCAGTTCCCGCACATGAGATCAGATCAGCTGCAAACTTTGAAAACAAACCCCACTCACTCTTGATTGACAGGCACGAACAGGAAATCTTTGGTGAAAATGTCCACGTGGCGCGTCCAGGTCTTCACCCTCTGGTGCCTCATGTGACGATCGCTGAAAGACAACAATGGAACCATCATCAGAAGGGATCAAAGTGGCGTCACAAACGTTCTCATCTCCATGGTACCAAGCAGACTCTACCAAACCCAGACATCACAATTGTTAAAAGTTTCCTTCTCAAACTAGCTGTTAAACACACTTTTTACCATTAACACCTGATTTTGGCCACCGTTTGTCTGCGTTGCACTGAAATAAAGCCTTTGCCTGCAAATATTACGAAAATTCTTGCTCTTACGGGACGGCCGGGGCATCGTTTTCCCCGGCAGCTTTCCGTCTACTCAGCTGCTTGAAGAAGAAACTGCTGAAGACGTGACTCTGCTCGGACACGGGGCTGCCGACTCCTTCCAGGACCAGAAATCTGTGATCCATAAAAGGTGTAAACACAAAAACCGATATAAACTCATCAAAACCAGGGCTGTTCGTATGGAGTCTAAACGTTGACGCCTGCTCGATGAGACGGTGTCTGACTTGAGGTAGAAGTCGATGATGACATCGTTGAGGAACTCGCCGGCGTCCAGACAGGCCAGGTCTTCCTTCGTCACGGTGATCCGACCTCGACAAGGCGGTGGAGGATACTGGATTAACCTGAAACCCACATTCTTAGTCAGAAACCCAGCTCGGGTCATTTATATCACCTCAGGTACTAAACCCCCCCTGACCTGGCAGGAAGTTGCTGCTGCTGTTGCTGCCTCTGGGATTTCAGGCTGATCTTCTTACTTCTGTGGCTGTTTTGCACCTGACTGGGTTTCTCCTACGGGGATTGATTTCAGGTTTAGAGGGCCATGATTTGAGAAACAGGGGAGAAAGAGGAGGTGTTGGGAGAAGTGCCTTACCGCAGACCATCCCAGCAGTCTGAGGAGGTGTTGGTCCAGAGGAGGCGGGCAGCTGTGGATCAGCAGAAGACCATCGGTCCACTTCAGAGGAGAGGACAGCTGGCAGGACGAGGAGGAAGAGGAGGAGGAGGAGGAGCAGTAGCCCTTCTTGTACTCCGTCATGTCGAGGATGGAGGCTAGCATCGCTGTTTCAAGTTCCTGAAGCTGCTTCTCCAACACCAGTAGGAGGAGGAAGCATGGGGGGGCTGAAACAAGGGACAAGCTTTGGTCAAGTCACAAAATCCTCGTTCCTGGTTTGGCTGTGAGGTCTGGGGGTCATACCCTAACAGCTTCATTTAAAGCTGTGCTCTGAATCTTAAACACTACCATTTTATTGCGTAAACAATAAACAAACGTACACAAACAAGTGCAAACAATGTATTTAAGGTGTTACCTGAGGCGGTGGCTGAGGTCTGGATGGCGCGCAGCTCCATCTGCAGCAGGTTCGCCTGAGCGTCAGTCACCCACAGGAAGAGCAGCGAAGGGGCGGGACCTTGGCAGTCAGCCAACAGGGACCCATCTCGAGCAACACTCCCGTCCCACAGGCCATAACCACGTAACTGAGACGCCACCACCACAACCTCCCCCTCCTCCGCTCCTGACAGGAAAAGATATTGATTTTTGATGTTTAGGTGACATTTTGACCTTTGTTGGGTTTTCAGAAGTCAAAGAAAACATTTTCTTTTCTGTTTAAATCTGAGATGATGCATTTATTTCATTCTGAGAAAAACAGTGGATTTCAACAAAAAAATGGAGATTTGTTTTACCTTTCAGACGAATAGTGATGCCATGTTCAGTGATCTGGAAGAAGACAAAAACTTCAAAATAATACCGGACAATAAAGCTTTAACTTCTGTTAACATATAAAAGTTTACAGATCAACAGTTACACATGATTGTGATCAGTCAATTATCCAAGATAACGTCAGCAGCCGTTCACTCATTCGCTGTTAAAGTGACGTTTAATCAGTCATCCTGTGATTAAAGTATAGTGGTGAGTTCTGCACTAATGAACCACCACCTCTCCCCGCTCATATGAAGCCCAAATTGGTCCCAGAACCAGGGTCAGATTCCATCTGACAGAACTGCAAAAATAGCATCATTGTTTAAACACTGGCGTTCCTTCTCTGTGCATACATTTAAAGACCAAACAGCGAGGGGGAAAAAGAAAAGCTGTGTCCTAAATTTCTGGAAAACAGATGTCAACAATTGTAACTACAGAAAAAGTTACAGAACCTCAGTCTGGGCCAATCAATTCAGCATGTGTGTGGGTGTGTGTGTGGGTGTGTGTTTTGATGTGTTCTTGAACTTACAACATAGTGAGAACCAGAATGTGCATTTTAAGTAGACATTTTGTCTGGTCCTCACAACTAAAGGTAAGAATTATGCAAAGGTCAGAGGCACAGTTGAGATTTAAAGTGGAAATGTAGAAGTGCATGTGTGTCTGTTCTTGTACTTGCTACATATTGAGTACAAAACTGCACATTCTACTGGCAAAGTGAGGACATTTTTTCTAGTCCTCACAACTACAATGGACAATTTGAGGGTTAAAACCTGGTTTTAGGTTTGTGTTTAGACTTGGGTTTAGGAACAGGATCAGTATTAGTGTTAGGAGCTTAGTTTGGAGGGTTTGAGTTAGGTAAGAGGCTGGACAAATGCATTATATGTCTGAAAGACCTCACAATGATAGAAGTAAAAGAAGTTGCGCTGTGTGTTGGAAGACAATGTGAAAACTAAAAACTGAGAAGTCACACAAATGTTGTTCCCAAGCTTTTCTTGATTGCGGGAGTTAACCTAATGCAGAGATTGTTTTCAGAAATAAAAGATTTTAGAGTTCCCACCATCATCGTGCCATTAGCCTCAGCCTTCATCAGACCAGCATGAAGCGCGGTGAACTCCAGCTGCAGGAAGGAAGGCGACCGCACACATTTTGGAACTGTGGGAGAAGCTTGTTGATCCTGTAGGATCAGACAAAATTTCAGAGTGAGGATGATGATGATGATGATGATGATGAAGTCAGGACCACCTCCAATGGCTGAAGGAAAAACAAATCAGACATGACCTGTATGAATCTGACAACGATCCACCAGTTCCTGTTCTAGGCAACCATTAACACCCCCCCCACACACACACACACACACACACACACGACAGGACAAGAATCATTTAAAGACATGCAGCTGGTCTGAATAACATTAAACACTCGCTCCAGTCTGGGTCTACTTAAACCCAATGGGGGGTTGTCTGACTGTTGTTTACAAGCCCAAACAAACCAGGTCACACATCATCCTCCAAACATGTGACACAAGTCTTCGCAGGGACAAATGCGGTCAGAACCTACTGCAGCAGAGGTCATGTTTCTACGAGGATTTTAGCGAAGTTCGACCAGTAAATGTTAAAAGAGATGATCGTTCCATCCATTTTCTTGTATTGATGTAAATAATTGAAATAAGAGTCTTGCGGAACCTGTCTGGGGGACCAGAAGAATGACCAGGATGTTTTTATTTTGAAAGGTTGGCGGTCTATGTCTGGTTTTCATGGATGCTAAAGTCGAACGTCCTGGATCTGGATTTGATCCAGACCCAGAAAGTTTATGCTCTACTGCTGTTGTCCAGGTTTGTCAGAACTCTTAGGTTTTAGGACAAACTTGGGCTTTTTGTTAACACCTTGTCAGTTGGATAAAACATCTATCTCAGGTCTTCTACCTGGACAGGGTCAGAGGTCCCGGGCACCTCCTCCCGGCTGATGTCCCCTTCTTCCTCACCCTCGTCTTCCTCTTCACTGGACAGCACAACTGAATGATGAATGAATGAAGAACATTGACCCTAGAATTGTGAAGAAGTGGAGCTTGGTCGGAGCGCTGTACTTACTCGGTTCACTGGGATTCTGTCTGGGTTTCCGAGGATGGACCTTTAAAACAGCCGACCTGTATGACACCTTCTTCTCTCTGAACTTCCTCCACTTCTGTCTCTCCTCCTCCCTCAGGTCGTCTCTCACGTCGCTGCTGGTAGTCGGCCGTGCCCTCCCACTGGGAGGCTTCCTGGTTGGGGTCGCCTTGGAAACGGAGCATATGCTGTCACAGGGTTTGCTCTTGGTCCTGGGGGAAGACAAAAAGTCTTCTTCTGATGACTGAGTGGAGGTGGAAGGAGACAAATTCTTCTGTTTCAACTGTTCACCGGAGTTTCTTCTGTTACTCTGAAGGAAACAACACAATCATATTAATAAATTATTTTGTACATTTGATATTTTTGCATTCTTCCTCCTCCTTCTATTCCTGGATTAAAATATGTGACTCTGACATCAGCTAAGTCAAGCTGAAAATTTCAGAAGAAGGTTTTTACCATTTGATCAGCTGGGCCCTGTGATCCTGAAAGCGTCAAACTCCCAGCATGCTTTTCATCTCGGAGTGCCGCTAGAGAGTCCAAGGACTCCACAGAAATGTGTTTATCAGGCAGTTGTGAACCTGAAAAAAGATCAAAAGTAGATAGATGAAGTACAGGCTAAACGACAACAGGATTCCTATGGTCTTATCTCTCCCTTCTGCTCAATTGCTAACTTTAAATAAATGCCAAAAACACTAATTTATGAATATTGAAAGTATTTATTTGTGGACTGAAAAATACGAAAACTTCTAAATAGTAACGCAATTTGAAATATGAACTGATGAATGTTTTAAAACTGACCGCTGTGATCAGTTCTCTTCAGTGGTGGAGAGCGCAGCTCCGAGGTCACCCCAGGAGATAGGAGGCGGTCAGACGCTCTCTTAGGGCGCCACCTGGTGGACACATAGTTTTAAACAGAAACGTAACAACCTCAAATGTTAAAAATACTTCGAAAATTTCATTTATCTAATGCACGCAGACAGGCAGGTATGGGAAAACTCGGACCAATGATATCACTAAAAATTATTTTCTAGTGTTATTTATTTAACCAATTGCTGTTTACCATTTGTGCTGCTAATGTTTCATGGCCCAATTCATGTTTTCCTCTGATAAAAAATATTTACAATAAAAACCTATTCAACCAAGGGTCAAAACTTAAGAGAAGTAATATCTGCCACACATAGACTGACTCCTGTATTGATTTAAGGGATGAAAATCATTCTAACACATACCCGTTTGAGAAACAAGCCGAGGAGGACCCTCGTTGACTCCCACTTCCTGCTGCTCTCTGATTGACTGACGGTGCTGCTCTGGTCAGATTATTGAGGCCCAGCAGCGTTTTGACCACATCTCCAAAGAAAGGCTTGCAAGGTGTGCTAAACACAGCAACAAAATGCATCGTTTCAGGTCACCTCTTTGCTGTGTCGGGATGCCATTTACACAGAAGTGCGTGCAAACCTCTGTTTATTAGACAAGGGGCTAAAAGTGTTCCCAGACTGCCTTCTCTCTGCTTTGCCGTTGTTGGAGGGCTCTCCATAACCACACTGAAAATTCAAGAGGGATTAATTAAAGCACATATAACAGGTACACAGGTGCTCTAAGGAGGGAGAAGAACCACCTTAACGTTGGGAGTGGAGGGCTGCAGGCAGGACAGCGGCGACTGCATGAGCGTGTGAGCCGGGTCAGAATCAGACGGCTGTTTCTTCTTGGGGATTCTGAAGGGAGTGTCCATGCTGATGAAACAAGACACAGCCGGCCAAGTGATACACAGACACAAAATAATTTCACCAACCCCATCAGTGTGGCACAGTCATGTGTCCACTTGATAATTAGATTTCTGGTGGAAACCTTCAAGACAATTTTCAGTTCAATGTAATATATCTCACTCTAACAATAAAAGAAAAAAATCACGCAATTTGGGGGAAATGTATTAAACCTATAGCAATTTTATTACTTTTGAAAGTCATTTTTATCACCTCTGACCAGTACCCAGCTTTGAGTGTTGACTTTCTTAAATTAATGTAAAATTAAATGAAATATTCCTGCGATGGAAACTAGGGGCTAGTTTAACATTTGGGAGCCGGACTGACAGCAAGACCCTCTCAATCCATAACAAAAGGTGTCATATTTTACAGTGTTATGCATTTGAAATGAAACCGATTTTGATCAAATCCGGTTGTACCGAACCAGGATCCTTCAGTGTGTACAGTCCTGACAGGAGCCGATGCTTTCCCACTATAACCTCGCTAAATGCCCATCCTGCCATCGTCAGGTCATTGTTTATCATTGTCTTTTTTATGACAATCTAGTGCTTCGTGGTGAAGTAAATGTTCAGGCCCCGGGCTCAGAGTTTACTAACCCAAAGTCAGCCGGTGGACCCAGCTGGATGTAAAGGCAACTAGCTCGCAGGCTAGCCGGCTAGCCAGAGAGCTCCGTGAGATTCGGATTGACTTCCGGTCTTAAACTATGTGGCCAGCTCATGTGGTCGAGATGATATCCAGTCAGTGGAAAAAATACAATCAAAACAATCGTTTCAACTAGCACATTTTAGCTCGCCGTTTCTGAACTGAAGACAGGCTGGAGATTTATCCGAGGAGCACCGACGTCACGTGACCAGCTACCGTTCAGCGCAATGACGTCACAATCGTTGGAGCGATTTAACTTTTCTGCTGTTGATTTTCTGTTTCGTTTTTCTCTTTGTTGAACGGTGAAACTTATACCAAACGTGATCTCGTGGGAGCAAAAGGTCTGCGATCGTGGAGGAGAGAAGGAAAACCAAATACTAAAGGAATGGAATAAAGTTTATTCTACAAATGTTCAGTCATGTACAAGACATGTAAAAATAAAAAGAGCAGTACACTTTGCAATTTGCATGTCAGGAATTACATTCATATGACGATTTTTATTATTCGTCGGGGGAAAAAAGTGACAATGCGGTAATAAAGCGTTTTTGTTTTTAATTAACCTGATAGCAGAAGGATTCCCTTTGAAGATACGATTCAATTAATTTAAACAACACGTTTTATACTGAAAGGGGTTTTGATCTCATTTTTCCTTAATGTTTAATTTCAGAACGAAAAGTAAATCCAATTTTGTGGATCATTTAATTCAGGCCCAAATTTGACCACCTCGGGTCCATCACTTCCGGGTTTACAGGGCAGGGGAGCGATTAGAGGATAAACTTTTTCAAGTTAGATATTAACATAAGATTAAACGATGTTGAAACAATTAAAACAAACGTGCATCTGTTAATATGGTTGTTAACGGGATCTAAATAAATACATGAAAAAGCGAAGCAGAAAACCTCGAACCAAAGAAAAGCATATGCTGGAGTTTTGTAGCATTTCGCACCTTGAAGCACTTAACACCTCTTTTAATGGAATATTCCCTTTTAAGAACCACAACCTCCCCATGTTCTAACGTTATATTTTTCTATTGCTTGCACTGCGGACCTGCAGTGTTATTTGGGAGTGGATTAAATGCCGGTATCCTTTGTACCAGGCCCTGTGACTATGGCTAAAGACCCAATTATTATACTGTATGTTGATGAGTTTGGTGGGCTACACATAGTAGGCCCTGATGTCATTCAGAGAGGTGTGGAGCTCAATGAAGAATGCAGAGTATTCCTTTAAGATTTTGGAGAGTTTCAGAACATTACAGGACAACAGATTCAGGTGCTGAATGAATTTGCCAAAGATGTGGAAAGAGAAAAGAAGAAGGCAATCGGGATAAATTCATGTTAAATTCAATGCAAAGTCAAAGGGAGGCAAAAACGGAGCAGCTACAAGCTCTTACAGCCAAGAAGAAGATGGAACTTGTCAGGTTGTGTACAGAATATGAAGCTCTGCATGAAACAGAGATGGAGGAGAATGAATTAATCAACCACTTTAGGCAGAAGTGAGGGAAGGAATGAAAACAGACAAAACATTCTGTTCTGTGACTTTATTTCCTGATAAGTGGCCCTGTTATGCTTCTTTTTTTATTAAAGAAATTCTACAGTTTCAATTGCACTTAAGAGCAACCTTTAACACCTCAAGAGGGCTTTGTGTGAGCGTATTTTTATTTGCACGCGGTTTTTTTAAACCACACGACTGGATGTTAATGTCACCTCTGCTCTGACTAACCACAGCTTTAACGTGAAGAAAAAAAGTGCAATAAAACTTTTTTTTTTTTTTCACAGCACGTGGTGTAAGAAAGACCTACAGTTTAAAAGAGCAACCACATTCAAACCATCATGGTATGTTAATTCTCCCCAGCTCAGTGGTAACTGGCAACACCAAAACACTAAATGTTAATATCAACGTTACGGATGTCAGAAAATCAGTAGTGAGTTTACATCAGGTTGTAACTCTGAATCTGGACAGCTCATTTGCGCTCACCACCATCTCCATCATGACCAGTCCGTGGTGTTTCTGTCTGCTTGGTGCCTTTTTCATGAGGTGTCCAGGGACAAACTCTGAATGGAAACACTGAACATGACATAACTCACCAGAAATTAGGTTCTTAGGTTTGACCTCGGCAGTTGTGGAGAGCTGTGCCAATACAATACCAGAGATATTATAAAGGAATAAAAATTTGACACTGACCAGATTATTTAACTGGAATACACTTACTACAGGTTAACCTAAATCTTAACATTTCTCCCAAATTTCCCATCTCAACTTCCCATAGACAGAGGTCTGTGGTCCTTTGCCATTACTGCTAATGCTACTGCTACATAACTGCTGAAGATTCTGTGTGTGTTGTCTCCATTTCAGTGTGTATGATCCCTCTCTCTTCACACACTTCTGTACCTGCTGCTCCACCTCCGGAGTGTTTTTATTCCATTTTTCAGCTTCCTCAGATGGATATAAAAATGTTTATTGGTGAGATTGTTCAAGGATAATTATACTATTTAGGTAACTAAAAAAACATCCTTTTCAAGGTTTCAATATTATGAAGGACCAGTAAAATGTTTATTATTCCCTTTTCTGACCTGCTCAAAGTTAATTTGTTTTTCCACACAAAATGTTACTTCCCAATTGGCCCAATGTCAGATGACAGTCGTGTCAAATGCGGAGGCTGCCGTTCTCCTGACCTTGAAGGTGACCACAACACCTGGAGGACACACCGACTTTAGTGGCTGTTTTTTTCTGCATTTAACAACCAAAATATCAACAAGATGGAGCCACAGATGTGTGACCAGATAATGGGAACACTGGATCCCCAAATAATGCAAATAATAAATACTCCATTTGACAGGTGTGCAACCTTTTAAAGAAAGTTTCAACGTTGATGTTATTTTCTGCAAGAGAACAAATATCGGCAAACGAATTTTGAAGTTCAGAGTTAATAAAATGTCTTTTATTTCCACTTGGTGGCGCTGTGATATTAAAGCTGAGGACTCCGTGTGCGGGCGTGAGAGGTGCACACGGGAGAGTCAAAGTTGACCTCCCGTGTGCACCTCTTTCACGTGTAGCAGGTCTGTGATCATTAAAAGTATTTGTTTTGTGTCTAAATGACACAATCACAAATGTCGCCATTATTCAACCGCCCTCGTCAATTTAGAATGATGACACGTGACCGATGTTTTAAATAAAGTGCAAAGATTTTTTTTTCGTCGACATTAGCTGAAACAGAAGCGTTAGAATAAAGTAATCAAACTTTGCCAGTGAAAATGGGGAGAATCAAAAGAGAACTGGATAAAAAATATAAAGTAGCGAAGCGATGCGGTTAATATGTGTAAAGTTAACATCATTTAAATAGTATTACGTCGATAAGAGCTTCCGGCTTCTTTCAAAATGAAATGTACGGAACTGAAATTGTGAGGTTTCAAAGAAGATTCATCACACAAGAACTTCAATGTAAAGCATAGGCTGAGATGATCCCATTGCCAGAGCAGGTCCAGACAGCTGATATGTGATGGACATAGGGTTTGCAAATGCTGCAACCTCCAGCGTGAAAAGTTTGGTGATGGTTTCGTAATAATGGTCTGAGAGTGGCAGCCAATGACTCTGAGTTCCCTCTCCCTCAACATGTCAGCAGTTCCTGGTGGCTATTGCCCAGCCTCCCAGAATCCTATCTAGCACCTCCAGGACACCCTATATTGTTACTTCTACCACCACCATGTGGGACCACAGACTGTCCAAGAGTAGATCCTCAAGGAGATTATCCAACATCTCCTCAGGTGTTGTAGGGACGTGGAGGTGACCCACACTATAAAGGTCAGATCATCCTGTACTCTTATCATTCCTCTAGACTCTTAAGGAGGATTCTGTACCCCTGTACCCCCACCCATCTTTCTTCACTCCTGTACATTCACACTCATTTTGGCAAGTTTCCCTCGACCTCTGCTAACTCCCTGAACCCCAAACTCCCTCTCGCCTGTCTACTGTGGGGTCTCAAGCATTCTGTCACCCCACCTTCGTAACAGTCAATCAACAGACAGCTGTAGTTTAAAAACCTCACATTTTCAATACAATACTATAATAAGAAACAATAATAACAAAATACAGTGTGTAATAATGAATAAAAATTAGTATATTTATCTCCCTGGGATGTGTGTGTTTCCTTCATTCCTTTTACTGGAATGAATGTTTTCTGCACACTTAGATTTTGCAAACACACACACACACACACACACACACACACTTTATTTTTTGAAAGCAACTGGCGGAAACGTGAGGCCTAATTATGTAAAACTTGACGCTTTGGAGAAAGAGAACAGCAGAAGGACGGAGGGAAAGAGAAGAAGGGGAGGCAGCGTCCGTGAGAAGGAAGAGAAGGAAAAGAGAGGAGGAGGAAGAGTCGGATAAAACCCAGCAGACAGACGGGCGACGGGCTCGGAATTAAACAGCCCAAATGTGGAATAATTTGCGGGTATCGCTCGTTTCAATTTGAGGATTATTTCCGTTTAAGGAATTATTTTTAATTGTTTTTCATTTTTGGGACGGTTTTCCTTTCCTGGAATTGATCCCGCCGCCGCTTCCTGCTGGGACTTCACGCGCACAAACAGAGGCGTCCGCGCGCGCGCGCGCACACACACACACATATACACACACACACACACACACACACACACACACAATGTCCAGCCTGGTCCCTCTACCTCTGCGCGTGAACGGAAGTCTTTATGCTGTGCTTTTATAATCTTCACGTTTTTTTGCGCACTTTTGTTTGTGAATGTGACCTTTGTCATCTGTGCGCGCGCTCGGGGAGGTTTACCTGAAATCTTCGGGCACTTTTTGGATGATTGTTTATTTTTCGTGCTCTTTGCCCGCGTGCGCGTGTGTGCGAGTGTGAACGCGTGCCGCCTCCACGCGGTCCTGCATCAGCACGCGGCAAATCAATGGGGATGGATTTGTTTACTTTCGCACGAGAGGGTTAAATATTTCGGACACTTTTTGATTTTAGCGGATTAATGAAGAGTCAAAACAATAAATACGAAAAATAACGGAACCGAGCCACTCGGAGGATGATGAAACGGTGAGTTTGAAGGTGGATCTTATCACTTTTTTTATTAAACCTTATTACTACGTCTGAGGTGTTTCTAAAGGAGCTGCGGGCGTTTAACATAACTAATAAAGTTGATTTTCAGGAGTTTAAATATTGCATTTAAGATATTCTGACTTATTTTACACTTATTTTTGGCATCTGCATGTGCCACATTTGATGGCTTTTACACTTTTATGCTATTTTAAAAGATTAAACAACATCAGCAAAATCCTCCCCTCCCATCTGTGGGGTCAACTGGTGTTTCACGAAGGTTAAATACAGCTTTATATAACCCAGACAGTGCAGTTATTGACAAAAATAAAAATAGCTAAACTTTCCATTCAAAGCCTTGAACTCGGTCACGAAAAACCACTAGGGGGCGATCCACATGTTTTACATTCACTTTTCAGAATATTTCAAGTTATCGCGATAAGGAAGCCAACTATTTCAAAAAGTGCCGAGTTATCCGACAGCTAGCTAAGAATACACATAATTTACAGAAATGAATCAGTTCAAAGCTAAATTTAGCTTTGTGTCGTATAAGCTTTAAGCATTTTGTTTTAATTTGCACATTTTTGTTGTTGAAACGTATTTGAAAGAAGATTTTGTGCACGCTCACCATAATCATATTCCTCCAACTGAGCTGCTGCTCGTCCTTCCGTTTTGTTGAAATTTTCAGGAATGAAAGTTTAATGATCCCTGCAGGGGATCACTGGATAAAATCCAACCAGGATTAAACCGTAACTGCACCATTGAACTCTAGGAAATCTGCCTTGTAATGGCAATGAGGCCTTCTAAATTTTGTTTAACTCGATTTGTGAAATCCCAATTGTTGTTTTAAGAAGCTCTACATTTTTTTTCTTTGACGTGTTAGAGGTTTAACCTCACACCATCTTCATCTTTATCTTAATGCAATAAAAAGTCATGTGACCTCTATGCTGTCAGCCTATGGTGGCAACAGGATAAATTCTTCCATGCAACATATACGTGAATACGTAATTATCACAAGACATTCAACGACACCTTCATAGATTTTCAGGTTAGTCTGTGTGAGCCTCTTTTTGATGATTTTGGCATTGGGAGAAGGAAGTTGGGTAACAGAAAGCTTTACGCCCGTGATCACTGCCCAGTGTCACTGCGGGGATGTTTATGTTGATGTTTATGTTGACTGTTTCATTAGACACGAGCTGTTCTGGTATTTAGCTAAGTCCATCCACATCATTCCTCACTTCCTGTTCAGTGCAGGTTTTGGTATCCTCATTCGTTGCTGGGCTTTAAGGGGAGACATATGCCCTCTGGAGTGTCCTTCCAATGGAGAAATTTGATGCGGCAGCATAAAGGCAGGGACATGAAGCCTTTCTGATTCATGGTCATTTACCACCATAAATAACAAATGCTGTCGCTAATGTAATGGTTAGCTAATTCGTACTGTAGTATATTCTATAGCCAGTAGGTGCAGACAAATGGATAAAACATTCTGGGATGACCTTAACAATCCAGTACTCTGCTGGTTTATGGAGTTTGTTGATCGGAAGACAGTGGAACTTTTCAAGTTGCTCTTGCTGCTAGCTCCCTTAGCAATTGATCTTTCATGTGGTCAATCATGACTGTTGAAGGACGTTTTAAGGTTTTTCACATTTGTTCATCCAATGGGAACTGCAGCTCAACAGCAAGCTGCTGGTAAAGTTTATGACATTACAGCTAGCTACTTCATCCCTCCCAAACTTATCTTGTCCTTGTAAAGTCAACATAAGTGAAACAAAACTATTTAGAATTGTACATTTTGAAAAAATGTTGAGTTCTGCAAAACAGTGTATTATAAATGTTTGCTGCGCATGCACTCAAGTACAATTGTTAAGTAAAAGGACAGCCCGCTCCTGATGGAAGGCCAATCTGACTGACATTTGGCTTTAAAATTGTTGATAAATGTCTCCACTGACCACAGGCGGATCTGTGCCTGTGTGCGTGTGGGTGCCAGTGGGGTTGTTGATTGATGAGCATGGATGCCACACGCAGACGTGCACGCACACAGCTGTCCTTCAATAGTCTGGAGATAAGGGCCGTTATTGAAATTCCGGCTCCCTAACAGCCATCAATCTGTGTATGTATGTGTGTGTGCGTGTGTGCACGTGCATGCATGTGTCCGCTGAGCAGCGCTGACACGTTTTCGCTCTCCGTTGGATTATGACTTCCCCGGGAAATGAGGCGACGTGCCTTATCAGTCCTCCGGCTGGGCGATAAAACACACGCGTGCACACGCACTAATGTGGAGCCTCGAAACATCACTGCAGACAGAAACCTTGTGTGTTCAGCGTGTCTGCCTCACTGTCTGTCTGCATGCAGTTTCATTCTGGGACGTTCTTTGTGAATAGAGGATTTATTTGTAAATGTTTTGTCTTTTTAAGATTTACCAGTATAATGTGATATTAAATATTCTTTTACACAAAGACCCTGGTATTACCACACAATCGAGCTAGTAGCTATTATGTTTTAACAGGTTAGCTAGCGAGGCGGCAGTGAAGCACCCTTGAAGGGCAGACAAACATAAATGTCGGGTTACAGTTACCGTGCATTTTGAAACTTTGATCTGAGCTGTGTTTTCAAAAGGAAGCTTGGTTACCTAAACAAACGGTGCAACAAGAACCGGACACCGCTGTCGGTCGTCCGTGCTCCACTGGTGGATAAAAAAGAAATGTGAACAGCTCTGATTTGCTGGTATGATGTGTTATCTGTCATGCTTTTGAAGCAGGAATGCTTTGTTGTACAGGTGATGAGCCTCTGTTGGCCAGTCAGGAAGGATACAACCAAAACATGTTTGACAATGAAAACACAGTACAGAAAGCGACCTTCAACAAAAGGTGCAGTTTCCCAAATAAGAAATCACCAAATTGGGCAGTTATCCAGATCAGCATAACTGGATCCAGAAGTTCTTTGAACTCTAAGGGATTTCCTCCATCTAAATATAAACATTCTCACAGCATAGTCTGAAATGGGTTAAAAGAAGAACCTTTTTTGGTTAAAATCAGAATTCAACAGCTGGTTCTGGAAAGATTGTAGAACCTTTCGAGAAGAGCTTCTGCACATGAGTGGAAGCCTTTGAAACCATCTTCTCTTGTCATTTTTAGACAGGACAAGCTAAGTGTTGTCCACGAGGCAGACTGTCGTGTCTGAGGCAGAAACCAGAGGGCTGCATGTTCACAGCATGGTAAGGTTAAAGGTCAAAGTTCTTTCTGTGTGCTGATGTCACCTTATGCTTTAGTCCCTCCGCAATGTGATGCTCTCTGGTTTGACTCAAATCAGGAAACATTTTGGAAGGTCTGCTTCTGACTCTTTAAGCAAAGAAAACTGAAATCACAGTGTGCACTTCCTACACCAATCAG
Source organism: Takifugu flavidus (assembly GCF_003711565.1). Taxonomy (NCBI): domain Eukaryota; kingdom Metazoa; phylum Chordata; class Actinopteri; order Tetraodontiformes; family Tetraodontidae; genus Takifugu; species Takifugu flavidus. The sequence continues at coordinate 10,702,902 of NC_079522.1, forward strand.
ACACACGCACAGCTGTCTGGATAATTTCATAATGGCCCTGCGGCTGATAGCCAATCAGAGATGGTTGACAATGCCGTGTGACAGGAAATTCAATTACTCTTTCTTGCTCGCTCACTCTCTCTCGATCACTGCTTTGGTCTTTCTTTGTCTTGTTCACCCCAAGATGGTATCACTCTTTATCCTCTCTCCTAAACTTATCTCTTCCTTGATGAGCTTGAAAATGTAGACCTGTGTAAATTCCACCTTTTCTCAATAAATGCAAAAAGAAATGAAGCTACTGCTGCTTTTCCTGCAGCAGCTTTCTCTGCTTCATTTATGTTTGTCCTTTATTTGTAACAGTCAAGGAAGAAATATACGAATGAGATATCCAGCTGAAAACTATTGATGGATGTTTGGTTGTTGATCAATACCAGTAAGAAATATCCCAGTAAGATCCATTCAGGTCAACTGTCATATACAGTATGTCAAAGTATGTCAAAGTGACGATACTACCAGGTTTGATCTGTGTCAATTTCTTCTACATGTTTCAGGTTGATTCCAGCTCTGCTTATAGCATGAATCCATTAGCTGCTCTCAGTGTTGACCGCACTCTGGTAGGAGAAAACTACCGCCCCCAAGGAGGAAATTTCTACCCCAGCATTCTCTCCGGTGAAAAGCCACGGGAGGAAGGCACTTCTGTTCCCCTTCGCTATGATCTCCTTTATAAACCCGATTTCACACTGCTGGATGGGCAGAAATCTGCAAATGGATATGTTGGGCTTTACAAAGGCTCACCACCAGGTTTGCAGAAGCCTATACTTGTTCCTTCTGCAGGGGGTGATAGCCTAGGGCTGAACCAGCAAAATCTATCCAGTGTCAAACAGTCAGAACTGTGTCTGAATGGCGCTGGCAGCTTTCCCAGATTACATTGGATCAGCCCATACACTGACGCAACAATGTACCCATTCCTGGACATGGCATACAAGGCCTCATTTTTATCCCAACCATTACCCTTTATCCATCAGCAACTAGCATACCAGTCTCTGAGTTGTAGCCCATCGGGGGAAGAAAGACCTTTCTATCTGTCTCATTATACTCCCACCCATATTTCATCCACTCTGGGCCCTCCACTTAGGATCCACACAGCGACTCCTACTCCTGCTATTCTTTCAAACTTGCCCCACTCTCAGGACAAGATCTTACAAAGCCTTGGACCTCAGGTCACTCGGAAACATGCTGCCTTTATAAGCAGTCCACAGATACATCAGGACCCTCCACCCCAACCTGTGCCCCTCACTGAGAGACAACATGGGAGCAGTGGAACTATATCCAAAACGCCAACTTCCGCAACAACTACTCTAACCAGTAAAACTGCTGAAAATGGCATCACCTTAGAAAATAGTTCAGTTGGCACTGCTGACTTGGAATCCTCCTCGACTGTCCATTCTCCATGCTCAGTTTCAATAAGCCAACCTGTTAGTAAGACACTAAACAGAAGCACAACCTCATCTTCAACCTCAATCTCTTTGTCTCGTTCATCAACTGCGGGTACCGTGAACTCTGAGCTCTGCTCTTCCAAGAAATTAGAAAATCACAAAAACAAAGATATCTGCTCGGGTGGATCCAATGTGGAAAAGAGTTTTTCTCCTTCAGGTTCATCTCTGTGCAGAGATGTACTACCAAAACCTGCCAGAAATGCTCTGGAAAACTTTTTGGATTTGTCATCAAAAGAGTTGGAAGGAGCCCAAAACAGAATACCTTCGAAATTAGAAGCCCTTGCCAAATTGGGGTATTTACCACCATTGTCTTATGGGCGATCTGGCAATCAAGACATGCCCATAAAGGAGGGTGTAATGGCAACAGACAGCATCTCAACAAAGAAAACAGATCATTCTGATAAGATCAACATTGTATCTTCGCCTTGGCTCATTTCTTGTCCTTCTTTGATTACAACCTCTGACAACAGAAGATCACAATTTTTAAAGAATAGAAATACAGATCACCATCCAATGCCTCAAAATCCACATGGATCTACAGCAGGTATGGGCAAGGATATTCTTAACTATGCCACCGTGGGAAGGCCATCTGAGTTATGTCCTCCCCCAAAGTCCAAACTTGAACAGCAACGCATCCCCTCCAGTGAATTGAAGAAAGTCAGTTTGAACAATAAAGGTGATATTTATAAATCTCCAGGAAAACACAACACAACCTCTGTTAAAGTAGAGGTGCCAGAGATCCAGTGTCATCACAAACAAAAGCAGTCCTTGCGTTTGGAAAATGGAACATCTTCTAGTCCCATCTATGGTGAGTCTTACTTACCGCCTGGCTTATCTTACACTAGCCGCTATATCCCATACTCAGTTGCTGAGAATATATCCCTCCAAAATCTTGCAACAGGAAAAGTGCCAATCTATACACAACTGGGATTACTTGGAACTAGCTTTTACCCACCTCGTATGGCAGCAAATCACGGCATGCCATATGGAATACATCCAAACCACGGGGAGGACTTGATATACCCAAATTCCCAAAGTATGGCCCTTTCTTCCATTTCTTCCCTTCCATGTTCTGACCCACAAGAATTCAATGATGAAACCATGAATTCTGAACTATACAAGTACAAAGGAAGGCTAGAAACAGAAAAATTCAAGAAGAGTGACAATGAAAAACACAGTCCCTCAAATGAAATGAAAAAGGGTTCAAGTAAATCCATGGCATCTGCTAAGGATGATGTTTTTATTGACCTGGTGCACGATGAGACAGAAGCTGATTCATCCACAAGCAGGAACCTCTTGTTTTCCAACAAAAATTCAGATTTCTCCACAAAAGGAGGAAGTAGCTCTAACCACATTCAAGAACGGATGACCAAAGCCCTTGATTTACAGGCTACAAAGCCAAAACAAGAACAGCTTCTCGATAGTACTCAACCCCGACTTCCCGATCCAAACACTTCTCAACATCAAACTCATTGTGAGGATATTTCAGGGGAACTTGAGCCACTGAGTCCTCTTCTGGACATCCCGGAGCAGGAGACAATGCGTTGTGCACGAACATCTATACAGTTTTGTGGAAGAAAAAGCAGAACCTTTATTAGTGCTAGGGATTTAATGAGAAGATGTAGTAATAGTAGTATTCATGGTGTCAATGGGATGGATGCCAAAAATGAATCCAAATTAGAGATAACAGACAATAAAAATGTTATTCCAGAACAAAGCCTTCCCACAAGTGACCACTCACTTGATCAATGTAGCAAAAAGTTTTTTGAAAATTGTGAAAGTAATTATTCCAACATCGTTTGTAATTCAGATGATTTAGTTTCCACTAGAAAAGGTTTGGAATGCAACAGTTCCGGTTCACAGGTCCTATCATGCATTAGTTTTAATCCCAAGGATCCATTAGGAGCAATCAACCTAAGGTCTCCACTGTATTTTAACATAAATCCAAAAAGTCAAGAATTTGACAATCCATGTGGTCAAAGTTTTGTCAACACCGATTCTGTCGGGCCCTGTTATGAACATTTTACTCCCAGGACACCAACTTCTGAGACCACAGTTTATCGACGTCAAATTGATGAAAATGGTAAACCTGCAGCTTCTGACTGTGACAGCATCAATCCCAGACTTCAACATTCTGAAAAACAAAATACTGTGCCCCCAGAATGTGGCAACCTCAACCTTAATGAGAAAAATTGTTCTGGAAATGTCTCTAAAGATCAGATTTCTATCAGTAACCATTCCAAGGCCGATACAAACTGTTTTTTCCCTGGTTCAAACTATAAGGGGCGTCTCAACAATGGAGACATACCTGCGAGTCTTGACGGTCTGTCCTCAAATATGATGGACTCCAAGAGACAAGAAACAAACTCTGACTTCAGCAGTTGTGGAGAAGAATACAAATATATTCAAGAATCCATGGATTCACCAGAAGACAAAGTCCTCGACTGCAATGAGAATCAACGCTCTATCATCTCCACACTCGCCACCAGCTCCTCTGGTGACGGGGGGGACAGGTTTAAAAGTGTGACCACCCATGGTTTGGCTGACTCCAGCAAGCTGAGCAGAGAACAGCAAGGACTGCAGGTAAGATCAGTGTTGACATTCCCATTGTCTTCCTCATCACATCATGAATCAATGAAACTTTGATAGTCCAGTGAAATGGAGAGGTCAAATCTACTTTCCCCTGTTGGTCTAGAATTGGAATGTTTGCACTACTCTGCTCATTCAAGGATTGTTTTCTGATGTCGCCTTTTTCTGTATATGTTCATTAAGGGGATTTAGCCTACCTTTGCTAAAAGTGAACACAAGCTTTCTCTTCACTTTCAGTTTCACTTCACGTGATTTCACGTAATGAAAAACAATTGAAGATTTTGATATTACTGCTGTAGAAGTCCTATATTCAAGAAATCAGTAGATGCCACAGAAATTGTGTTTGCAGTGGTTGTGTTAATTGTTCTTTTATTCATGTCGAATCTGACAAAAACAAGCACTGTCGAGTGAAAATAGTCCAAAAGTGCATTTTTGTCTGAAATAGCCCAAGTAGGATGTTGTGACAATATAGCTGGCATCGTATTCTAATGGTACAAATACGCGGGCAACAAGTCCAGTTCCATCTACTTCCAGAAGAATTCGATGTTGGTTGGTTGGTTGCTGAAGAGTAGATGGGAGGACGGTGTCAGATTACCTGGATACTCTGTCGAGCTTTTTCACTATTTGGGAACCCTCTTAATGAAACAAAGATCATGTAAGATCTTTCGTTCATCATTTTTGACACTCCATTTAATATTATTGATTCTCTGCTTTGTTTGCCATTTTCTTTTGGCTGCTTTATTCCTTCTCCCTCAAAATGAATAAATCTCGATCCCCCGTGTTCTCTTTGTCCTATTTCATCAATCAACAAATGGAAGAGAACAAAAATGTTGCATGAAATGTGTGTACATTGTTTTGATTTATCAGATTTTATATTTTTGGCTGTAAACAGGTAGATGACAGACTGATTGTTGATTTTTGGAACAAAATGTTCTGCTATCAGGCTGTTTTAATTCCTATGAGAGGCTGTTTGGGCACTTAGACGAGGTTCCCAAAGGAGGCGGACGGAGGTAGTGCAGGAGGTGCTCAAGGGAGGTTAGCGCTCAAATTAAGTCACTTTTTGCTCCTGCGCCCTTGGGTGCTGCCGGCTCTGGGCAGCAGCATTAGATGGATTTGTAGATCGTTTCATGGACCATTAATTTTAAAATGGGTTTGTGGTCAGGGCAAAGGGAGGTGACTGAGAATACTGGCCTTTCTAAAGGCACACGGAGAGCGGTTAACAACGTTTAAGAGGGCTGGTTTGGGTCACGTCATTGTAGAATGGACATCATATCTAGCTTCAGATGGACTTTTAGGCAGAGGATAGATCACAAAATCTGACCAAATAAGTATTTTATAAATTAAAAATGACATAATTAAGTTAATTAAGTTTACGCTCTAAATAAAACCAACTTGAAATGAAATAAACTATAATTCTAAAACAAGTGCCGGCATGGGAATTCGATGATTTGAAAAACTAACAAATGTTGAATAAAGGATGAACCATTTCAAATGATAGAGTTGATGGAGAAATTACAGAGGAAGCCACAGAGACCATGCTAAAGTGTCTCAAGGGTAGTTGTAGTGCTCCCGCTAAAATGAGAATGCCAGAAGATATTAAAGTGCTTGAAAGGAGCATGATATATTCATAAACTGCAAGAAAAAAAGCATGAAAAATGCCACTTAAAGTGTAAACTCTGGCTGAAGAAAGCAAGAAATTTGAAATCAAAGGGAAGTTTGGATGATCGTTGAAAACCTACTTGAAGTGGAACAAAAATTGCATGATTTTAGAAAGAGTCAAGATTTTGAATGAGTCAGTGGTGCAATTAAAGGAAGCTCTGAAAGGAACTGAAATATTTATTTATTTATTCTATTTTATTTTTCTCTGCGTGCTCCATTTCCCCATGTGGGACAAATAAAGGACCTGAATCTGGATCTGAATCTGAATCTGAATCTGAATCTGAATCTGAATCTGAAAAAAGGTCCTTAGGTAAGGATGACTTTGTGCATTTCTCCTAGAGCCCTAGTTCTTCACAGTTTTTGAGAAGCTGGAGCCAGAGTTAGAGATTTATCCTGGTGTATTTGTGGTTTCTGATGGGAAAACAGTTTGAAGGTTACAGTTGTTAGTCACGTTGGAGATGTCGAGACTCCATCTCGAAAAATTCTCAGACCCAACTGAAGTTGTGGTGCTTTTCAGCTCCAAAACCAAAGTATGACCACTTCCTCAATATAGTGAATAGAGTGAACATTAGACAACATTCTGGCATAAAATCACACATGACATCAATGTGCAACGTAGCACAGATGAGCAGGAAGCCCTTCCTGTTGTGATGATGGTACGTTACTGTCACCAGACTAAGCTCTGCTGCTAAATGGAAATGCAGCATTACACAAACAAGTGACAGGGTAACATCCTGGAGCTGGCGTTGTCCTCACACATGTCCTGTTTGCTCCTCTACAACCTGTTCTCCCCAGCGCAGCGCCTATCCAACACTTATCCAGACAGGAAACAGGGTGCATACACAGAGCATATATCTGAGCATCACTTAAAGGTCTGTTGTTGGAGTTGATGCAAAGCAGATGCTGATTCTTTTGAACAGAATAATCTCTCATATCACCCATATGAATCTGTCACGCTTCAATGCATATGTAGCCTAGAGAAGCACAGAAACACTTGGAAAACTTCCTGTTAGACTTCAACAAAATTTTCCTGTGAATGATCCAAATTGACAACAATCGTATCAACAAAGCAGGAACAGACCAGATCAGCATCTCCAGACTAAAAGCACATGTTCCCTCTTTCTCCCTGTGCAGGTGCTCCTTCTACTGCTGTTAAGATTAACATGAGCACACAGGTGACCATATTAGCAGGTGTGATTAGCATACAGTAAGTGTAGGCTACGTGTCATTTTGCGCCGATGAGGTGAAACTCTTTGAACAGTGGTTAACTAACACAGAAAAGGTTAAAATAACCTCGACCAAAGAAAGCATTGAATGAAGTTCTAATTGAAACAAATCATGACAGAAATTGAATATTTATAAAAAAAACTGCTTTGTTCTTAATGGTGTCAAATGGCTTCTTTTTGTGGTTCTCCCAGTGTACCCTGCTGAGTTTCCCTGAACTGGAGCTGAAGGAGAAAAAGGAAGAAGAGCAGGAAAAAGGGATGACGGCAGCAGCGGCTGCAGCGGCGGCAGGGGAGACGGAGCTGGCAGACAGCCAGCCCCAAGGCGAAGGGAGGAAAGATGAGGAGGGGGGGGGTGAGGGTAGGAAGAAAGTGGGAGGAGGAGGGAGGGAGTGCTGTCAGCAGAGTGAAGGGAGGCAGGGAGGAGAAGGAACCCCCCCTGAAGACACTGCTGAGGCTCCACGAGGTAAGCGGATTTACGGAAGGGTCTGGAGGATGCAGGCACGTTCGTGCGCGTGTGTGTTCACGCACAGACACACACACGCACATACACACAGAGCACAAAACAGACAAAGCAAACTGTGTATGTGGGATGTGTGTATATGCATGTGCATACCGCACAAACAATTGAACTCTTGATGCACCTCACCGGCTGCATGCTGAGCATACGACTGCTCTCATTTTCTCTCGAAAGCCGAGTGCCCAATCAAACAAGCAAAACAAACACACACACACACACACACACTGGTCACATAAGCTTTAAAAGTTTTTAGGGTAAATCCCGATTTGGTGTAAGTGTAAGAGTTAACAAGAGTTTTTTTAAAGTTGGACAACTTGATGATGATATTGGGTTCTTTCCAAAAATGAATCTTTAATAGCACAAATTTTAATCTGTTAAAGAGGACAGGAGCCATGACAGAACCTGGTGTTAGTCCCTAAATAAAAGTGTTTCATCCGCAAACATTGAGAAAATTGTCAAAATAAAATGGCATTTGTTAAAGGAATACTAAAAACAGCCAATCACTTCACAATCAAACATAGCTGGCAGTTGGTCAGTTCAAGGTGTTGAGCACCCAGACAGTGTTGTCATGACGACTGGCCCAAATGGCCTGCTGCCAGGACGCTTAAAGTGTATTAGAGCCACAGGACACATTACAACTTAGGTGATGAGGATACAAGAAGGAGAAAGATAAGTGACAATGAAGGAGAAATAAATCTGAAATTCCAGAAAAATCAAGCAGCAGATAAAAGGCTAACAAATTTGATCTGCCTCTCGAAGCAGCAGCGCAAGTCTTTAATGAAGAATTTAACATTGCGGCAAGACTCCCGAGAATATCTATGACATCCAAGAAAATGTGCCCTTAAATGAGCCCTAAAGGCCAAGGTAATCCTTCTCCATTAAACCATGCTGTAACTACAGGGCAGCATTGAGGCAAGAAAGAATTACATCAAATCCATTAATTATTAAAAGCATCAAATTTCTGTCATAAATTAATGGAAAGCAAACTCCAGAGAGGGTAAAGCTGAGTGATACGAATGCATCATTGCTCAAAATCCAACTGTTCAACGAGGGGTTAAAATTAGAGAAGCCTCACACAACAGCATCATCTGCATATTGTAATTATTTAGACTCACCTCGAGGTGCATGATACTCCTCTGCTGTTGCAGCATCCTGTTATCAGCAGCGTTCACGTGGATCTGCAACAGAGCATCAACTGCACGTGATGACAGATCAGTTTGTTCCTGGTCATTGATGAGGGAACATTGAGGCCCCTGTGATCAGGATAAATGTCCAATTTGTTATTTTGCTTTATTTTGTAGACTTCCATCCAACCTGTCCCCACACCCATGTATCCGTGACACCACTGCGCCATCACGCTGATAACGTCTATGTCCTCCACGAGAAGATTGACAGCACAGCAGAGGAGCAGAGGAATAATATAGAGGAAGAGGGAGATGTTCCAGCTGAGAAGAGGAAAGATCACAGTTTTGTCTCACAGCCACAGCAGCAAGAAATATTTCTGTCTGCAGCCAGAAGCCCGTTTCAAGGAAACACATCCTCACTGGGACTCGCAGGTTCAAATCTCAGCGTGGCCATAAACAGAAAGCGTATTTTTAGCCTTGAGCCATTTCACCAAAGCAGCATCGTTAGTGGGCGACAGAAGAGAGAGAGAGAAAAAGAGAGAGAACAAGAAAAGGAGGAGGAGGAGGAGAATTCGGGAACCCCCGCCAAGAAGGCCATGTTTACTAACCGTAAGTTAGTGAAGGTGGTCTTCCACCTTCATAGCTAAAACCTTTTACACTTGTTACATTCTGTTATTAGTCCCATAATTTGTTTCATACCAGTGAATCCTGCTAATGTCACACAACTGTATGATTTTACTGCCTGTGATCAGTTTTAGTCTCTTTTGATTGATTTCCATTTGTTTTCTGACCGACATCAGACTCGACCCTCGAGGATGTGAAGAAGCTCAAAGTTTGCATTGAGCTGAATGGCCTACGGTTAAACAAGTCCCACCTTGCCGGAGAGCTCCGACAATGGCTGCCGTGTGGCCCAAGGTCAGTGGAAGTGGACAGGAAGTTGAGAACGGATGACCCAGCCATCGGTGGAAGTGCAGAGGTCAGCGGAGTGTGGCGAAACCCAACACCTGTGAAGAGGAATGATCCGAAAGGTAAAATATTCACATTTCATCGTCTAAGATGAGAAAATTACATCAAATGTTGAAAATGTACAGTGTTTGAATCAAAGGTGTTTCCACACGTAACTCCCCTCCTCACTTTTTTCTGCCTGATTGATGGAGCTCCCAAGTAGAACAACACCAACCGTGTGTGTGTGTGTGTGTGTGTGTGTGTGTGTGCGTGTGCGCGTGTGTGTGTGTGTGCACACGCGCGTGTGAAAACTTGTCGCATGTAAACAATTTCCAGATGGAGCCCAAACACAACACGCACACACACACACATACACACGTGCCAAATAATCATACGGAATGTTTTGGCAGCCTCTTTGTTTTCATGAATGCTGAAGTTCTGTGTGCTCTGACAGACTGTCACTTCCTACAAATTAAGGGGCAAACGTGCAACTTTCCTGCTGCAACCTTTCTCCCAAATAATAAATGTCTTTGTCCACGGTTCAAAAAAGTCAAAAACCAGTCTCTTTTGTGCGGGTATACATGCAGCCACCTGGATGGATTTTTTGCTTTGATTTACATCTCAAAGCCATTGTGGAAGCAAAACAGGAAAAGAGAATGTGCAATGAGGAAATGTGGCAAACAGAGAACCCAGCAAAACTGGGAAAAAATGGACATCCAGGAGCAACAAAAGTGCATTTGCAACTTTTGTTGCTTCAGCTAATTGCACTGTTGACTTATTTCAGAGGTAAAAAGACAATAGTTTGTGAAATGTGACCCTGTTTAAACAGAATTTCTGTTGCACACATGCACGCTAATCAGAACATTCCAGTCAGGTGTGCGTAGGTGCACAAACAACTGTGTGCAACTGTCTGTGTCCAGACTAATGAATAATACAGCAGACGAATGTGGCGTGACTCCCTGAACCTTTGGCTGTGTGCGCACACACGTGATTGTATTTACTAATATTACACATTTCTTGTGTGTGTGTGTTTGTGCGTGCGTGTGCAGCCCCGGTGTGTTGCGTGTCTTGAAGCCAGCTGCAATAGAAAGCAAAACTCCCTCCTCCCATCCCCCACAATCCACTGGCTCGCTCGCGCCGCTTGGTTGCCCCTCCACTCAAGTGAGGAAGCTCTACATTTCTTTGTTCCCCTCCGTCTCACCACCTCTCCATCTTTCTTACTTTTTCTATCTATTTCTTCCTGTCTTTTGTGACCAACTCCTTAATTATTAAAGTAGAGACAAAGCAAAGGCAAAAACTGTTGCTGAAGCACTCCTGAGGTATGCTGACCCAACCACGCTGAGGGATACATGGATTACGCTGAAGTAGCCGATGTTCCTCGTTCTTGATGGCTGACCAATATTTGTGCACCCCTGGAAACTTCAAGGAAAGTCTGCTAAGACCTTCAATGGCAACTTTATGGTTTACCTTCCATCTGAAAGGCTTTAAGGATCTCAAACTCCACACTTGGTCTGGGAACCATGATTTATGGAATCTTTTTAACATCTGTTTGGAAGATCACAGTAGATTGACAGGGGATTATTTTAGGGTTGATGGAGGGTAGAAATCATGTCTGCAATTTATATTGCATTCAAATTTTTTGATCACCCAGACTGTATATTCAAGATCACAAGGAGAGGACGACTGAATAAAGTGCATTTATTCATCTATTTTTCATTACTCTGGAGTCCCGCAGAAAAAAAAGTCAATATAATGTAGTCCATTGCCTCCAATATTGTTTCCTTTTTTTAGACACCGCCTTAGTTGGCTAGCTACAAACATCCCATGATATGCCCAAGCTTTCAGTGACCCCAATAATATATCAGATGCGCTTGCGGTTCCCTTTGCAATGACGCGGATGGTGGAATTTGGTGTTGTGTTTAAGATGTTTGTGTGAATTTTTGGTGAAGTCTTGCTACATTTTGGATTTCGCACACTATAAAGTGTCTGGATTTTGCTTCTGACTGTATCAGGGTTTCTGTCTTCTGTATTAACTGATGAGAAAAGACTGATGATAAAAGACTGACCAGTCCAAAAAAATTGATTTATCAGAAATTAATAAGGAGTTGTCTATACGTGCAAACGGCATCAGGAGACTTTCTGACCATCTTGTTCTGAAGACCCCGCCTTTAGGTACCATGGAACCAAAGGAACTGTAGTGTCTAAACATTTTGAGCCAATACTGTGTCCCCAAGCACAGTGGACACAGAGATTCATAAACGGAACTGAATATTGATTCATGAATGAATGGATAGGTCACTTTTTTGGGGCTATCAATGGCAATTACAGTGGAAACGCTGTCAGGTACATTTTAAAATGTTCGACTTTGAATAAACAGTAACCGTGATAGAAAAGAAGGATTTGGCTAAAGCATTGACAGTGTCAAGACCTGTTCTAATGGTCCCGCTGAAAAAATAGAAAGCACTGGGTGACATCAATGGGACACTGCTTGGTTCTTAAAAAGAATAACTTTAAAAGAATAACATTGATGTCATGGCTGACATGACATGTTTGCAAGTTTTAGCCATCACTCAGCAACGCTTTTGATGCTAAACCAAAGTGGCGCGCTCATTTCTCTGCTTTTTCGTTGCGACAGTAGATGCAGTCTGTAGCTAAGAGTATCTCAAGAACAAAATAAAAAATCTCACTTCTTATCCACTTTCCCCCCAGTTTTCCACATGGCACCACCCTCCACCCCAGCAGATTTTCAGTACAGCTCCGCCCCCCTGCAGGTCTCCCCTGCACCCTTTGCCTCCCTTCCATCCAACGGTCTCCAAGACAAGCATCGGAAATCAAGAGACCACCAGGGAGCCTGTGGTTTCCTCTCCTCTGTCCCTTCACTTCCACTGACGACGTCCTTGTCACCTGACTCCCATCCTCCCCACTGTCATGAAGATGACCTCACCAAACCAAAGGGGAAGCGTCCCTGTAAGACCAAGCACACCGAAGGGGAGACTGGGCAGGAAGAGGCGGAAGGAGGAGGGGCCCAAGATGAGGAAACTGAAATGGTAAGCAAGATTTATCTTCATAAACAGATAGATTTGATTATATAAAACTGGTGAATGCCAGTTTTTGAAAATTCTGGTTGATTCAAGTAGACAATCATTTGCAAGATGCTCATCAGTATTCAGTCAGGTCAGGATCGACGGCCATGCAATACGGGGAACTGTGAGCCAGGACATAATGTAAAAGCTAAACGTTTCAGCTACTGGATCACGAATGGCAACTGGCAAATTGTTATTTTGTCAACCTCTGAACGGGGAAATCCATTCCTGTGCTGCTGGTCATTGTTTTGCTGCCTGCAAACACATCAAATAAAAACAGCCTCCTCTTTGTGGCAATCAGCCATCAGTCAACTGCCACAACCAAGTTTTACGTGTTGTGACAGTGTCTGCGTGGCACCTGCAACAGTTTCCTCAGATGTTGCTACAACAACCGGCGATGGAAAAACATTGAAAAACGTTGTATAGCTGAGATAGTAAATAAATGTAGTCATTGTTTTTAGCCCATGCAAAAGAACAGCACACGAATCAGCCGTCGGTCTGCCAACATCTGTCAGCATTTTGTGGTCGTGAAACTCGCAAATTGCTGCAACACATGTGTAGAGCAGCGTGTCGGGGTTTCGCTTCAGGTCCACGTGTCGTAATGCGACACTTTTTACCCTTGCACTAATATAGCGGTTGAACGTGGGTTTTTACACTGGTACACCCAGTTTAGAAAATGCATTTAGAAGTGTGAACGGCAAGTTCACGCTGTGGGCAGACCCATGTTTTGTGCAGCAGATGATGGGGTAGCAAGGTTGTATCTTAAAAGGGAGAAAATTGCAAAGCCAATTAAAGAAATTGGTGAGACAGGCTTTTCTCGATGAGGTAGGGCCGTTGTCCTGAGCAGAGCTCAGGGTGCAATACAGTCATGATTCCTGGGTATTCATTTATGAAATCAGTGGATATAAATCACCATAATTCCTGAGTAAAATCCTTGATATTGGCACTAATCTGTCATGGTTATGAAAACAATCAAGCGCTTTGGTAGAGCGACAATGCTGTGAAGGTTTTCTTGTTTTGTTCAAAACTGTCGAACAATTTCAAACTCTTAAAGACTGAAACATCTTTTTTGCTTTCTCTCCTCTGTTAATCGTTGCAATTATCATCGTGATTGGAGCTCGGTGGGAAAACTCGGCAGGGAAAGTGTGTATGTGTGTGTGTGTGTGTGTGTTGTGTGTGTGTGTGCGTGTGTGTGTGTGTGTGTGTGCGTGTGTGTGTGTGTGTGTGTGGGTGGGTGGGTGGGTGGGTGGGTGTACACGTGAGTAATTCAATTCACTGCAGATTAAAGTGAAGGAGAGAGCAAACGAGGAAAAGAGGAAGGGATGGAGTGATTGAAGGTTATAGCGGAAGAATAATATTCGCCGCTTCTGCTGTGTTTGCGTGCGTGCGTGTTTGCGTGCGTGCGTGGCAGCTTGTGCCGTTTTGACAGCTGCTGCACCGGAGTTTTCCTCAGGGCAGCGAGGAGACACAAACACACACACACACACATGCATACACACACACAGTCTGGCTCTCTCATGCTTCCTTTTGCTTGCTCTCTCTACCCTCCTCCTTATTTGAGTCAAACACACACATCCACACACACACACACACACACACACACACACACACACACCTCCAGGGCAAAGCTCGCATCCTATCTGTCGATGCGTGGCGGCGAGCAGCTTCGTTTGACAGACGCCTGCACACACACATTACACACAAACACTAAAACACACACGCTGTCTGGCTAAGCAGCGGAGACTGTTGCCGTGGCTTCAGCGGCTCAGCGATGCAGCTCTTTATCCGCCTCTCCGTGCCTCCGATTATCCTCATTTAGAGAATACATTCATTAATTTGAACTTTAAATAAGAGATTAAAACATGATGTTAACTAGCTTATATAACCATAAATTTTAGAAGAAATTTACATTTTTAAAAACAAACAATAAATATTATTTAATATTTTATTTAGAAGATGGCATTTTTATAATGGGGTACTTATAAGTATTAAGCAATGGTTTAAATTAAATGTCCAAAACTAAACAGACTTGAAGAATATAATAAAGAATTGGTTGGATTTGTGCTTAAACCAGGGGTGGGGAACCCCCGGCCTCCGGGCCATATACGGCCTCCGAGACCATTTCTACCGGCCCGCAACGCAATAAGATTTTTATATTTTATATGTGCACTTATACAGTGGGACCGTTCGCTAAACTCCGCGAGCTGCGAGTAGCAGCGGTAGCGTATTTTTGCCCTTCGTATCCTGAAATTTCTTTCGTAACAAGAGGAAATATTTTCCCGTTTTCTGAGATAAAACAGACGGTTATGTTATGTCCGAGTCAAGGTCAGGGTCAGTGAACACAGTATGTGATGTACGTAGAGGGCTGAACTGATTGATACGGACGAAAAATGTATAGCGAAACACACTAAACTCGACGAGTTGAAAGGACAGATGCGTTTGGATAAAATGAATGCTCTTTGTCGGCGTTTGGAGGCTCAACAAGCAGCGTTCACACGACCATGTACCGACAGAGAATATTACGCGTGCAAGTTTTGTGGTGAGTGAATTAATAGCCACGAAGCTGAAACCTCACGCCGAAGGAGAGTTCGTGAATGTGCCTCGTAGCCGCCGCTGAGGCGCTCGCGCCGGACAAAGCAAAATTGTTTCAAAGCGTGAATTTTTTTTCGTGAATAACTATTGAACTAAGACATATTTTGTTATGATTCCAGTGGCTAACGGTATGTTTTTATGGTCAAGGAATCTAAATATGTAGTCAAAGTATATGTGCGACTAATATTTATGGTGGAAATCACAATATGCCAGGAATTGTTGCGCTTGGCGGAGGTCTGCGCTCTCCGAGTGCTTTCTAGTTGTTATTATTGTCTTTATCGTTCTTTCTTTTCATTTATTTTCTTGATTATCTTGTTGTATTGCAGTTTTTGTGAGTAGAGGCCTCGAACAGGCCCTTACGGGTCTCTTGCCTCAACTCTGCACCTCTTTTTATTGTTTTGTATGATCATGAAAACATATTTTACTTGTTTGTCATTTTATTCTATTTTTTTGGTGATTTTATATGCATGTGTACTAAATAAATAATTCAAACTCAAATGCAGCAATCATGAGACTTAGTAACACAGTGGTTATAGACTTTTTTTGTCTTTTTTTTGCATCCCTAGGTATGTGTTCATAATAGTATGGCCCTCGGAGGACTTTATAAAAATTGAAATGGCCCTCGATATGAAAAAGGTTCCCCACCCCTGGTTTAAACTAATGTTAAGGGCACAAAAATTAACAGAAATGTCTGAAACATCAATAAATGTGCATTTTACTGAATAACTGTGGCGTTCAGTGAAAATGCAGCTACATCTTCCATTAGGTGCATATGAAATTTCAAATGCATGAAAAACAACAGTCAGAACAACAGATATAGACAAGACAACAAAGATACAGCTCCATGTAACTCCACAGAAGTGAAATGCTCACAAAAATGTGCAACAAAAGTATTCTGGAGAGGAAACAGGCAAGGAAGGGTTAAACAAACACACAAACAATGAGGAACTCCGGAGAAAATGCTTATTTATCTCCTTCCTGGCTTCCTCTCCTCCTTGAAGATTCCCCACGTCCTCCCCTCCATCTCCTCCTCCTGAGCTTTCTGTCCTCACCCTGAGGTGATGACACATGAACAAACACACACAAATGTGCACACAAACACTCTCAAACACACACACAAAAGTCAATGGAGCAGAGGTGGTGACAGTGCTATTTTGGACCGATATGTGTGTGTGTGTGTGTGTGTGTGTGTGTGAGTGGATGTTTAGCAACATCTGACAGTGATGGATGTAGAAAAAGAGCTTCCCTGTTTATGTGTGCGTACTTAATTGCTTTGTGGGTAATAAAACCAATCTCAAGTACATGCTAATCACTTCAAATCTCTCTCTCTCTCTCTCTCTCTCTCTCTTTCACACACACAGATCCCTCCAGCTGACTCGTCCAGCTGTCGACCTCCCACTCCGCTGCACACACATCCCACCCGGCAAATCCCTCCTGAAGCTCGCCGCCTCATTGTGAATAAGAATGCAGGAGAGACGCTGCTGCAGCGCGCCGCCCGTCTAGGATACGAGGTAACCTGTTACCAACACACACGTGAATCAAGACCTCAAAACAAAAACCTTTGTATTTGTGTTTGGCCTATGAAAACACAAGGGTTTCTTAAGTTTAATAATATCAACAATAATACCGCGGAACAAAAAGTGAGTTGGAACAAAAACACAACAACGAAAGAAAATCTGATTGTTCAAGTTGCCATACTCTCCGTTTACATCATTTACAGTGAATCAGGATGTCACTTCATCCTCAGACATGTTATTTCATCCTCTGCAGAACCTCCTCTCACCTTGAGGAGGAACCTCATTTATTTCTGAGGCCCCATTTTATCCTGATGTGCTAAACTCTGATTTTACCCCAATCACGAACTCAATTTCCTACTGAGAAAGTATGAAATATATAGAGTGAATTCTCCGGATTTTAATGACAGTCTGACCTTTGTGAAGCGCCACCATCAGGACAGAAACCTTATGGCAGGCGTCATCAGCTGAACTTAAACCTGTGGCATTTACCTAAAAGCAGCCGCTCTCTTCAGATGTCCTTCATTTAAATTCAGGAGACGTTCAGAAATTATTAGGAGGCAGAAGACTCAGCGTGTGTGCGCGCGCGTGTGCACATGTTAAACCACAAGCACAGACTCTGAATATTTCATGTGCCGCGCGACAAGCCTTGTCAGGTCTCACAAGTGTCACCCTGCCTCTTCGTGTCTCTCGTTAACGTGCAGCCGCGAAGCTAACGAGCTCAGTTTGCAAATGAAGCCGTCATCCATCAGGCAGACGTACATACACATGTGCATTTTTTAAAATCAAGCCGCAATCATTTCAAGAGATCGGAACACGATCGGCAGAGTGGGAGGATCTTTATTTTCAGTACACCAGGACACAGCAGTGGCATTTCAAATGGATGAGTTTTGCAGCATTATCTCATATTGCAACCGGCCACAAGGTGGGGTTTAATATTTCCGGCCGTATCTTCGCCTTAAACTTAATCTAAAATAAAATGCAAATTATCCAGCGGTGAATTTCCAGTCATGACGTCTGCGGCTTCCAGGGTAGCTGCTTTGAAGGACGATATCAAACGGAAAATTATTCAGTCTTCAAAGGCTGTGATCTCATTGGCTCTCCATGTTTCACCTCATGTCCAGGATGTGGTGCTGTACTGCCTGGAGCAACAGATCTGTGATGTGAACCACAGAGATAATGCTGGCTACTGCGCCTTGCATGAGGCCTGCGCCCGTGGTTGGCTGGGAATCGTACGCCACTTGGTTGAGCATGGAGCTGATGTCAACTGCAGCGCTCAGGACGGAACGCGGTACGAGTTAACGCAGGTTATTCCAGCAGCCACGTGCATGAGTTCAACATTGTTCAGTGTTCTATTCTTTGAAAAAGCCCAGGCCTTTTGTTTTGTTTATCTGAATTTTGGAGCAAAAAAAACCCTCAAACGAGGTTTGTGAGATAGAAATTACATTTTAAAAATTTTAAACAGACAAAAGCTGAAGATTTTACTGATAAAGGATCGATTCTGTTCCAGGCCGCTTCACGATGCTGTAGAGAACGACCATGTGGAGGTGGTACGTTTTCTTCTGGCCTGTGGCGCTGACCCCACGCTCACCTTGTACTCTGGTCGAGGAGCAATTAACATGACCCACAGCGCTACCATGGAGACCTTCCTGGAAGGTAGGAGGGTAATGAGGCATTATCATGAGTGACGCTGGGGTTGATACTAACAATTACAAACCCTCAAATAAAATCTTCGGGCAACCAGATGTTACAAGACCCACAGCAGCTTTAGCATAATCTTAAAATAATAACTTCACATGACCAAAAAGGAAATTGACAACATGAAATTGTGTGTGTGTTTGTGTGTATGTGTGCATGTACATTTGAGGGGGCCCTGAATATCTGTCCAGGCTCATATTTTCTGTCTCCCCATCCCCTTTTCTCCCTCCTGCTTTCCCTCTCTCTCTCTCTCTCCAAAGAGGTTTAATGAGGCTTGGATGTTGAATCCCAGAACAGCTTACTGCCCCCCTACACACACACAGACACACAAGCATTTCTGCCAGCATCCATCTACCCGGTGCCAAGCCGGCCCCGTCTGAGCGTAAACACTTAACCGATTCCTCCAGTCTTTCGCTGCGCGTGTGGCACCGTTGTTTCATCTTTCTTCCTCCGTCTTCTGGGATTTGTCAACTCTTTGATCGAGTGCTAACTCTGCATTTCTCTTCACAGACTATCTGTCTGACCTCCAGGGAAGGTCAGAAGGTGATCAGGGAATCTTCTGGGAGTTTTACAGCAGCTCAGTTTTTGGTTAGTTAACACACAAACACCTCACGCACATGTGAGCATGAAAGGAAGACGTTGAAATGGTTTGGTATTGTTTTCATTTATCAGGTATTTGTGCTGAGGTTGAAGTCTGCATGTCACAGTAAAAATGTGTTTTTCCAGAGTCGTCCAAGGGCGGAGAAGTACATAACATCCTTGCCGACCCGCCAGGGCCAGAAGAGGAGGAGGACGACAAAGAGGATGACAACAACAACAAGGAACAACATGCCAGGAGAGAGGTGTTTGAATTTGAGTTGTCCGACAGACCGCTGCTCCCCTGCTACAACGTCCAGGTGTCTCTGTCCCAGGGGTCAGTTCAAATGTCCCTACATTACAGATTTATATAGATATCACAGAAAACATGATAATAAAACAAGGATAACCACAAAACAGGATGATCTGTCCTGACATATAAAGCTGCATGTCATCTGCATATAAAGGTATCATGTATAGCTAACAATAACATCAATGAGATCTGTTGACATAAATGTCCTCTCTAGTTGCTCTACAATGTAATGGCCTTCTCTAATTATTACGTTCCACAAAAATCCCAGTACTACCTGCCACTATATTCAAAACCCACTCAAGTGCATGGGCGATCAATGCTAACATTGATTGATTTTATACTGATTAAACTGAATATGTGTTAAATCAAAATGTAGATATGAAAATAAATACTGAACAACTACATACAACATTGCCAAAGACCAAAAATGCATCTTCACTTCCCTGGTGGGGTGAGCTGAAAACCATGTTAATAACTCCCAGTCTCTTGCTGGCAAGATAAGGACCCTAAAATTAGACTCAGACGAAACGGTGGTTTCATCATGGTTTCCTATGATGTCACCTCACTGTTCACCTGCATCCCGACTTCAGAGGCAGTTGCCAAAGTGAGGAGACGACTTATCCAGGACAACACATTCTCTGATAGAACTAAACTATTCTCAGACCACATTTGCACTCTGCTCAGCCTCTGTCTCACTACCACCTTCTATGAATTGATTGGAACAGCATTGTCATACCATACATAGGTAAATCGGGAAAAACCCTCAGGACAAGACACCCAGGCACATAAAAAGTAATGTGGTCTATGCTAACTAATGCAGTAAAGAATTTACAGATCTGTACATCGTGAGATGAAAAGAACACTGCACAGATGGAAGACATGAGAGACAACTCCTCAGAAAAGGACTCAGCCATCCTTCTACTTCTGAAAGAGGAACACTAATTTCAGGAGAGCTTTGGCCAGACACAAAAGATAGTTTGAATCTGTAGCAAGCGACAACTTACAGAAAATGATCTCCGTGCACACAGACCACTAAAATGATGTAGTCTGTTAGCCAGGCCAGTGGCAGTAATGAGTCTTTTTATGGATACATGTGGTCACAAAAGTTAACATAAGAACAACGGTGGATTCTAATGGTTTCGAATAAAGTTTTGCGATGACAAAATGCAGTTGCCTCTATGAGCAAGCCAGAAGTACAGAACTAAAAAATTGCAGTTGGCAGTTGTTGATTCTATGGTTCTACTTCTACTCTCACTGCTCTTCTTCTACTCCTAAGTATGGTGTACGAGTACTCGCACAACTTAAGTTGCCTGCAGCTAAAATGTGCATGGCCAAAATCGCTTCATTTTGTGTATACACAACAATAAATGCAGTGGCGTTTTCGAAACCCTCCACCCTGGAGTTTTCTGTCTTTCGGTTTGCTCTGTATTCAGGCGTTCCCGTGAAAACAGACACCCAAAACAGAAAACGTTCTTGTATAAATGAAGCCTTGCAGTGCTTTCGTGGGATCTCTCCCCAGAAAGTTTCACAATGGTTTATACCCGACATCACGTGAAGACCAGAACGATTCACACCCCTTTAACAATGCAAATCACTGCCAACCACCACCAACGACCACTAATGACAGCATTCAGTAAAACGCAGTAAATGTAACTCCAGGATTTGGGAACACTTCTCTTTGATGTGGATGACTAAGAACATTCATAGACATCAACTACATCATCACGAAATTATAATCAGACTTCTAAACTGATGGTTAAATATAATTGGTTGTGACAATTTCTTCAATTTGGTGAGACAGCTACTCAAAACCTTGTCCTCAAGGGCTGGCGATTGATTGAGAGGTGTACCCTGCCTTTGCCCCGATATGCAGCTGGAAAAAGCTCCAGCAACCTCCCTGTGATCCCTGAAAAGGATAAAGCAGTTAAGAGAGAGAGAGAGAGAGAGAGAGATTAAACTCTTGTATACCTAACCCAAAGTTCATGCAACCATAAATGGTACATTCCCAATAGAGGTTTCAGGACACACTGTCCCAGCTGCCCACTCAGTCCATTGGTATTTTCCTTGGCCATAGAGCACTTGTCTATTACACTCAGAACATTATCACCAATGACCAGGACTTGTAGTAAATGACAGTGCCTCCTGTCCCTAATTAATCATTATACAACATAAGATCCGCCATCACATCTACTTTTCAAAGGCAAGATTGGCTAAAAAATATTGGTCCACCATCCTTAAAACAGCATTTAAAATTGATCTTCAATATCATGTAGTTATGGACATATTTGGTAACAGATAGCAGACAGACATTAGGTAAAAGCCATAAAAATATGGCTTAAATAAAATAATAATAGAAGAACATTATTACATTGGAAATCAAAACACCCACTCAGTGTCTGCAAAATATCCTCTAAAGGTGTCCAAAGACAAAATTTATGTCTGGGACCCACTGTTGATGCATTTAAGGTAAACTTAAAACGGAGCCCAGCTAATTACCACTTAGCAGTCATCTTGCTATTATATTTGAGACTGTGGTTGAATTCAATTGAACCATGTCTTGTTTCATGAAAAGTTTTAGTGTTGGAGGTTCTATGTTGGATATATAGGTATAACATATGTACGGATGCATATGAGCATTGTGATCCTGCACAATGTGTCCACGTACTATGCCGCTGATGCACAATCAAATATCTTTTTTTAAGTAAAAAAAATTCAATTTCAGCATTGCCTAATTTAATTCGGCCATCATTTTTCATACTTTTCTTTTCGACAAATCACAACCTGTATAGAATGTCACATTTGAAAAGAAATACCCGAGCTGGCTTGTACAAAACCCGGAAGTACGGGTCCATAAAGCGGACTGCGCGGTGACGCTGTATTTAGGGGAGAAATCGACCAAGTAAGATCAAACCAGATTTAAAGATGCTGTAAAAACAATGAACTCGGAGTTATGAAACACAACTTCATCCATCGGTGGTAAATGAAGTCGACCAGAGAGAGAGAGAACGCACCCGCGCACACGCTGCCGTTCACACCTTTACCGTAACGTCTCACAGTCATGCGTTCCAATTAAGGCGGTGGAAGGAAAAGAACGGGGCAAGTGAGTGAGGGAACGAAAAGCGGCAAAAAAAGAAACGCAATCCTCAGAGGAGAGGATGTAAAGAACGAGGGAGCGATAAAGCCGGAAGAGGGGGAGAGGTCGTTAACGAGGATTGCATCGCTGTGGCGACACGGCTAATTGGCTTCCACTTCGTCTTCCTCCCCTGTCGCCTTTCTGCTTCTCTCTCGCTTCTTTTTTTCCCCTCTCGTGTCTGATGTAGTATTAATGGCTCCTCCAGGGTACAAGGCCACCGGCTACATGCATTCATTCCACACACATTCACGAAGGCTGCTTCAACATTCCACAGAACATTCCTGCAGAAACTGGATGTAAAGCAACATGTGGCCTTGTCCACTGCTCCGTGTGTTGACCACATTAAAATCAATAACCGCACCGCTCACATAGCCTCCTCCTCCCTCCTGTGATATTTATGCAGGTTTTGTCTTCTTAAGACACATTTCTAACACCTTCTCTGTCTCCTTCCTGCAGCCCCAGGAACTGGCTCCTCCTCTCTGATGTCCTGGGCAGGCTCCGGATGACGTCTCGTTCTTTCCGACGCCTCTTTCCACAGCTAAATGTGCAGTCCATCCCCGAGGATGAGTTTTACCGCCAAGCTTCTCTGTCGCAGCTCCTGACAGGTCCAGACGAGCAGGATCTGGCTTCATTCAGGCCGGATATCAAGGACCCACTGGAGCTGATAGAGGCTACGCCTGAGCTGGCGGGCATGCTTGGATCTTCCCTGGAATTTGTGGACACTCGTCACCTGGAATCTTCTCCACCTCTGACCCCACCTCCACCACCGTCACTGCACCTGCCGCCCGAGCAGCAGCAGGATCCAACCAAGGCAATTTCGAAGACAGACAGTGAATCACAAAGCAGGACCGTCAAATCAGGCCAAAGACAAGGACTAAAAACTGGAGAAATTTCTGCTGCAACAGCGAAAACAGAAACCAAAATGACATCTGGCGTTTGTGAAGTGCAACAACAAGCATGTAAAAATGACGTTGGTGCCACAAGTGCGAAATCAAACGTGACGATAAATGTCAACTTATGGGAACAAAGTAAACATACCAGAATTGCTAATTCTGCTTCCAAAGTTGACTCCAACATGTGGCAGCTACAGAGACAAAACAGGGTAACTTTGGAAGAGGTCAACTCAGTTCTTCTGGATCCTAGAAGTGTCACTGTCTTGGAACCCCAAAGAAAAACTCATTCGGACTCCAGCACTTTGGAGCAAAGCAGTAGTAATGCTGGAATTGCGAACTCTGCCAACCCAGAATCTAAAATTGATGCAAGAACATGGCAGCAACAACAGCTCGGAAATTATTCTGCGAGGAATTCCCCAGCTGTGCCTGATGTCAAAGTTATACCGCGGTTACGGAGTAGAACTGCAGGGAATTCAGACAACAATGTTCCATTGGAGCAACAGCAAATGCTAAAAGACTGCGATTCAGCCAATTTAAACGGTACAACAGGCAGTGCCACACTGAAACGACAAAATCCACCCAAAACGTTGGATTCTACAAAATCTTTGGTCAATGGGAGACTTTGGGAATTGCAAAGACAGCGGAATAAGAATACGGTTATCACCGACCCCGCAAAGTCAAGTGCGACAGTTGATGTTCGAAAATGGGAACAGCAGGGAATAAAACAAATAGGTGGCAATAGCCCAGCAACCAAAAGAGAAGCTAGTTTCTGTGACCTCGGCCAAGGTGCTAAAACCATAAAGGTGGATCCCGCCTGGCAAAGGAGCCTGGGTAATGTCAGAGTCCACATCAGAGATCTGGGAATGAACGTGTTGGGAGGTACCACCATCCAGAGAGACCTGAAGAAAGAGCAAGGGAAGGTTAGCGGAAAGGCCGTCAGGGCTAAAGCAAGATCGTGACAATGGAACGAGCTTTTCTCTCAGAAGAAGAAAAAACGTGATTCGGTTTTGTACATATGTGAAAATATTCGGACAGAGTCCTCTGTAGAGTGATGTAAAAGTACGTCTGTGCGATACATCAACTGTACATATGTTTTTATTTATGGGTACAGGTATGATTTTAAATTGTATGTACATAAATTTTGGTGATGTGGTTGACAAGAGAGGAAACATTAGTGTGTAATTTTGTATTAAAATGCAACTTCTTCATCACAAAAATGATGTCCAATAAATGAAAACCCAAAAAAATGTGTTGCTAATTAATGCTAATTCATTATGTAAAGATACTACCCTTTTAAAGGGCTAGAAATAAAATAAAAAATTCTAATTTGTAGAGATCACAATCATTTGCGTGACATGCTAATTAAGGACAATTTAGGGTTCTAAAAAAGACATTAAGTGTTGTATTCAGTCTGCTAGCTGTTGCTACGTGTCAGCACAATGAATCAACATATTTAAGTAGTTGAAGCAAGAAAGTATTCCAGTAGTTGTTTTCAACATCAAATTATCAAAGCTAACACACTAACAAAGATCAGCATGCCAGAAATGTTCGTTTTCCCATCAAATAACTGCTGAACCTTATTTTGTTTGATTTGGTGCACCGATTAAAGCTTCTACGTAACAAAAAATCCATGTAATTCTGGTTAGGAAGCGACGGTTTTTATGCACAGAGCTGTGCGAGTCCAGTAGTTAAAGTGTGTAATTGGGCACCAATTTGCATTTTATTTACAGTGGGCCATGTGCCTGTGCATGTTAAACAGCCTGTAATTAAGGCGGTACAGAAAAATGGTAACATTTCATTTCTAGTGGATGGGAATTCTGCTGATTGGACCGATGACCCCTTACTCTGGCTCTGAGGAAAACAAACAGACGAAAGTGTCCCCAGAGGAGGTTTCACCCGAAATCTCTGATTCCAGACTCAGAGGAAACACCAAGAATGAGCAACGTAAACACAAGTGATTTGAGAGATCGTAGCACAACCAACGCAAAATGACCACGGTTCATTCAACAGATGGCGTGATGCCATATTTCAAACCTGTACCGGCACAAACAAGCCGAGCTTAACCTTTCGCTCCACAGAGCCGACGCGTAGGCGAGCTGCTGGCTGGTCAGACGCTGCGTAACGAATGTGAAGTAAATATCAAACTCTGCAAACATGCTAATTTTAACCTTTGCACAGGTATCCCAGACCTTCACAACAGCTTCTCACTTTCATCGGGTCCCACACCAAAAGGTGAGAAACGCAACGCAACAAAGAAGAACCTGCAGCACACATTTGCAATCAAAAATCTGGGCTGTAAGCAATAGCTCCTGGGACACAAGTGACTCACTTTGGTCCTGGAAAAGTGGGACAAACTGTTTTCCTGTTGTCTGAAAACGTGAGCGGAGCAAGAATCCATTCATGCATGGACGGATGTCTCTCTCTCTCTCATTCGCTCTCTCTCCCTCTCTCACACACACACGCACTTGGTCTTTTCGGTCGCCCACACCCTTTCATCCTGACGTGTGTGTTCAAGATGAGTCATTCACACACGTGTGCATATATGCGCGGGCGCGCACACACACACACACACACACACACAGGGATAAAAGGATGCAAGGAAGTGAACGGGAAAAGACTCGGCACCTCTTCTCGTTTCGTCGCATTACAGATTTTTCTCTTTAAAATACAAAATTCAGTTTTTAAACTGTTTCCCAATTCATGGAAGACGTTGTTATTAAGTTATTTACGATTTGTTCGGGGTTGCTTGTCAAGGAGTTCCTGAAGGTCATTGGCTGAGCTTGCGGTTGTCCTCTGAGTCCATTTCCTGCTGCATCGGTCTCAACGTCTACGTTGCTAGTTGTTCCTGACGGCAGCAACTACATCCTGTTAGCATAATTTGATTATGGTCTAAAGCGCCTCCGTCTACTGCCAAAATAAATGTTGATAATGACAACAGATGGCAAGAAGAGCAGTGGAGATGTTGACGACGTCAAGGGAAGTCAGACTGAAAACAGTGTGAGGTCATCCAGGCAAGTATCCCGTATCCCGTTTGCCCGTATTTGTCATGAAGGCAGCGACACTAAATGATGCTTGTCTTGTTATTGAAATGTTTAAAAGGGCCAAAAGTCAAGGGTGAAGGACATTGGAGCTTCACTTTTCATGATGCAGGGAGCCCCTCCCCATCGAATTGCAGAATGGCAGAATATACGGTATGAGTCCTCACCGACGTTCCACTTCCAGATTATGGGAAATTTAAACTTGGTGGAAGTCACCGCTCCTCTCATTTTCATTTTTGAACACATTCTAGTTGACCTTCAGAATCCAAAAGAGCATAATTAGGAGGAAAATAGGGAAGAAAGCCTTCCATGGAAGGTTAGAGAGGGGCGCAACATCCGGTACACACGCTAATGACAGAGGAATAAATCGACAGGAGGTTAAAACGGCTACATTTGCTGGAGGTTAATTTGTGATAAACATCAGGATCCTGAACAGCAGATCGTTCTTTCAATTCAACATTGCTGATGTCAATTTCCTCAAAGAAACTTAAAAAGAGTGTTGTTGTTTGCATCTCTCTAGATTTGTTTCTTCCTAAATTAACAACAAGGTTAAACCCTGAAGTAAAAGTCAAATTTTATTTATTCCTGACGAATGGCTTGCAGAAGACCAAACGGCTACGTATCTTAACACAGCCGACAGGAAACACCACGGGCCGTCCCTTAAGATGTGATGAAGGCCATCCCGTAGTGTAGGAATTCATCATACTCACACACACACTCACACATACACACACACTCACACTCATACACACACACAGACTCATCCCCTGACGTCAAAGCTGCCACTGGATTCTCTGGTGTGGACAAGCGTTTTTTCCCCCATAATTGTGTGTGAATAATAAGTGTGTAACTGATTGTGCGCTTGTATAAAATTGTGTGTGTTGGTGTGTGATGGGGGGTGTGCATGTGTGTGCACGCGACTGCCTAATGCCACTGTTCAAGACGAAGGATTGAATTGCTAATGCACTGCAGGGCAAGAAAGGGTGTGTGTCTGTGTGTGCGCGTGCATCTGTGTGTGCGGTTGTGGGTGTGCACACAAGTTGTCTGGCTGTTTAGCGAGCGAGACGAGCCGCGCCGTCGATGAATATTTAAAGAGAGAGAGGGGAGAGAGAGCGAGCAGCCATCATTTATTGATGTTGGTAGAGGGAAAGATGAATAGCCCGTCTGTGTAAACAGTGCTGGAAAGCGTGTGTGTGTGTGTGTGTGTGTGTGTGTGTGCACACGCGCGTGTGTACCAGCGTGTGTGTGTTGGAAACAGCCAGCATCCGAATGCTCGTCGGCACTTAGTCTGTATGAGAAACGGCAGCGGCCTGATTACGAGTCAGGTCGCAGAGATTTTCCCGGCATTTTGCCTCTTTTTTCAAAATGCAATTTTCGGACGCCATTCTGCTTCTGACAAAGTGGTGGCGGGATGGCCTGGCAGGGTCTGAAGATGTCCTGACAAACTCACACAGTCTCCGACAAGTTGTCAACAAATGTGCACTTAAATTCAGGGGCGCGAATTACCTGTCAATATCGTCGTGGACGTTGTCTTGCTCAAACCCGCTACAAATCATCTGTGGCTATCCTTATGAAATGTTTTGAATCTATGGAAAGATGGCGGAAAATTCATGTTGCGACACCACGTAATAGCAGCCATGGCGTTTTCAGGCACATAAGGAAACCGGATTTCTTCGGTCGATTACGTAAAATGCATGTTAGCATCAGCCGAGAGGACTCTACCCTCTCGGTTGGCTCGGTTGTGTGTCGACTTACGAGAGAATGTGGGCGGCGGGCTGGCCTCCCTGATCTGACCTGACAAAAGCTTAACAAACAGCAACCAGACGTGATCCAGAATTGCCAGGTTTCACCGGAACGACATGGAGGCTGCTGCGATTCTTACGTTTATGGACGGGCACAAAAACCTGAGATTTACAACACCTAGCTTGAGGGGTCTTGACTCCATCCATAATCTGGCTACTGCAAACTCCTTCATCAACAGAAACTCCGATGCATAAATTATGCACGGCAATTGAGCGACAGGTGTAAATTATTGTTACGCTTGCTGAAAGCTCGTTTAATAAGTCTGATCGCGAATGCTCAGCCCTTACGACTTACATCCCAGCAGCGGTGCTGGCCCAGTCTTGTTTCTCTGTCATTTTCTTTCTAAATGCTCGGCCACAACGAAGTTTTCTGGTTTCCTGGGTCTGGAACACGGTGCTGTGACTAAACTCTGCCTAGCCTTTCACGTAACTTGGGCAAATCGCGTTTCACACTATCGGCAAGCTAGTTTTTGATAATGATATGAAATATCACGCCAACCTGTTTTGTTCTATTTCTCGCATTTGAAAGTAACGACAAAAGGGTTTGGACGCGTAGAGGAAAAGGCCGTTTCGGCGCGTCAAAGAAAAAAAGCCCTTTGGTCGCTTCCGAGTGAGCAGGCGTTCAGGCAGGTACGCACGAGGACAAGCCAGCGCGCGCATGGGAGAGAGGGGAACAGGCGCGAGGGCGGGAGGACGGTTTCAAGGTTCCCCTTCTATTCGCCGGCTCGCTCGTTCCCCTCTGCCTCGCTCTCACACACAGTCAGACAAGGTCACACACACACACACAAACGCGCACACTCACGACTACGCGCGCGCGCACACGCCCGTCTTCATGCTTCGCTGCCAAACCCCTCAACGCTCTTTCCTCGCTCACGCTTTCACCGTGTTGCGGCCCCTCGCTGGCTCGCCCGCTGCTGCACTCGTCTGATCTGCTAAATCTCCTCGGAGCGTATGAAAAGGAGGAAATCAATTAAACTGCCCTGCCAACTCCCACCCTGGTCGGTTCCGTCGGCTGGGATTTGGTGGTGGAAGAAATGTCCGTGATATTTAAAAGAAATCCATAAATCTATATTTTTCACGCCAAATTTAATTGAGCTGCCAGTCATTCCATACTGATTGATTTCTTCGCTGTCCGCGCATGTTGTTAGCATACAGATCGGACAATTGTATTGTTTCCTTTTATGTTTATCAGAACTATGCAGTTACGCCACCGAACCACTAGGTGGCAGTCAGGCTTCCAGAGCATTGTGATTCTGTCAATCGCGTCAAATGCTGCGTTCCATTAACCTCAGAATTCAGAAGTCTGGCCTGGGACTGACATCACATTCGACTTTTCAGCATTGCAGTTACAAAGTCGGAAAACAAGATGACGGCCTCCACGAAAGCCATTCTTGCGCTTGTCTTGTCCAAATATTTAAAACTCCTGGACAAACAAGCGGTCCTTCTGAAACTTTGAAACACGTTGAATTAAGGGGAAATGCAAAACACAGAATGTGTATATTTCTTTGTTTACAGAGAGTATTGAAGGGCGCGCACTCTGTTTACTGTTTACACTCGGGGCAGCCATCTTTGTAAGCCAACTCGTGGGTAGTGGAAATCTCGACCTCGGCGGGCAGCCCAGGTGAAATTCCCAACCTGGAACCCATAAAACCCAACTTCTGAGTACAAAAGCATATGTCCCTCCCAGCTAATTTTTACTGCCTTGGTTTACCTGTGGCTACCTTGAAAGGAGCAGTCTGTAAGTCTGTGACCAAGCTGGTTCCTCAACCACAATCAAAATACAGTGGGACCTCTACTTACGAAATTAATTAGCTCCAGAAGTTGTTTCGTAACCTGAAAATTACGTAAGTAGAGATGCGTTTTCCATGTACTAATGGAAATAGTCCGTTCCAAGCCCCCAAAAATTCGGACATAATTTTTTTCATTAATCATAAAAATGCATCAAAACATGTAACAAATACATGTTACAATTAGATTACCGCACAATAAATGTAGGAATTCAGTGCAAGGCTTCTCCAGGAACAAAATAAACTCTATTACCGTATTGGCCCGAATATAAGACGGTGTTTTTTGCGTTGAAACAAGACTGAAAAAGTGGGGGTCATCTTACATTCGCGGTCTAGACGTTATACCCATTCACAACGCTAGATGGCGCCAGATATATTTGAAGCGAATGCTGAACTTAACGTCCCAGGCCAAAGCGAACCCCTTTCACGAAGAAGAAAAATATAAATAGCGGTAGCACGAAGAAGAAAAATAAAAAATAGCGGTAAGAAAGAAAAGAGAAGAAAATAAGAGAAGAGATAACAGAAAATAGAGAAATGTAGCGACAATCTGGAGAAAAGTGGGTCGAAGATATAATCATTTGTTTCAGATGTACTGTAATTATTTTCTGTATAAAAATTAAATTTGGTGTTCAAAAAGTCTTTTTTCAAACTTGAGTCTTGAAAAAGAGGGGGTCGTCTTATAATCAGGGTCGTCTTATATTCGGGCCAATACGGTATAGGCTAATCTTACATTAGCCGTCATTACTAGCAACGAACGTTAACACTTGTGGTAACACCGCCATCTAATGGACAAACATACGAACACCCACAATAAATAAAAGTTAAACAAAGGCGACGCTGGGAAACACACAAACTTGTACATATTGACGTCCCTCCTAGCCAATGGGATGACAGGATGATGCTAGGCGATAGCCAATGGCAGAGCAGCTACTAGCATGTTTGCATTCGCTAAACTCCGCGAGCTGCGAGTAGCAGCGGTAGCGTATTTTTGACTTCATATCCTGAAATTTCTTTCGTAACAAGAGGAAATATTTTCCCATTGAGACGTGTCGTAACCTGAAAATTTCACATGTAGAGACGTTCGTAAGTAGAGGTCCCACTGTACTTCCCCCAGAGTAGATGTTGCCAGATCCAGCAACATATTATCCCAATTATGTTTCATATTGCCTGTACTAATGTTGCACCAATGTGCTCGAGAAGCAGGCTCTGAAAATGCATTGCTAATTTTAGCAATGACAAGTAGCCATTTTCATTCCTCAATCTATTGCCTTGTCAATTCAATGACCCACCTAGATATGTTCTAATGCATACGATGAACAACCACGCTCGGCAATATTTGACCGTAGAGAACATATGAACTGCCTATGCCCACAGGGATTAGAATCAAGTTAGCCAAAATCCTGGCGTAGAAAGTTCTCAGGGAAAGGTCACACCTGAACGCTGGTGGGCCGCGGCACATGGGAAGCATCTTTTAGCCGCTCCGGTTCTGGTTTATGTCACTGTGGAGACGACCGCCCGCTCTGACTCCACCGAAAAAAACATCCGTGTGCGCGCCTTCCCGCTCAGACACACACACACACACACCACACACACACACACTTTCATTCTCCATGTGCACTCTAATTGCCCTCACTGCCTGTGTGTGTGTGTGTGTGTGTGTGTGTGTGTGTGTGTGTGTGTGCGTGCGTGCGTGCGGGTGCGTCTAAAAGAAGGAAATTAGACTGCCTCATTATTCAAATTGGCTCGGAGGAGAAACGCAGCGCTCGCCTCGTTTACGCCTCGACACAGAGCGAGGGAAGGAGGGATCTGTCACACTCTTCCAGCCTCTCCCGCTCTCCCCTCCTCCATCTCCTCGTTCTGTCATTCACCATCCTTTTGTCCTCTCCTGCTCTCGCCTGCTTCCTCTCTTCCTCCTGTCACTCCATCCTCCCTCTCTTTTTTTCTTCCTCCACTCCTCCCTCATCACGTAGCCCTTCCCTTCTTCCTCGCGCTTCAATCTGTCAGGCCCTCCTCCCCCTCGTTCTCTCGTTCTCAAATTACATCCTTGTTGCTGCCTCGTTTCTCATCCCGTCGCCGGGGGCTGTCGCCCAGGACCGGCGAGGGTGCTAAACGATTTCCCACCATGCATCACTCCTGTCGCACACTCACACAGTAAATTTCAGCTTTCTTCACGCTGTTGGAGTCTCCAGTTGACTTGTTGATGAACGAACAAGGACCCGTTAAAGCGATAAATACATATTTGTTAAATTGAGGCGGTAAATTTTTGGAGCCTAAATTAGCAGATATTGCCAGTTCATCAACTTCTTACCACCATTTTTTCTGGCTCGGTAAATGCGATAAAACATGCGTGATGAAAGTAAATCTAACATGTAATCATCAACACGGGCGGCGCCAACATAGCTGCGGATGCTTTGTTAACCTGATGATGTTTACTTGATTATCCTCGATATTTGTCCCCTCATTATGAAGGAATTGCCTGTATTAGCAGGATAAAAAAAAATCAATGTGGCAACATATTGCCCTCTTGGGAGGTGTGGCACAAGAATTGATTAGCTTTTGGAACATCAATCTTTATTTCGTAGAAGAACGTGCTCCAAACGGATTTCCATGCTATTTTCGCCGACAGTCCAACAATCGTCAAAACCCCAAATGTCCACCAGGGGGCAGTCAATACTTGAATGAGGGACACTGAGAAATCACCCGACAATATAAATTTTCATACTTTTTGAGTGACATCAAACAAAGAAGACATTCGTCAACCGATTAACGCTCTAAGCTAAGTGGGGCATCTTAGCCTCACGCCAACAGTGGTCTCTTTCTTGATCTCCAAATTTAGCCTTACGCGTTTTCCCATCGCCATCATTTTTAGCAACTTTCTTGATTCTCCGATAGATGTCAAAAGGATAACGCACTGAGGCGGGAGATGTTTTTAGTCGCCACTAAGCAAGACTGAGGCACCTCAAGGCGTCCACAACAAAAACTGGCCAATTGTTCTTTCAACATCAAGAAGTCGGAGGTTTAAAACGCCGGTGAGTCTCAACGGGCTCTCTCTTGTTTCTTTGTCATGCTCTGCGTGATCCTTTACCTCTCTTCTGTTTAACATCTCTGCTGACAATGATTTAACATCACATCTCATTCAATTGCGCATTCAACGAAAGAGCGAGAAACCACAGTGGAGAGACGGAAGACATCAGAGGAGGAGGAAAGCGGAGGGAGACGGGATCGGGGGATGACCGATGAAACGAAAGAAAATAAAAGGATGCAAGGGAAAGAAGCAATGCAGGCTAACAGATGTCTACAGGGTCACATAAATCACACATTTCCTGCCTGACAAATTGATCGCTCCTTGCAAATCTCCCCCAGTACACCTCCAGACTGGGCGTAAGTGTGTGTGAGTGGGTGTGTACGTATGCGTGCATGCACACACATGGGTTGAGACAGAACAAGAAAAGACAGAAAGCTCAAGAAAAAGGACACTTAGGACAAAGTAAATTTGGCTTCAATTCGTGAATATTAATCTGAAACACCTCTATAGCACAACAGTGTTACTGCTATGGCAATAAAATAATATACAAAATGAAAAAGGAGGGTTTCATGCTAACAATTAGCCTTTATTTTTATTGCGTTCTTTAATCACATCAGATGAAGCGACACCTGTGGTTTTGGCCTACATGGTTGCCTCCCTCTCATTAGCACCAATGCAACTATATTAGCAATTCCTATTGGCTAAATAAAAATGATGATTTGATTTATTGTTCACACTTAAATGTACTCAGCTACTTCTCACATTCGGTGACAAAATCATTTATTGGACTATTTGCTGACAGGAGAAAGCACCATCTGCCTTTCCAATCATCTGTACCCTCAGTGACTGGTGTGTGTGTGTGTACCAGTGTGTGCATGTGTGTACAACTAAGGATTGAAGATGAAGGCAGTAGCGATGTGACAGGTGAATAATCAGAGCCGTCGCAGCTACACACCTGAGGAGCAGCGATGAACATCTCAAACAACCGTCGTTGTCTGTCTACCCCTCACACACACACACACACACACACACACACACACACACACAGAGAGACTCTGAACTTACCACAATAACCCTGAACTTAACACAGTAAACCTCGACCACATGAATGAGACCCTGAACGCACCACAGCTCATTATCATACAGCACAAACAGGCTAGTTGAGCTCCAAATCACAGAACAGCACAAGTTGCCCAAGTGCACGTCAGTGACACAAGCGTTGTAGAGCAACAACCAATAATTCTGTTCATCAATCGGTGTCTGGATAACAATGCACCAGAGAGATGAGACCTGTACCAAACTGAACTGGACTCCATAATCTGTGTGGCCCGGTAACCATAGCGATTAAGTGACCAAAAGACCTAAAGGCTGTGGACCAGAACACAAGGTCTCATTGACTTCAAGCGCAATATAGAAACAGACAGATTATTATTATTAGTAGTATTATTAGTATTATTATTATTATTATTATTATTGTTGTTGTTGTTGTTGTTCTCTCTCTCTCTCACACACACACACTGATCAAAGCTCCTTGGCTTTGATGTTTGATGGACCAAGGTCAACATCCCTGGATTCCAGAACAGCTCTAAAACACAATCGGCTCTTTCTCGGAACGATTGTAAACCATTGAAATCCGTCCCGGTTTAAGTCCTTTTGTTCACAGACAGACATTCATGCCAGTCGAGGTACGTACCTCTTTTTCCCCGCGGTTTTCCCTCCTGACGTCATCGTGGACACCCAGCAGAGCCAGTTTCTTTATGTCCTACTGGAACCAGTCTATGGATATTCCAGTGGGCCCAGTCCAGTCTCAACTGTGATGTCTGCTTGACAATAATAAGTTATTTAAGAATCAGAAGCTACCAATTCCACATTTTTAGCATTAACCTTGAACCAAAAGTTTGTTAGATTTGGGTCACGTTGGTGGGCCGTGCATTCAAACTGTGGCTGAGGCAGGCGTGACAGCGTCCTGAGCACCATTATATTAAACCCATCCATTATTGTAATAACAGATGGGTAATAATATCTGGGGAAAAAAGCTGAAACATCAATTACACCAGATCTGAGAATTTTATCTTAACACAAGCATTTGCCTTTTCTAGAAAGCAAACATCTCTTAAATGGCATCATATTGTTTAAGTTAATGAAGATTATTCCTTTGAGAAAAATTAATTGTACCGGTATATATTATTAGGAATATTGTTTTCGGTTGCCACACTGTTGCTGACCCTTGACCTTTAACAACACGTGATTCTTCCACAAGCAAATATGAAAAGTGTGTGTGTGTGTGTGCGCGAGTGTGTGTGTTTTAATTATTCTGGGTCTAACCTTGTCAACCTCTAATTGGCAGACACAGGCGCACGGGGACGTAAACCACGTGTGCGTGTCAGTGGCGGTACCACAGCGCCTCCTGCTGGCCATGTCGATGCCCTGCAGTTTGTTTATATAAACGCGAATGAAATAACGGTAAAGGTCTGAAATTAACCATCATTTAAAGTTAATTTTTTTTTTTTTTTAAACACCTGTTAAATGTTAAATTGAATAAACGTATCATTGTCAGACAATATTTAGGTCCAAAACTTTGTGTCAAGTCGAGAAAACAAAAAAAACAAACAGAAAAACGCAGAGATCTTGCAGCTGTCTCTCGTCGACAGCAGAGCTCACATGAGTTCTGAGCTGAGCTTTTTTGTGTTTCCATGGGAATTTTTGGATGAGCAAAACTCAGAATTTAGATTTACACATAAAAACTGAACAAAATAATTATTTTTAGGTGCTCTGTGTGATTTTGCATGGTTTTAGCACAATTTGATTTTCGTCTCAAATTGATGGCATCCCCCTTTGACCCGCTAGCTTCCTGCCTTTTGAACACTGTAAAAAGTCTGGTCTCTGGAGACAACAAGGGTTCGTAAATGTCAAAAGAAGGAAACAAAAAAAAAAGCTTGCTCTGTTTTGTTAGTATTTAGTTTAAAGGAAGGCACATCATGTAAGTTCACATCGTGCACCCTGGAGCAGGGCAGCCAAATGTTCCCACAATCTCATCTGACTGCAGGAGGGAACAGCTACTGCAGCTTCTCACGTGCAAGATGAGGAAACAAACATTGCATGACCTGAAAGGAAGTGAAACTAAATCAGCTTTATTGGAGAATATATGCCTGTTGATGGAAAACAGGTTCCTGAGAACATAAGCAACTTAAGTAAGGACAGCAAATGTGAGCCAATCAGAACTTTTTCAACAAGCTCGGAGTTCTGCTGATGCTTTTGATGCTACAGGCACTTCCTGTTTACAGCTGATGGTTATATTATTCCCATCAAGGCTGACTGGCTGGGACACGTGTGATGCTTTGGGACTTCACCAGTAATCAGATGTGCAGCCTGTCCGTAAACATGATGATCATGTATCCTGAAGCAGTTAGCGCACGCTTGCAGCATGCACACAGCTCATGGTGTTAGCTTTAGCCCAACTGTGTGCATGCAGTATCAGGTATCTGATAAACCCCTTGCTCAGGCCACACACACACACACACACACACACACACACACACACACACACACACACACACACACACACACACACAAAAACGACCTTTAAGTTCTTCAACAGACAGCTGTAAGTAGAAAAACAAACAGCCACTGGTACATTTTGGATGTTTAACCAATCAAAAAATCTTTAATCTCTGGAAACTCAAAATATCCAGTCAGAATTCCATGGAGCAAAAGCACTTTCCTAGATGGAACCCACCCAGATAACATGAAATCGATCCCATCTGCATGCTCCAGCCATCAGAAAAGTCAATAAAAGGTTTATTTTTACATCTTTGGGTTCATTTTCAGAATGTTTGAACACCAACTTTTAGTGACTTTATCCGGGATCCTACACACGGAGATAAAACCCAGGGTTGCAGCGCCGACTGGCGTGAAAACCCAAATTTGGATTTTATTTTTAAAGCTGAAAGTGAAAAGAAAGAGGAGGCATTGCTGTTTTAAGATTAGTGTCTTGTCTTAAATTAGCTTTGCCGCAGCCCGGACTGGTGGCCCGTTTGGTCCTGCAGCCTCACAGCAACTGCTGAACAGAAAACGGGGTTGCCGGGGGAAACCGCCAGCGTCCCCATGGAGTTCTTATCATCACGTTGGTGTAAACCTAGGTTGAGCAACAGCGGGTTTGTTTGTGCTCACAGAACAAAATCCTTCTATTTTTAACCAGACAACAGACTTTTATACTTCTGTAAATGATTGTGGGAGTATTTGATCCGCTCAGGTGTTCGGTGTCAGTATTATGGGATGGACGGCCCTGACGAATCAATACGTTCGACAGGTTTAAATGAAAGCCACTTGGCTGCTATCTGTTCTTCTCCAAACACGTTTGTTCACACAAGAAAACGGCGCGTGGAGAAACTTGCCCGGGGCCGTTTCTCCATCTTTGTGTCAAAGATAAACGCACCAAAACAAGTTGTGAACTCGACGACTCAGCAGAGTTCAACATTCTGGAAACCTGCTTGAGGTCATTCTTCTAGTTGTGATGTGAGAAACTGTCACAGACCAACAAAGAGAAGCTTCATCCCTCATTCTACACAGGAAATATTCAATGATGACGTGCACAAAGATGTTTAGGTTCATTTTTTTTTTTTTTACTCATAACAGTGAACTTTACAAAACGAGGCAGTTTACATTTTCCAAACCCACCACACTGGTTTTGACATTTGAACCGAGAGAAAAGTTTTATTTGAAAGATTGTTTCCCCCTGAGGGTTAAAAGCATCAGCACCCAAACTGCCAGGAGCAAACGTGTTGGTTCTGTACGTTTGGACCCGCGTGGGAAATTCTTATCATGCTGCTGGATTTTTACCTCAAGGTTTCATCGATATATTTATATTTGCACGCAGGTTGGAGGGTTCACCCTTTAAAAAAAAAAAAAAAAACCCTTTTTCCCCCCCAAAAGTCTCATTTGAACACGTTCAGAAATGAACAGCAGAAAACAGGACAAAGAAAATCAAACATCCTCAGCATCACAATTTTCCTTTTACCTCTTTAGCTTATTATATAAATTGTATTTTTTTTTTGGTTTTGTTTATTTTCTATCAGGTCTGACAAACTTGTAAAAATTATTTGGAAGCTTTACTCCAGCTGTTCTCGTATCGGACAACAACTTCTTGCATTTGGAAAACCTGCCACGGGATGAGATACGTTCAGTTTATTGTGCCTATAAAGGACTGATGATCCGGCGTCCCTCAGGGTCCACCTCTAGTTCATCTATCAACAATCAATGTATCATCAAATCCTAAATGATCAACGCACAGCTGATTTATTCCAACTTTTTACATTTGGTGAAATAAATGTTTTGCATGAAATTGAATAATTCCACAAACTGTCTGATTAAGTTTCGGCTGTTCAGGGTGAAAAACCATCTATAAATCAATCAACCAAACCTTGGACATGGCTTAAAACTGAACGGACAAACTGAGACAGAGCTTTTTCTGATATGAGCGAAAGTATTCGTCAGTTCCTGCAGCCGATCTCTTCTTTGTAGCGGGTCGTCAGTGTGTTGGCCTTTCTCGTGAGTTTGGACAGAACCGCGTGGAGTCCGTTCAGGTGGAAGTGAAGCTGCTTCTCCAGATCATCGTCCTCTGCCTCTGGCCTGGACGCCTTGGTGTCCCCCCCGTTCTCCTTCCGTCGCTCCTCAGCCTGCAGGACGCCCCACTCAATGTCGTTGCGGATGGACTTGAGCAAAACATACGAGCTGTACATGTCCCCATCCGGGTGAAAATACGCCGTGTTGTTGCCGTTAGCGCTCTTGACATCCTGCGTGTCTTCCAATGGGACATCCCTGAGCATGCTGGGCACCATCACGGTCTGGTCCATGTTGTTGACAGCGAAAATGAAGCGGTTCATGGCGTTGAAGAGGGACTTCTTCTGATTGTAGGATTCAGATATTTGCATCATGGCGTGCGATGAGCTGCAAAGTATTTCGTTACGTCTGTCACAGCTGAAGCCAAACTTAGCTCCGTAATAGTCTTGAGAGGATTATTATGTGACCACAGCCATGTCCTCGCTCAGGCATTAACAGGGTTCTGAGCTCCAGGTGGCGGTCCAGGTTAAACTAATGCAATCAGGGCGAGAGATCTCTGATGAAAACGTCTGTAGTTTTAACCTGAAGGCTTCTCTCTGGGTCTGAGGAGGGAGGGCGGCTCCTGCTGCAGGTCATCAGCCTGGTTCTCCACCTCCTGAGCTCGGATAGCACCTAAAATCACAACGTGCAGGAAAAGAGACATCTTGCCGTCATGCTCATAGCTCCAACAGGACCAAAAAACACTGACTTTGACTCATGAGCTGCATCCTCACACAGCAAAGCCAGAAAAACAACAATCAGGAAGTGTTTTGAGGTGTTTCCAGCTAGCACCAGCAGGCTAAAATCCACCTTAAAACAACGAGCGCAAGCACTGAGGCTGCTGGGAGTACGGAGACTGCATCCATGCGATCTCAGGTCCTTTATTGCAACAACAGTTTCACATTGGTTGCAATAAAATGTCTGAATTTGTGGAAGCTCGCACTTACTATTAGCTTTTAAGCTAACAGCCGGGCTGTTTCACGAGGAGGATGCGACGCACGTTTGGACTCTTGCGCTCCGATTTTCTCCAAAAAGGAAACAATTAACAGTCATAAAACAGCACGTTTGAGAGCAGAACTTAACAAACCGTGGATTGTAGCCGGGATAAAACCCCGTTCTCCCGTTTATCGTTGACCCAACAAAAGCTAAAACAGAGGGAAATTACAACGCTGCTTCTATACGACGTTGAGACCGAAAGTAGCTTGAGAAATCGGGACATCTGTGAAGTTTAAACGGCGATCGTTAACTTACAATCTGAAGGAATTAAACTAAAACGCAAAGAAAGCGCAGCCGAGACCAAACGGTTATTGTTCCCGCTGTCGCTGAGCCAGCTGCGGGTACCATGAGCTGCGCTACCCGCTCATCCCAACCGAGACGGTCAGGGACCTCACCGTCTGTCCGCCGGGGTGGAGGAGCTGCTTCAGCCCGTTAAAGTGTTCGGAGAACCTCGGCTCGGCTGCAGATTTGACGGTACCAGGAACACGAAGCAGAAGGATGTTGGCTTAGGGGCGGGGCGGAGACTGTCAAACAGTCCGAGCCAGCCAATCACTGGCCGGAATGACCTCATGACATTCTTAACCCCGCCCACATCTCCCAGGACGCATTTCCTCCCTCAGTGGGAGGAGAAAACAGCAAATTAATCAAATCTGAAAAAAATATGTGGGTTTTAGTTTCACTTCTGGTACACTTTGATGTATTTCCTGAGCAACTACTAAGAAACTTTCATGTAATGTTTATTATCATTTGATTTCTGAGAGTCTTGACTTTTCAATACTGTTTAAATGTCATTTATTGTATTTGTTCTAATTATAAATCAAAATACGACAGTTTACACAGAGCAAAAGTTGTGTGTCGACAAATTTCCGACAGGCGATGACAGCAATCTTTTCTCTGCTTTATGAAATGTCGCCCTCTCTCGGTTGTTTGTCCTCATTACATTTTAGTTACGATGTATGAAAACTTTTGTTTTTTAAAATGTTTTCACAAAAAAATAAACAAAAAAACAAAGAGAGGTCAGAGGGCGCTGAAGGATTTTAAAAAATGTTCAGGAGTAAAATGCTGAATCGTTCCAGGTTGTCGCAGTGAGATGAAGCTTTCTTGTTTTCCTGAAAAAGAAAAATGAACGATGAAAACAAATAAGTGTGTGTGTGTGTGTGTGTGTGTGTGTGTGTGTGTGTGTGTGTGTGTGTGTTTGTGTGTTTTACCTGTCAAACCATTTCATACTGGTTGGCGTGGATCAAGCGAGACAAACAGCAGGCCAGTGACATTCCTATCAGCTGAAATGTGACACTCATGTTTAAAGAGAAGAGGAACTAAAACTGAATTCAGTGAAATCTGATGTTTTTAGATCACTTTTCCTGCAATAAAATCTGTTTTTACCAAGCATACTTGTTTCTGTCCTCCTGGTTTATCCCTCACAAATAAAACAGTTCCTGAACTGAATCACGGAGGAGGAATTTTTCTGACTGAAATAAAGCATTTAGAATGTTTTGTACCTGAGAGAAAGCGATACCAAAAGTAATTCCGGCAACAATTCCCATGTTCCTCTCGATGAAGGACGTCACCAGCTCATAGCAGCCCTGCAGGCATTAAGAACCCACTCATATGTTGAAATCATCACAGTTGTAATAATGACCAAAGTGAACATCCAATCACAGAAGCTATGCTGAGTTTAAAATTCGAACATAACAGTTACAGTGAGTCATAATGTGTGACCTGTTTGTGGACTTTACGAGCTGCCAGAGTTGAGTTCTTCAGGTCAGCGAAGCTGCAGTCGGAGAGGCTAATGCAGCAGCTAGCAGGAATCCCACTGGCTGGAAAATGCACACTGTTGAACCAGCTGGTGTAGTTCTGAACCCCACAGCAGCGTAACTACGACACAAACACCAACACTGAGCAGGCTGCAAAGGCCAGTTTAACCCTAAATAATCCTGAAAGATCAGGAAAATCTAAAATCCTCGAGGTTGCTTATGATGTAAATGTCCTGATTAAAATATAATGGGCCAAGAATAGAACCCTGAGGAATGCCACATATTAACTGCGAGACAGAAATTCAATAAATGAAAGTTCAGTAAAGTAGTTAGGTTAAGTAGTTAAATCACAAACTCCAACGTAATCCAGGGGTTTTAATCAAAATCAATCAAATCATCTGTTTTAAACTAAGGAAGGGGCCGACACGAACTCTGCGCTGGATGCCGTCCACAGCCAGACTCCTGTCATCAAGTCCGTCGTAGCTCATCACCGCCTCATTGTACGTCATGAGGAAGGTCCCTTTAATCTGAACACACACCGACGGGCATGAATGCAGCGTGTTGTCAAGGCGACAGTGCTGTGTATTTCTTTTTGCTGTTTTTTTCTGCGTCACCTCGTGACGAAAAATGAACCCAGAGATTCCGGCGATGAGTTCCGTCATGAAGACCAGAGCCAGAAACACGGCGTACTGCAGAGAATAAAGAGTCGGATATCAGTCACCTCCTCGAGCGCACCTGTTGCTGAAATCATGGAAACGCACCAGTTTCAACATCCAGGGTCGACCTTTGCAGGTGGCGAAACACCCAAAGAGTCCAAACAGAACGATGGCCACGCCGGTACCGATGAGGACATATGGGCCGTTGGAGGGGCTGTTGGAAATCAACAGCATGTAGGGGCCCAACATAAACTTCCACCATAAACCCACCGACAACAAGACCACACCTGTCACCTGAGAGGGGGAGGGGCTTCAGGTCAGGCTGCAGTCAGTGGCGCCGCACGCCCCCGTTGATCAAGTTCCCGTCATATTT
Source organism: Takifugu flavidus (assembly GCF_003711565.1). Classification (NCBI taxonomy): domain Eukaryota; kingdom Metazoa; phylum Chordata; class Actinopteri; order Tetraodontiformes; family Tetraodontidae; genus Takifugu; species Takifugu flavidus. Next base: position 10,745,268 of record NC_079522.1, read on the forward strand.
CAGGCTTACGGTCATATTTATAGATCGTCATTATCACCTGTATGTCACAGTTTCAGCCTCCTCCTTCTCATTCCTCAGAGATCAGACAATTATCAAAACTTCCACTTCACCTCTGACCTCAGCATGTACGACATAAGAAATAGGTCCCGATAATTATCCATTCGAATAATTGTCGGGTTTGTTCTCTTTTGTCTTTAGAGGCCATTTGAGATCTTTGTCAGATTATTGAGTTAATGAAACATTCTTTTATCATCAAATATGACAGAAATGTGAGCAGAAGATGCAGAAAATCCAAATTGGAAGATCTTTAAATGTGTTGATCAACTGAAACTGTCACAAATTCAGTTTAAATGAAGATAGTTTTTTCAAAGTACATAAATCTAGATAATAATGTGCGTTTCTCACCCAAAAGACAAAAGAGTAGAGCAGCAGCACTGTTTTCAGGCAAAGGATCACTGGTTTGGATTCCATCCTCCTGGGAGCCATAATCCAACTGAACCTATCTCTTTCTCTCTCTCTCCCCCTCTCTGTGGATTTCCGAAGTCTCTCGCCCTCTTTTATATCCCGATCTTTCTGCCCCCCAGTCTAAAACTCCGTTAGCATTAAATGAAGCAACGTCTGAACTGCAAAACAGATAAAAATCCCACCAGTAATGAACAGTAGTCCAAACAGAAGATTAAAAACAGGTTTGAAGAAATGATGAAAGATGAAAAAAAAAAGACTTGCCAGCAGATCAAATTCAGCTTTGATCTCCGGACAGAAAGAAAAGAGCAAAGCTAAAATTCAGCTTTCCAGCGTGGGCAAATGCAGTTTCAATCTGAGGCCAGATGGAGGAAACATGTGACACATACTTCACACCATGACCACACAATTAACACACAGGTGGTCAGCGGACAGCCCGGCCCGCTATCACACCTCACTGCTAACCACCCACTTACCCATCAGCCATTGCCCCTGAAGCTGACTCATGCTACATCGCTGCAATATTTAGGGCCGTAGTAGTAGTATTATATTTATTTCATTATACTGCAGTGGCTAAATTAACGAGAAAAAAAGGGAAAAGTATAGCAGTAACTCTCAACATATGCTCAATATCTGAATTATATTGCCATTAATTTTAATTTAGTTTGATCATGCTAATTAGCAAATATCTGTGTAACTGGTGTGCTAACATTAATAGCCAGCTTGCTTTGTTGTTGTTGTAAATGTGTTCATGTTAGGGTTAAAATGCACTGCTCAGGTAATATTTAGTAATTTTAATAGAAAGTCCAGCACTGTGTGGCTAAAAGTTTATTTCAATATTACAACAGAATATTAGAGCACTTTGTAATGGTCAATATTCCATTTGTCAGTGATATTCATGTGAAGCTCATTTGAAAATTGCAGAATTTCTAGTACCTTCATGTAGGTTTTCTCACATTTACTACATATTAAGCTTGAACCGCCAATTGTTACAATCTGAGTTACAGCTGATGGAACCATGGTCCACATTTAGGGGGCCAGATGGTGGCTTCAACTGGTTTTGTAGTTTCAACATTTTCACAGAACATTAAAAGAGTTTTTGTTCCTCCCCACGATGATGTTCTAGACTCTGACAGACCAGGGGGTGAAGCTGCCCGGTTCTGCTGGAGGACACTGAAACAGAAGAAAAACTTTTTTAAACAGAATGTTGTGATGTCTAATGAGGTCACAGTTTATCGAGCAAGCAGATCCAGATCCAGGGCTTCGTTTCCTACCAGTTTGGTGAAATTGTCGACACAGACATTGCGGATCCTCTCAGCAGAAGCAGGACTGTCCAGGCGGAAGGGACCTTTCAGACCAGATTCCTTCCTGACAGCAGTGATGGCATCTTTAATGGCGTAGAAGATGGACGCTGCTAGGAAGAGAGGCGGCTCGCCCACCGCCTGAGGAGATATATGTTATATACATATAGCTACACATGGGTATAACCTGGCACAAGACTTATTTTTTTGTCCCAGAAGATTAATGTTTTTGTGCATTGTCCCTGATAAACAAATTCCTATCCTATCCTATGCTAGCATGTCGCGGCTATGAAGAACATCTGAAATATTTACAGCAATGATACCTTTGAAGAGAAAATGGCCTTGTCATTTGGAGCGTCCCGCAGCAGCGAGACCGTCAGATTGGTGGGAATGTCGCCAAAGGCTGGAATCTTGTATGAACCAGGACCACGAGTGAGTAGGACACCCTGAGGAGAGTAATGAAGCTCTTCCAGGGTGAAGAGACCCAGACCCTGCATGAATCCTCCCTCCACCTGCAGACAAGGACAAGACCTGATGGAGGCGCCAGATTCACAGGCTCATAAGGCGACTGATTTCCTCACTGACTGACTCACTTACCTGTCCGATGTCAATGGCTGGGTTGATGCTATGACCCACATCCATCACTATGGTGGTACTCAGATTCTAGAACACAAATATAATTTTTATTATAAAACACTCTAGACATCCTGCAGTTATCTTTATAGGATGGTGTCATCAGAATAGAAAAATATAACAAAGATGTCAAATTTATGTTAATATTTAGTAACTAACAGTGCTAAATGGCATTAAGAACCCACTAAACAACATTAATACTAACATCTAAACTAACATTGGTAAATAAAATAACCTCTACACACCTTGTGAGCTCCAGTCAGACAGTCGATCTCCACCTCTGAACAGGCCACTCCGTAGCAGAAGTAGTTAAATGCTCGGCCTGAGTTTGAATCAAAATAGTAACCGAGATCAGGAGTCCTGAAAAAAAATAACAGGCCGAGCCGTTAAACTCTGATGTGGACTTTATTATCAGCATCAGAATATCACTCACTTGTAAAACCCGTTTGCGCTCAGGTTTACTCTGTCGAAGTAGGCTGCTTTCACCTGAGGAACGAACCAGTCAATAAATACATCAGAATTACATGTTTTTGGGGCTCATTTCTTCTCCCACAAAGATAACTTTTATGTCATCCATGTGACGCTCACCCAGTTTTCCCAGGATCCTTCGGGGTTCTTACTCTTGTATGGTCCTAAACGCTTCATGAGGATCTCACATGCGTTTTGGACCGCGGCGCCGTTCAGGTCAGAGGAGGCAGAGGCGGAGGTGGCACTGGTGTTGGGGACTGTGTTGGTACTTGTCTCAGAAATGTGAATCTTTGAACAGGGAATGTCAAGAACCCGACTGGCAACCTGGAGAAACAAACACATTAAGTTCAGTTCCACATGGGAGGCCCCCTGGGGTCAGGGTCTGGGCTTTTGGTGGTGAGTTGGTGGCACCTGAACCATTTTAGTGTGGAGGCCTTGTCCCATTTCTGCCCCACCGTGGGTCAGAAGAACCGAACCATCCGTGTAGATGTGAACCAGAGCTCCAGCCTGTAGAACAAAGAGAGACCTGAAGTAAGAACCACAAGACTGGACGCATTTATGCTTGGCAGAACGCTTTGTTCAGACCTGGTTGAGGAAGAGGGCGGAGAAGGCGATGCCAAACTTTGTTGGGACGATGGCGAGGCCTCGTTTGGTCCAGCGGTTCTGCCTGACAGCAGAAATTCATTCTCATGCACCTTCTCTCCTTTCTCAAATTGTAAATGTAAACTTCACCCTTCACTGTTTTCTTCTGTTCCTTTTTACCTGTTGTAGATGTCGATGGCAGCTCGGCGTTCCTCGTATTTAGAGCGAAAGAGGCACTCATCCCAGCACCGGTCCAAAGTCACTTGATCCAGGATCTGGTTGTACGGTGTCGTATCTCCTTTCCTGTACAGGTTCAGTTGACGTATCTACAGAACCTCAGCATGGTCAGCCATAGCCCACAAACACTGGGGAGTTTGGTCACTTCCTGGTCAGACTTCCTACCTCCTCGGCTGGTTTTCCCAGCGTGTGAGCTATATCCGTTATCCAGTTCTCGGCCACCATCATGGCTTGTGGTCCCCCAAATCCCCTAAAGGCCGTGTTGGATGGCAGGTGGGTGTAGCACAGGAAACCGCGGCCACGCACATTCGGCAAATAGTAAGCGTTTTCCATGTGGAACAGAGCGCGTTCCATGATCTGACCACAGGTAGGCAGGAAATAGCATCAGGACACCTTCTGCAAACAATGTGAGCGCACGATCCAGAGATGTAAGAATGATGCTGACCGACAGGGAGAGGTCCAGGGAGTTTCCAGCGTTAGAGTAGTACGTCACATCCAGAGCCACGACCTTCCCGCTGCTGAGAAAACCCACCTGGGGTGGAAATAAATCAGAACATAGAACATGTTGAGTCAATAGTGGGAGATTACGCTGAACTTCTGTCATCTCCACTTCAGCTTGTGTCAGCACTACTTGTGCTCATCCAGCAGGGGGAAAGCTCCTACTTTGTATTTTCCATAGAAGGGGTGTCTCCCTCCAGTGATCAGCATGTCCTCGTCTCTGTCCAGCATGCACCTCACAGGCCTCTTCAACCTGGCACAAGCAAGGAAACTCTAGAACTCTGAGGAGACTCTAAAAGGAGACAATTGAGTGTCGGATATACTTGTCTGCTGCCACGGCGACAACAGTGGACAGTACAGTGGTCCGGCTCTCCTTCCCTCCAAAGCCGCCACCCATCCTCTTGACCCGGACAACCACCCTGTTGTTTGGGACACCCAAGACCTTCGCCACCAGGCACTGAAACAGAGACACGTTACCGTCAATTACCCAAGTTTCAATATGCTGATGGCTGCGTTTTGGAAGTGATTTTACCTGCGTTTCATGAGCATTCTGGGTGGAAACAAAGAGCTCCATCTCGCCGTCCTCTCCTCGGGGCACAGCCAGCGTGACATTGGACTCCAAGTAGAAATGTTCCTGACCCCCAATGTGGATTTCACCTGTCAATAACAAACCAAGATAAACAATATGTTAAAATCTGGAGGAAACTACACACAGAAATTGACAAACCTTCTATTATGTGGTCTGCTTGCTTAAATCCCACTTCCAGGTCTCCATTTTGGATGCTTCTTATTGGCTGGTAAAAGCTCTCGGCAGCGATGGCCTCCTGTGTAAATACGACAGTAAACATTTCCGAACTTGGTCATGTGACTTCCAAGAAACTTTTTTCTTTCCACATTCACACATTTTTGTGCCAGGCCAATACACAGGTGACTCACCTGGATAGTGATGATGGGTGGGAGCTCCTCATACTGGATGCTAACGGCTTTGGCAGCTCTTTGAGCGTGTAGCTGCGTGTCCGCCACCACCACACCGATGATATGACCCACACACGTTACCTGCAGACGGAAGGAGATGTCACCATCCCTAATGAGGAGTGAACAAACTCATCTGATTTCACAGAGGAAGGGAAGTAAACATGCACCTGGCGATCCGCGAAGACAGTCGCATCATGCCGAATGGGTCCTGTGGCGTTACTGCCGGGGATGTCATCGACAAACACGCAGCAGACCACGCCGGGCATCTTCTCTGCTGCAGCCGTATCTACTGAGCTGTCACAAACATATGTTGGCTGCAATAGCCATGTGTTATTGTGCGATTGTTGGGGGTGTGTCTCAGGTGTATCTCTTACAGAATGTTTGCGTGTGCTTTGCTGCTCGTGATGAGAGCCGCGTAGAGCTCGTTCTCATACAAGGGCACATCATCGCAGTAAACCGCCTCGCCTGTCGCCTGCTTCAGAGCGGAGAGGTGCATCATGGGACGGCCCACCATGTCATCCACGTTCTGCCCCTCGGGAACTGCCTAGAGAACAAGAGACATTAGCACACTTATCGAGCCTGTTTGATAATCTGGCTTTAAGTATCATATTATTTACAGGAGTGTAATATTTGTAAGAAGCAGTAATGATACTAATACACTTCTGTGTGTGCGTGCATGTGTGTGTGTGTTCGTGTGTGTTTAGAACCTGGTAGAACTGCACATTGGAGGGTGTCTCTGGGTGGTAAACTTCTGTGGCGCTCAGACAGTCTGATGGCACTTCCTCCACATTCACGCCCTGACCCATAAAAAAAAGCCAATAACATTCCCTCTCTCATAAAACAGTCCTGATAAAGTGTTGATTGTGTTGGTCATCATTTGCAAACCTGTTCTCTGAGCTTCTGCAGCACTGTCAGGTAGAACTTGTAGAACAGGCTCAGGGTCAGGGTTCGCCGGTAGGTCACCATGCCTCCCGGCGCGGATGGGTCCAGGACCATCTCCTCAGCCAACGAGGAACATGCCTCCTGTAAAAGCTCTTCTCCCCAACACCTGGACAATATTGGGACATTGTTCAATTGCTTCATCTTTCTTTGCAACCACTGTGGAATGAGCTCCTTTACCTTCCCACCAGCTTGTTTACTGTCTGCACAGCCATCACAGTGGTTGCCGCCATCCCGCCGTAGCTAAGCTTCAGGTCCTCAACGATGTTGGTACCAGGAGTAAAGGTAACAGTCATGGCAGCTGTGACGGTGCTGATGTCATCTTCCCTGCGAGGTGATTGTTTGAAGGCTGAGAAGAACTGAGTCTGAGAAAAGAGAAATGTTTACACCCAGTCAAGGCAGAAATGCACCCAGCTGGATCCTGGGTCTGTCTCAGATTTCTGCCTTCTGTAATCAGGCCAATAAATGATAAAACAGTGACTGTATCCTGGCACAAGGTCACTAAATTACACTAAATTCTGTAATAATCGTGGTCATTTACCTTTTTGCTGTAGGGGATCTCAATGGACAGCAGGACTTCCTGCGGTTTTACAATTGTCTTCCTGTAACCGGTGAAGAATCCTTCATCCATCTTAACCACCCGAGCACCGTCTGACACATAGAAAATTTAGAGAGGGTGTGTGCGCGTGTCAATGTGTGAGTGTGTACAGTATTACCCTTATCCATCAGTGTAAGTTTGCAGCCTGCTGCCATGAAAACAGGGTTGAGATCTGAGATGGGGCTGGCTGTCATGATGTTTCCACCAACAGCCTGATGACACACAAAAATAAAAATCCAGAACATTCTGGTTGCACCACACACACTCACACACACCTCTGTTTCAGTATGTAAATGAACTCACTGCTACATTGCGTATCTGCAGCCCGGCAAACCAGCGCAATTGTTCCAGGACAGCGAGGAAGACTTCAGTTTGATGAGGAGGAAGCGTCTCCACCTTGTCTTTAAGCACTGCTCCCATGTGGCTCAGAGTGCACGCCGCGCCAAACACAACACCTAAACCCAGAGAAATAATAGCTCCTGATGTTGATTCTCAGCTGTGTATTTGTGAGAGTTTGCACACAGCGACGTAGCGACAGCTGCTTGAGCAACAAAGGGAGCACTAAGGAACAAAACAGTTCTTTGATCTTAGGACGCACGCAACACCAGCTCGTCAGTGTTTCTTTTCAATAAAAATAAAAATAAAAGCAGGGATCATGTCTACCAATTTGCTACCGGTTTCCGATCCTCGGTGTTACCATGACAGCACAAAAGCTATTTGAGTTGTTGCAGCGTTAGCGACACTTACCGTCCTCAGTTTGTGTCACCATGTTGAGTTCAGGAATGTTGTTTGGTGCTAAAATAACTGGGTACACCATGTTTTTAAACTTTATTTCAATACCTGAAAGTAGACAAATCAGTAAGACAACACCAAAGTGATTGGTAGAATCTTGATCTGCATACATGTGAAAGAAAGACTGACCCACTTCGGTGTTTCCCACCACCACTCGGGCGTTCGGATGCTCCCATTTCAGCTGAAGAAATTCGTCTAAAGTGTTGGGCTGCAGCCACATGGTCCGCTCACCACGAAAACACAGAGAACCTGGCTTTTTGTTCTTTGTCAGAGACTAAAGGGAGAAAGGAGATTTAAGACCCCCACAAAGGTCAAATGCTTCTGTGGAATTGGCTTTTGCAGTCATGTGGAATCTACTTTAGTGTGACTCGTGTGGCATGAAACAAAATCATCCATGGAAGATCAGATCAGTCGTCCGGATGTGCTGCTTTGATGATATTATATGCCGATGATTTCTTCGTTTACACGACAGTTTTAAATCAAAAGACTTTAACATTTTAGGACTGGACCTTGGTGATGTCTCGATGCTCAGTGGAATTTGTTGTTTACCATTAGTTCTGGAGGGAAAATGACTTCCTGCGTGGGGTCAATTGGTGCAAAGTCATCTGCGCTGAATAAAGATGTGACTTCCTGAAAATCATAATCAACAAATCATGGTAAAACCGATGAGACGTGTATGAAAACAGGTGGTGAAAAAGTTGATGTACATCAGTGAGACTGTCCGGGCTCTTCTCGTCTCCGTTCCCATTAGCCAGACAGCAGCCGTTGCCCTGGCCCCGGCCTCCACAGCATCCGCCCTCCTGGAGGATAAAAATGGTGTTATTTGCATGTGAGGTTTGTCTTCACTTTTCAACATTTCAGACACAAAACTGCCAGTTCAGCATCAAACTGGTCAGTTTTTGTGGCTAATGACTGACCACAGTGAAAGTCTTGAACCCCTCCAGGATGGGTCTGTAGCCGGTGCAACGACACAGATTTCCTGAAACGGAAAATAAAAACACAACATTGCTTTTGTTGTAATGTGTCGTTGCCGACACTGATTAGCAGATGCCACTGTCTGGGAGTACCGTGGAAGGCCTCCTCCACCTCGGCCATTTGGGGAGTGGGGTTGTTCCTCAGCAGCGCATACATGGACATGACGATCCCCGGAGTACAGAAACCACATTGGGAGCCGTGAGCCTTCGCAATTCGCTCCTGAAACACATTTGTCACTGTCATCAGTGGCACCATGTAAACAGAATAATACACCAAGAAGCAGCTGACCAGAACGTGGAGACACATTCCTGCTGATGTTATCATCCATATTAGATATATAATAGATCTGATATAGGGATGTCCCAAACCAAAATGATCAAGATAGCTATATCACTTCATAGAAATCACCAAAGTGAAAATAAGTTTTGGTATTTATGGTGATGTCATGCTTGGTGCTAGATTACACATGTCGATAACTTTGCCTTGCACTTAATGATGCCCATCGTGTCCAGCAGTAAACATCAATCACACAATAGTGCACTAATCGCTCAACATGTAAACGGGCTGCAGTACACACAGTGAGTGTTTTACCTACTGTACAGTGAGGGGCAGCCCTGTTTCAATATCCATTAACAGTGCAGAGTGCAAGATTCAGCACCAGCTAGTTTTGACAAGAACTAGAAACCTGTCCCAACCGCCCCCCATTGCCTTTACTAAACTACGGTTACCTGTACTGGGTGGAGTTTTTTGGCCACACTGCCGATTCCCTCCACGGTTGTCACGGCAACCATGTGCAGCGAACAGACTGGTGCGAGGCAGGCGTTAACGGCATAGTGACTGGAACCGGAGTTAAAGACCATGAAGCTGATCACAGCACGTTCATGTGTCAGACGTGAAATCAGTTTCCAGTCTTGACAGGAACGAGAGGTCAGATGACAACACATGACGTGTGACGGCTCATCAGGGCACACACACATATTTTCTCTCTCTCAAACACACACACACACGCACACGTATTGGGCCATGCTTTGTCGAAGGATACAGTAGCTGTTGGGTTGGTGGAAGGTATCTGGACAGCATGACAGTGCAGGCTCCACATCCACCTTCAGCACAGCCTAACTTGGTTCCTGTTAATCCCACTGAACACACACACACACACACACACACACACACAACACACACACACACACACACACACACATCACACAATAACTATTAACAGACAATACACCTGACATCATGTGGTCAGCTAATCTGCTCCTGAGGAGTTGAGGACCGAAACATAATCACCTCCATTTGGTCTAAAACAGAAAAAATTAAGATAATTAAGGCAAGTCCGAAGTTGTGGAACTCCCTAAATAACCGACTGCAGGAGGAGGCGCGACCAACAACATGACCAAACTGGGACCCATCTGATAAATCTGACCTCAACCAGTTTATTCCCACGTGACATCCTCCAGTCTGATGTGTCAGAGCATGAGAACCAGTACAGGAACCCGTCCTTTCTCTGAAGCTCTGAGGAGATGACTGGGAATTTAGCAAGTGCTGCTCCTGTGCTGTGATGAGCTCTAAAACATGTCAGACTGTTGTTCTATAGGTGGTCCAGTCACTTTCCCAAGAACTTCGGAGATAAAGAGGAGGTAAAATATTCAGATAAGGGCCTACAGTTGGCTACTTTTCTCTTCATCTTTGCTTTGAATTCATTTTAGAAAAAAATCTGAATTGCTTTATTATTGGCATTTAAAAAATGCAGGTGAGCTCACATTTTCTCCTCAGGTATGTCAGCAAGGTCATCTCAGGATCCACATTTTTCTCAATAATCTGCAACAAAAAGGTTAAAATAAAGAAAACCTGAAGGTTTTTGTGGCTGTTCTGCTTCAGGTGGGGAATAAACTGCAGAAGTAAACCATTAACTAGGTTGGATCATTTTAAATCTGAGAAAAGTCAAGCTTGCTTTTTTTTTTCCATATGTTACATATTTGTACTGTAGATAATCATTACTGACAGTTTATTGATGACTACACACTGAAGATGAGTACCGAGTAACAACTATGGACAAATATTGACACAGTAGCAGAAGGTTTTAGAACACAAGTGTTGTCTTCACAACTCTCACATGAGTTGAAAGCGTGGAATAGTTACAATTCAGTTATTATCTTCATATATGACGTTTGGATTATTGATTTTTAAATGAGTGGGCAAAGATCTGCTGCTGGCCAACTGTACACATTTTTCTTTTTTTAATTCTCAAACTGAATTTAATCACAAACAAAACTGTGTGTAAAATTTAATCAGCACTTGAATCATGAGATTAAGATCATATCATCAAAAAAACAATTAGAAACACTGCCTTTATTTTACTGTAGAATAATTTTTACCTTCTTCCCGTTAACAAAGAAGATGAGCGGGTCGGACCCTGACCCAGAGCTGCCGCGGGTCGGTGGACTGTCGGCCATCCTGCTGCGTGTGGTGCGCCCTCCGTGCATCCTCACACATTAATGCTGAGTCCTGTAGCTGACAGGCTGGAGCCTCCGCGCAGGGGCGGGACCAGCTGCTGGATCTTAAGGAATGTTCCCATCAGAGCGGCAAAGCATCACAAAATCAGCGGATTAAAGTATTCTTAAATACTTTGATCCACAATTAATGACATAAATGACAACATAAATTGAAGGTCATTTGTACATGAAATATAAACTATATAAAAACAAGAACATGAACTGAGCCCCACCCACCAAATCTGCACCCTCAGACCACCTTTGTTTCACCAAAGGCAGTAATCAGATTACTGTTAATAGATATACTTTGATCCATATTCACAAGTGCTCTCACAGGCGGCTTGAAGTTAAAAACACTAGCTTATCATCAGCCAGCTCGATTTCTTCCTCACTAAGAAGTAAACGTCAGCGGTGCATAAAGGACATGGATATACTGTTCATCACACATGAAGAGGCCATTTTAAGATAAGAGCAACAACAAAGTCAGGGTTAATGACCCCGAAAGACTCAAAACAACCTTCCTCTCATCTGTAAACCAACAACTTTGTTGTGAGATGCAAACCGATAAATGTAACAGCAAATATTTGTAATGTGATTTAATAGGTTGGCGATTACGTTGTTATGGTTACATTTGAGAGATAAATATGAAAATTAACCTGGTTTGGTTGTTTAATAGCTCAAAGTTCTAATTTCACCCATTTCACAGTGGAGACAAAACAAACATTCACCAACATTTGGAGGGAGAGTGATGTTTTTGTTTTTTATTATGGATCGATTTGCTCTTGGAAAAGATGAATGACCAGACTTGTAGCGGCCCACCAGACCTTTGGCCACCGAATAAAACCTGCGATTACGACCTTGTGCAGGCCAATAATTCACAGCTAGCGCTGATTGTGGGTTTACTTGAAAACCAATAATCGCAAAACAAGCTGATGTACGGCAACTTAGAAAAGAAATGTACAAAAATATATAACAATCATCACGATTATGCTACACTAACAATTTCCTGTGGGTTGAAAAACACTAACAGGACTGTGAGGCTGCTCACAGATCACTGTGAACCTGCAGTTTGCAGCGCTGACCTTTGATTATTCTGGATTCTTATCAGTACACTCTGTTCAGCCATAATATAACACAGCCATGATTTACAGTAACGGATGTCAAACCAGTCAGACGCTGATGCAGACACACACATCTCTAAATACTGTATAGTTTCTGTTCGATTCTAGAACTGTCAACATGTGACTCCATCGGGCCCTGTACAGTCACCGGTTCAGCTGAATGAGGAGCTTCAGAATAAAAGCAGAACAAATTCAAATGTCGGTCAGCGACACACACACACACACACACACACACACACACACACACACCGGCATTGTTCAATCAGCTCAGAGTCCCGTCACTCATTCATGTGATTTTCTCTCCAGAGATAATTTGACTGGATTTTTTGCTGAAAACACTCCTGGTTTAAATCAGTTTGTTCCATTGCTCTCTTTACACTCATCTTTTTGAATCTATATTAACTTTGTTGAGTACAGTTTAAAATTTACAACATGCTGTAGTATTTAATTGTGTCTAAACTGATCTTATTACACTTTCAGCAGTATGTTGGATCATTTTGTATCAGCAAGAACAGTAAATTAAACTCAAATAATCCTCATGTCTATGAAAAATGAAAACATCCTGAAAACATATTGTTTAATATTTATATGCAAAAGTTATTCCATTTGAAATTAAAATATAAAAATTTACCAAAACTAAGACTGCAATTTGTTTTGTTATTATGCAGGCGTCAGCCAACTGAATTGAGAAAACATTTACAAAGAAAACATAAAAATCTATTCGTCTGAAACATCGCCACCTTCCAGCCGGTCATTTTTCTAGTGAAACGGACGTGTTGTTCGGGCGCCGTGTTCGTCTTGGCCTCTGAACCTCAGCCTACGATGCCTCCACCAGGTGAAATCCTCCGTTTTCCTCCACCAGTTTCTCCCTCTTCCGGGCCTGAATCAGGCTGTAAACCACAGCTCCCAGTGTCTTCCTTTTCAGACTGAAGCCCCGCCCACAGCCACGCTCCATGAAACTAGACCTCTCTTCCCGACTGCTCACAAAAAATGTACGAATCTGCAAATTTCGAGAAACATCACTGGCTCGTCATCATTGTAGTAATTACAAAACATTTATTTGTCATGAGCTAAAGCTAACGGATGAAGGCGAGGTTAGCCTCACCTTTCCATGACGTTCGCTGATGCCTTTGACGAAAATACTCCCTCTGAGCTGCCGAAGGAATCCTCGTTCCACCAGGATACAGCTGGTGGACTCTGGAACCTGAGGGGGGAAGTGTGGGGGTGTAACCGTGCACATGGCAAAGACCCAACAAATCAGACATCCTCACCTGGATCATACCACTGACGCCCGTGCTCTCCATCCGGCTTGCTACGTTCACCGTCGTCCCCCAGATGTCGTACTGAGGTTTTGTGGCTCCAATCACGCCAGCGATGACTGGCCCATGAGCAATGCCTGCAGATGTTGCCACAGGAGACAGAAGTGGTGTGTTCACCACTACTAAACTCTTCATTTTGCTGTTTTGCATGTTGTCGTCTTGTTTTTGTGTTTTTTGACAGACAGCCTCCATTTTTAATGGATGCTAACAGATGCTAAACAGCCTTTTCATGGATGAAAACAAATCTGGAGAGCAACTTTGGGTAAATGGGTGCCACATTTTACTGGCCACAGATTTACTGGTTACTTCATCGGTGACTGTAAAGGAATCGGTTAAATTTTGGGGGGGACTAAAGGCCAGAATTAGCACAACAGCCCTTTTTTTATGATCAAGAACGAGCACAAGACACATGCCAAGTGAAGAATGTGCAACAGTGGTTCCCCTTTATTTCTTAGACTTTGACCCGCCTGGTTGAAACCCTCCTGTCTGTGCTGTTACGGTACCCACCGACTCGGAGCTGGAAGCTGTTTCCTGTGTCTGTGTTGATGTGTTTGAGCGTTTCCTGCATGGACAGAGCGAACAGGACCAGCTCGCTGAGGTGATGCCAGCCATCCTCACACTCCTGAACGTGAGTGAAAAACCACAGGAAATGGGAGAAAAATGTTCTCTTCATTTATCCAAATGCTGGTTTTTATTCGGTTTTGAGGTTTGAAGAAGTCGGATGTGAGGACTGACCTGTCTGTCAGGAGAGAGGCCGGAGGCAGCCATATATGAACTGCCCATCGTTTTTATCTTCTCCACGTCCTGAAAATAACTTTCATCCAGCAGCTGCACGGACACACGCAGCAAGAAATTTCCTTTTCATCTCTATAAATATTCACTTAATCATCTAGATTACAAAAGAGTGGGAAAATACTGCGCCTGACAAGTTTAAAGGTTTTATTTTATGTGTGTGTTTCTGTGTTTCTGCATCTGTCTGTGTGTGTGAGACCTCATCAAAGTCTGTGATGATGTGATTGAGGAGGCGGAGACATCCAAAGTGCTGGTCAGCAGCCTCTTTCTGCTCGTAGTAGTCGGAGAACCCTGGCAGAGAGGCGAAGAGGACGCCGACCCGCTCGTACGATTGAGAGTAGAGTTCCTGTGAGGCCCAGACACAAACACAATGTCCACAACTGCGCACACACACACACACACACCGCTGCAGACACACATGCGGCAGCAGCTACCTCATTATTGCGGTCCCTCTCCAGGAAGTGTTGGGCAACGTGGGCTGGGAGGATGTTGAGCAGCAGGCACTCGTTGTGCTCCCGCAGCTCCCTCATGTCCTCCACCTCCTTTCTGGCCTGGAGGCGCCACAGGAAGTCCAAACGTGCCATCGCCTCGAGCTATATACCACGAAATTGACCAACAATTCCATTTAAATGTGACTTTTTCAAAATGTCTTTGCATGAAATGAGTTGAGAAGATCATGTTCAAACCCAACCATTCAAAACCAGTTAAAGTAACCATTAGAAGCAATGTTACACAGTTAAAGTTACACTGGTGGAACTCTAAAGTTACCAGTTGTATCTTGTATCAGCTTCACACGTGGTTGTTTAATATTACTAATTGTTTTTTATTTTATCAACGGTAATTCAGCAATAAACTTGTGTGTCTCATTCCAAGAACAACCACTAGAGCTCAAATTTCGCATGTCAAAGATTATATTTTGTGCTTAAAGAAGATAAAAACAGCTTTGTAGTCATAGCAAAATAGTTTACTGGAACCCAAAACCCTTGAAATATATGTATATACAGTATTATTATTAAAGCTAGATCTTTAGCACTGGGTTCACATGTCAAAGAGCTTCTCTTTGATTCTTTAGCTAAAATATTACCACAAATTCAGAGTGGGCAGAGCTCACCGTTCTGCTGTTGTAGAGAACAGCTGTGACAAACATCAGCATGAGGATGACACAAATCCCCTTGGTGCACAACTGATGAGACCTGAGAGGGACAACATGTACCTGCGTAAACGTGTGTGGAATCATGGGCTACATGCAATGCAAACAAGGCAATAATGTCACCTGTGCGTCTCTATGAGAAAGGTGTACAGCATGGTGGCGAGCAGAAGAATGACCAATTTCAACACGCATCTCAACCTCAGGAATACTGCGCAGGTTACCATGGAGACCACCCCGCTCAGCACCATGTACTGTTCACAGTCAAGACTGTTAATTCTCCCGCAGTCATAGTGACATATCATCGACATAGAGTGTGATTTGGTGCGAACACCCCACCTCTGGATGTGTGCAGATGTTGACGGCAGGCCAGGTGGAGGTGGGCGGAGCCAGGAATGGGTCACTGCTATTGTTGTGAATACCTGCCGAGCCGCACCAAAACTGGAGGGGGGGAAATTTAAAAGTAATTAGGATTGGAAGGAAGCAGAACGCTAGCCAGTTTAATATTAGCAACTTGTCCGGCTCACAATGTCGACAGTGGCGATTCCGAAGTTGATGCTAATTGCAGTGAGCATGACCAGAGTCCTGGTGAACTCGTTCTCGTGAATCCAGCAGCAGAGAGACTGAAGAGAGGGGGGGCAGCGTTTAAACTCTTCTCCCAACGTCAGCACCAGGAGAATGGAGTAAACGCAGCCACCGACCAGCACCAGGACCACCATGGGAAAGATCCTGGACCATGTAATTACAAACAGTCATTCAATAAATGTTCTCCTGTCTGAGGAAGAGGGAGAACAGTCGGGTGAATTGGCGCACCGGGGAGCAGGGATTAACACCTGGACAGCCATCAGCAGCAACGACAGGATAAAGGAGCAGACAATGTTCGACTTGAAGAGTTCGTCTCTCATTTGGGAGTACTGGCCAAAAAAGAAAATATCAGTAAAGCCGCAGCCAGTGACCCAGACACAGCCCCGCCCACCACAGGAGAGGACCTCATTACCTTCCCCTCCATATTGGTGTCCTTGAACACCTGAGTGAAAGTGGTGATGTGCTCCTTCCTGATTCGCTCACTGCTTCTGACCTCGATGGCCTGACGGATCCTCTTGTTGACTTCCCGCAAGCCTGACCGCTGTGCTGCGATCTGATTGGGCAGCTGGGTTAAAGAACCATTTGTGAAGGTAGCGAGGATCTAAGGACAAAGGAGATCACATTATCAAGCCATTTTTCAAAGGGACCCCCATCTCGTTTTAACGATCCCTCACAAAGTTCATTCCGAGGATATCTCCAAACGGTAGCTCGGCGCTCCAGGTGGTGATGTCATCGTAACTGGGACGCCTCTCTTTAGGGCGCTCCGCCTCCTTCTTCAGCACTGGGTGGACCAGGTATGTGTCAATGTTGTGTTTACGTAGAAACTCACTACGGTCTTGGCCGTGCCCCACCTCTGTTTCATAGATCCCACCCAGACAGTCCAGAGTTGCCCGTGAGATATGAACTCGCCTAAACAAAACAAAACAAAAAGGTCAAACCAACTGGACCTAACTGGAGACGTAACCCAGGGGCGTATCTGACCCCGGCACTCCCGCGGCCTCCAGACTGTTAGCAATGTCCACGTCCCAACTCCAGATGTCAAACTGCCACTTCTGAAGGCCCAGAACACCACAGAGGACGGAACCTGAATGCACTCCGATCCTCATGTCCAGTTCCAGCTGAATTTCCCGCCGAATGTAACTGCAAAAGTACCACGTATTGACAAAGAATCTTCTGTGTGTGTGTGTGTGTGTGTGTGTGTGTGTGTGTGTGTGTGTGTGTGTGAGGTTTTACCGTATGGCATTGATCATGCTGAGACCCATGTCCACACAGCAACGGGCGTGTCCTCTTTGAGGTTCCGGGACTCCAGATACACAGTAATAACAGTCGCCCAGTATTTTAATACGCAAACAGCGATGCTCCTGTAAACACAAACGTCTGCTCTCAGGCAACAATCAACTGTCAAAAACTCCACAATAGAAAAACATTAATCGGTATAAAGGTTGGTGTGGTTGCCACTGAGACCGGACCTCGGCCAGCCTGTCAAATCGACCGAAGAGTTCGTTGAGGGTTCTGACAAGTTCTTGGGCTGAAAGAATCAACGAGAGGGACGTGAACCCAATGATGTCAGCAAACAGGATGCTGCAAAAAAGAGCACAGGCGATGGTGTATTTCAAACATCACAAAGAATGCACACAAATGTCTACATCTCTATCAGGATCCATTCAGCAGATGGACAACGTCACTGTCAGACAGTGAGGAAAAGAGGTCACGTGTTTTTCTGTATAGTGGACGTGAACTCATCTGCAGTGGGATCCCTCAGGGCTGTAATCTTGGCCCATTCTAAAATTACATAGTTTTGTTATTTTACCTGACATCCTTGTAGTGATGGATGTAAATCTTGTGGAACTGCTGAGGCAGCAGGTAATCATCGATGGGGGCCATGTCCCCGATCATGTCCAGGACCAGAAAACGGGGCAGGATGGACATCACCAGACGTTCCTGAAGGACACAGAACCATGTCGAAATGAGATGGATTTTCTTCTAAGGGCTTCTGACCTATTTTCATACTTGTCTTTGGTTCTCTCTCTCCAGCCGGACCCGCCCCTCTATACATCTTCTGGTCTCCAGGAACGACTGTCTTTGAGTTCGGTCTGACAGGTAATGAATGGAGAGACCGGCAGTGTTCATTGCGAGGTACAGCAGGGCCTTAGACAAAACCTGGGAGGGTGAAAACCAGCAGAATCAGCTGACAACTGACAAAGACAAAAAAGAAGAAAGGATTAAAACCTACCTTTCTGACGATGGCGAGGTCACCGTAGTGAGAGAAGACATCCAGCACCAAGTCCAAGATGGACGTGATTGTCCCAGCAACAATGGACCACAGCAGAGGGAGGGGCAGGAGGGTGTAAGTGGAGAAAAGAGAGAAGCAGACGTACCAGGAGTGATCACTCTCTGCCCAAATGAAAGCACCGACCAGGACCTGCAGAATCTGAGAGAACCAGCTGACCACAGACAGGTACCTGAAACAGAGACAGTCAGACGTCCCGCACTCAAATCTAACTGACCAGATCATGAAGCACATGTCCCAACCTACCTCAGCCACAACACCGACATCATCACCTCCTTCCTCGTCAGCACCAGCACGCAGATTCCTGACCAGAGGATGACGGAGAGGCAGGCCAGCCAGTTACAGGCCACGCCCCCCCAGCCCGACGGCCACGTCAGCACAAGGATGATGAGTCTGGCGAGGATGTCGATCATGTTGGTGACAACCAGCGAGGTCCTTCGCTGACCGGACGAAAACTGTTGGTACAGTTGCTCCAAGTCAGGGGACCTGAGCAGGTGACAGGAGGCTTTGGTCATAATTTAAGTGATACTCATATTCATTATGTTTAATGTGCATTTCAAATGTTAGCTCAGCATTGCTAATAGTCATGTTTGGAGTTGTATGTGTCTATGTACTTGAACCTATGCTGCAGCATGGGGATGAAAACACCCCACACAGTCGAACCACATGACTCATAGAAATCAGCGTCCTGCTTCACACACGATGCCGCTTGGCTCTCCGGAATCGTTGGGTAGATACGCGCAGTCGAGGAACGCCGCTTCTGCCAGGATACCGTGCGAGACGCCTTGTTCCGGATCTGCCTGCAGATGACAGGAGCTCACAAGTGAGGAAAATATGGAAATGACTGGTGTTTTTGAAAATAAAACATTTTGTAAAAACCGTTGTCGTCCGCATAGAAACGAATCACAACTTTATGTGGTGTTCCACAAGGTCCAAATGTTTGGATTTGGACTACTCTTACTTTGTCTCATTGAAATCTTCAACTCTCTATTACTGGGAACAGTTTAGCTTCCATCACCTGAAACCAGTATAAGCGCAACGTAAACTGGCGTTTCCATTATTTCTACCTGTTCATTTCGGCGATGTAAGCGTCGGTGACGATAATGCGGTGCCTGTCTCTCCCCAGGCCTCCGGCTAGCTTCAGGGAGTACAGGTTGTGTTGGTCTATGATGTGCCTCACCGCGTTTCGCCACAGCAGCTGCTTCCTTTTTGGGCCAGCAGAGGGGCTTAAACTTGCACTGAGGCTGATGTCACTTCCTGGCCTCGCCAACTTGCACTCGCCGTTCTCCAACATGTAGTCTTGGTCCATGATTTACAACAGGCGACACCTGCAGACGTGGAGAGAAGACATTAATTCCATCAGACTCAGACTGAACTTAAATGACACCGGGACAGCCAGAACATACGGTGCTGTTCCACTTCAGAGGCAGGTCGGAGGTCTAATCCAATCACGTCAGATCACTGGGTATGTCCGGAAGGATCAGTGACAACAAATGTTGCTTATCAATTCCTGAGTCAATTAGAGACGCTTGGTCAACAATCATAAGGGATCAAAGCAAAATAAGGAACAGCAAAGTCCTGCGGGGTCCAATGGTGATGTTTATGAGCAGGCGGCACCCTGCAGGGAACATCATAATGTTGATTGTTTTTTTTACATGAGTGGACAGAATAATGTAATTTGTATATATGAATACAATCCAGAGCATCAAATATAAGTATTTACAGAAATATAGATACATACATTGTATCATGCTAACTGGGGCTAAAGAGGACTCTGATACTGGTTAGGGTAACTTATACTGAAACTAAAAAGTCTGTGATAATTCTTTAATGCTAACATATAATATAGATTAACCGTTGTCAATTGTGTCATAGAACCATAAGAGAAGTTTCAAGTCCACATTCAAAATGAGCAAAATCAGCCTGCCTCATGAACATGTAAATGCTAACATCAGATTTTTACTTCTGATAAAAACATTTTAAAACATATGTAATTCACATTATATTTTCTGAAGCTCGGTGGTGCAGATTTTATTCTGCTTTTGACTCCTACCTCAGTCACGCAGAAACCTTTTCTGTCTCTTCCTCCATTATCCCAAAATGCTTCGATTCAGCCTCCGTTTTTGGTGTCTTTGTTGATTTGTCTCGGTCCATTTCATCACACTTTTCATGCCTTTTGACACTTAACTGTTTTGTTTGAATCAAACATCAATTTTTCTTCTGTTTCCTGGCATTGTCATCTAATTTTCCTCATCCTCACAACACTTAAACTCCCCAAACATTTGATGCTTAAGTTCAGGACATCAAAAAGCATGCAAATATCTGAAAAAATAAAGATATAAAACACACACGTTAGATGAACCCAGCAACACTCAGCAAAGAAGAGCGAGGTGCAGGTTAATCCCATCACGAATTGTGCGGATTAAGCGTCCCTGATGGGATTGGAGGATCTCGCCCTCTGTTCATGTAGGTGTGTGTTTTAAGACAGAGAACAATCAAAGACAAAAACACAAACTCACTGTTCTGCAACACAAAACCAGGAAAATATATAGAACGGGTTTAGTAAACTGAATTTTAAAAAAAATAAAAAAATTTTTTAATAAAATCGGTGGATAAATTACAATTGGAGAGCTTTATCTCTAAATCTCGAGGATTTTTAAACATTTATATATTATATGCATACGGACAGATTAAAAGCTGACTGATCAGTCAAAGTCAAACATCTTGAACGCCCCCTGCTTGCTCATCTCAATAAACCTCACACAACCTCATTCGAATTAGTCATTTAAAATTTTAAATGACTAAAATAAGTGAAGGATCGACTGAACGAAGCACATAACATGAACCATCTCAATCATTTTTAATATTAAAACATGCATCGTGTGTGCAGTTACTGTATGATTGAGTTGATCCAGAACACACAAGTAAAAACAGACGCGAAATACACAAGCAGGCATCACGAAGCAGCGCCGATACAGAAACCTGACGTTAAGAAAGAAATTGCTTTATAATCAAAACTCGTCATATGAAGTCTAGAGTTCATCGTAGGAAAAAGTTTTAAGACACTGAATTGTTTAAGACCTGTGGGATATGAAAATAATGCAAATAAAAGACGTTACAAATAACGAAATATAACTTATAAATCTCTCAGTTAATACTTTTAATGGTTCAACGTGTGTTTTGGAAATCCTGATTTTTTTTTTGAACGTTTGTTTGAATTCTAGATTAATTTATGGAATATAAATACTCACAATCAGATTTAAAGCCAAACTCTCATTAAAACAGGCTCATAAACACAAGTTCAGTCAGGGAACAGAGCGATAAGTTGGCATCGAGCACTGTGGCAAGCAACATGGCACGCGAGACCTTTACGCTGAATAAATAAATAAATAAATAAATAAATAATAAACAGTGAGTGTTCATCGAGGTCCAGGTGCAAATGATCTGCTGCCTGTGGCTTTGTGCTATTTAATATTCTTCAGCAGTGAGGTGCGAGCGTTCACCACAGCCTTGAAAGCGTCCTCGCTGCCGGGGGCCACGCATTTGTCTGGGTGCAGCAGGACCGCCAGCTTCCTGTAAGCTTTGTTCACTTCCTCCCTGAAAATAAGCCACAAACACACCGAAGGTAAATGTCAACAGCTCGACTTTTTTGACCTGACCACTAATCCTCGACCCACCGCGTTGCACCGGGCTTCACGCCCAGCATATCCCAGGAGTCTTTGCTGTTGCGGATGCGGCGAATGGTGTCGGCCTGCTCCTTGGTGAAGCCCGCGCTGACTTCAGTCACCGGACGCTTGCCTCCGTTCTCGCACATGTCGGTGATGGACGAAAAGAAGGACTGAAGAACCAGAAGACAAAGTTCACTTTCATGTGCTGAGCGTGTGTATGAGTGTGTGTGATTACAGCCGATCATTCTTGAAACACAAACACACCTGAAACATTTCATTGATGCCCTCCCCGCTCTGCGCCGAGGTTTCAAAGTAATGGAAGCCCCTGGACTCCGCCCACAGACGTCCCTCCCCCTCGTCGACAACACGCCGCTTTGTCAGATCCACCTGTGAAGACACGTGGCAGTCCGGCTGTTTGAGTCCGACTGTACCGATGAGGCGGACATCGCTCACACTCCTCGTACTAGATGTGTCTCTGCCTGGTCAACACTTCCTCTCATGCCATCACCTAATCTCCACCGTGTCTCAGATAAATAAGCAGCACAAGGCTGACCTTGTTGGCGCACACGATGAACACGATACTGTCCATATTGGCCTGAGAGCCCATTTCCTGTTTCATCTCCCCCAGCCAGCTGTCGAGGGCATCAAAACTCTCCCTCAGGCCCACGTCATAAACCAGCAGGACCCCCTGACTGTCCTTGTAGAATTCGTTCCGCACCTGAGAGGGAAAAGCGAGTGAGGAACAATCCCGATCATGTAGGTGCCACAGATCCAGCAGAAACTCACCTCATAGAAGAAAGGATGCCCGGCCATGTCAAAGATGTTCACTTTAATTTCCCTGTCTCGAACCTGCACTCTGAGAACATACACACGGTTTAATGGCCACACACCTGAAGGAAGGCAGACACACCGGATGTGAACTTACTTGGTGACTCCGTAGTCGATGCCGATTGTGGCCAAATACTTGGGGACAAACCTTTTCTCACAGTAGCGTTTGATGATGCAGCTCTGCAAAATAAAAGCATGGATCAATTAGGGTTTCTAATGATTAAGGAATAAAACGACTATATTTGCTGTGTGGTGTGAACCATGTTGAACGATCATAACTATGACTAATATATTCGTGTAACAATCTCTGACATTAACAATTCCTTAATGTGTCCCCTTTTCTTTTTATCATGGAAGTGAAATAATTTTCATTCGTTAAGCATTTTTCATCGATCGCTGTAATGAAGCTAGATTTATATTTCACTCTGGTAATTTAATACTTTGAGAAGTTAATCTCCTACATTTCGAATCTATTACAACTGAATATCAAACAGTAAATTTTAGTCTTATTTATTCGAGCAACGATGTGGGCTGTGATAAAGTGTCGCTTACCTTTCCAACCTCGGCATTTCCGAGACTTATCACCTTCACACGAAGTGACTTCTTATTGTCTCTGCGCTTCGGTGTGTTTGTTTCCATTTTTATTACTTTAAAATGAAATAAACTGTTTATGTTCCGAATGATGCTGCTGCTGCTGTTGTCAGAAGAGGCTAACAGGGCTATGTGTTAGCAAGCTAGCAATTTTCGCTGCTTTTAAAATTGCTCATCCTTGTCTTTCTTTAAAAGTGCCACATTGTTTTATTTCACATTTAAAAATAGCATTTAGACACAGCTGCCATTGTAGCAAACAGCCGACACGCAACAAGCCTGCTAACCGCATAGCCTACAATGCTAATCAGCTGTTTGTTCACTTCCGGTCTATATTTCCACCGTAAAAGAGCTTCCGGTTATGCTTTTATTATCAGCATGTTAGAAGAACGTTCATCTCATAAAACAACGTGCATTTAAACCATACATTGGTGTTTAAATGACTTCATATTTTGCTAGAACATTTTTAACAGTATTTACTATTCTAACTCATAACGCCAGAGTTTAGAAGAAGCATTGTCAAAACTTTTTATTGAACATTTACAGAATTTATATCACAAACATCGCCATCAGGAAAGAAATGTCATAAAAAAGATGTGTAAAGGAACATCACCAGTTTAATCAACACAGAACAATTCTCAGGAAAATATCAGCTCAATTAAAAAATATATAATGAATAAGAAAACAGACCAAAGTACTTAAAAGCTCAGATTTGTGGGAATTAAAATCTGACAGTTTGGAAAAGAACAGTACTGAAAACATAGAAGGGTATTTAAAAATACAGTTACGGTATGATTTAGCAATGGTGCCAAATGATAATCAGTGACCATGAACGACAGATCTAAACAACATTTTTGTTTTAAGTACACATCTTGGGTATAATGTGGATAAAATAATAATGATGTCAATAAAACACAATCGAAATTTACAAAATAGAGCAATTTTCAGCCAGATTTAAATATGCACACACCTTTGAGGCCGTATGTCAGACTAAACTCTTTTGATTCGAGCTAGAGAATCGGTGCATTCCTGGATCGGTGCATTCCTAGCGAGGTGGCAGCTCCTTCATCTGCAGGGACTGGTAGGTGTCTTTGGTCACAGAGCTCAAACCCTGCAGGGAAAATCGTCCAGTAAAATATATGAACATCTCCCAACAGAAAATAAAAACTTGAAGGCTCTGCTCACCTGGTAAACCTGTTCGTTCTTTCTCTGGCGCTGAAGATTTACACAGGAAAACAGTTAAAAGATCATATTTTGTAGAGAATTTAACATGATTTCATTCCAGAGAAATGTGACCGCACCTCTCTTTTAACAGGAAGTTCTTTGTATTCTCCCTCCGTTCGTTTGTTCAAGTCCTGAATGTGAGGGAAAGTGTGTTTTTATTTGACAAAACTGATTAAAATATCATTAAAAAATGTATAATTTTAAAGCCTTTGGTTACAGTGTAGGTGTCGTCATCCATGGCCCTGCGGTTCTGTTAAAAAAAAGAACACTAATGATTCTCACATTCTCTTTCGGTTCATCCTTCCTGAGTTATTAGCGTTAGCTTCTGGAGCATTTGTTTCTCCACAGAATGTCGGCCTGAGACTTACATTTCCTCTCTCGGGATCTCCTCTCATTACTGGAGCGTAACCCCCAGAGTTCTGACCTTGAAGATCCTGAAAACAGCAACAATTCACATTATAATCATTATTGTTCATACCAAATAAAAGTTAGCATGCTAATACCTGACATACAACAATTTTGACCTGGAACAGCGTAAGAGTGGTTTTATTCATGATTCCACTGAAAACTCACCACAAGTTAGCCTTCTGATTTTTTTTGTAAAATATGCAGAGTGTAAATCTATCAAAATTTCAGTTGTGTCATTTGCCCCACCAGCTAGCTAGCTTTCATGTGGACAACAAAGTTTAAGTAAGAAAGAATTCTAATAACTGTCTTGAGTTCAGTATCCTGACATTTAGCTTTGCATATTTGTGCCGCTGTCAATTTGAGCTTAACATGAGGATTGACACGTAAGCGCGTGAAACTGGGCAGTTTCACATGTTTCAGTAGAAAATATGATACAATACACATCCTTTGTTTGTCCTTTGACCACCTTTACCAACACAGCCGTGGTGGGGGCCCGTGAAAGATATCGCCATATAGCGCTTCCTGCTCCGTGAGAGGAAGTCGTGCCCATAATTCACACAGGCCACCCGTGAACGTGGGCATTTCTTGTTTCCAAGCTACAAACATATTCATTGTGGCGAATGCGTTGTCGATTTTTAAATAAAAAGATCTTCAAAGCGGACCGTTTAACTATGATCGACCTTCGTTGTCAGGGATTTTTGTGTTTCACTCACGCTGTAGAGGTTCTCGTCCTTTGTCTTTTGGCTCCTGAAGAACTGTGAGATTTGTTTATGTCAAAAAAGGAGAGATGATCAGTAAAAGGAGCAACACGCTGAGCGTGTGAACGAGTGAAGGCGTTTAAACAGGCCCACCTTCTCCCTGATCAACATGCCGGTGATGACGAGTCCGTACACACCCAGGAACACGTCCAGAATGTAACAGAGCCGCGGGTCGTTCAGCATCATGGCCTCTGGAGGGGGGTCAGGTGTCAAAGGTCACGATGTTTGCGGGGCAACACAAGTGTGGATCCACGTTATACTTTCCGATTTAAACAACAATCATGCAACAACAACACGTTTGAACAGAGGCAAAACGCTACAAACACCTTTGTAACTTATAAGATTATATTCACACCAATCAGGGTTATTGATTAACTCAATAAAGGCTGGTGTCGACCAAGCAGCCGTCTCATCGATCTGCAGCGTTCTTAGACTAACGAGTTCAGCGGTGAGGCTGTGTGATGAAGCTCGGTGGTTTCCTCCATCACAGGTGTGTGTGGTTACTGAGTGTGTGTGTGCTCGTGCGCTCACATTTGTGTGTGCTTATGTGTGTGAAAGAGAGAGAGAAACAGACAGAGTTGGGATAGCTACAGTATCACTACTGTGATCTTAATACAGATGTTTGTCATTCTTAAGGGGAGTTTTCCAGCTCTTTATTTTGTCATGAAAATCTTATGTGAAATAAAACAATATTTCAAGATTTTTGCTGCAGATAAAGTCGTTAACAACAAAAGTTGACTCTTGGTGATTTTCTCAAATTCCAATTTGAATAATTACCACAAATTAACCATGTCATTGTGTTGCTTTTTGGCAAGGTCGTTGTTATGTTTAGCAGTATTAGCAGCTGTAAATAAATACTGACATGGGTCTCCCTCCGTGGCTGCTAGCATTTAGCTCCTCTGGATTTCTACAGAAGCTACAGAAGGTTTTCATCCTCTAATTAATTTCTGACCAGCTCCTGTTTATTCGATCAGTTTTGCAGGGCAAAAAACAAACAAAAACCCTCCAGTGCCAATGATAAATATATAAAAATAACAAAGGTCTGGAAATGCTTGTGAACGTAATAATCCTAAAAATTAATTTTGCTTTTGGTTGAAATCATATTTTATTTAGTAAGTAAGACCCAAAGATGCACATCAGGGCAAGACTTGAGAGGAAAACAGAAAGGAAAGGAAGATGTCAACCCGAGTTTCACAAATTAAGATACAAGAGTTTCTGATGTCAGCTGATACCATCTGAACTGAACCCACTGTCTGAAAACAGCTCACACAGAATACCGCAGCATTAGCCTCTGTCGCTGCTGCTATATCGCCATGGTAACGCCAAGGAAACCGAGATCACGCGCTCAGAGATTCTTCAGATAGATTTAAATTTCATCTCTTTGAGGTTTTGTATTTACACTAAACTTAAACGTAGTTGCTGAGGCGTGGCTGTCATCTTCAGAATTAAACAACACTTTACGCAGACGATGCAGCTTTTTTGACTTTAAAAGTTCTTGTGATAAAAAATATGGTAAAGTCAGCATCCAGAGGTGGACTTTACCAGTTTACTGCATCATCCCAATGTTAGCCAAAGCTAACTGGCTTATTCCTGGAGGAGGTGATGGGTGATAACCCTGAATTACAGTCCGAGACCTCTGATGGTTACAGCAGCAGAATTTATGCTAAAACCATGAGTGGAATGGGAGACTAATATGATACATTGGGCATAAACTGCAAAAACTGAAGAGCTTCCTTGTTAACCGGCGTGTCGGCTTTGAAAGATCCACAAGGGCTGACAGACGAAGAGCGCTGCAAGAGTGCGAAGAAAAAGATGCTAAAATAAAACAAAACAGCCAAAAAATACAGTGTGAGGCGGCTGATGAGGCGTTTCAAGATTTTGTTGTCATATGACAACAGATGATGCTAATGAGTATTTTAATACTCTAATTTATAAATGTTAAAAAAAGACTTTCATTGTTAAAGCCGGTGTGAAAAGATGGCGAGCGGCAGACTGGAGGCCCCTGAACGTCGCCCCGGGGCCCTAAATGGCTAAATGTGCCACTGATAGCATCAATGTTTCATTTTTATCAAGTCCTCATGTATGAGAACATTGCTCCCTATTGTGGACCTGACGTGCACCTTATTTCCACCAGCCGTTCTCTCTTTTCACCGTCATATTTACACAAACCATCAATTCTTTTGCACGAACTAGCTGATGACACGGAGTTTTCTTTCCATTTCAACTTCTGAGAATTCTTTTGTCATCATGGAATTATCCCACATGTCCTCAAAAGCATCGACAGACTCAGAAAAATAAACACGTGAAGATAAAAGTGACTAAGGCGGGAAAAAGGTCATGTTACACCGAGTTTTTCAGAGGTTTTCTTTTACCGTAAAGATCCTCAAAGCCGGAAACATAATTTTAGTGTTCCTTCATAATGCTAAACTATGGTTAGCTGCTCAAAGAGTTATAGGAGATTATTGAATGTTAACATATAACAAATATCACACATGTATTTCACAATAAGAACACCTTGCATTTGTTTTCGTGCTTCCTCTTTTCATCTTTCTTTTAGTTCTGATTTTTTTTCCCCTCTCTTTCACCCAACTGCAGGATTCAAGAACAAAGGAACCTGGACTGTTTTCTCATAGATCCTCTAAATCTGTGTCCCGAGTGGTTACACACGGTTTGGCTGTGTTAATCAGGTGACACCTACGGTGGTGCTTGGTGTGGAGCCAGCACCCATCCCCATGTGGTCAGAGATCACCTCCTCAGGCTGAACCTCTGGATGGTGCTTCTGTGCCAAATCTCGCAGCTAAAAACCACAGATCTGCTTCCTGGAGTGCTGCAGGGGGATGTCATGTGATGTGTGAAAAAACTTATTGTAGCACATTTTGGATTAAATTACAGACGTTTTGTCCGGCCGTAGCGCAGTCTGTCGGGGACTGGGCTGAGAAGGGGAGGGTTCTTCGTTCGACCCCCATTGCAGACAAAGCATGGAAGGTGTTCTGGTAGTAGAGGAAGGTACCAGAAGACCTTCGAAGCATTGTCAAGGTGCCATTGCGCAAGGCAGCAACCCACAGATGCTCAGATAGGGCCCTACCATGAACTAGCGACTCATCCAGGGATGGACCCTGCCTTCGCCCATATGTGCGCCCTCCCCGTGACCCCGAAAGGGATAAAGCAGCCAAGAAGACAAAGGCACAAACAAACCTCACGGCTGTTCCTTCTCAGTTGACAATCGCTTGGAAAATGTTGGGCATCGTTCCTGAATGTTTAAAACTGTCATAAGATCGGACTCTCACAAGCACAAACATGTATTTCACAAATGGGAAAACTGTATAATGTCTGAAAATAGCTGGTAGTTCAACACTTTTTAGGGTCAGTTATCAAGGGATATGCAACAAATACCAACTCCTGCACAACAGATATAACAATTATTGGTTAAGAAAACAAAACAAAACAAGTGAATAAGCAGAGGTATGTTTTAACTAGTACTTTACATTGAAGAAATTAACATTTTAGGTTATGAAAGAAAAACCTGTGAACAAAAATCAACACTAAACTGCCAATGAGGTACTGAAAGTTTCTATTACATCACATTTCTCTTGCTTATCTTTGACACCAAATATGCAACTTATTCTGAGTCAATCATAAGTTAGTCATAAGACCGTTAACAACTGCAGTTTAAATTCAAAAAGAATTTCTTTTTACATCAAAGCACTTAAAGTCCTTTGCCTTATTTTTTCATCGCCCTTTAACTTGTGGGCTATTTTATGGCTAGCTAGCTCGCTAATTTGCTGCTATGTTGTCATCAAATAACCAGTTGGATGAATCATAGAACACGATGCTGGTTAAACTGCTTCTTTTTCTCGTTGAAAAAGTCACTTTGTGGAAAAAAAATGTGACTTTGATTCTGTTGAGCAACTACAAAACATGCTAACAAAGTCAAGCGTAGTCAACAAACACGTACACGTTTAGTTATATTCTGAAACTTAAACCACCTATAAACTTTCTGGAATTGCACTTTGACTACATTTACTATAATTTCTGTCTTCCACTAAAAAAACCCAACAAATATATGTAAAAATTCAGGCTAACTCTTGATTTCCAAACCCTTGAAACTAAACGTTTGATGACTTTAGCCTGATTTTAAAGGGGAAAATTCTGATTTTGTTCTGTCTGATTGTTCTTACCTGCTGGACGACAAACAGAGGCAAGGACCAGAACACCAGGTATCCTTGCAGAGAGCTCCATCAAGACTGGTTCCCCCAGAGAAGCTTTCTTCTCTGAACTGGATTCAGTCTCCAGTAAAAACTATCTGACACGTTTCACGCTCTCGTCTTTAAGCGGGACAGGAAGTGGTGAGGACCTGCTGTGCCTAGTGACACAAACGCTACGAATCTTTCCTCCACACACCAAAACAGAGCAAACGGAAAAAGAAATTCAAACGGTTTTGGTGACTCGTCTCCATTTTCGATGGTTTGTCATCAAATTTTCATTTTGTTTCCAATCAGAGGCAGAAAAGTTGCATCCAGCTGTTTATATGTTCATTTATAAACACCAGAACATGATTGCTGAGTATTACACAATCTGGCCTTCATTTAAAAGCAACTGTTTTCATCGTCACATCTGGGATGGCTCCTCCATGTTAGCAACACCTGCATGAACCTGACAGTTGAGGAGACTTTAACATAATGCTGACTCAAAAATGGACCTTTCTGGACCTCAGATCCGACTATTAAAAGAGTTGTAACAAATATTTGCTTCATCACGCCGGAACTGTGAGCAAGACGTCCTGTTAGCATTTAATGCCTAATCTTAATTTGCCCAACCCACCATGAGCTGGCGCTATCTTATGCATGTTGACATGTTAGCATTTTATGGGCGATTGTAATTTAATAATATCGACAGATGTCGACTACATGTCGAGGGCGAGGCCGGTTGGATTTTAACAAGATGACAAAAACCGACATGTTCTCTAATCCAGCTCGTAAAAAAGTGATTAGCGAAGAATTATTAACATTGTAATTCATCTTCAAATTCCTGCTACGTTCAGTCAGAAAATGATTTTAAAAAATTACTTTACTAATGAGTCCTAGAATCAAGCATGTTGTTTTTAATTGGCGCTCTGAAGACGAGGAGTTTGAAACAAACCCGAAAGCCACAGTTGAGCCAGAAACTTCTCAGTCTTGTTTCTTTGTGCTGAAGTGAATTCAGCAACATCATCGGTTTCTCCTGACCTGCATTAATTTACAAGTTTCCTAAACTCGTTGCCGCAGTGGAAAAAACCTTGAAGGAGCTGGAACAGAATCGTGCAATAACAAACATCACGTCTTGAAAATGATGCCTAAAACATCCAAACGTTCTTTTATATGTTTGAGAAAATGAGTTACAACTAAAAAGTGGACTTTTTCCCATTATTTTCTTTATTTATACAAACACTCAAAAACATTTTCTCACAAAAATAAAATTTCACAGCAGATTGTCGACATGATTATAAAAAAATACTTTTACTGGAGGTTTTGCATAAGATTTAAGGCAGTCATTTACTGTTAAAGTGCATTTTGTCGTTCATGTGCAAATCCAGTCACATGATGCATTCTCGTTTTAATGAGTTTAGCCTTTGAGCTGCTGGGAACCACAAAAATAAACTCTAAACTAGTACAAATGTGTCAACAAGCTGCTAAAACACTAATTTGCTATATTTAAGTTCTTATTAACTGCAAACTCTACACGAAAGACTGAGAAGCAAATATTAATTTAATTTTTCAGGAGGGAGCGCCCTCTGCTGGCCGTGATTATAGTTTCACAGCAACCTGAGGGTAATTAGTAAACACAAAAGGAAAAATGCAGGATTTTGGGGCCACATTTCAAACATTTCCGACCTCCATGTGTGTCATCGGTGTTTCAGTGGTGCTTAGTGAGCAGCGTCGCGTTGAAATATTCCTCTGGAGTGACGGTCTTCACGCCGCCAAAATAATCCAAAACCCACACCTGAAGGAACAAAAGCGGCACCAGCGTTAGCTTAAGTGCAGGTCGTCGCATTTGCATGCAGTAGAAGTACTCAGATGCAGTAGAAGTACTCAGATGCAGCAGGAGTACTCAGATGCAGTGGAAGTACTCAGATGCAGTAGGAGTACTCAGATGCAGTAGAAGTACTCAGATGCAGTAGGAGTACTCAGATGCAGTAGAAGTACTCAGATGCAGTAGGAGTACTCAGATGCAGTAGAAGTAGTCAGATGAAGTAGTAGGAGTACTCAGATGCAGTAGAGTACTCAGATGCAGTAGAAGTACTCAGATGCAGTAGGAGTACTCAGATGCAGTAGAAGTACACAGATGCAGTAGGAGTACTCAGATGCAGTAGGAGCACACACATGCAGTAGGAGTACTCAGATGCAGTAGGAGTACTCAGATGCAGTAGGAGTACCCAGATGCAGTAGGAGTACCCAGATGCAGTCGGAGTACTCAGATGCAGTAGGAGTACTCAGATGCAGTAGGAGTACACAGATGCAGTCGGAGTACTCAGATGCAGTAGGAGTACTCAGATGCAGTAGGAGTACTCAGATGCAGTAGGAGTACACAGATGCAGTCGGAGTACTCAGATGCAGTCGGAGTACTCAGATGCAGTAGGAGTATTCAGATGCAGTAGGAGTACTCAGATGCAGTAGGAGTACTCAGGAACAGCTCTGGTACCTGTGTGATGTTGAACTTGGCGAAGAACCAGCCGTGATCAGACGGCCAGTCCATCATCTCCGGGTGGCGACTGAACAGAGCTTTCTTCGCAAACTCGGCTTCCGTGCCATTCACCTGACAGAGGGAGGAGCTGAGGGTCACATGACTGCTCACCTGTGTGTGTGTGCGTGTGTGTGTGCCTGTGTGTGTACCTCCATCACAGAGCCCGACAGGATGATGTGAGCGCAGAGGGGGCTCTGGGGGTCGAAGCCCTGCTCTCTGCAGTAATGAGTCTGAGCCAGAGACATGGACATGGACGCCTGCGGGTTCACCTGACAACAGTCAGCACAATTGATCTTGGATTAGATAAACAGTCAGCAGAAAATAGACGACAACTTCTCCTTTAAAACGTCAGGATTCACCAAGTGTGCGTTTATTGGTTGCAACATGAATCGAGGTTGCTGCGGCAACTTTCTCCACCCAGTTTTTGCTGTTCAGACACATTTTTTCGGGACTTGGACATTTTTCTGACATGTGACTTCACCCCAAAACTGCTGCGTCACTCAGACAAGAACTTGCTGAGTCATGGTGGAGCTGCTGCTGTTGCATAAATCCAAAACTTTTATAACGCTAAGTGCAGTTGAAGAAAGTGGACTTTTAAAGGACACAATTTCTTTCTCCATAAACGAGAATTTCTGTCACGTGAAGCTCCACATACATGAAATAACGAGGAATATTTGCTGAGTAGAAGCAAAGAAATTAACACATTTGAACTGCAATTAACTTACAAATCTTTTTTAAGAAGTTAAATAATTGTAACATCTTTGTAAATTAATCTTTGACCCTTGAACGGTGAATTCCCCTTAATTATCTTAATTCGTGTCACTGTAGTTTAAAGAACTATTTGAATCAACATTAAATACCCAGGACTTATGACATTTTCCTTGTCTTAAGGTCATTAACGCGGGTTTTACCTGCAGGTCCTGGACCGAGATCTCCATGTGGGTCAGGTACATGTAGGGGACGCCGGTACCGGAGCACACCGGACCATCACTGACCGAGAAGACGTTGGAGAACGGCTGTCCGACCACCGGCTTGTGTGTCGAGACGGTGGCCATGGAGGCCCAGTCACACCGGTGGGCCACGAAGCGGGCGACACGGGCCACCTGGTCGTGCGGGGGGATGTGGACCCGATAGGAGGAGGTCGGTGGGGGAGCGGAGCAGAGGAGGCCGAGGAGGAGCAGAGAGGTCGCCCGCAGCACAGCGTCCATGGTCGGACTCATTTCTGTTGAAAACTGAGACGAACTACAGAACCACGTAAACAACACCCATATCCGGTCTCGAGTTTTCAAAATATAAAGCAGATTAGACTTTTCTGTCCCTTTTTCCGGTTTAGTTTCAGAATAAAAGACTACTGTTTCCGCAATTATTTCCGAAATAAATTTAATTTTACTCAGAATATTTGGTAATTAACGCCTATTGGTGGACTTTATGTCTATATTATTTTACTGCTATCTATCAACATTTAGTTTTTAAGTAATTTTTGGCCTGCAGTAAGTTTTTGGGTGACACATTTACGACAAGTTTATTTTCATCAGAAGCAATTGAGGGACACTAACAGCTGCACGAAGACTTTTTGATTTAAAAGTCATTAGTCTGCTTCAGTTCTTTTGATGCACCATCCACTCAATATGGCAGGTTCCTGGGGTCAGATGACAGATAGGTGTCTGGCAAAATGCTAAAGGCTAAGAATGCTAAAGCAGAACTTCGGCATCAGTGAGATACGGAGCGACTGTTGGCTTGTATCTGGTCAAGATTGTTGAAAACAATCAACACATACAAAAATAGGATTTATTTGACAAACAGAAAACATGAATTCTCAACAAGGCTCACTTCAGAAAAACTATGACTTTGTTGTTGTTCAGTGTCTGAATGTTTGATGAAGACGACGTTACTGTGCCTCGGCTTCACACATCTCACACAGCTTTTCCTCAATGGCAAAGTGTCCAGTACAATCTCTAGACCCGCAAAGGCAAGGCACCTCCTGTTTCCGCTTGACATGGGTGGAGTAATCCCAGGTAAGCTCGGTGCCAGCCTTCACAACTCTGACACAGATAGAAAAGATAGAAATCAGGTTCCGATGAACAAAAAAAAATCCAAAATCTCTGTCTTTCTTACCTGCTGGTGAAGAAGGCGATGACGGGGAAGGCCAGGTCATGGGAGTCTGTGAAGACGTTCTGGAGGAAGAGGTTCGGCTTGCAGCTGTGCTGCAGGGAGCAGAAGCGGAGTCAAAATCAAACGTCATTTAACCTCTATCACGTTTTATAAACGACACAAAGCCGTTTTGGTCTAACCTAGTATATCCGCTTCAACTTACGTTAAAAAAGCGGCCGACGTTCCCTTCTTTGCTGGCATCCACAATGATGGTGTCCACATCTGTCAAGACTCTCTTTAAAGACTTCATGTTTTTTTTCTCCATTTCGCTACCGTTGGATCTGCAGACATCTGACGTGGGCTCATCCGACATAGCTGCTAAAGTAGCTGCAGGCTGCTGGCCCCCAGGTGGCCCCTTCTGAGAGACAACAAATAAGACTGCTGTTTTTTTTTTTATTCACACAAGATGATGATGGCTAAAGACCAAAGTAGATCTACACCAGACATTAGCATGCTAACACCTCGAGGAGACTTGAGCCAGAACTAGACCCGACCTTGTCTCTGTCCTGCGGTGTTTTGGCGTCAGCAGGTCTCTGGATCACTGGGACGTGCAGAGGAGGCGACGAGCCTTCCATCACAGCACTTTTGCCATCCTCCTGCGAGGGGACCAGCCACTCTGTAACTACCTGTACTTCATCATCAGAGGGGAGTTCTATCCTCGGCAGCTTCGGGGACGGGGGCGTGATGGAACTTTGGGCCCTTTGCAGGATCACACCTGGAAACATTTAACCACACTGGTCAATATATTTCCAGCCGTCACTGCCTCACATGACGCAGACACCTGCTCACCTGCATATGTGCACACAAACGTCCCGCGGTCCAGGTCATCACGGCAGCGCACGCCCCAGCCACAGTTGTCAGTCTGGAAGACCTGAAGACGTACCCTGATCCCTCTCTGGACCAGACGGTTCTGACAGCGAGCTCGGTCACAGCCGCACCACGGTCCACACTCATACACACTGTGAACATATGTCAGAGTGAACAGTGTCGCTCTATCAGCAACCTGGGATCTGTCTGGCTCCAAGTCTTCATTCTGATGGGCAATAAAATTATCTCTCACCCCGATGAGATGGGTTCTTCCAGCCTTTGGTGGCTGTAATGGCGCCCCTCCTTCGTCATGGCAACACAGGCGCACTGCTTTGCGTCGCTGCAGCCATCAACACAGTCGCAACAGGTGCTGAATAATTTCAGACTGCGGCTTAGGAAGCAGCCGTGCGGCCATCGGTCTTTCCTGTAGCGAAAGTTGGGTGGTTTTGCACCACCTTCACCCAGACACAGCTCCACAGGTGTCGGCTCGATGCCGCGGCTCAAGTCAAGCTCTGGCAACTGGAGCCTGTCTGACGGGGGTGGGTCCAACTGAATGAATGGGTTATAGGTGAAGAAGTCAACCTGCAGCAGCAAAAAAGTCAAAAATATTTTAACAATCACTTCTGAGGCCTTTTTCTGCGATTCTGCTGTTTTTGTAGCACCTGCAGGATGTCATAACTCTCTGTGTCCAACAGGAAAGACATCACATCGTCATAGTTACGGAGACTCAGGCCACAGGGTGTTTTGTAAATGACGTCCCCATCCAACGAATCCTCCGAGTCCTCCAACTCTGCCCCCTCAGTGAGTGGCAGTCTGGCGGTCAGCCTCTTAAAGCCGCAGAGCAACGGAATCTTTAGTGGGTTCTGACCCCAAAACAGTGGCACAGACTGAGGCATGATGGGTACTGTGGTCAAGCAAGCCTGGAGGGGAAGAGCAGTCAGAGTTGCTTTTGTATTTTGAGTGTGTGTTTGTGTGTGTGTGTGTTACCTTGCTGCAAGTGTGGGGCCTGTAATGCAACTGAACAGGTGTTAGAGGAGGCAGAAGGTCACCAGGGGAAGCTGCAGCACTAAAGTCTCTATTTGGGGAGAAGGCAGCAGGGGAGGAACAGGGGCTGGATAAAGAGTCCTCAGGCACCATAAGTTCACCTAGACATGACAATATCTTGTTGTGAATCTCTGTGAATGTATATGCCTATATAGCTATATATAGCGCGCTCTCTCTCTCTCTCTCTCTCTCTCTCTCTCTCTCGCTCTCTCTCTCTCTCTATATATATATATATATATATATATATATATATATATATATATATAGCTGGCATGTAAACATGATTTAAAAGTGAAAGGTTCCCTGTTTTCTTTGAAAGTTAAATTGGATGTGTAAGGATTAAATGCTTCACCTCCTGAAGCAGGCAAATTTGCATTTTCAATTTGAGGTTACCTGAACCGATGACCACCTGAACCACAGAAGAGTCCCGATTTAAACCGGACGCTGAACAGTTCAAAGCCTCCAGCAGCTTTAAGCCCTGAACATATTCTGGTGGACAAACAGGAAGACTTGTTAATCACAACAGGAAGTTGGTCACACATTCTGATTATAACATGGAATAATGGCAAAGTCCAACCTCGATCTGTGGCTGTGTTTTTCTTCAGAACCCTTTTCAGATTACCCAGATACCCAAATACTACATGAAACACGTCATCAATATCCTCCTTCTTCCAAAATGCTTTGGCTCGCTCTGAAAGAGCATTGTTTAGATCACTGTTCTTAATAAAAGGACATATCACGAGTTTCAAATGAGGCAATATTTGCCGTACTCATTGAACATTTTGATCCTATATACACGGCAATGAATGGCAATGTGTCTGCTGTGTAAATAAAAATGGATTACTTTGTTTTTATCAAAATGTGACTGCTTACCAACATCTTCTGGATCTAAAGAGTCTTCTTCCATCTCCATCGAAGACGTTAGTTTGCTAGCACCTGCCTACCCAGCGAAGCTTTCTTCATCGGTTTAATAAATAGCCAAGTAATAGCCTACTAACCTTTACTGCAGAAAACCTGTTGTACTAAATGTTAGGCCTGATATTAACGCGAATAACCTGAAACTTAATTTGAAAGTCTGATAATAAGAACAAATAGGAATGTGCCATCTGGTATGAGGTTAACGCTAGTTTTAATTAATTCCTTTTAGCAAGTAATTGATGAGAAAACTATGCTATCACATTAAAACACGAACCTTTGTATAATGATTTTTCAACACTTTCTAAAACCTTATTTACAAATAATACATGTAATATTAGGCTGCCATCTCTTTCCATGGGACCAAAACCAACATAGTTTTTTGCCTTAAGGCGGCCACCGTAGCATTACAAACCCTTCCCTGAGCTTGGACTTTTAGGCAGATTTGCTACCAATCGAATTGTTTTATTTTTCCCATTTCCCATCGTATTAAATCATAACTTTATTCCAAGTGATATTTTTAGACAAGATAACTGTCATTCAAGAAATATTTGAATAGTTAAATTTCTGATGACACGAGACTTGGAATGCTGTCTGAAAGACGTACATTGGGGTGAAAAATTATCCCAAGGATTTGTAATTGATGCACGTCGGACACCGTATGCGAATATAAACCGCAACAAAAACATAACATAAAAATAATCCTAATGTACACAAATTGTACATGTTTTGTTTTCTTTATGCGAAAAACATTATAAATGTATTTGTGACGCACACACGGTCTTCAGTCAGACGTTACAAAAGCACGGCACCACGAACACTTAATAATGTAACCCCGACGCTTGCCTGAGTCACTTCCTGTAGTTTTGTAACGCTAAATTTATGTAAGTTAAAATGTGGAATAATTTAAGAAACGACAGCTCATCCGGAGTAAGAG
Source organism: Takifugu flavidus (assembly GCF_003711565.1). Taxonomy (NCBI): domain Eukaryota; kingdom Metazoa; phylum Chordata; class Actinopteri; order Tetraodontiformes; family Tetraodontidae; genus Takifugu; species Takifugu flavidus. The sequence continues at coordinate 10,783,525 of NC_079522.1, forward strand.
CGTGGAGGAGAATTTAAACAAATTTACAGCTTGCAAGGCACTTGTCAGGGTTTTTTATTCACAGGTGAGTTACAGAACAGGTGAGTACAAATATGTGTTGGACTGCAGTTACGTTGTGCAATAAGAGAAAATTACCAGTGGTTAAAATGGAACCAGAATTGAAATTCTATTTCATTTGAAGGAAAAGAAGCAGGTCATATCGGCAAAAATGTGTCAATATTTTTAAATAATGAAATCCATTTTGAAAGTTTTTCTAGTTTTTTTAGTTTTATCTTCTAGGTTTAGTGTTATGTAATGGTTATGACAGGGAGACTCTGCCCCCCTTCTTACTTTAACATTGATAGGGCTCAGATGAGGCGGTCTGTCAGCGAGGCCTTCTGGGCGATGTGTGCCGCAGACTCGATGTCCATGCCAGTGCACTGGTACTACAACATCGATGACATCAAGAGGGACTTTGGCGGCTGGATATCAGGCTTCAACTCCCCCCGAGACAGACACCCATCCAGTATCCTCACCCTCTCCAACACCAGTAGGTAACCGGCTGTGACAGGTTTAAAGAGAGATGACAAGAGAATAAATGAATTATGCAAGTTTTTATTTTCCAGCTGGTAGCGGTCGCACAGCCTGGTCCACTGAACCAAAACGTCCTGATGTGGTTGGTAATATAATCCTCCATGATAAACTGGACCTGTGGAAAGCATCTACTGGCTCTGTACACTATCATCAAGGTCTGAATATGACATAAACCTGATAAAAATAAAACATTTTTTTCATCAAAAAATGACTAAATCGCTGGGAAAAACACTGAGGTTAAGAAACAGTTGTCAAAGAAACAGCTGCCCAAAATCCAATTCCTGTTTATTATCCCCAGCTTTTAAGTTTTCCTCTACGTTAGCATGTTAAAGCCTCACATCGTTCCAAACATGAAATGTGTGTTATGTTTGTGATCACCTTATTTTTATGTGTTTATATGATGCTAATCTAATTTATAAGTCAGGGTTCATTGGCTGTTCAATAATGTAACTTCCAGAGTGTGTTTCATCCAGCTGCCGTCTTCATTCTCAGGTCTTCAGGCTGGTGAAAACACCCTAAATGTCCTCTGCGCTCTGCGGGCTGCTCAGACTCTCGTCTCCGGCCGCTTCACTGATTTCTCCCAGCCGGACGCTCAAGCCGCTGTGCTGTCAAACTATGTCGATTTTCTGACAACACCCGGGACACACAACGATACCTATGCTGAATCCTTCCACCGCTCGTTCTTTGCCGACTGGCAGGACACAAGTCCGTCCTCCCCCGGTCAGGTAAAAGAGGCTCCCCTGTTGGCACAGTCAAGTTCTGTGTTTCCATAAAAATCCCTTCTGTCATTTTAAGGTCCTGAAGTTTGCAGAAAAACGTTCCAGGCAGAAGTTGAGCTCCTCTCACCCTGACAGCCAGCTGGATGCCATCGGATGCCTGACCACCATCCTCCCTTTTATTCTGTTGTCGGCCTCAGCCAATGAGGAACAAGCTGTGTGTGTCCTGTGATCATTACCAGCTCTTTGCTTATTTTTATTAGTGGATGCCATGGTGATCTTTGACCTCATGCTCATGCAGGTGTCTTCAGCTGTGGAGTTTGTGAAGCTCACTCACCCCCACCCAAATGTTCCAGAGTATGTAGAGCTTTACAGCCGGGCACTGCACGCCGTACTGGGTGGGGCCAGTGTTCGCCAGCAGGCCGAGCACGCTCTGAGGAGGCTGCACGTCTGGGATGTCTGCCAGAGTTACAGCCGCAGGGCAGCCAGGTACGACCAGGTTGAGCCCCTCATCACAACAGCAGCCTTTAGGGTCTTCAACTCATCCTCAAATTGTGTGTTTCAGATTTGCAGTTTCCTCAGAGAAGCGGCTGAAGGTTCATCAGAGCGCTGTGAGCTACCTCGGTCTGGCCTGCTACACCAAAGGTTCTGATCAATGCCAGAGCGTTCTGATTAACCTGCGAAAGGTGTTAACAAAATGAGATGTTGTGGATCCACAGGAGCACTATCAAGCTTGTTTTACCTTGCCTATGAGTTTCATGACAACCCCCGAGAAGGAATTCTGACCAACACCAACTGTGGAGGTTCGTACACAAGGAAACAAACAGGAATAGACTTTGAAAACATACATCATTGATATAAAAACAGGTTCATTTTGACCTTCTTCAGTAAAAGATCACACCTTTGCTAGCGGTGCAAATTAAAATGCTACAGTAGTTTAACTTCACTCTTAATATGGTCTGGTCTTGGTCTACCTTCATACTCCAGGCTACTCCCAGGGGTTGTCTGAATTCACTTCAGGAGTGTCCGTTTTTATCCATATTTGCACTTTCCTGCCTTTGTTCATCACAGGTGAGAATTGTAACCGTGGCGCAGCGCTGGGGGCCCTGCTAGGGGCCGGCGGCTCTTACAGTGAAGCTTTCATACCGCAGGAGTGGAAGGATAATCTGAGGGATGCCCAGGAAATCCTCCCTGACGTCCTTCAGGAGATGCAGTAAAGAGCAACAGCGACTCCCCGAGGAGAGGAGGAGAACTACATTTGGAGAATTCCCTTAAAATCTGTGGTTCTCACCAGCTGTCACTTTAAAGATAAATGCAATTATTTAAAAAAATGATTTTTGCCTTTGATTATTGTATTGATGTGTATTTAATTTAATAAACAATGAACACGCAGATTTCCAGATATTATTTTAGAATCATTTGAAAAAAAATGTTTTTTTAATCTAATATTCTTTAAAATATTCTGATGTTTTTTTCATTTTTTTTAATCAAAGTGAGAAATTCACCAAACAACATAACCAACTTTACCATATTGGCAAAATATTTATCATCGCAGCGATCAACTTAATCAGGATCTTGAGTTTCAGGTTCATAGGCTGAGAAACTCAACAAAATTTAGCAAAGTTCTGACTGGCGCACACATGAGTGACATCACAGTTCTCCACCTAGTCTAATGAAAAACAGAAAACCTGAATCTGCCCTCATAAAAACAGACTTAACTGTCAAAATCTGTCCCTTTTGCAGAGAACTGGCACCAGTGCTTGTAGCATTATTGTGTAGCACCACTAACGTGTGCCTGTGTCGATGTGTTTGTAATAGAGTAGAAGAGTTTTGTGTATTTTTAGTGTTTTTGACCTTTGATCAGTACAGAACAAACATGGCATCTTTCAGTAGAGGAACGAAGCGTCTCTTCTTCATAAAACTCTTCATCATTACCGTCCCAGTATGCTCTGGGTTTCCGGAAGGTCAGTATTTTCTTTTCTTTGTACTACCCTATTAAAGAAATTGTATTGACTTACATATTTCTGTCTGCTGAGCAGTTAACTTTTAAAACAACATGCAAACAATTTGTTAGCATAGCTATACTAATAGAAAAGTAGGTACAGGCTATTTTCCATACAAAATAATGGGATTAGCTTAGTCTTACATACTGAAAATTGTAGTTTTCCATAAGTACTGGCTAAGAGTGCCATTCAAAAAAGCCATCTGGTGGCCAATCCTGATATAAGAAAATGTTGGAAATCACTGAGAGACCTCACCGATACTTACAATCATCGGGAAAAAAAATAAATTAGGCTGGTATATTGTTTGTGCTCTTGTGCTGATGAGTATGATATAAAGTGATGATGTTGATGATGATGATGATGATAGCACCCTCTCAGCGAGGAGGGTGCGATATCACAGTTTCTTACAACACTGCCACCTAGAGGGCTAATCTAAACCATCACATCGCTGCCAGCTGTGTCCTGGTAAACTCATCAATAATCTGTGGATTCAATTACAAATAGTGTCGAAAAAAATGGTGACACAATGTCGAGTCACTCTTACTCAGCAAGTGATTGACGTCATTATTCTCTGTTATTTTGAAATAAAGCGGGAGTTTTTATGGAAAAACCCGAGGCCAACGTCTTCCTGCATCGCACTCGACGGGCTAATTTCCTGTTTGAGGAGTTAAAGGCCGGCAACCTCGAGCGGGAGTGTATAGAGGAGAAATGTTCCTACGAAGAGGCCAAGGAGATCTTTGCTTTGCCGCAGCAGCTGGAAAGTCCAAGCCAAGCTGTACAATTTATAACTGTCACATCTTTTCACTGACTTGTTTTCTTTTGACCCCTTTAGGAAGCATTTTGGAGGACCTACACAGGTAACTTATCCAATTAACATTAACAACAATATGTGATGGTCACCTGCGTTGATAAATTCTGGGATGCTTCCTGTTTGCAGCTGTGGATCAGTGCAAGTTATCTCCGTGTAAGAACGGAGCGACTTGCACTCGCCGATTTGAAACCTATGCCTGCAAATGTGCAAATGGTTTCCATGGACACAACTGTGACAAGGGTGTGTTGACATCTCTGGCACTGTCATCAAAGGAGAAAGAATAAAGAAATCGCTTTGTTGTGATAGCTCTGTGTCGGCCCCTTCGCAGTACGTCTGACCTCCAACGGTTGCCGCTACAGAAACGGGGGTTGCGAACATTTTTGCAGAGAGTTTCCAGATCGCTCTTACGTATGTTTCTGTGCTCCTGGATACAGACTGGACAAGGACAACAGCACCTGCCTCCCTCAAGGTAAATGAAGAAGATAGCAACAGAGCAGTGATTTTTGAAAAGTTATGCAAAAAGCAGAGAACATGAATCCATTATGTCAGTACTCTTCCAACACTGAACCAAACTGCAGCTTGTTTGTTCATCTTTCCGGCTCAGTTAAGGTTCCCTGTGGAAGGCTTCAGATCCTCTTCAGCCCCAGGGTCATTAATGGACTGATCTGCCCCAAAGGACACTGTCCCTGGCAGGTAAATTCTAAGCCAATGAACAGAATAAGAAAAACTTTGGAACTGAAGATGTCCAAGATGTACAGCATTGGAAGCAATGCTTTAATTCAACGTAGGGTTGATTGCCTGTAAATCTGTGTTGTTTCATCAAACTGACTCATCAGAAATAATATCCAACCTCTTTTATAAAAAAGTTGTGTTGAGGTGATAGAAATTGATCCACCAATAGATGACATGACCCTTATTGCTCAAGCTGCTGGAGTTGCATAAACCGTTGCTGGGAAATGGAATGTTTTTGTACAACCTCCTTTTCATTGCAATGATGATATTATCCCAGATAAGAAGAGGGGATTTCCGTCCAGATGTCTCACATGTGTGACTGAGACTGAGTTTAAACTTTGTCATGCTAACTTCCCATCCAGGCTATGCTAAGTGAAAATAACATCTATACCTGTGGTGCAATCATCCTGTCGGAGCAGTGGGTCTTGACTGCAGCTCACTGTGTTTGGAGAAAACCAGCTCATCTCTTCAACGTTACCGTAGGTAAGACACTAATGGTCTTCACCCATTCAATGGCTTATCAGATATTCCTCTTCATCATATGACCGTTCCTTTAAAATGTAACTTCAATGACAGCAGAACATCCTTTTCAAATGTTTCCTCTGAAGGTGAACATGATCGTGAAATATTTGAGAAGACTGAGCAGCATCGGCGAGTGATCAAAGTGTTGATCCACCCCGGCTATAACAAGACCAACTCCGACAAAGATCTAGCCATGCTGAAGCTTCATCGCCCAGTAAAACTGGGGCTTTACGTGGTTCCCATTTGCCTTCCTGCACAGAACAGCACAATCAGCCGAACGCTGGCGAACATCCGTCAATCCACGGTATCTGGTTGGGGCCGCCTGTCACGCTTTGGTCCCCCAGCAACGATCCTACAGAGGTTGACGCTACCAAGGGTCCCCCTGCAGGAGTGCCGCCTCCACACCAAGCTCAACATCACCAGGAACATGCTGTGTGCTGGGCTGAAGACTGGCGGAAGAGACGCCTGTGAAGGCGACAGTGGCGGCCCCCTGGTCACGTACTACAAGAAAACCTGGTTCCTGACAGGTGTGGTGAGCTGGGGCAAAGGGTGCGCAAATGAAAACCTGTACGGTGTTTACGTCAGAGTCACCAACTTCCTGGACTGGATTGGGAACATCATTGCCACCAATTAAAATTGTTTGAGATGGAAATTGTCAACCAAAACACTGAATTTAACAATTGTATTTGAAAAGTAGAGTAGAAACACAACTGTGTCATCTGCATAGAGGTGAAATGAGGACACATGTAGTTTAAATGGTCTTTAATATTAGCAGGCCAAGAAATGAAATGAAACCTTATCAGAACAGATTTCTGTTTCTTCTGTTTATTCAAGTCAATAATGTAACTCATCTTTTCTCACATTTAATAAATATTTTAATTTAAAAGTGATCTGATTTCTTTCAGACAAAAAGAGCATCTTGTGTAACACCATTCCTGTTCATATTTAAATTTGACTTAGAGTTAAATTTGGGTTTTTGAGCATAAATGCAGATGTTAGCCTCTGAGTAGCTGATATATAATTCACTTTAGCTTAAGAATCCAAATATTTAGCTACAAATTTCAGAAAAACAAATGTTTGCATGTAGGCCGCATGATTTCTACTCATGATCACGTGATCAGCAGAGTGGACAGTAAGAGACTTTGCACCATTGTGTCCACAAAGAAGAACAACGTGCAACCTTCTGATGAAACTATGTGGCTGAGAGTCTTCTTCACCCTCGTCTTCACCTTCACACATTGTCGGGCAGCATCAGGTGAGGACTGACGTGACACAGATGTAAATTCCAAGTTATTTTAGTTTATACCACAAAACCTGTGATTTGTTGGAGTTAAAAGAGCCACAGTGCTACCACACATATGACAGTAAGCTACTCCTTCTGGAGTTGTACAACCAAAACTGATTTTTTTAAAGAGAATAGCCCGAAGGTTTGTACTTCTGTCCACCCTTAAACATTCATTAGTTAAGTTTTCTATTTTTCACAAATGTGCACCAAAAAATGATTACTAAACTGCTGTTAGCATTAGCTAATACAAACATAAGAAATGGCGTTTGTAAACAGACCTTTGTTTAAAAAATAAATTGCCTTAAATTAGTTTTCGCTCCGGTTGAAGGGTCCAAGAGGAGGATTTGGGACTGATGTAACAGGACAAGATGGAACCTCAAAGTTCTGTTGATTTAGAATTGGCACTACAACTAGTTAGTCTGTTCCAGATATGGATGCTGAATCTCTGCCGAACCCTGAATCTCTGGTGAACTCATTTTTGGTTTTGTAGTGTTTCTGGATGCAGATAAAGCTCATGATGTCCTGGTTCGAACTCGGAGGTATAACAGCGGCTGGCTGGAGGAGCTCCAGAAGGGTGACCTGAAGCGAGAGTGCCTGGAAGAAATCTGCTCCTATGAGGAAGCTCGAGAGGTGTTTGAGCACACTAAAATCACGGTAGACCCCCCCACTTTTCTTATCATTGACAGTAAAATAAAATATACACTCTAAATGATACCTCTGTATTTCCTCAGGATGAATTCTGGAAAATCTACAATCGTGAGTAGCCAAACATTTGGCTCTGGAATTTTTTTTGATAAAAATCAACCAAATATTTTGCTGCTAAGTTATGCAAGACACAAATGTAGGTTGCATAGCTCAAACTTTAACAAATTATATACTTTTCAAGAGGTATCTACCTGAATCTGATGATTATTATGTTCATCATTTTTTAGGACCAAATAGCTGCAAATCCAACCCTTGTCTTAACGGGGGGAGCTGCTCTGCTGAGGGTTCGTCCTACACCTGCTTCTGCCTACCAGAGTTTAGCGGGGTCGACTGTGAACTGGGTGAGTACATCTGAGAAATGCTGCTAAAAGAAGTTAACTCTACAGAACATAATAACAGCCTTTGATGGCACACTCAGAATGGTGTGGAAGATATCCACTTCATTCATATTTATACTGTTCGTGCACCATCATAGAAGGTAGATACAATAGAGCTCACTGGCAGTTTTACTGAAGAGGCTGACGCTGCACTCACAACCCCTTTCTTCCTCTATTGGCCATGAACTGTTAGGTTTGGGTTTTTCCAGGACCTGAAAACAGGCAAAAAGCAGGCAGTTTTACCATCCAGAAACAACAACTCTCCGACCCTGGCAGGCAGGCGCTCCATCCTTAAAAAAGTTGCCTTAGGTAGATTGCCGACTGGAGCGTCTTCCTGCAGCACCAGCTGTAGCAAATTATCAGCTCCTCCACGCCCCCCTGTAAGAAACAAGCAGCACACAACCCGGAACCCTGGACCCCAACATGAACAACGGGATACAAATAATAGTTCACAGACAGTTGAGGTCTTTCCACCATTTTTCAAATGTTCTTGGTTCCCTGATGGAAGCTTGCGACACAGTTGGTATGACCTCAGTCTGTGTTTCAATTATGTTGTTGTTGCTCAGAATATCAGACTGCTCCGGACACGTGTCTGCTGGAGAACGGAGGCTGTGAACATTTCTGTCATGAAAATAGTGCAGGACGAAGAGGAAACTGTTCGTGCGCAGATGGGTATGACCTGGATGTTGATGGCTTGAGCTGCAAAGCAAAAGGTGGGAGAGTAATTTTACCAATTCTTACACTATATATGTAAAAGTTGTAAGATAAATATCTGTATTCAAACGTGAAACAGACTTTCTGGACTCCTCTGTTGTGGTAAACTTGTGGAAAACCAAATTGTAAGACAATGGTCTTAATTGAAACGGAAACGGAATACTGGGTGAAGGCGGTCCTCTGCCAACTGGATTGTGGCACTCCTAGGATCAGATTGTCAGAACAACCGATCCTCCAACAGGTGGACACCAATAAAGTACACTGTAAGGAACTATTAAGTTTCTTTCTTTCTTGTTTTCAGAGTCAGTGGCATGTGGCATGGTCTTGTCCACGCAGTTTGAGCACAATCAGCTTAACCCTCGTGCTCGAATTGTTGGGGGAAATGAGTGTCCCAAAGGTGAATGTCCCTGGCAGGTAAACAGAGTCCAGTCCTGTCATCAGATCCCGTGGTTTCTGGAACAGACCCCTCTGACAATACAGTTATTTGTTTGTAGGTTTTGCTGGTGTATAAAGGTAAAGGTTTTTGTGGAGGAGTGATCTATAAACCCACCTGGATCCTGACAGCCTCTCACTGTATGGCGGACATTGATGTTCAATTCTTGAAGGTGGTCGCAGGTATACATTTCAGATCCTGAGCCACAGATACTTGACAGACCCTCCTTCCGTTGTGGTCAAAAAAATCTGCATGCAAAACATTTACCCTTTCGAAGAAACATCATAAATCACCTTTTGCATCTTTTACTGTTTGTCAGGGGAACACAACACGGAGGTGGACGAGGGCACAGAACAGATCATCCAGGTCTCTGAGATCATCATGCACGAAAAGTACGTGCCGAGGACTGCTGACAACGACATTGCCCTTCTCCACCTGGCTGTGCCCATCACCTACACAACGTACGCCATCCCAGTCTGCCTGCCTACGCGTCCTCTGGCAGAACGTGAGCTGTGGGCGGTCAGCCTACACACAGTGAGCGGCTGGGGCAGGAGGAGTGAAAACGGGCCCACCTCGCACCTCCTGCGGCAGCTGAAAGTCCCAAGGATTCGGACACAGCAGTGTATAGAGGAGAGCGGTGTGGTCCTCACCCAAAACATGTTTTGTGCTGGGTACATCGAGGGCAGACAGGACTCGTGTAAAGGTGACAGTGGTGGACCCTTGGTGACAAAGTACAAGAAGACCGTCTTCTTGCTGGGGATTGTCAGCTGGGGTAAGGGCTGTGCCCAACCAGGAAACTACGGCATCTACACCCGAGTGGCCAACTACCTGGAGTGGATACACAACAGGACGGCAACTGTCAACCAGCCAACAAATAACACGGAAAATTTCACAACCTGAGGACCCAAGAGCACAGCAAATTAATGTAAATGTCCTTTTCTTGGAAAAGAAAAATCTTTGACACCCTTCCACTAGACTACACTTCCACCTGGGTAAAACTAGCAACTATGATAATTATTTTTGTGTCAACTCATAATTGAATAAAAGTTTGAGAAAAAAGTTTACTGTCTACATTTTTGACAATTTACGCACTCAAATGTTACATGCAGATTAAGCATTATTAAAAAGGTAAGACTAAGTATCTAAGCAGAGGCCCTAAATCTATATATTGATCATTGATTCATAATTTGCAAAGATGTCAAATACTGAATGAAAGCATAAATATGAACTTTTTGGTAGATAACAATGGTTTTCAAGAGTGGAACTCTATGACAATTCACCATAGCCAGTGTACTGCTGACACTTGATCACAGAGCTGAGGGAAATTCTGCAGGTAGCGTTTGAACACTTTAGAGCTGATAGCACTGCTTCGATCGCTTGGGCAACAGCAGATAATCGATTAGCTCAGAGTACATATAGGCCTGGCTAAAACCTGGCTCTCTGGTGGGTGGGCAGGGCCTAAAAATACATTCTTTCTTTTAAGAAGTGTCCTTTATTGGAGAATTTAGCTGAGAAGCAACATGTTGATTAGGATTTGCTGCACTGTTTGGATTCTCTTTTCCGCCACTGCTGCCGCTGCAGGTATGTTTATTTGCTTTAAACATTTTTATCATAAAGTCTTTTAGCTTCAGCTAAGATATACCCAGGCACACAAAAACTCATTGCTTATTTCAGTGTTTGTGGAAAGAGACGATGCTAGCACAGTTCTGCAGAGACGGCGGCGGGCAAACAGCGGCTTCCTGGAGGAGATGCAACAAGGAAACCTGAAGAGAGAATGCATCGAGGAGATCTGCAACTACGAAGAGGCTCGAGAAGTATTCGAGGACGATGCCCAGACGGTGAATTGGCACTAAAATTAGTATTAGTATAAGTATTAGTTTAGTAAATTTTTAATTTCTACAATTCTTTCAATGCATCAGCTTCGTGGGCCATTCTTAAACAAGTAAAATAAGGTGACACAATCTCTTTGTGATTAGCATCATAGCTATGTCCTAACATTTCTTTATTTGCTTGTAGAGAAAGTTCTGGGAGACATATAACCGTGAGTAATATCATTTATATTCATATGTATCCATGATTTGGATTCATCTTAAAACAATTTTTGTTTATTAAACTATAAATGAACAGTAATCATGCTGATTTTATGCTGATTTTCATCCTGAGTGCTGTGTCGCATTATTGTTTTTGAACATCCTGAAAAATAAAGAGCAAAAGTGCATATTTGTCTTTTTTCAGGTACTTTGTACCTCAGGCTAAGTTCCTATTTGCTTGGATATTGATTTATTAGAATCAGTTTTCTTTTTAGGCAAACATTATTGATCCTTATTTAAAGCAAAAAAATAATAAAATCATCCATTTCTGTCTGAAACAACTGATCCTGAATTCTTAATGATATGAGGAAATAAATGATGAATGATTTTTTGCTCAGGTCATGACCCCTGCTCAGTGATGCCATGTCAGAACAACGGTGTCTGCGTCTCCATGGGAAACACCTACCAATGTCACTGTCCTGAGGGGTTCGGAGGTCAACGCTGTGAGACAAGTAAGACAAACACTGAATCAGCTTTCATGTTTCACTGACAAAATCACCCAAACAAGAACATATTTGGATTTTATTTTACAAATGTGTGCTGGACTGTCTCTCCCCCTTTGTTTTCCTCAGAGGCAGAAGAATTCCTAAAATGTCTTTACCAAAATGGACAATGTCAACATTTCTGCGACGGCTCCGGAGCAAGCCGCAAATGTTTCTGTGCCCACGGATACACGCTGGCATCAGACGGACGACAGTGTATCGCCGAGGGTACAACTATGATAGTTACTCATTTTAACCACTGATGCACCTTTAGATTTGCATTTTTAGATATCAAAATATGATAATTGGTGATCAAACAAGGGGCGATTCAGTGTGCAGCTAAATGTGTTTCACTTGTTTAAAATCTCTCAGTTGACTTCTGACAGTTGCATCCTTTGTTGTAGTGGAGTTTCCCTGTGGTCAGCTGCCCCCACCTGAAACAGGACCAGACCAGACTGTAGTGGGTCAGACCAGGATGGTCGGGGCAAACCACTGTCCTAAAGGAGAGTGTCCGTGGCAGGTGAGCACCGGAGTTTACAGTCACCGATGGAGAATAAAACTGTTGATCGCAGTCTATCTGCTGCTTAGGTCCTGGTGCAGTTACACGGACAGAGTCACTGTGGCGGGGTGCTAATCAGGCCTGACTGGGTCATAACCGCTGCCCACTGTGTTACTGGGAAACAACCCCAACACCTATCAGTGGTAGCAGGTAATCGAAGTCTTGAGTTAGAATTTTTATTTTTCCACTAAAATTTCGACCAATGTTCTGTGATTTGGTTCTGTAAAGTTGTAAAAAAGCTTTATTCTGTTACCAGGGGAACATAACTTGGACAATGATGATGGAACAGAACAGAAAATCCCTGTTGCTAGGGTATTTGCACACGAAGGCTACGTCTCAGAGACGGGTGACAAAGATATCGCCTTGCTCCATCTGAATGCATCAGTTACCCTGAACCGTGGCGTCATCCCCGTATGCCTCCCAACCAAAGACCTGGCCGAGCGGGAACTGCTGATGACTCGCTATCACACCGTATCCGGGTGGGGCAAGAGGACCAATGGAGGCAACGAGGATCACGGCGTGGTTAACACCGTGCCTGTGTCGCCATTCCTCCGCAAATTTTCTGTCCCCATTATCCCCAACCCTCAGTGCTCCCACAGAAGCCAGTTCAACTTCACTGACAACATGTTGTGCGCCGGGTATCTGGAGGGGAACCAGCAGAGTTGCCGTGGAGATGATGGGAGCCCACTGGTCACTCTGTATGGCTCCACTCACTTCCTGATAGGAGTGGTGGGATGGGGACGGGGATGTCCAAACCCAGGATATTACGGGGTTTACACCAACATGGGCAATTTTGTGGATTGGGCGAATGGCATCATGATGGCAGCCAATAAAAAATCAACATAGATAGCTGTAGCGGTGACTTCTATGAAGCTAGAACAGAATATTTTTGAAGCAGACAGAAATTCAGGAACATTGAAACTAAAAGTTTTATCTCAAATGAGTCAATAAATGTGATTTTTTTGAAAAATTAAGATGATGACTTTTTTTTGTGAAGTTCCGTTCATAAAAGTGTTTTTCATTCTCAAACTAATTAAATTAAAATGCAGAATTGAATACAATTAGAATATTATTTAGGATATAAATTAATTTCTTTTTAAAACACCAACTTTGCTGTGTTAAGCTGACTGTGAATCAAACAGTTAAAGAATTTCAGCTCTGAAATTTACCGTCAGTCATGAAGTCGCGACAGTTACGTAAACCAACATCTTTTTTTTCCATTTTGAACTCAGAATTCCTTCTTCTCTCTTGTATCAACATGTGCAAGGAACATGAACATATAACACTGAACATCTGGGCCCGTGGAAGAGAGTAATGGGGAAAAGTAAAAGGGAGCCAACTGTGGCTACACGTCCAAAGTACATGCCAAGAGTTTAAAACAAGACTAGTGTGTCTGTCTCAGTTGTTGTTTCGTATCAAACTGTTTTAGATGGATGTAATTATTATAAGCAATTATGACATTCATGCGTAATTCTTTTTCATTTTAAGTTTAAGAACAGAACAAGAACATGTGTGGTTTCCATCTGGCATGTTAACATAGCGATAGCAGCATTGGCTAATAGAGAATGTCACCCTCATCTGGAAGAGGAGTTTGTTCAGAATGCGCTACATAGCATAAGTCAATTGATTCAACTAACGTTAACTTTTAGAGTCCTGTAGCATCAGTTCATTTACCCGCAGAAGCTGAGCATCCATTCACTTGGGATGAACCGCACAGAACGTGCTTTGATACTCGATGGTCATTGGATAAATGCTTTGATTTTGTCCCTCGGTGTTCTTGGGGATGAGTGGAGCAGTGGGCCAGCCTCGGATGGCCTGGAAGCTGGGCTAACGCATGATGATTGGAGGATCAGTTGAAAGGCTGAATCCCTTCTTGATTGACAGCTATTTTGACATAGACACTGGCAAGTCATCATTAGGAGCTCAGTCCCATCATGGATTTTGCGAGTAAAGTCAAAAGAAAGACAGGAAGTCTGGTGAAATTGTTAATTTCTGACCCTATAAATAAAACACAGTGGTCATATTTTCTTGCTTCAGTTTAACATCATTTCAAAAATTTCCCTGTTGGAGTTTAACATTGTTTCTTTAGTTTGTCCAATTATTTTAGCTATTGGCCAAGACTCCCAACTGCCCCTGTTTGAAAGACAACCAGCTGCCACTGGCACCAATGTTCCTGGTACTCAAAAGAAAGATACAAGAACCAGGTTTTGTACTCACTGCTGATACTGGTGAACATGCTGATGGTGGAATTGTAGCTCATGCACGCTGTACAGAATGTGCATGTTGACAGAAGCATAGTTACAACTGAAACACCCCATAATTCCCAGACCTTGAATGGTGCATCTAACACTGGATCACACAGCAGTTGAAATGAAAACCAGATGTTTTCCTTGTAGCTTTTCTCAAAACCTTCATCAGGGAGAACCCCACGACCCAGCGTAAACCCAGTGTGACCTGGACTCTGCTTGACCCCTGATGCTGTGCTGTAGTATCTGGTACCAAAACATTAGCGTCAGTGTCCTGTCAGTTTTGAGGGGTGGCCAAAAGAAGCCCCCAGAAGAGCTACATTTTCTCCTCTGATAGCCATCCCTCACAGTTGTTCCTTCTCCAACTCACTCAAATCCTTACACCTGTCCACTTTTGCTGCTTCTACCACCTCAACTTTTAAGACAAAATGACTGAAATAAGACTTTGTAACTAATCTGTTTTCAAATTATCACATAAAACTGAATAAATAAGCTGTAAAAACTGTTGATCTTCACATTTGTCCTCAACTCTCTGAACCAAAACAAAATTAATGATACAAATACTTCATCCTGTTGGTATTTTCTTTCCAGCAATGCACTCTGGGATGTCAGAAGATAAGCCACGCCCCTTACGATCAGTGCGCAGACAGCCTCCCCCCACCTCTCTCTCTCTGACCAGTCGTTGCCCTCTCCACCCCTCCTCTCTCCATCCCACACAGTCAGGATCCAACAGTTCCATTCAGCACACTAAGGTCCACTTCCAGCGGATCGAACCATCCACGAGGGACCATGTTTTGGTTACATCGACTGTCCCTGGGCTTCCTGCTCATCAACCTGGCCACCGCTCACATAGGTACGTTGGCTAAAATTCTTAAGTTTTTGAGGTGGAGATGGAGTGTAAAGCAAAGGAGGAAATGTAGGTTGAAAGTGTTCTGAGTGGTTTGTGAATGATTGATGGTCAGCAGGTAACACTTGATCCGCCCCCATATTTTTGTTTACCATCAGGATTTTTATTGACACCTAAAAATCTTACATTTGACCACAGGCTAATGTGAATGAAAGCCCAATTGCGGCTTGTGAATTCTTGTTTTTTCTCCCAATTTTGAAGAAACGTGATATTTACTAAAATAAACCTCTTTAATCATCACACTGCTGAAAATGCTGCTAGCAGTATGGCTAATTATAGCATGTACTTACCCCTGAGATCTAAGGGTTACAGTAAAGTGAAAAGGGTAAGTGTTCAAATTTACATTTATTTTAAAGTATTGAGTATTCACAGGCCTGAATTCAATCAAATTACAGCCACTTCATTTTGGTCTATAAACCAAGTGTGAATAACAGTATTTTAGTTATTTTATTTTAGTTGTTATCTTAAATTCTAATGGACAGTAGTCAATTACTTAAACTTTAATTTAGTTTTACTAAAAATTAATCAAGTATTTGTAGTGTGTAATCCAACCGGAGAAGCTAGGTGGCTAAAGCTAACCAAATGTTTGCTGTGACTGAAAAAAATGATGTTTCTGTTGTTCTTCATAGCCTTTCTGGACAAAACGGGGGCCAGTCAGTTGCTGAGCCGGCAACGGCGAGCTAACAGCCTTTTCGAAGAGTTGAAACAAGGCAATATGGAGAGAGAGTGCAACGAGGAGCAGTGCAGCAAGGAGGAGGCGCGGGAGATTTTCGAAGACGACGATAAAACCGTACAGACAAACCTACATCGACACGCCACTATCAAACAAATCCATCATCAGAACTCTAAAAGAAGCAACATTAATACTGCACACTAGGTTGCTAACTCAGGTTAGCTGTCTGCAACATATACTGTATGTTGAAATCCATGGCAACCTTATAATATAATGTTCATGACTCAGACAAAATGTGTAACAATTAAAACATCCAAATTCAGCTGTTAAAAAAATGCATTTTCAGATTTTCAGATTTTAAAGGTTTAAAACTTTTTAATTCTGTTTTTACAGAATGAATTTTGGGCCATATATTATGGTAGGTTATTTCAGGCTGTTTTGTCAAAACAACTGAAATCTAAAAATGGCTGCAAACACGTTCCATCAAAACGTCATTTTTTAATTTTTATTTTTTAGATGGTGATGCATGTAAATCTACGCCCTGTGTAAATAAAGGGCGTTGCAAAGACGGAATTGGCAGCTACACGTGCTTCTGCCTCTCTGGCTACCAAGGCTTCAACTGTGAAATCGGTAAACAATGTGGAAAATGTAGACAAATGCTGTTTTTGGTCTTTTTTTAAAGGTGATTTCAAAAAGCCGTTCCAATCAGTTTTGATAGCAGCCAGTACTGTGACCAGTCTAAACAACCACTGTTGTCTTCTGTGTATCTGCAGTTATTCCACAGCTCTGCGAGAATGAAAACGGTGGATGTGAACACTTTTGTAAAGTGGTTCGGGGTAACGTTCAATGCTCTTGTGCTGACGGATACGAACTGGCACCGGACGATAAATCCTGCCAATCCAACGGTGAGAGGAAAAAGCTGAGACAACGTGACTGGCCCAAAAGAAAAATCAAAGAGAATCCTTCAAACCTGATGTAAACTCTTGCAGAGACTTTCAGGTGCGGTGGAATAATCACTGAAAACGTCAGAACTATTTTACGGTACCGGCCGAATACCAACACCAACGGTACGAAGTCGGACAACAGCAGCTCCACCAACTCCACTGAACAGGAGGATGAAGAGTTCAGCAGTGGCACCAGCCAGAGGAAGGCTCACGATGCCTCAGACCACGAAATGTCGACGATGACCCGTATTGTCAATGGCGAGGACTGTCCACCTGGAGAGTGTCCATGGCAGGTAACCATCCCTTAGATTACCTCCAAACATTGTTTGTGTCTTTTTTCCAGTACAATTTGCAGCCGTGACATTTGATTATACTGTCCCATCTGGACCTCACAGGCCGTCCTCCTGAATGAGGAACACCGTTGGTTCTGTGGGGGAACTATCCTCAACGAATACATTATCCTGACTGCCGCCCACTGCATGAATGAGACACGCTACTTCTACATCAGACTGGGTAAAGATATTCTAGCTTGGACACACATACACACACACACACACAGCTCGCAACCCTATATTTTCTGTATATTTCTGAATCCCGCCATTGACAATGTTTTCCCAGGTGAGTCTGACATGCTGGAGAACGAGGGCACTGAAGCTATGCATGAAGTGGAAACTATATTGGCCCACTACAATTACAAACGAAACACCTACCACAACGACATCGCGCTCATCAAACTGACCAAGCCCATCAAGTACTCAAGGTTCATCCTGCCAGCCTGCATACCAGAGCAGGAGTTTGCTGAATCGGTGAATCCATCAAACATCGTCACAGTTCACAAATGACAAGTTTAATCTCAGCTTTCAGACAGCACATCTTAGCTCACACCAGCTGCATTTCTAAATGTAAAGTGTTCTCTCACAGGTTCTGATGCAGCAATCCGACGGCATGATCAGCGGCTTCGGTCGCCTTGGTGGAAACAGGCAAACATCCCCCATCCTGAAGCGCCTTACTATTCCTTTTGTGGAACGGCGAACCTGCATGGAATCCACTACCCTGCGCATCTCTGCCCGTATGTTCTGCGCCGGCTACGATGAGATAGCAAAGGACGCCTGTCAGGGGGACAGCGGAGGGCCGCATGTGACGCGCTACCGCAGCACTTACTTTATCACCGGAATTGTGAGCTGGGGCGAGGGCTGTGCGCAAAAGGGCAAATACGGTGTCTACACACAGGTGTCCAAGTACATCCGTTGGATCCGCGACGGCATTAACACGCTGATTCCCAAAGGACAGAGCACCAGACTGAAGAGGCACTACGGCCCCATCAGACGCATCGTTGGCTAGGTATAAAAAAGATCAACCAAACAGTCCACTTAAGGTTTAAATTCAAAATCAGCCACAGAAACCATAGAAGATTACAATTCAACTCATGCTGCTCAGCTAGTGAGTTCCTCAGAGTCCTATTCCGGGTCCTCCAATTCTTGATAAGGGCGATCAGAAAATGCAGGCGCGTTATCAGACGACGCCAATCGTTTCATTGTAAAACATCAACATCTGTGATGTAAAAGAACTTGATTTGCTCTCTTCTCTGGATTAAACCCGTGTAACCCAAGTGATGAGTTGTTTTCATGTATTTTTGATCAAGAATTGGCATTTTGTGCGAATCAGAAAAACAACTGTTGATGTATATATTTTTGTGTGCATAAAATAAAATGATTATCTATCCTCTTTTATCCTTTATTCTCCTCCGAATAAACAGTAGTGGTGACTTTTGTCTTGTTTTTAAAAAATGCTTCCGGGTCAGAGTTATTCTGGGATGGTGGCTGCAGACACATTCGGAGCCTTCAGTGGTCTCGTTCTTTGTTGTTTTAGTGACTCGATACCTCTGTACCTTTGTCCATGTTTGTCTCGAATAAAGAAACTAAATATTTGTGTTTCAGAGGTCGGACAGTCTGCTTGCTTTGGTGATTGTGGACAGACCAGAGTCCAGCACAAGAGAAACACTCTCTAAACAAACAACTGATTAATCGGAACTCTTTACAGCAACAAATTTGGAAATTGCATTTGAATTTAGGAAATAAGTTCGATTGTAGAAATGTGAGGTTGTTGGCTAAGAGGCTACGACAACGAGCCTCACAATAAAAACTGCTTCAAAAGTCAATGTTGAGGTTTTCAGTCACCAAAGTCATTATTGATTTTTATTAAGGGTGACTTGGATTTTACTGTAAAATCCTGTCATGTTTTGGTTTGTAACAAAAGGCTTGACTCAACTGAACTGTGCACACGCTCACGCTCACAGAGAAGCCAGTGACATGGCGGTCACCATCATGTCCGCTCCAGCTCGAGTGTGTGTCCTGCATCTCTGCCTCCTCGGTGGCCTCTTGCAGGTCCTCGTCCAGGGAGAAGGTAAAACGCCTGACATTTTTTCCTCCTTGTTTCTTTTCTCAGGTTTTTGACTATCAGCTGACATCAGAATATAACAATTGTTCAGCAACAGTCTTATTTCATTGCGAAGATAAGATAAACTAAATTATGTGACAATGTAGATAGATACTTTATTGTCAATTCACTCCATGTTTTGAACATACAGAAGAACCGAAATACTGTTTCTCTTCTCTCTAGCTTATCGTGCTGTAATGTAAAATTAAAAATGAATAGAATAACATAACAATATAAATAAGGCAAAAAAGGGGGTAAAATAAGGTGCCAAAGATGCTTTTAAATTGATAAAATTTGTAAAAATGTACCATTTATTATAAATCTTTGCTTAATGGCTGGTTTCCTCAGATGCTGCTAGATTAGAACAGGGTAATTTACAGTATTTGACTGTATTCATAATTAATGTGGCCAGAAATAAACACGTGAGCAACCTAAATTTATTGTCAAATTATTACAACTACCATAATTTTGGATATACATTTCTAGAGATATTAAATCATTTTGTATGGGACAAGGTCAGTCAGAGCTAGCAGCAACTACCAGAACAATGATGACAGGAACTCGAGACAGTAATTCGTTTTTTTTAGCTTTTTCAAATCATTCTATTTGTTTATTTATTTAGTTTTTTGTTTGTTAAAAGTCCTTATTTTAATATGATAGAGGCAGTTATTATTTGAAGATTATACTACATCGATTTTTGGGTATTTAGAAAACAAGGTCTTTATTGTATTTTACAATTATTTTGAGATAATTAAAATACAGATGTGACATTATTGTTTTGGTATAATAACAGGTTATTTAGATGTAGCTAAAAGTCTTTTGAAGTATTAAGTTGAGCTATTTGGTCATTTATGCACAGCAGGCCATTGTTTGGTGATGAATCCCATTAAATGAAGGCAGTTACTTCGTTGATTAGGGCTTTTTCTGATATATATATAAATATTTGTAGGACAATAATGTCTTGAACTGTTTGCAGTGTTTTGGGGGCCACAGACCAGCAATGTGTTTTTGCGATCCAAGCGGGCGAACATGTACCTGATTGAGGAGATCCTGCAGGGGAACCTGGAGCGAGAGTGCTACGAGGAGCTGTGTACCTATGAGGAGGCTCGCGAGTACTTCGAGAACACCAAGAACACGGTCGGATTTCATCAACTGTTTTGGCATCAAGTTTATGATGCCCACCCTAAAGCCCTAAAATCTTGTTTTGCTTTTCAACAGGAAGTCTTCTGGGCAGGTTACCATGGTGAGACTTCCTCCTTCCCCAAATATATAATGATAAACTGATAAGTTGACGTTTGGGATCTGGTCTGTTCCCGAAAGATGGGAACCAGTGCGAGCCGAATCCCTGTCTCCACGGAGGAAACTGCACCGACAAGAGAGGGGCGTTCAACTGCTCCTGTGTTGCCCCCTACTATGGAAAAACCTGTGAGCTGGGAGCTAGAAGACAGATAACTGAATTACAATCCAGCAGATCAGGCAAGGGGATCTGTTGGCTCCACCCAGAAAATGGCTACTCAGCAAAAATCATCATTCATGTGGCATCTTTAATTTCTGTGACATCACTTCCCCATTTGTACCTGCTGCATCTCTTTCAGAGTATTCCCAGTGTCCCACCGATGGTCCCACAGCCTGTCAGCAGTTTTGCACCACCCTCTACCACACCTTCAGGTGCTCCTGTATGCCAGGATTCAAACTACAGAGCGACAAACGGAGCTGCCACCCCGAAGGTCTGATTCACCAATATTCAACGACTGATCCGTCTGTTCAGACTGGCTAAAAAAATCCACTACTGTTCCCTCAGTGGAGTTTCCCTGCGGACAACTTCCTAAAACCTCCAACAGGTCCACATTACTATGTCTCCATGGAAACTGTCCCTGGCAGGTAAGAAACTGGATATCAATTGTATATTTGTATGGAAATAGTTACATATTAGATATAGGCTCCATATTAATACAGATGCTTCAGTGTGTATTGTGGGTGCTGGCGAATCATTCAGGTGTGTAACCTGCCTTCGCCCACATGCTCAGGAATAGGCTCCACCCCCCTCCCTGTGACCCTGGAAGGGATGAAGCAATAGTGGTCTGATGTGTAGATTATTTATTCATAAGGATATTGGCAAGAGTTGCAAATAATATTTAAATATATCATCATTCAGCATACAGATAATATCTCTCCTTCCTCCTGCCATCTTGACACTTGTGCTCCTTAGAAGATAAAGATTGATTGAAGGAATTAAAATTTTTTTTAAAAATAATGTCACCAAGAGCTACTTTTAGTCTTAGGATTCTTTGTGAATATGGGTCCAGGATGTTCTGAGCCTTGTGGCCTTGTCTGCAGGTGAAAGTGGTGAATAGCAGAGGGGTGGAGCTGTGCGGAGGTGTTCTCATGGCTCAGTCCGCTGTTCTAACTGGTGCTAGCTGTCTCCATCAGCTCAATGACGTCCCGCCACAGGACCTTTACGTGGTTCCTGGTACTGAGATTCATTCACCAAATTCTCATTTTACTCATCCTGAAGGTTTCTGTGAGCTGTTTGTTTCTGCCACATTGTTTTTATCATGCTAGGCAACCAGAAGAGGTACCTGCCCGTCCAAACTGTGCATCTCCACCCTCGTTTCCGCAGAGGACATCCCGACAATGACCTCGCCTTCCTAATACTGGTGCACCCTTTGAAGTTTAGCCACGCCCTAATCCACCTCTGCCTGCCCCCAAAGGACTTTTGTGAAAAAATTCTGATGCATTCTGGGACAAAGGGATTCACCAAAAGACATGGGGGCGGTCAGACCCAGGAACTAGCGTACATGACATTGGACCAGTGCCGCAATCAGATGAACGTCTCGCATCGGCTCAGCAACAAAATGTTCTGCATGAGGCGTACCGATGCCACGAGGAGGCCGAGCTACCCGAGCGGAGATGGATTTTCCAGGCCGGAAGCAGGAAACAATTCCAGAGTTCAGAATTCAGCGACCAACTCGAGGCAGTGCGGCCGTCTACTGCCTGGGACACCTGTTGCCACTGTCGACCATGGAACAGTGTACCTGACAGGGCTCCTAAAGTCAGCGTACTCTGACTGCGATGACGGGATGGTGTTCACCAAAATATCCCGCTACCAAAGCTGGATAAATATGTTGATGGAAGAACTTGATAATGACATGGTCCCCCAGAACATTCAGTTCCCCAGTCCTTACTAACACCCCCTGCTGCAATTAATACAATGTTTTTCAACCAAATTTTGAACCAAAAATATCATTTCCAAATCTGAATTCTGTCCTACCTTATTAAATACATTAATCTTTTTACTGTACTAACAATGAATGCTAATGTTTATCTTTTCAATCTGTAAGAAACTAAAATAGTCATTTTTACTGTCAGTCTGTATTTAAACCATATCACATAAGATTAAACTGCAGAACATCTCTCAGTAACAACAAAAGGTAAAATATCCAATACCCACAATGCACCATCAAACCTCCAGCTGTCAAAAATGATTTCTGTATGAAAATAATCATTTCATCACACATCGAAAAAGTATTTTATTCAACGTTTTCAGGGTAAAAAAATTATTTTTAAAAATAAATTGGAAAATTGGAAACATCATAGCCAGAGGGAATTGTGGGTACTGTAGTTTAGGACACTAGAGATAGTGGAGGGAACGGATTCTGTTTACTGACCACGAGCTTCTGGTGTTGGTGGGAGATGTAACCTTTGATGTGACCCTGCAATAAAAGAAAAGCACTCAAACTAATGCATTCACACTTCAGACGCTCCCTTTATTGCACGAATGAGCTCACCATGTAAATGAGATTGGCCAGGATGCACTGCACCTCGTCCAAGTCTACGTCCTCCACCTGCATCATATTCAAAGCCACCAGAAAGGCATCTAGGGGGAGCTGGTGAGTCCTGAGCAGCAGATACCTGCAGCAAAGGCCATCAATTAATGTAAAGTTCAGGTAAAACACACAAACTATCGACTGAAATCGAGGTAACAATGGTTATGATTTACAATCATACAATATGAGAGACAGAAAAACCATTAAATAATTTATGATGTGGCGGATGCTGACCTCACATCAGGGCAATGTCCCTCGAAAGCGAACTAATAATGATTTCACTAATAATGAAATTCTAATGTCAGGCTCTGGCTGTAGATCAAGTGGTAGCCAGCAGAAGGTGCCGCCACCGAGCTAAACTCACACTTTCTTGAACAGGTTCCTGTAGGTGATGATCTTGAGCTTCTCCAGGATGAGGAAGATCCCACATCGGATGAAGAACGTCTCGTGTTTGACTAAGGCCTCATTCAGAAGCAGCAGATTCCCCTCACTGACACATAATCAACCTGTGAGTACGCCGGCAGCGCTGATGTCAATATCTAAGATGTCATCCCAATCATTCGATTACCTCACTCCTTTAGTCACATCGGCAAACTGCAATAGATCATATTTTCTCAGGAGCTGGTGGGTCGGCATGTGACCCTGAAAAAAAGAGCAACATTATGGTTTTTTAAGAGTTAGAGCTGAATTGTGGTTTGTCATTTTTCTGCCAATTTTAGTTTCTGACCAGCAGCATCTTCACGGGCAGCAGGTAGATGAGAATCATCCTCTTGTTCTTCTGACTGGAGCGATGACAGTGATGGAAAGAGTACGACAGGAAGTCCTCCGCTGCAAAGACAAAAACAGACAATCATAAAATCCTGATCATCTGCTTTAGGCTCATTGATTGAATCACTTGATGCTGAAGGAAGCTTATGCTCTACAGTTTAAAGTGTTTGGTTGTGTAAACTAAATGCTTCAGCTGCTGCTTTGTTGCTTTGAATTGACTCTTCTTCATATCTTTAACATTAAAATGTGAATTAAATTGCAGCTAAAATAAAAATGATTCGAGGCTAAATACCCAGTTTGAAGTCGCTGTCGAACATGGCTTTGCGGCCCACGTAGTATTTATACGTGACCTTCTGCGCTTGACTGTAGTCGTTCTTCAGGTTGGAGCTGTCAATGGCTCTGATCAGAGGTTTACACAAGTGCAGCTTATTGATCTGATTTAAAATAAATAGGGGAAAAAAACAACCGATTAAACGTTCACTTTAGATTATAAGTGACATTGTTTAGAATCATTTTGATTCTCTGTGACTCTTAGTTCTTATAATGGCATCACTGCAGAACTAATTTCATAGATCAATTCTGATAGCAATGTTCAATGGTTTACTGTGCACATGACAGTCTCAATGCATCATCTGTTTGGACCTTAAAGTAGATCTTAAAGAGCTGGTTGCTGAGGAACATCATTCCCCACTTCTTTGAGTCCTCAATCCCGGCACGGCTGTTGATAAAAATCAAATAAAACGTTTACCGAAAGTCCGGAAAATCCATAATCCATCATCTATGTGCAGAAATATGTTGAAATAATTGTTAAAAGGAAACTGTTAAAAGGTATCTTTGTCAAGACTCACTTGTCGCTGGCACATATTCTGAAGCAGCTCATGAGATGCTCTGCTGCTTTCTCCAACATCTCACTCGGTTGACCTTTACTCTTCTTCTGCAGCTGTTGTTCAGCCTGGACACATGCACACACTCATTTATAAGAACTCAACAGAATACTCACTCTTATGACAGTTCAGATTCTTACATTGTTGGCAAATATCCTAAGATCCAGAGCAACAGCAAACATCACTGGCAGAGCCCTGCAAACAAACAAACAAACAAACACACACAGATATACAACAATTCCAACATTAGCGTGGCCACTTGTTGCCAAAATTAATTACAAGCAAGTTTCATCCTCACCAGTTCTCCTCTTTCTGAGCCTGGAAAGCTCTCAGGAAGGATGTGAGAGGTCAAGGATTGACACCGATTAATTATTATTTACTTTGGCATCACTGAGTGCATCATAAAGGATCATAAAGGATATTGGACTACGAGCGTCTGAAACTTGTAGGCTTCAACAAAGTCGTGATTCGCCACTGCGTATGTACACCTGTAGCATACAGAGATCAAACAGACCAGTCGTTATGGTTACAAGTACTTAATATTACCCTGGGCTCCGAATAGACCCGAGCTATTTCTGAGAAAACAGAATCCAGATTCCTGAGGATTAGTAGTGGCTGCTCGCTTTCCCTACCTAAGGTGAGCTGCGACCATCTCATCGTACGGTGGCTCTAAAAGCTGCTGACATTTTTCTTCTGGGTTGGCCAGCTGAAACACACAAAGACCAATCAGACCATGTGTCAGCAACACAATACAATGGCATGAACACATTTTCTTGTGTAGTTTTTCTGCTTCTCTCCCCCACCTCCCCATCCATCTCCAGGCATAGCTTTGCATTAACCTGCTGACCTATGACCCCGCTGACCCACTCAACCCTTACACTGACAGCTTGTTGTAATTAATGGACGTGCATGATCTCTGCCTATTCTCTCCTCTGCCTGTCCTCCTCCCCCTTCTCCTCTCTCTCTACCTATCCGGCCATCAGCAAGACGGTCCCCCTACATGAGCCTGGTCCTGCTCAAGGTTTCTTCCTTTTAAAGGGGAGTTTTTCTCCACTGTTGCTTGTTGGGGGTCATGCCCTGGGATTCTATAAAGTGCCTGGAAACAATTTTAATTGTTACAGACGCTATATAAATAAAGGCCTATTGGTTGGTTGGTTGATTTATTGATACTCCTCACAGCAGTCTTGTGTGGGCAGAAGCTCACCTGCAGCCGGGGATTGGCAACATGTGGGTGTTTGAAGGAAAGCAGCTCTGCACAGAATGAACCCTCATGATTATCAATGGATTCAGAAACCTGTCAGAAGAAAACAACAATGAGGAAGGATCACGACAAGGATTCCAACAGACGTAGAGAAACAGAAGGTGCAGCATCTCACCTGCTGCAGATACTGGTTGATCGTGATGTGGGCCATGATGATACTTTAGAAGTGAATGGAAAACAAAGGTGAGGTTATTTACAGTTTCTTCCCATTTTTACACTTTTTATTGAGTAAGCCGCTGTGGAATAATTCAGGTCTGGGGGGCTCGGTAAGAACGCATTAACAAGAGGACCCAATGCGGTTTTTTTTTAAGGTCATACTCATAAGGTTGGGCAGGACAATTAAGGTTGTTACAGGAAAATGATAGTAGTCTTAAGGCTGAGATAAGGTGATATCGGATTTTTGGTGATATCGGAGGTACAAGATAGAGAGTAGTAGCGAAAAATGAGGTGACAGAGGTGACATAGTGGAAAGGGGATTCATGATTTCAGCCCTGTAATCTTTAAAGATCAATGGACTAAGCCTCTCAGACCAGTTGATCGTCATGTTTGCTGTTTAACACACACGTCTTTTTCAGGCAGGGCTGCCGGACCTCTACCTGTAGGGCTTTCCTACATAGTGATCAAAAGAGTATAAATAATCAATGTATTTCGCCGAGATAGATAAAGTGATCTACACTTTTAGCATGGTTTTATTTTCCTTAACTCACTTTGCGAAACAAACAGGAGCATCAACTCGCATAAATAACGCACTGCTTCATTTCGATGTTATATTTCCAGTTAGAACACTTTTAAATCGCCATTTTTATGCGTCATTGCTGGAAAGAAATAATTTGCAAATAATGGGAAAATAATGCCAAAAATACCTTGAATAAGGTGTTTTTTTACTCCAGTCAATCAGTCCGGCATCATCCAGGAAATCGGACCAGTATGGGCGATGAACAACATCCGGGTCATTATTTTAGCTTCCGGAACGTTTTCAGAATAAATACTTTAAAATGTTAATTTAAACCGTCGACATCTACACCTTTTCCCCGAAAATGCAACTTCTCAGATAAAGTATTGTAACATGTTTTACAATAGATTTGTGTTATATTAATAGTGCCTGCTTGCCCCCTTCATAATCGTGGGGATTGAGCATTTCAGTTGCCCGAAGACTGGAAAGCTTTGCCACTTGTGCACTTCGCTGTTGTTTAGACAGGCTTGCAGTTAAGGGTGATTTTTATGATCACCTGTTTTGATGTCTCTTTCGTGTACCTATTGTCCTGTAAAGTACTTTGTGAATAATTTGTGTTTCAATAAACATACTGTTGTTGTTAAACCTGACACTTGATAAATGGAATATTCTCAAACACCTCTCACCCTATAGTCATCCTCATCCCCAAGAAGTGCACAACCAAGGTACTCAACAAATTTAGACCTGTGACTCTCACCTCTCTTGTGATGAAGGCTATGGAGAGGATTGTTAAACAGCACATCATCAGCATAGCTAACTCGGACTGACCCTCTCCAATTTGCATACGCCATGAGCAAAGGCGTTGATGATGCCAAAATATTCATTCTGGACACAGCCAGAAACACTTGCTAACGTAGGAGACAGACGTATTGCCTACTCCAGGTGAAGGAGAAAGTGTATGTTGGAGTCTAGTTCACAAGTTAATAATAATAAGTGGTAATGATGGAGCATTAGGTTGACTGGAGAAACAGAACAGCAGGTGTGGTGATTGCTGCACTTCTGAACTGGTCGGCTTGTCTCTCTGTTACCAAAGCATATTGTGGCAGGAAAATGCTCAGTGTCGGATTTAAAAGGAGAAACTGTCACGTTATTTCAAAATATCGCATTGTTAGGATAAACTATCATGTTATACAGTATTAAAATAAGTTGTTTTTACATATCAATGTGATTTTTGCATTAAACACGTGAAAATCATGTTTTAAATGTAAAGGACAGATATGAGAAAATGGGTCGAAATAATGTGATAGTTGTGTGGCAACAATATCCTTCTGTACTTTGTCTCTCATGTGAAAACAGTAAATGACAAAACAGACCATTTAATATATGAAATTCTCATGTGTTTTATTACATTTTCTTCAACAATAAACTGGTCTTGTCAGAGTTCAAGCCAAGCAGTTAAACCTTAAGGAACGCCACTGTGTTGAAAAGGTCATCACGGCATTATTCATATTTACACCAAATGTAGTGTTTGGGAAATATTGTACATTTATTGACCCAAGGATTTATTACTGTCAGGATTGGATGGGTCATTTGTTAGTCTTACCAACTTATTGGGAAAGTGTATTTACTAAATGATGCTAGTGTTTACAGCACAAGTCACAACATCTTTCAGTTCTCAGACAAAAGCAGCCTTCAGTGGATCTTGTTTAGTGTCCAGGATGGCAACTCGTCACCAATCTTTAATAACGGCCTATTCTAGTTTGCTCTACTGGACCACAGCAGTGTAAGGTATATGTGTTTATCTCTATGTACAAACGATCATAGACAGTGAGTGACAAATGTGTTCAACCGATCCAATCCTTTCTAAAAAGAGTGGGTGGAGCCAGGCAGCCATCCAGCACCATCAACTCGGCTGTTATTTGGAGGCATGAAGCTCTCACTACTTAGTGGTCCATGGTCGGTGGAGCATGGAGAATGGGAGGGGCTTAGCTCGCTGCATCCAGCTGCCCACACAGAGGGATACTGACTGAACAGAAACATGACCTCAATCGGAGTTTTACTATGTTCTACTCTGATTACATTTTGAGGCATCTTACCTGGAGTTGTGAGGGTGAGGAGGTGGTGAGGAAGGAGCAGCGCTGAACAAAGGGAGGGAGGTTGGGGAGGATAAGGAGGAAGAGGAGGAGACAGGACGAGGGGAGGAGCTGCTCCACCCATCTGAAAAGGCCTGAACACTGTCCGGCAAACAAACTGGCCAAACAGATGATCCTTTAATATTTATTTAAATATTTTACAAGGTGTTTACGTCCAATCACACGTTTACCTGAGGCATGAGCACGGTGGGGCAGGTAGGCAGTCGGGTAAGGTGTGTGTCGCCCCTGGAAACTGCTGTGGTGTTTGTATCCGTGGTGATGGTGTGATGTCAGCGGGAGGCTGACATTGTAAGGAAAAGCTGCACTTCCTCCAGTGGCGCACATTGACCAGTCTGAGATGTATGACAACCCCCCCCCCCCCCCCCCCCACATGCACAAACACAAACACACACACACACACACACACACACACACACAGATCGACCTGATCAATCATTCTTAATTATCAATGAGTTAAGAGGCATTAAATAAAGTTTAATTTGATGTCAGTTAATCACTCATTAACATTCTTTAAGATATATCAATGTTAATTAAGACTTTTGAACACTGACTCACATGGTTGAATCCCAGCGTGACATTCCTGTGATTCAGGTAGTCCCCGCACCCCTGTGTTCCTGTCGTGGATAAAACAAACTCATGACATGTTCTTGTGTGTGTGTGTGTTTTGTTTCTGTATCTTTCTCATTTGTCACATTGCTCCAAATGAGTCTGACTAGAGAGTTCTGGGCAGTTCATAATCACCTGATTGGCTTTTTACACATTTATTAAGCCAATACAGTCACATATTTTAGCTCCAGCTGAACGCTAAAGGTGCTTGATAAAGAAAAACTAGCACTGATGATCACTGCTAAGACCTCACCTCTCTTTAGCATCCAGGAAAGCTTTAGCAAAGGGGTTATATTTGATCTTCAGAGCAGTAATCTGGATGAAAACAGAACATCAAAAAGAAATCTAAAGCATAAGATGTCAGATTGATATGTATGTGTAAAAGTTGGTGCATGAAAAGCGACTGTACCTCTTCATTTTGATATGCTGTGACAGCAATGAACTGGGTCTCTTTGAAGGAGACGTTGGAGACCAGGCGATGGCGAGACCCAACACACACAATGTGGAGCTGTGGTTCGTACTTATGGAGAGAGTTCAACATGATCTGAAGACAATCACATTTATTAATGGTTTACCTTTGGTTAGAATGCCTGTTTGTACCTGTTTCTATCCATTCATACCAGTGACTTTGAGATAGTACTGTAAATGGGTTTCATGAAGTCTAACATACAGGGGAGAGTAGATGGAATGAAGCCATCTTTGTCTTTTGGCCCAAACACTCTTTTATCCATCTGTTGTCCATTTCACCATTAACCCTCTCCACCTCCCTTAACTAATGAGGCCCAATTAACCGGTCCCAGTTCCACACTGGACTTAGATAAACAAACATTTCCTATTCAGATTGAGAGGCTGGCTTCACATCTGACCCCAACACTGTGTGTGTGTGTGTGTGTGTGTGTGTGTGTGTGTGTGTGTGTGTGTGTGTGTTGTGTGTGTGTGTGTGTGTGTGTGTTCCAGGTACACTGGAAGTGCCCGCATTAGGCAGGAGCATGTGTGTTCGAATATAGTTTACCTCTCACTCACCCATCCATCTGAAACATGATGTGGAAATTAATTTTCCAGTAAAAACATAATTACCATAATGTACAAATAAGATGGGTAATTATTTCATTATGGGTGAGCGCTCTGTTCCAACTTTGCATTTCTGCATTTCTGACCAATGTGTGTGTGAATGTGTCTGACGCCTAATGGGGTAAATACAAACAAAATTATCACCAATTTTGTAGTACTGAGCATGTGTGTGTGTGTGTGTGTGTGTGTGCATGTGTGTGTGTACATGTGTGTGTGTGTACATGTGTGTGTGTGTGTGTGTGTGAAGGCCTCTCTAACTGGAGAACAGCTCTCCACAGGAAGTGCATTAAAGTGCTGCCAACCAATTAAGAGCTGCTTATCCTGTTCCCGTGGTTACGAGGGGTGCAAGCAGGTGAAGTGAGGCAGGAGAGGGACTGGAGTGGTTAATGACAGGTAGTAGTCTCTCACCCATTCTGATACATTATGGGGAGAGGAGAGGGAGACAAAAGACGAAGAAAGGTTCTTGAAATAGAGAGTGCAGTCATGAAGTGAATGAAGAAGAAGAGTTTTAAGATTTGGCTGAACATAATAGGAAAAGGTGAAGGAGAAAATCAAAAGAAAGATAAAAATATCATAAAAGAGAATAAAAACAAACAATTTTCCACCAGCCAGTCTGCCTGGATAAAGGATGGTCAAAGAAAACTCCTAGTAAGAGGGTCTAGATCAGTTTGCAGTTCTG
Source organism: Takifugu flavidus (assembly GCF_003711565.1). Classification (NCBI taxonomy): domain Eukaryota; kingdom Metazoa; phylum Chordata; class Actinopteri; order Tetraodontiformes; family Tetraodontidae; genus Takifugu; species Takifugu flavidus. Next base: position 10,814,655 of record NC_079522.1, read on the forward strand.
CAACACTCACAGGGTCAATCTGAAAAACCTTTGATCGTTTCTTTCAACTCAGGACCCCCCCCCACCCCAAATATTGACTCATAATTTGAGGAAAAGTGACACACCTGTCCTCCACCGTTGACCTTGTTGGTAAGTTTGACCTTGTTGAAGGTCACTGCGGCCTTCATCCAGTGAGCTCCGAAGTTGGGGGAGTCAGGGTGGATGTAGATGCTGCTGTGACCCCGCCCCTCTCTGAGGCTCTCCGCCCGGCCAGCTGTCACCCACTCGCCGTTCGCAAACTTCCAGCGGCAGCTGTCGGCCGGAACAAAGTCGAGCAGGAAAGAGTACATGGAGCTGGGGTCCAGACCCGACACGCTTATCTTCAGCACTGGAAACATCCGGCTGCACGAACAAAACACATCATATTTTCCCTTTGCATTTTCAATCACTGACACAACCAGCACATCTGGGACAGCAGCTGTCAATCAGCTATCATTATTACTACTAGCACGAAATTACTTTTTTGCCATAGTCCTTTTAACATAATTAAAGTTTTCCTCATTCAGATTAGTAAGTTTCAGAATTGAAATTCTTAAAACCACTTGTTCAATCTTCTTATGGCCTTTTGGTTAAGACGAGGAAGTGGAGTGAGGCTGCTGTGTCCTGCATCCATTGAGCTATGCTTCATGTCGTAGTACTCCACTTTACATTGCACAGGAAGTACACTTTACACTTTACACTTGACATTTTATCTTATTTAATTTTATGTTTTGCACTACTATATTTTTCACATTTGACTTCAACGCAATGTCACGGGGGGGTAGAGGGCCCCTTGTCACATTTGGACCAATGGCATGACACGCAGGTCCTGTCCACGCAGAAACAGCGGGAGTATACGGCAAACTTTTATGTGCTCTGGATGATTCAGAATCGGATACGGTGCTTTACACATAGACCCAGACTCCAATTCTTCTCTGTTTAATTGTATGGCTGAGTTACAGCAGCACCCACATGCCGGCTGTATTACAGCCTTTCAGCGGCTTCAGGTGGGGACGAACATTCCTCGAGACGGCAGCGTGTTTGCCGAGCGCGTCTCCTCGCCCGTCTCCTTTAAGCGAGATAAATAGTACCATTATAGTGGACGACATCATCTTTGAAAACGATGTCAACGGGATGCTGGTGGAGTTCCTCTCACCCTACTCTCCATGCCTTAAGCACATTACAGATTTATTTTCTCAGCGCAGAGATGCAAAGTATCGGATCGAACACAAATGACCCTTCTGGCTGCCATGGATGCAGCAGCTGACGGCATCACAGCAGATTCTGCATAGGCTGGATAAAACCATCTAAAAGATTCTTTCCTGCATCACTCATCACAAGAAAAGATATTTGTTGGGGCGTGGGTGAGAATATGCAGCCCAACAGAGGTGAAGGAAAACCCGCAGCACTGCAAGGAAGGTTTCCCTCAGGAGATTGTCCTACGTTTACAATTTCTTTTTCCTTTTTATGTTGAATGAAATGGTCTGTCTACAAATTACAGTACACGCAGTCAAAATATGAATAGGAATCTTGTCCAGTCGCTTGAAATCAATCTTCCACATACGCTGAGGTGTAACATAAAATTTCTAATAATGCGGCCACCATTAGAACATCCCTCAAGACAACACTGGTATATTGATGGCACGACTAAGCAATTTGACTGCCTTATCTTCACACAAGGACTTTCAATGTGATGGCTCTGACATGTTCATGAACACAGGTATTTACATTGAAGAGAGGCACCAAGGATTTTGAGCAAGATGTTTTGCAGGCAATCCACAGTTGTTTTGCTGTTTTTACGGAGTTTTTTGAGAAATTAAATTACTGCTTTGCTAACCTCGAGGATAATTCGAGAAATGTACCGAAGCGTCCGAGGACAAACCGTAACATTAACTCTGGAACAACTGCTGCTTTTTCCTCTGCAACTGTTAAAAAAACCAATAATTCTCTGAAAGTTTCAATGAGTGTAACAAACATCCTGCTCTCCATCAGTAACAGAAGCTGAAGTGGCGCTCTGTGGGTGTAAATGGAGGGTTTTGCACCTGCAGGGGTGTGACTGGTTGACCAGCCTTGAATGTGGAACAGATTAATTTAAAAACAGATGCAGATGCTAACAGATACTATCACAGCTAATGAATTATTTGGATCAGAGGGTTCACCGATCTGGAGCCAAGTCAGCTGCTTTTGTTATGTCAAAATTATGATTAACATAAAAGTATTTGTGGGTTTGTTAGACATCCTGAACACAAAAGCAGCTCAAAATGTGCTTCTAAATTATTTTAAGTGGCATATTTACACATATATTTAAATATAATTTAAAAATATGTATATATGTACATGTATGTATGTACTGTATGTATGTGAATGTATATCATTAGAGACATGGAAATCAACCTAAAAGGTACAATGATAAATTTCTATGGAATGACACGTAGCTGAAGAGACGCGCAGACAGTCGAGAGTTTAATTTGTGCCATGAGAAGGAATCGATGGATTTTTAGTGAATTTGAGGAGTATTTTATTTTTGGAACTGGATATAAAGACGAGCGCTGGGTTTGTCCTTCTGGTTTTTAAGCTGCTGATAGAAACCTGCTTAATTAAACCAAGGTGTGAGACGACCAGACTCCTTTTTCTGTGGATTTTAACATCCCAGTGGGTGAACTGGTCTCTGACTTCAGTCCGGCTCAATATGGGTGATGAACGCTGTAAAAAGTTGCACCCACCGTCCGTTCTTGGTGACGATCATCTCGTTGGTGATGTGCTGAAACTTCCTCCACAGCTCGACATCCTCCAGCATCACCCTCAGCTCTCTCTCCGTCGGGTCGCCTTTTTGGCGCCCAGCCTCCAGCTCGCTCTCCACGGCGCTCAGCAGCCGGGACATGCAGCGTTCGTCTGAGCCGGGGCTGCATGCGGGTGTTCCACCGGTGTGACCTCTGAGGTTCTGGTAGGACAGAGAACCAGACTCCCTGTTCTCTTGCGAGCCCTCAACCTTCATCTGGACAAACCCAAAGACTGGATAAGACCATATTCTGTCATTATTGTAATTATCAGGCAATTAGCTGCTGAGTTCTCAACTCGCTTGAGAAGAAACAAACTGAAAAACTGCTTTTCCAGAATCTTTGACAGTCTAATAGTCGACTGATGGGTCAGGTTTTCAATACAACTGAAAAGCGGCAGAACTAAAACCTGCTCATTTCCACAAGTTCCTTCTTTATTTTCAACAGTTATTATCTTTAAATGCAGGATAACTGATTAACTTAAAAGCATGTACTTTCACGTGGTATTTTTAATTTATATCATTTAAATGTAGCTTTTAAAAGATAACATTGTAAATACAGGTTTCTTTATTCATAATGAAATAACTTTTTGCCTTTTGAATTTTCAGAAATGGCCTGTAATCATATTTCTGTATAAATTCATGAATATTAATTTTATTTGAAATGTCAAAAAACTTGCAACTATCAAAAATTTTCAAATATATAAATATGACATCACAACATATCAATAATGTTACCTGAAAATAAATTATAAGCAAAAAGTTATTTGAACCCATAAAAAATAAAACAAAGCCTTACCTGTGACAGAGTCCGTCCCTCCAAATGTGAAAGGATCCGGAAAAACAGGGCTAAGTTTTTAAATGGTAATTGGCAAAAGTATCGAATCAAAAAGAGATATTGAGCGAATCAAAGAGTTAATTTTGATGTGATGTCTCCGCTCAGCCTGGAACTGAAGGTTTCAGAAACAATCAGAGGAGATCAGTCTGACATTACCTCACTCCCTCTCTCTCTCTCGCTCTGTGACACACATGCTCTGTCACACACACACACACACACACACACACACACACACACACACACACACACACACACACACACACACACACACACGCACATCATTTTCACTGAACCTTTAACTGTAACTGGAATTATGACATTCAAATCATAAGTTTGTCTTTCATGTCAACTCACGTGAACTGAACTAAGTGAGAAAATGATGACGTGCACACAGGTGCACGGAAGGGCTCAGAGGTCTGCTCTCAGACTCAAAATGGTATTTGTCACTTCAATTCTTTTTTTCCCCTCTGTTTATCTAAAATCTTAAAATTCCTTAAATCTGGAAAATCACCCTGAGGTTTTTGTCTGAAAACACATAAAATTATATTTCTACAGCTGACAAAGCTGTAAACCTCACACCATGATAAAAAATTAAAATTGGGTTATTATAAATAATTTGTCTGGCCAATTCTACAAGGGCGAAAATAAAGCAGGCCCCCTGCTGCAGGTTCAAATGTCACATGACTCCTTGAAGAACAACAGCATAAGCTGCTCAGATCAGCGTGATAATGAAGAATAGGTCAAATGTAAATGGAGAACATCTGGAAACACATGGAGAGTTCTGTCCCTCAGCCTGCACTGTCATATGATAGCCGGACGGCGGCGGCCACCTTTGAAACGCAGCGTGTGCGTTTGATTGTGTGTGTGTTTTAATCAGCGAGCGGCGGCGGGCGGAGATTACAGGCTTTAGAGTCTTAACAGGCAAGAAAACGCAAACGTCTCTGTGAGGTAAATTTCAGAAAACCAGGTAAGACCCCGAGAAGCAGGTGGGGAGTGTATGTATGTATTGACATATTTATGAGTTTGTGTTTTGGAGACAAATAAGATCCGAATGTAGAACAGTGTCAAAGACTGCTTTATTTTATTTTCTAAAAGTTAATACAGGAAATTTCATACAGACATAACTTATTTTTTTTAGAGTATATTTTTTGTATTTCCCCATTAAATCACATTAGTTTTCTTCCCAAGAGCTCATCTGACATTGTTCAGCGTAGCAACTGCCCAGGATGCTAAAACCGCTAAGCTCAGGAGCACGAACACAAGTGGATCAGATCTAGTTTGTCCCTATACACCCCCCACCACGCTGCTGACGAAGACCACACCTTCGTCGCTCAGCAAACCATCAGCATTGTTGTTGTTGCCCTTTGCTCGGTTACGACAGGTGTGCAGTTGGAAGTCCTGATGGAAACCTCACTGTACCTGATTGGTCACACGGTGCAACAGCAACGACAACATTTGAGGAGGCATTCCCTGTCAACATTAGGTCATGAGTTTAGATGAGTTTAGAGTTTAGTTGACATTTTAGTTCGGGATAAAGGTCTCTGAGTTTCTACAATAATGAAATTGCATTTTTAATATGAACAGAAGAGTGTGTGTTACCTGGCAAAGGGAACGTATGAAAGCGCGTACCTGTGCACAACAACAGCATCAGACATGTCTAACAGTCACTTTTCACCTGTGTGTGTGGGAATGCGTGCATGCGCCGTGTGTGCGTGGTGTGTTTCGTACCAGGTGAAGGCCAGAAATTGACAGGCACAAAAGATCAAAGATAAAGTGATGATTTTCCACTAAAAAGAGGAAATATAAAAATTAAGATCAAAACTATGCTATGTGTGTGTTTGTGTGTATGTGTTTGCGTGTGCATTTCTCACCCAGAAAGTACCCAACACCGTCAGCACCATGAAGGCCTGCACAGAAACGTGCATGTCAGAGATCATCCCTGATGTTACTGGGGCAGATTTGACTCTCACACAAACGAAAGATTTCCATAAAGATTCCGTGAAACATATTGTTGATGGGTTCTCACCAGCATCAGAATGGTGGCAAACGCTCTCTCGATGGCGCACATCGACTTCAGCTGCTTGCACGGGCCAACCAGGAACGTGATGCTAAAGTCGGAACAATGATAGCAATCATATCAAAATAAACTTTACTGTCCCCAGAGGGAAATCTGCCCTGGACAATCAGTCTCACCATCATCTGTGATCAAGACGGAACTCTCAAAACAGGTCAACTAAATTTATATTAGCGGAATTTTAAAAAAAAAAGATTTCAAAAGGTAACTTCGGCCATGGAGATTTTAATTTGTCTCCAGTTCAGCTAAATGATCATTTGTGGGTTCAGTACCTTGCTCAAGGGTACATCAGCAGTGCTCCAAAGGTGTTTTGGCACCTCACCCTACTACCAGAACACCTTCCATGTTTTGGCTGCACTGGGGCTTGAACCCTCAACCCTCCACATCACTGCTCAGCTCAGCAACAGTGAGCAAAAGGCTTCCATTGCCTTGAAATTACTTCACTATCAATTTAAACAAAGGTGCTAGTCATATAGCCTTACCTCGACCCATTTAAGCTAAATGACTAATGGAATATCTCAAATTGCTTGCACGTGTTTTCTGACCATTTCTTTTGTGTGTGTGCATTTTGTTAACAAACCCTTTCTTATTAAATTGAAAGTAATTGGCTGAACGTTGCCCCTCTGTTCCTTGGGATCTAAAATAATGCGCAGCTCATGACCGTTTTCACAGAAAACAATAGCGATGTTTTCAAACCTTACACTATTTCAAACGTCTACAGCTTGTGTGCCTGGTTGACAGCAGGATTCACACATATAGAATGTCAGCATGCATACTTGCCTCTTCCTTTACGTTTCATCACTGTATACACCTGCTTTATAACCTCAGCTGGCGATTCAAGTGTGAGGAGGTCCAAACCATGCTGCCATCACTTATCTGGTCAAAATTCCTACTGCAGCATTATAACCTGATGTCTTGTTTGCGGTATTGACTCCTAACAGTCCTAATCTTTGGACAAAATGCAGCGTGTGGGCTAATATTGCACACAGAGCATCAACATAAATCTTCCATTTCAGCAAGTTATCCATGTGAATTCCTAAATACTTAAAGGATCAGACCTGATCAGTCACCAATGACTGTCACTAATGGGTCAAAAATCACCACTTATGCTTTTGTGGTGTTGAGGATGAGATGATGTCTCTCACCAGACCTTGAAGTAATCAGTCCCTCTACGATGGAGAGGCAGTCAAGAACCCTGTGTGTTCTGTTAAAAGTGAGTAAAATCTCTCAATAATAGAGGGGGGGTCATTTTCATCTCACTAAGCTTCTGAATAAGCGTCTGTCTCCAAGGCCGAGCTAAAATCTGCAAATAAAACCCAAGCATATACCTTTAGTGCATCCAAGTTTGCTACCCAATCGGGATACACTGCAGACTTCTTCAGCACTGCGACTCAATCATTTATACGCTCTGAAAGCACTTCATAACTACACAAGTTAGAGTGACAGGCCTACTTTGGAGTAGGAATGATTGTTGATGGGAATGGTGTGACTCTCCAGAGACAGGTGACAGACGGAGCACCAAGCGTTAATCTTTCTGCCCAGCCAGCCAGCAGTAGGAGGGTCTCCCCATATGAGCCTGGTCCTGCTCAAGGTTTCTTCCTGCTGACGCTCTGTTCGATTTTTGCTCTGTGTTTTTCTCTGCTGCTCCGCACATCATGTTGATCTCTGATGCGCGCTATGTTTTGAAAGGCCATACAGCAGATGCATAGATTAAGTGAGCAGTTCAATGCCCGGATCACAGCAGGTTTCCCTCGCTGAGATGTTTGCACCAGTTGTCCCTCACATACATGCATGCACGCCAACCTCTGGATTTCCCTGATGGAGACTCTATCTGCCTGCACACAAGTGAAGCCCTCCAACTGGATTAGAGTGCCAGTAGCATCAAGCCATGTTTCCGTAAACACCATCAACATGACTCCCTGTATTCATGGCAGCTTCATGCATCAAGCTAGAGTGCACGTTGCCTAAAATGACTGAATGGTGTGGTGGCTTTTTTCCCCTCTTCCCTGCCTCCTCTGCTCCTCTTTTGCATTTAAGGGGGTCCTCCTTGACCTTGTTCACCATGATTCTCAGAGTCATCCTGCTGTTCAGACTTTCATGTCATCTGGTCAGGAGTCTTGACATCTGTGGGGCGTTCGCACAACAATACTGGTCGGCGACACTATGTGACTCTCCATCTCCATCAGCAGTCGGGGACAACTCCTCTTCTTGGGCTCCAAACAATGTTTGGTGTCAAAAACTCATGGAACATATTTATTGCAAGCAGAGAGGAGATCTCTGCTATTATGTGTGCTATTATTTTGTGAATAAAAAACAGAAGTAAGCTGCTGCTGCTGCTGTTGTTGCTGGGTGACTTCTGCAACCCTTTGACTTTTTTGTAGAAGAATATCAAGATATTGTTTCCATAAGTAACTACAAACGTGCATTAGAGAACGAATTATCACATGTTATTGACAATGTGCTCAACGGGGGAGTTTTGACAGCAGCACTAAAGAGCAACCATAATTTCTGATTATATTGCCTGCAGCATTTTTAAATTGCAACCAACTGGATATTTAACAAGCTAAACATTCAGTTTAAGTTGACAACTGAGCTTCAGGCCATCAGAATCTTTGAGGTGTTCACATTAACGACCCAGGCTTATCAAGCGAACGACTGCCTCTCCTCAATTTTGGGGAGGAGGGAAAAAAAATAATATACAACCGGCTGTCTGGATTAAAATTATATAGAATGAACCGGACATTAGACATTAGACTGATTTAGAGAGCGAGCACGAACTCTCTGCACAGCTGTACCAGTTCGTTGTCTGCTGAGGGAGATAGGGGACAGCTCGTTCACAGTCAAGAATTAGAAGCAAGGATAGAAGAGCCGTAATGGGTAAATCATTACAGACCCATCCACTATTAACTCCTATAAACTGAAAGGCTTGTAAGTGACCGCAGCTTTGCTAGCCACGTTGGCTTGTGTGTCACGGGTAGGGAAGACCTGGTACAAAAAGTAGTAGTAGTTTACTACACTGAGAGTGGATGGTAGCCCATGATCTTAGTGTAAACAACAATTTAAAGAACAGTAATACTCAAACGAACCAATAACAATGTTAAAAAACCAATGTTAAAAACAAAAAGCTGCCAAACATTAGCAGTACCACTGTGTCCTTGTCGCCAGGCGAGCAGCGTTATAACAAATATGAATATTATGAGTATATAATGATCTATAATTGTAATAATCATAGCAATAGGTACGTTAAATTGTATTATCATGCCAGAGTTTGAATGCTGAGATTTCTCATTTTCTATATTCGTTCTGGATGTGTGGAAGCCTTTACTACCGATATCCACCACTAGAGGACAATGTTTCTCTCTAAAAAAAACTTTTAGTACATCTCTGGGATCACGGGTAATCTTGTTGGGTCAAATTCAGCTGGAGATTTGTTTCAGTTTTAATACATGTATTTATATTTAACAGTTGGGCAAATCTTTCTTTTTCCCGTTGTTACCTCAGCAGAGCGAAGACATTTCCTGCTGTGTAGAAGGCAGCAAAGATGCTAATACCAAGTCCTGGGAGCCACAGCATAGAGACACCCTGGATAACACAGAAAGGCTGTTACCTTGGACACAAACAGTCAAACAAGAAGGCCACTACAATGATACAGACAGTCGGATGGGAATGATGTTACTATGGATAGAGACAGTCTGAAAGGAAGGCTGCCACCATAGACTGCCAAACAACAATAATGTTACCATGGATGCAGTGACTAAATAGGCTGTTACTGTGGATACACTTGAAGAGAAAGATTGTTTCCATGGATGTAGAGAGTAAGAAAGGAGAGAGTAAGAGAGTAAGAACTTTAACATGGATACAGCCACACGTGAACATTGTTACAGGTACACCAATAAACTGCTACAATAAATACAGACAGACACAACAAATACCAACTAATATTACTACGACATGAAAACCAACCTGTCACCATAGAAACAGAGCAACACTCAGACAGGATTATACCTCCAAAAATACAGTTGGAGCAGTAGAGTCCAAAGTGTTTGTCACACAGCAGCAGCAGAGGAGTTACTGTCCCTGACTCACCAAGAAGCACATCAGGACGCCCAAACAAAAACAGACGACAAAAGCCTTCATCCTGGTTCCACAAGACATCGTGGATGTCTCTTTGGCTCTCTGTGAAGACATCATCATCAACATCAACATCATCAGCATCATCATCATCAGCATCAGCAGCAGCATCATCATCCTCATCATCATCATCATCAGCAGCAGCAGCAGCAGCATCATCATCCTCATCATCATCATCATCATCATCATCAGCAGCAGCAGCAGCAGCAGCAGCATCATCATCATATTGTAACTGATGTTGATACATGATTTCATCATGTTTCATAGGTCATTCTTGGGGTAAAGGGAGCTCCCCTGAACAGAAACATCCAGGTAAAAGGTTAGTGGATTAATATATAGAATATGGCACCAGACCTCATTTCACCCCCAAAAAAAGAATCTCAGAAATTTCTACATAGAAATTTTCTGCACAGCTAATTTAAACCATGACAGAAGACCGATGCGATAGATAAGTATTTCACTTTCCATGAATAATGTCAAACAAATAAAATATGTGGAAGAATAAACTAAAGTATAGTGAGCTGTTTCCTATTTTATTTGATAAAGCAGCGCATAAATCCATTGATTGAAACAGTGTATGTGTGGGTTGACCCAAACAGTTAAAGAAAGACTTAATTATCTGTATTTAACACAGGTGGTGGAGTATCATTGAATTGCCAATTCGGCGAATTAACTGCAAATAAAATCAACTTGTCACCTCAATAATACCAGCTTCATCATCCGTCTTTCCGTCTTTGTCACGGCCCACCACTTTCTTTACTTTATCCATGGTAACGACCTCTTTTGGAGATGACAGGACAACCCAACTGGATCGATCAATGTTCCGATATGTTGCGCGTGCCACTCGAGTATTATTGTCACTGAAAGCAACTTTTCAGAACTTCCGCCTGCAGTTCCTCCTCTGACCACTATACAAATATTACGTTTACGAAGGGAGCGGTGACACAAATTTAGGACAAACTTTTGTCCAAAAAAAAGTTACATGAAACATAAAAATATTAGTCTTATTTTATTCATTCATCCTTGTCAGTTGTCCTTAATTTTTACCTAAAGTCTTCAAACATTACGTTGATAATTTCTTCTCTTTACGTCATCCCAGGTTTGGAACTTTAGAGTAAAATGATCAATCAATAAATTGTAAATTAATTATGAAAATTAATGTAAATGAATTGTGAAAAATTACAAATTACCGACAGAATTTACTGACTAGCTCATTTTGTTATGATTGGAGTGCTATGGTCTCTGTCTCATCACATAAACTTCTCATAATTGACCTGCTGGTTGTGAGTTTTACATCTATGTAATTCAGAATTTAAAAAAAATTCCAAAATCTTGACAGGGTTTCACAAATCAAACAGGAAATCAAACAGGAATGTAGCAGCACAACATATTTATTTATTGATACCTGCAATAAAAACATGGTGAAATGTAGTTTTCACCAGAATGACAATATGTTTTTCCTTAAACTTTCTTTAAAAATCTTGACAACTCTCCTAAACTTGTAAAAACAATTAGTTAGTAATTAAATAAAGAAATCATTAAAAGAGCACTACCCTCCCCCCCCTCACAAACACATACACACACACACACACGCACACACACACGCGCACATCGACTCAAGTGAGGTTACTGTGGTTTAAATTTAAAATAGATCATTTGTATAGTCACTGCTACATTTATAAATAATGGACACCTGCAGATCCCTATCCTTATAAATCTAGAACAGATTTTAAATTCACTTATTAAATGCATTAATTTGTCATGTATCTTTATCCTTTTATCCATCACGCTGCACTATGACTGTGCTATGTTTCAGGGGACTTTGTCACGAGTGGAGCTCCAAAAGACGGGCTGTGGCATCGACACCTGGACACGACAGGTCGGACAGAATTGTTTCCTCCATAGCCACTCCTGGATACACTATGGAGACAAAGTGAGAGCATTTTTAGGAAGGGAGGACAGCTTGCCTGGTCTTCACGGGCCTGTTTGAGGGTTAACACGTGGTTTTAAGGTTAGAGTTAGAACTGGCTTTAGGTCAGAGTAATGATTAGGGTGAGTTGTGATTGTTTGTGTCAGGATAAGGCGCTGTGGGGGTATATTATGCTTATGAAAGTCCACAAAAATAGAAGTGAAAAGATGCCCAGGTGTGTGTGTGTGTTACCTCTTTGTGAAAGCTGTGAGAACACTGCAGTTCTGTGGTGCCGCCGGTTCCTTTACTCAGGTCATTGTGACAGATCAGACACACGCTGTCTGCATCGCTCTGTCATGCAAACAGAGGTTTTTTTAGTGACTGCATTGCTAACCGCTAATCATGCTTGAACTTCAATACATTTTCCCATAAAATGAACCCACAATTATATGTTGTCAGGGGTTGGTTTACAGCCTGGTCACAGGAAAAGAACATTTTGCAGCACTAAAAGCTTGAATATTTTTGTCAGGGATTAGAAAATTATTCTGCATATTTGGTAATTGCCTGCATGTTTAAGCCATTTATGTAATTGTTCAAAGCCCCAATTAGCAATTATGCTCACATAAGAGGATAATAATCGTGCTCATTCATATTTTATAGAAAGCATAGAGCCCATCTGACTAGAGCGACAACAAACATTATTAGCCATCTAAAGGTACTTCATTTTTCAAGGACTTCTATTTCTTTCAACGCATTAGTAATTTTGTAAAAAGATTATTCCAAAGTAACAAATGGATTCTCATGTATTTTTTGTCTCAGGATTACTGATGAACCAGATGAACTCAGTGCTCTTTGAACAAGATGACCAACTTAAGTTGTCCAATTCAAAATAAGTTACAGTTTCTGTAGTTACAGGCAAAATTCCAGGTCTTTCCAGGAATCAGCAAAGAATTCAGAGGCCACAACTGACTTTTCCAGTAACTTCTAAAACAAATATTTGGGCTATATTAGTTTTATTTTACAACTGTAGATGGTGTCCTTTGTGGTCATATTCCATCAGGCAGATGATGGCGATATAATAAGTGAAGTAGATGTTCATTGAATAGCACTTTTCCTTTTTTTTCAGTTTTTTGATCATCACACTATACATTAAATCTGGACGCCAAATGGTTCACCTATGTAATAAGATTGGAAGTAAATTAATGCAACAGTTGATTCTATGTATTTCCACAGCACAGGAAACATGAAATACTGTTTATTCTGATTTGCCATATGACCCTATGCCCATTTTGGCCTTAAGTCTGTGTTAGAAGTTGAATGAAGTAAATTCCTTTTTGTTCAAATCATTTCCATTGTTCTTTTTACCCACCAGTGACATGACGTTGCGTCTTCTGAATGTGGCCCGCTTCTCTGTTACTATGGTTTTAGGGATCGTGCTGATGATAGAGGGTCTTCTTTCGGGGGTGGGGGCAGTGGCTTCCTGTGGCAATGGGAGGAGACGCCGTGATGAGGACCGTCGCAGCAGCACGCTTGCTGTCACCGGGGCCCTCGTGGATGAGTGCAGACGAGACAGGTGTATGGACGAAAGTGCTGACTGGACAACACAGAAAAATTCAACGACATTGGCCAATTAGCGACTTGTAGTTACCAACAAGCTCCAGGCCAGTCTGAGGTTGAGTGCAAGCTGCATTTGATAGTCAACAGTTTCTTTTGTAATTATAATGCTCTGTTCTCTGTTATTCCCATAATGGCCTAGCACATCAAAATTCAAAAGACAGCATCGTCATCCAACTTGAAAATGACTTCACACATAGATTTAGTGTGATCTTGTATTGATGCATACTTTTACATTCAATTTCTGTGGATGCTAAAATTGTAAATTTCTTCAGACAAATCAAAGCAAGATGGCTCCTCGGTTTTATCTTTTCCATATTGAGTCGTAGGGTATTTAGGTGTGTTCTCTTACTGGACATGGCAGCGAAGCCCGACGGTCAGCCCTCATTTTCACTGGGGATTCTGTGGTGCTTCCGCTTTCAAGCTGTCCTGTTTCTGGGTCTTCTTCCTCAGCATCCTCTTTCTCTGGTTTCTCATGATGTTCCCCGCCCTTGTATTTCAGCATCCAAGCATTGAAAATTTTTGCATCTTCCTCGTCATCTTCTTCTTCCTTCTCTTCGTCTCCCTCCTGTTCCTCCTCTTCATCATCTACACTGAGATGGCTCAGGGGGTCTTCTGTGTCAGAGAATTCTTCAGCTTTTTCAAGGTCTGAATCCATTGCAAAAGTCTTGATATGGTAGTTTTTGACGACGCACAAAGGACTTAATATGGTTTAGCAATAAATTAATTCTATACCTGAATAAGTTTGATATAAAGTCACCTGGTTAGCTTGCAATCAAGCTAAACTTTACCCCAGGTGAAAATTAAAAATGTGGAATGAGCATCAATTCATCACAGCAATAAGATGGAATATTGATACTCTGATATACAATTGATTGTGTTTTGGATAAGACAAATGACAACTAAATTAGTCAGTGTGCTGTGCTAGGCTATTAGTAATAGTGTTGTAATTATGTAACAAGGCTGGCCGATTGTAGTGCTAAGATTTAAGCTTAACGAAATCACACGGTGCAGCTAATTTGACACCTAAATAAGACAAGCTGTCAAGTTTAGTCAGAGTATATAAAATAAATTTATCAGGACTATAATACCAGTGTGAATGCAATTTAGACTTTACACATCAAAGTACTGAATAGTTTAGCTGAAAAAACTACTTAAACATAGATCACAATTTCGATTCATTGATTCCTGCGAAAATGAATCCAAAATTAAATCAAAGGGATACAGCAGTGAGGAAAACTAAATTGTGCTTGTATGTAAGTGTCAAACTAACACTAGGCTAGCAGTCTAGTTAACAACCTATATCTATAGAGAGTGGAACAAGACAAGAGATGATCAAAGCAATATATGGACAGATTATCTGAGCTATAAATGGACAAGTCCAGTCCTGTGGTCGATCTCTCTCCTCTTTGTTTGCATCCATACAGACAAAAAATACAACTCCAAAAGAGCCACCAGTGTTCCTGATATACTCCACTGCTCCTGCTGTCTTTTGCCGTGGTCTTTCTTTTTCTTTTTTTTATGTCTGTTGCTGTGTTGTTTTACAGGCTGCTCTCACCAGAGCTCTGCTAATCCAGTTACTGAGCTCTAGGATGAAGAAGGGAGATTATTCCAGGGCTAATTACTGCATCTGTTTCAAACAGGTGAGAGGGGGATATTTCAAGCTCTTTTTTCTATTATTAAAACATTTAAGTAGGATATATAGATTTTTTGCATATATGTGCAACTAAAGCTTTAGAGTTCATTAATGTATATTTAATGACTTAAGACATTGTTTTGGTAGAATTGAAATGAATAACGACAATCCATATTTAATATAGTTATCACCAGTCTGCATAGGGAGAAATTATTAAACGGCTATTTAAAAACTGCTATAGAGTTTCTTGGGACTTAAATATTGATAGCATTTAGCTTAGCTTTTGGTTATTGCTTTAGATATAGCGCTGAAAAAAACCCAGCACGAAGCATCACGCACACAAGCATTAGGAAGTGTTCCGTGTGCTTCCGGTGTGCACCGGAAGTGCTGGTAGCTGGACTGTAAACATGAGTTAGCTGTTAGCCGATAGGTCAAACAAGTGCTGAAACTTGAAGAGTGTGACAGTATGCGTAGAATGGGTACGTGCTGCTTCAGTGTCATTACCAATTTATTTTATTTTTCATTTAAGAGACTGAGTAATCATGTTGCAGTCGAGTGTCGGTAACTACCTAAACTTCGAGCCTAACGTAACCGCATCCCTCCAAAACTGGATCAGTTTGAATCAAACAAGATAAACGTCAATGGATATGCATTATCGAATATTTTAATTGCCCTTTCGAAATTCCGGTTCAAGGTGTTTACGACTTCCAATAGGAGCAGCTTGTTCTTGTGCGTATCAGTTGCAGTGTTAACTGTTTTTTTTTAAAGTAACGGTTTGCTTTTGTTTGTTTAAACCTACTCATTTTCTACAGTTTTGGTGCATGTGAATGTCACACGAGAGTGCACGGCCTCACTCACGAATCTCATCATATTTTGTGCTGCTTATGATGGTAGAACTTGACATCAACATTTCCTCACTACTCCGGTTTGAGGAATTGTGTTCACACTGTCTTTTCCCATGGCCACATAATGAGACTAAAAGAGATCAGGGCAGAATAAACCTAATATTTAGTGATGTAACTGTACCCAGCGAGTTAGTTTACATATCAAATATATAAATTACCTTGCAGCTCTGTCAGACCAGATGTGTTTGGGGAGTAAGATAAAAATGTTTAATCATCTTTGTCTTGTTTTCTGAATAATTTACTCACTGTCACCACTAAGACTTTCCTATAAAACATTTGACCATTGCAGAATGTCTATTTATTTATCAATATAATATATATATATCGATTTTGGTGTTTGCAGTGGTAAAAGCACAGTTGCTGCAGACAGTGTCATCAGAGCTTTTAGCATCTGTGCTTTTCTTTATAATCCTCTCCCCTCTTCAGCCTCCCCTCCCCCTCTATCCTCTCTTCGCCTCCTCATCCCTCCCCTCCGCCTGCTGACGGCAGCGATGTGGCAGGTTGCACGACGGCAGAGCATGAAGAATTTGGTGATGTTGGAGGACTTTGTTTCCCTGGTGACTGAAACAGTCCCGCAGCTCCTAACAGAAAGACAGAAGAGTCTTCTGCTGGTGGCACTTAGAGCCAAGGTGAACGTTTGATGTCTCTTGCATGAATTACAAACAAGCCAGAACTTCCCTGAGAGTTGCCCAATTTCTAAATTGTGGTCTGACTTTGTCCTTGAATTTTTCTCTGTCAAATTCCTCTATAGACATTTCACCTCTTCTCCAAGAGGCTCCTTGTGTGCAATTTAGAGCTGAAGTTCTAAAGGTTATAAAAAACAAAAATGAAGTCCTCCCATATTTTCACTGTTTGCTTTTAGTTGTATGACTGGTTCTTTGCTCTGGCTGGCAATTTAACTATGTGTACCCAAGCGTAAATTTATGTGAATTTTTAATAAAACCAGTCGCTGCAGCTACACGTGACATGCAGATTGATGAGTGAGAGACACGAAATCCATCACAAGCGTTTTCATCTCTGTCACTTTTGCCTTCAACTATTTTAAAACAGGTTGCCCTCAGTGATGCAGATCCACAAGCTGTCCAAGCCCATTTCGGGAAAATCCACTCAGTTTCAGAGGTAAAAGAAAAATCCAAACAGGAGAGATATTTCTAATTTTTTTCCAGAACACAACTTTATTAATTTTGTTTCCTTCCCACCCGCCCGCCTGTGTGTTCTTCCAGCAGCCAGATGAAGAGGTGGACAAATGCTGGGCTGCTCTGTTGAACCTCAACAAGAAACTGACAGAGTGTCCAGCAGACAGACAGCGCCTTCTGGAGGTCAGGATGGACATTGCATTTGAGTCAGACAGCCTTATTTTGAAATACAGCATGTCTGGACCACCAATGTAATATCTTTTATCAATAACACAATTAGAAAATGATTAGCTCTAGGATATCGGAAAACATTTGGTTGTCTGGTGGTCTATTCACGCCTTGTTTGGATGAGGTTTCACTACCTAAAAGTGGTTTTGAGATGTATGTTTTCTAATAGAGGTTTTCTTATTCTCAGGAGGTCTTCAACTACAGTTTTGACTCTGCCCTCCAGTCCCTCATTTCTGATTTCCTTTACAAAATCGAGCAGCTGTTCCCTGTACCTGACTTCAAACAGGTCTGTATTGAATTTGACCTTGCAAATCAGCTGTGGAACATTAGAATAGAGCATAATTTGGCATGCCACTAGCTAACCTCTGCCAATAATCTGTCAATATTTTCAGGCTGCTTTCTGGCTCGAAACTGCTCCTGGAGTTGTGGATGATTCTATGCAGGAAGTCGACAGGGAGGATCTGAGAGAGCTGCTGACCAGTCAGAGCTATTCCCAAGAGCAAGCTGTAGCCACTGGTATTAAAATGGTTGAATTAAATAAAAGACTTTTACTTTTAAATTTTCTTATCATTTGTCTGTCTGTTTTTCTGCAGTGGACCAAAATACAGAAAACGTTCTACTCTCGGCCTGGTCTCACCCACTTTTGACCAAGCTGACCAATCCCGACTCTCCCACCACTTCCAGAGAGGTCCAGTCAGACCCTTTTCCTGACATGGTGCCTCCTGTCCATCTGGGTGTGGAGCTGGTAGAGGAGGAGGTGGTGGTGGCGCTCAACGAGGAGGAGCTGGAGGAGGTTGAGGAGGCCGTGATTGGTCAGGTCATGTCACCTGTGGATCAGGAGGCTTCGGAGGTAGGGGGTGATGAAGGTGCTGTCAATATGGAAGTTGACAGGTAAGACACAGGACTTCTGGAATGTCAGATTTGGTCCAGCTCATGTACAAAATCAGCCAATCACATTGTGCTTTTTCAGGTCAGAAGACAAATTTGCTGTCCAATCAGAAGACATAGGTATTTCTCTCACTCTCTCTTTGATTGCCTATCTGTCTGTCTGTCTGCCTGCCCGTCTGTCTGTCTGTCTGTCTGACACCTGGACAGTGGAATGAAAATGGATTTGTTTACTCCCTCTGACGTTTACAGGGAACCAATCACATCAATCGTGTTCTGAGGTCTTGGCGGAGCCTTTGTATAGTATGTCCCATAATTCCCAGCGGGTGGCGCACAAGTGTCCTCGGTGTGGGAAATGTTTTATATACCGTTCTCAGGTCAGTGGGACTCAGCAGGAACAAAATTAGGACCAGCTGTCCACAGAAAGAACCCAACAATTCTTTGAAACATACGCCTCATTCAGTGTTTTCTGGCATCCACAGGTGATTCGTCACTTGCGCACCAACAAGCTGTGTGCCCCAACATCCACGGTGGCCGAAAATGTCCCAGTGCAACTTAAACCTGGCCTTCAGGAAGAGCCTCCTGCGCAAGAATCCCACCTCCTGGAGCCCCACCCACTCAAAACCCATACGTGCTTCCAGTGCGACACCACTTTCAGAACTGACTCAGAGCTGCTGACGCATCAGCGCAGCCATCGCACTCGCACCGTCTACCAGTGTGACCTGTGTAAGAAAAAGTTCCACCACCTTGCCAGTCTGTCCAATCACAAACAAGCACATCTGGGCAAAAGTGGTTTCACCTGCAGCCGGGGTGAAAAGGAGATTAAGTCGAAGGAGCCGAGGGCGGCGCGGCTGCAGCCTCAGCTCATGTGCACGGTGTGCCACCAGACCTTCAGCTCCCAGAAGCTGCTGCTGCGACACTTGCAGACACACTCGGCAGAGGGGGTGGAGCCTTGCTACAGCTGCCGCTTCTGCGACCAGACCTTCTCAGGTAAGCCGCCACGGCTCTGACCTTGACCAGTCGTTGAGCAGTTCTCACTCTGCTGAGTCATGAATATAGCTCATTTGAAGCAAACTTGGATAATGATCCCAGATCTCTCACTGCTGTCCAGGGGTGACCCAGCTTCGGATCCATCAGCGCACACACACGTTCCGAGCATACAAATGTGACCAGTGCAGCAAAATGTACAGCTCTCTGACCGGCCTCAACTCACACAGGGCGAGCCACATCAACGAGAGTCGCTTCCTGTGCCCCCAGTGCGGCAAGTGCTTTAAAACCCGCGATGGACTCGAAGGCCACCTGAGGAGGCACGCTGGGGAGCGGCCGTATCGCTGCCCCCATTGTCCCAAAGATTTCACGGCTCTCGCAGGACTCAATGTGCACGTGCGGCGGCACACGGGCGAGCGACCTTATGTGTGTACAATTTGCAGCAAAGGATGGCCGTCTGGAGGAGATCTACAGAAGCACATGAGGACACACACAGGTGAACGGCCGTACGTCTGTGAGAACTGCGGGAAGGCCTTCACCCTCTCCTGTCACCTGACCGAGCACAGGAGGATCCACACAGGTAAAACACAGACGCCACCATGTAGCCGATGTGGAAACAACAATTCCAATTTTTCATCGGTACGTTTTTTTTTTGTTTCCTTCTCATTTTTGTGTCTTCAGGAGAAAAACCGTACTCGTGTCCGGAATGCGGAAAATGTCTCAGGAGGAAGTTTGACCTGAAGAAGCACATGTTGTCTCACAGTAGTGTTCGTCCATACACCTGCATGTACTGTTCTAAAAGCTACACCCGCAAAACTCACCTGAACAGACACCTGCTGACTCACAAGTCTGCCAACAGCCAGGAAGCCATAGCAGAGATGGTGTGATGAGGTGTGACGTGGGTTTGGTGACACGTGCAGCAACCACACAGCTGCAGAATAAAGACTGAGCCACAGCGGTCTCTTGGTACATTTTACTTTTGTTAAGATGGAGATTTTTCTTCTTGAGTAGATCGATCTTTTTTCTTTAATTTGCTTCATGTCATTTCTCCATCACATTACTGAACAAGTGTAATCATTGTGAATAAACTTTATTAACATTCTCATGAGTCGTCATTGTTGTCTGACTGCTCGATAACTTTCCTCATCCACTTGGTCATCCTGAAGACGTGAGTGTAGAAGCCGTACTTTCCATCCCGATCACAGCCCTCACCCCACGACACGATTCCCATCTGGTACCAGCGGTTCTCTTCTGGATGCTGCACAGAACATTTTACTTATGGAGGTCACAGAATTATCTGGTTTATGTGAATATCTCAACACAACTCATGAGGCAGGACCTTAGTGTTCCCGACCTCCCCACATCTGTTTCAAATCCCTAAAACATCTGGACATGCTCCTGATGAGATGAAAGATGGAAGGTCTTGGAGTGGAACTCATGGGTCATGTGTTGCACTGTGAAAGTGGGTGTAGTGAATCTTGTGGTTCTTGATTGGTCTGGAGGACAGGGCACTGAAATAGCATCAATGCTTTCATCATCCAGGTGCTGATGACACACTCCAGCCACGTGTGGCATTGCCCTGCAGGAGAACCCTTGGGCCACTGCATCAGTGCATGTGTCTGAAGAGCTCAGCCTGGCACCTAACAACACTCAGGATACCTCGTTAGCATATGTAAGCTAAGAGGTCCTCCAAGGGCATGTTTGCGCAACCATCACTGTCACATGTTTGCAGTCTGTTTCTGAAGGTTGGCCAGAAAGATGCAGGCGAGCAGCCCGTTAGAGGCAGTTCTCAAGTTCACCCTGGCACAAAGGAGCAGAGTGGTGCTGGATTGTTGCCCTCTTACAGCCCCCTCTGCTGGTGTACTGTCTTTACTTGACACTGTGCTGAGGGCTGCGGTAAACGACAGTATGCCATGCTAGAGGAACTGCTCTATCTGAGTGACCGCTGTGGGTTACGGATGCCACCAGATGCTACATTACTAGCGAGGGCTTTAAAACATATATGCAAAGCCATAAAATGAGGTGAGGGACATGGTCTGCAGCCAGCAGAAAACCACGTAAGGGCTTTTTGTTTCTGCAAACTGCCTCTTCTCTCCAACTGATTTCCAACCAGTTGCACATCAGAAGGTGAGATTCATTTCCCAAACACTGAAGAATATTGTCTGTTTTTACCTTCATAACGAAGGGTCCACCGCTGTCTCCCTCACAGGCATCGCCACGTTTGTTGTCCTCTGGTTTATAGCCTAAAAAAGTTGATAGAGTTTCAGAGTAGTTACAGATTACTTGAACATTTTGCAATTGTCAGCTGAAGCTAAACGACATGGCTCTTGGTGAACATAGCACAGGTGTCTCTCATTCAATTTACTGTGAGGCGTCGCTGACATTTATTATTACCCATTAACCCACTAATTGGCTGGAATCTGGTCTTGATTCTAAAGGATCTGGAATTAGCAAGGGGGGAGGGGACCATATCAGGTGGAAAATTACTATTAGGCAAATATGACTGAAATTAAAATGAGCTTGTTTGCACATTCATTAATAGCTTCTATCTATATAAGATGGCTCACAGTGTGAGGAAAGGTAGTTTTCAGTTTCATTTCAGCCCAGTTCTGGAGATAGTTGACTAATAAGTGCCAATTTTCAGTGGGATAACACATCTTGCTAAGATGGATGAAGACAAAGAGCTGTTGGGTTTCCTAAACTGATGTATCTCAGTCATTACCGGCACAGAACATGTTATCTGTAATCCTGATTGACGTGGAGCTGCGGCACACGTCCTCTTCTGCGATCGGTAGATGGATTTGTTGAAGGTTTGTGGGTAGATTTCTTGCTGCTGGGTTAAAGCTTTCCTTGAGGTTTCCCCAGCCAGTGACTCGACCCTTAAACCCCGTGGTCATCAACCTGCCAGTAAAAAAAAAGAAGTATACACCTTGGACATATTTGGACTGTTCCAGTCAGGGGAGGGTGTTTGCAGAAGTTGCTCTTACATCCTGGCGACCTTCTTGTCCGGCAGACAGATCGGGTGGATCACATTGCTGAATGGAATTGGCCGTCTGAGGTGCAGCAGAGCGATGTCACGGTTCAGGTTCTCCTTCCAGTTGTACTTTGGGTGGACGATTATTCGGTCGACCACCATTATCTTCTCGATGCCTTGCTCAAACCTGAAAATTTGCGAAGGCTCCAATGAGGCTCATTAGCAACCTGATGTAGCTGAAAAGTCATGGCCAGGAAGACCTACTTGGCCCTGTTGTGTTTGCCCAGGCGCACCAGTATGTCAGACGCGCTGAAGTTCTTGTTCCAGGGTGGGTAGAGGATGCAGTGTGCTGCAGTGAGGACCCACTCATTGCTGATCAGACTGGCTCCACACAGCAGCTCCTGTGGGCTCCGTTTGTACAGCATCACCTGCCTGCGGATGGCATCATCTCTACTTCATCCTTGCATCACAAGGCAACTTCCACGTGATGTGGTTGCCAAGGTGACACGGTTTAACTGTTCCTACCATGGTGCTGAAGCCACCTCGGCTTCGTCGCCGCCCACGATGCGTTTCTCCCGGTAGGACTGCAACAACTCGTCCTCGCTGGCGTCCTTGTTGTTTATCTGTTCAAACAGGGGTCGCCGTCCACACTCTGATGCAAACAACCAAGTGACTCGGTCAATATTCCACTCAACCAGTTGGACAACAGATCAAACCATTAGTTGTCCTCTCAGAACATATGGTTCTTAAAATGATCATCAATAGCATTATCGTCATATTGGAAACCGCCAACCAGTTTAACCTTTTAAATCTACTCAAATACCTTCCACCCCTCCATTTTGGAAAGCTAGAGTGGCTAAAGCGATTTGTTATAGCTCACCAGTAATGATTTTAAGTCTGTTATGTCCATTCTAGGCTCGAGTACAAGCCTGTCAGAGCAGTTGAGTTAGGTATAGTTCTAATTCTTTGAGCGTTAAAATTAGCCAGTGGTTTACCGTCTTCTCCTTCTCCAAATGTACGGGGATTAAAAAATCTTTTCTTGGAAGAGGATAGGGTTGTGCGCTGCTGGGCTCCAGTATCCAGCGTCTCTTCCTGACTGAGTAAGTCCTCTGTGTGGGAGGTAAACAGAGACAGATGCTTCACCCACAACCTCCATCCATGTGCTGCGGTCGGACCGCGACTTTCTTTGGTGATGTCATTATACCGCACACTGGAAGGTCACAGTAGTCGACTATCACTTTCCCAGAAGCATTCACGTAGCACCAGGGGCCCTCTGGATCTTTGTCGGGGTTTCGACACTTGTTACCAGGCAGGTTGATATCAGGATTGAAGCCCTTATTCTGGCTGAGGGTCACGACTTCAGGAGAGGACCACTTCAAACAGGCGTGGCCCTTCGCTGAGACATCCAGGTCACCAACGTAGTCTACGCCATAGTTTGAAATGCACGAAGAATGGATAGTTTTGAAGTGTTTAGGGGTCAGAGTTGGTGGAACGAAGGCTTCTCCTGGAATAAGAAAGACCTGGGCTGGTCACTGATGTTATTAATGACAAGAAAAGTGGATCAAAGCAATCAAAATCTTTGCATCCACAACAGTACTTTAGAACAGTACTTTGGAACAGAAGGTTCTGCGGGTTTGTAGTGCTCGCAGATACTTGCCACATATGGGAACCCTGCAGGTCTCCTTTTGGACTGTGGGGTCTGTGGTGAAACACCAGGGTCCATCCGGACTGTTGTTTGGGTTACGGCAGAAGTTCTCCTGGAGGATGCTGTTTGGCTCTGAAGCATTGTACTCCCTAGAAGTAAGCAGATAGGAAAAACTGGTTAACATGACTCGGCCTTTATGAACACCATGGCTTGGGACGCTGCCCTGGAGCCAGAGTGGGACTGGGATGTGTCAGGTGTAGGTGTTCATGGGCTTCAACTGATCTTGGCCTAAAAAAAGGACTATGGGGAAGCTTGGACAATTGGACAATTGTCTCGTTTCTGCTCAGTGGACTTCAGTGATCAAGATCTGATCAAGGCAAACTCCTTGTAATTGCTTGGAAATAAGCATTTTTTTGCACCTCATTATGGGATGTGGGAAGCTGTGTTTCCAGTGCTGACACTGAATTCCAGATTTTGAGATGTTGACATTTCCTGCGTAGTTTAGTCCTCTGCCAGAAATGCAAAACCCTGAAAACACACAAACTGTAAGCACACATTCCCACATGAATCAACTAAAACTATTTTCTGCCAGTTCATGTTTACCATCTATACACTCTTTGAAAGCGATGATGTTGGCTTCTGTTCTCGGCAGCTGATTTCCATTACAGTCTGTGAGACAGACAGGCAGACAGACAGTTGGACGTGTGTACTCAGTGTTGCGATGTGTGTGCGTGTGTGTGGGTGTGTGTGTGTGTGTGTGTGTGTGTGTGTGTGTGTGTGATGAACTTTGTTCATGTTTGCAATACCACTGACTGTTTAAACTTTCACAACTGGCCCAAAATTGAAACTCTTTGAGACCTTACTCCCCATCTCCTGAAGTAGTTTTTAGTTCTAATTTGTGTTAATGAAAATTGTTTTTTGTAGTATAAACAGAATCTGAATCAGACTAAACAGTTAAACTCCAATGCTAGGCTAGGCTATGCTAAAATGGTGTTTGCCGCTGCTCTGGACATGCTGGCAGCCAAACTGATCACTTTATTTCATACTTTGAACTTGTGTTGCTCACCCAGATACTTCTTCCAAAAGGCTTCCTGGAAGGGCAAAAATCAGTCTGGATTAGTTTACTGAATTCAGTTTTCCTGATGCTGTGATGAAATTCGAGCACAGCGGGGTTGTACCGTCGTATCCGGCTGTTCAAACACCTCTCTGGCTTCTTCCTGGTCACACATTTCCTCCATACACTCTCTCTCAAGGTTTCCTGGGGTTGAGAATACATAATAATACATCAGAACAGCCTTTAACTCCTCCTGGTGCGTCTGGTGAAGATGGAACTGAGTAGTCATGGTAACTAATCAGTTATCTGTGCACTTTTGGTGGGGCACAGAAGAAACAAGAAAATCACTTGTACCGTAGTAGAGGAGTACTTCTCACCTGCTTTTATCTCCTCAAACATCTGATTGGCCCGTCGGCTCCTGACCAGCACCTGTGAGGCTGAACGGCTGCTGAGGAAAACTGCCAACAATCAAACCGACAACATTAAGAGGACTTGAATTCGCCTGAAAGTGTTACATTTATTCCCAAAGCTGCCAGGTACACAAGGACATATTTATCTGTTCGAGCTTGTTTAGAACTGAAGGAGCTTTCGTGTAAAAGTACGACACATTCAAATACATTCTGATCCCAGGACTCTGAACCGTGTTTTTATACAGCCCTTTAATGTTAGCTTAATGTTACAGTCTCACAATGATCATGACGCTTGCATTATTTTCCATCAATAACCTACTTCTACTTGAATGACTCTGTAGTAATCAGAATATAAAATAAAGTACCATGATTGGCCAGACAGCTGTGCAGCAGGAACAGCAGCAGGACGGTGAGCGGTTTAACTGTTGGTCCCGCCATGATTCAGAACTCCCATCAGAACCTCAGAACCAGCAGTGTCTGTGTTTCTTCAGTTCTTCTTCTCTCTCTCTCTCTCTCTCTCTCTCTCTCTCTCTCTCCTCTCTCTCTCTCTCTGGTGGAGCAGTTATTGATCACAGGGTCAAAGTTTGAGCTGGACTGATGAGTCAGACATGTTTAATGTGATTCCTCATGTTTACTTTGACTTAAAACCTATTTGGACTTACAGGAAGTATGAAGTACCAAAGTACTTGTACTCTTTAAGAGGGCAGTATTTTTTACTTTTATACCTCACCTCAGTAGTTGATCAATTACTACACAATTCAATGGTGTGAGTACAATAGTCAGATCTTACCCAAAGACAAGTGTTACCTGATGGTGACGCTTAAAGCAGTATCAAAATCCCTGAGATGTGCAATGGCTGAAGAAATATGAGTGTCGACATGATAATGAGGAGTGAGTGGATGAACTTTTGTTCTTGAGCAGCTTTAGGAGGATATATGGCTGCTAAGGTCAGAGGTCGAGTCAGCGCCAAACCTGTGCTGGGGTGGGGGTGAGACGGGTCACATAATCTCCCAGCTGGTGT
The DNA here is from genome assembly GCF_003711565.1 of Takifugu flavidus. Classification (NCBI taxonomy): domain Eukaryota; kingdom Metazoa; phylum Chordata; class Actinopteri; order Tetraodontiformes; family Tetraodontidae; genus Takifugu; species Takifugu flavidus. The sequence goes on from NC_079522.1 coordinate 10,840,896, forward strand.
CTTCATACTCATTAGAAACAGAGATGAAACTACATAAATAAGATTTATAAAAATTGTTGGAAGCCTTAAAAACAGATTGTCGTTCTCTTAATCTCTGTTTGTTCTGTTTGTGTCTTACTGTGCAAATATTTATGCACAGATACGGAGGTGAAAGTCTTTCCCTACAGTTTGATCTGGTCGTACTAGAAACACAAAAGAGATGTTTTCCAAAGTTTTACTCCATATACTACAGTCTAGAAATGATCTGGTCCAACAAAATCTGCACACTATAACACATGCCAATAAAGAAAGAAATAACTCCACAAAAAAGTGTAAAAAAAAAAAAAAAAAAACACAAAAAAAACACACTAACTATTTTACATAATTTCCTATCAATTAAAGTCGTAAATTTAAAAAAGTGATTTTTTTTTAATGAACATGATTTTGACGAAATTTCGTTTGTTAAAAATATTTGTCGGTGGACAATCAAACACTAGGTGGCGGTATTTAACATTTGCGTTGTTTTCCAGCCATTGTTCAAAAGAACCGCGAAGAAGAATAAGTGCCGAAAAGTTGAAAGATGGGGAGTTAAATGGAGTCTCAAGTTTTCATGTGAAAAAACAAGGGTGATGGTTTTTTCTGTCCTGTTCTTTCTCCAGGGAGCGTGGTGGAGCCATTTTCCTACAGCTGTCGCTGGTGACAGTCACGCCTGCTGCCGATTGCTAATCTACTGACTATTGAGGCCCTGGGCTCCTGGTCACCAGTGTCAGATGTTCCATCAGCTTTGTGGTCGATGTGGCCTCTGAGATTTGATTCATTTGATGTTTGTGATTTTGGAATTGTTTCTTTGTTCTTTACTTCACTCTAATGGTCACCACGCCTCCCTCCGAAGAATCGTGCAGCGTTCAAGACTTCTTTCATTTAAAATAAACCCTTTTGTTTCCTGTCTGCATCCGGGTCCTGTTCGAGCTAAACCTGAACAATGAGGTGGCCAAGGATATGGGGGTGGGGGGTCTAGTAGTCTGGTTATTGGAGAGTTGACAGTAGATTTGGAGCTTCTCAAAGTCAAGCACAGTAAGAAGAGCTCTGATATTAAAAGTGAGTTTTACTATATTCTGGACAGCAGATATAAGAAATGTATACAGATGTGTCAAAGAACACACAAACCCATAGTGCAGTGATTCAGTATCCGCATTAACAAGTATCAAAACAGTGTCAGCAAGTCATCCAGGTTTAGTGATAGATATAATAGAGTACAGAAAATGTTTAGGGAAAGTGCTTAGTGTTGTTTGTGGCAAAAGAAGTGATGTTGAAAGGGAGGTCAAATTGTCAAAGTCAGAAAGGAAGAGTATTGTATGGAGGAAAGCAATTGAGAGGTGGCAACAGAATTGGGAGGCATTTTTTTCAATACAAAGGACGGTCAACTCATCGAGAAGGGGAAATAACAGAAAGGAACAGGTCGTAATAGCAAGATTACAAATAGGGCACAGCAATATAAATAGTACCTTATATATTGTGGGGAAACATACAAGTGGGTTGTGTGAGCATTGGAGACAACAGAACATGGGCTTTTGGTATGTGGGCGGTATGGTGAGGAGAGGAGGCTGAGGGAAGGACTGAGGAGGATTGGGATGGATGGTGGGGACGAGAGAGGCATTTTGAGATGTTAGGGTTAGAGAATTCAGACGGAAGGAAGGAAGTTTTTAGATTTTTTTTTTTTTTAGACTTTAGATAGCTTCTTCCCCTCTGCCGTCAGGCTGCTGAACACCAAGTGACTTATCACTTAAGCACCATGTACAGCAGCCAGTCGGACTCACGAACAATACATCACATTACTCCTGCATTGACCTGCACTATTTCTTACTATTTATGTATATACTGTATATATGTCTTATTTTATTTTATTTATCTTATTCTAGTGTTGTCTTCTTTATGTTGAATGTCGCAGCGTCACACCAAGACAAATTCCTAGCTTGTGTAATACTGTGTATTACATGAACAATGGCAATAAATCTGATTCTGATTCTGATTCTGATTCTGACACCGGAATATTGCAAAGGCCGTAAAGAAGAGTAGAGGACATACACGTCGGTAGGTGGCAGTCATGCAGCAGCTTGGACGCGAACTGCCCTTAAAACCAAAAGAAGAAGAAGAAGAAGTGCCGATAACAATGGCAGCTTCCGCGGAGTTACGGGTGGATCAGCTCCCCGCAGATCCGTTGCTTCACATTTTATCCTTTCTCAGCTTCAGAGACCTGATCAAGTACGTAACTGACTATTTGGTTACAAATGGCTACAGGCAGGAGAAAGTGACCGTAAAAATGACGGCATTAAATAAGTGAGTAAGCTGCAGAAGACGAGCGTCAGGCGGCTAACGTCAACACGGACGAACCAGAGCAGTGAAAGTACAACTAAGTGGATCCACCGTGACCCAAAACACACATAAAAGATAATATTTGTGGCCTGTGATGTATAAAGTCGACTTTAGAATTTAGTCATTTAGCTGTCACGTCCAGTTCATGTTGTTGCCGGTTAGAAATGCGGGGTTTCTAATGAGCAGCAGACGGGTTTTCTGACATTTAAGTGGTTTTGTGGTCATTTCAACTTAAATACAGACATATATATGTAGCGACATAAATAAAGTCATGAGAACAAACCAAACGTAGATTAAAAAGCCACATCGTGATAAAATGATGAATACTAACTAGAGCTTGTTAGCTGTTGTTAGCTGCTAATTGTTAAGTGAACCTTTTAATCCCATCGAGTTTGTTGGAAACATCTTTTTTGTTAAAAAAAATCATTACACTCATTTTGATTATTTTCAGTGGTGTACTCAGGTTTAACAAAATGTGAATAAATGCTGTCATTATCTTTATTTCAAAAGAGATATTGGGATATAAACTTTGAACAAGATGAAATTTAGCAGATCCCAACACACTGTTTTATTGTGGTGTAATGATCCATCGAAGCGTGTTTGTTTTTGTTGTAAAATACCACATATAAAGTCCCCTAATGGTGCAGGTCTTGCGATATTGTATTATTATAAGACTGTAATTAATTTACGTGTTAAAAGTGCTTCATTTAAAATCCCACCAGAAAGTTTTCCCCTTCTTTGTGTGCATTTAGTTCACCTTTGTATTTGTTAGTAGTAATTGTGTGCGTGTGTGTGGGGGTGTGTGCGTGTTTTCTGTAGTTGCAGTTATGTCAACAGAAGGATGAATGAATTGACCAAACACAACCCACTATGGAAAACACTTTGCTCCAAACACTGGCTGCTGACAGAGTAAGTCCTTTTCACTGCATCTATCCTATGCATTTGTCCAAAAAAAGCAAAGTACTCGCTTTTAACTTTTGTAAAGGCAATTATTTCATTAAATCGAAAACTCAACACGATTCCTGCCTGGTCTTGAACAGCGCAGACCGGGTGCTGAGCGGCACATCGTGGTACTGTCTCTTCAGACAGTACTACAGGGACCTGGGCCGATACATCACGTACTACCCGGTGTTGAAGAGAGCCTGGGAGCAGCTGAAGACCTTCCTGCAGCAGAGGTGTCCACGCATGATCGCATCGCTCAAAGGTGCTGATTACAAGTCTTTAAAGTGGTCAACTAAAGTGGTCAACTAAAGTCAGACGAGTTGAGCACTTGGATTTCTTTCCTGGAACATTCATGTTATTTATTTGTTATCTCAAGATTGATAGGTTTGGGGATTGGTCGTCAGTTTCAAAGGGTCTTTAAAATTTTAAAGCTAAAATCTTTTTATGTGAAGAAAAAGACATTTTTGGCTCTTATGGCACAAAGTAAAAAAGTAACACAAAAGTACTACAAAACCAAACCTACACCTGTGTAAATGTAAAATAACTTGAACGTCAATGTCGATAGAACGTTAAGTGTAATCTCCTCCGCCAGAGGGCGCCACCGAGCTGGAGCTTAACAACATCGAGGCTCAGATCAACGGCAGCCTTCCGAATGATTACCGCTGCTCCTACCGCATCCATAATGGACAGAAGCTGGTGATCCCAGGGTCAGTATCTCTCTGACAGCAGCTCCCAGGCCCAGCCCACCTGTCCTCCAACACTCTCCTTCCTGTCTTTGGGTCCGCAGGCTGATGGGCAGCATGTCGCTGTCAAATCACTACCGCTCAGAGGTGCTGCTGGACATAGAAACAGCAGGTGGAGGCTTCCAGCAGAGGAAGGGGATGAGACACTGCCTCCCACTCACCTTCTGCTTCCATACCGGCCTCAGCCAGTACATGGCCCTGGAGTCCGCCGAGGGGCGCCACAAGTTTGAGAGCTTCTACCCCTGTCCTGTACGTAAGCTTCCTCCACATTTGTAATGCACTTTTTCTGATTGTTTCACCGCTAAATGCAACAGGCTCGGAGTAGAGATGTCACAGTTTAACTAGCGTGAAGCATTTTTATGTTTCAGGACCAGACGGCTCAGGATCCCTCAGCCATTAACATGTTCATCACAGGTCTGTTTCTTGTGTAGAAATGTCCTTAAAAACACATCAAAGCCTCACAACACTATAATTAGAAACAATTCACAGTATCTCCATTACAACAGCTAAGTTTGTGTTTTCATGTCTGTGTGTTCAGGTTCCAGTTTCCTCGATTGGTTCACGACCTACGTCCACAATGTGGTCTCGGGGGATTTTCCAATAATCAGAGACCAGATCTTTAGGTAAAATCTGCTCATTTTCATCTTTATTTTTTCCAAATACAGTAAATACTCTTTCCCGCCATGACGGCCTCCTGTGATTATTACTCCTGCAGGTATGTGCACGATAAGGGTTGCGTGGCGACCACCGATGACATCACTGTTTCTGTATCTACTTCTTTTCTCCCGGAACTATCGTCGGTCCATCCGCCACATTTCTTCTTCACCTACCGTGTCAGGTATCCGTCAGTCTTTCCGGTCCGTCAGCACAGGTTCCTCCTCTGTTGTAACAGCAGTGCCTGTTTCAGAATAGAAATGTCGAGCAAAGCATCGCCTGAGGCTGCCTGTCAGCTTGATAGCCGGTACTGGAAAATCACCACTTCCGACGGCAATGTGGAGGAAGTCCAGGGGCCCGGTGTGGTTGGTATGCTGCTCGGGTCACATGATCGTTTGGTACAGTCATGATGGGCTGTTGCTCCAGGCTGATCCAGGCTGTTGGTGTTTACAGGAGAGTTCCCGGTCATGAGACCTGGAAAAGTCCATGAGTACTCCAGCTGCACCACCTTCTCCACCCACTCGGAGTACATGGAGGGTCATTACACCTTCCACCGGCTTGGTAATGTCCAACCGTCACTTCCTGTTTAGAGGGGTTAGGGTCCTCACCTGTGTAAAATAATCATCACAACAATCCTGAACTTGACTTTTATCTTTCAGCAAATAAAGAGGAAGTTTTCCAGGTGGCCATCCCTCGCTTTCACATGGTGTGCCCCTCCTACAGAGAGCCAGCGGGTCGAACGGTAGTACGCAGTTAAACATACCTCCCACAACGTACTGTTTTATGAGTAACACGATGACACAAGTTTCCAAACTAAAGTCAGATTACAAAAGAGAAATTATTCATCTGTCTATCTGATGACACTTTGACAGACAGACGGACGGTTGGGGTCAAAGGGCCTTTACTCCAGCTTTTTTTGCAAGGCTCTGTCAGATTGGATGGGGAACAGATTTTAGCATGTTCAGTTATGGATTTGGCCACAGCTGTGATTTTTAGGACCCTTGTTCTACTTGAACTTTCCCGTCTGCATCTGGGTGAACGCCGGTAAAGTCCTCTCATCATTTAAGAAGTCAGGCAACAGTTGCCATCCGCAGAGTTTCTCCCATCTCAGCTGTGGAAACGTCTGTTTTGGTTCCCAGAATAATGCACCTTTGCCTTCCATTGCAAGCAACACAAAAGTAGCTACACATGTTTGTACTGCCCCCTTCTATTTCTGGAGGTATCCTCAACAGTTATTTCAAAATTGAATCAGTGAAGAATTGTCTTAAAAAAACAAAACTCTTTCTTGTCCCCCATGTGTCTTAATGGTCCCGATGTTGTCTCCAGCAGAAGACCTCGTCCAATTACATGTCTCATCTGGATGACAACGGCGAGGAGGACTGTGACGGAGACAGTGACAGTTCAGCGACCTGAGAGGAAACATGGCTGCCGTGGAGGAGTGCGGTGCCCTCGCCACTTGGACTGCACCTCTCCTGTGACGTTGTCAGGGAAACCAGAGGGACTGTCAGTAATTTAAGGTCTGATTGATGGCTTAAAACTGTCATGGTGGCCTGAGTGGTTGTCCGACAGCAGGGGTAAGGTAGTACCAGACAAAACCAGACTGGACAGAATTGCATTACGTTTTTCCCAAAACGGTCTCATTTAAACTTGGACAGCGTGGCTTTAAGTTTATTGACAGCAGAAATGCAAAATAGCTGTCGTCTTTTTACAGTTTTCAGCTTTGTTTGATTTCTGTCAGGTTTAAGACCTGTGGGCCAGGCAGGAGAGAGTCTGAGCCTCACGGGAACCCACTGTTGGATATTTTAGATTTAAAATTTGCTGCCATGGTTAAAGTTCTTCTGAAGAATTTTCATGAAGTTTCTTACAGCATTAAATGAGCCTCTTCTTGCACGATAAATTCTGTTTTTTTCCCAAACGTTAACAATTAAAACAGTTTAGTCTGTTAAAATGCAAGTGAACCTTTCTGTCCTTAATTCTGCGCAAAAACACCTTTCCTTATTTTTAAATATGAAATTATTATTTCATTAATTTTGTTCATAGCTGCACTGATTTCATAGCCTCCAGCTAAGTATTAGCATTAAATTTGTAATTTGTGACGCTAATATTTCCTGTACTAAAAAGGTCAAATATTGCCATTGAAATAGAAATGTAACTCCATAATTTCCCAATGAAGCAGTGCCGAAATAATGCTTATGTTTACAGGGATGTCAGAACAGTAAAAATGCTCATTTATGTAATCCTGACATGGCAATTTTTACTTTTTATTCACATGCAACAGCTCCAGTCTGATATATGCAGAGAAAATATCAATTAGCTGCCTGTCAGATTAGCAGGAAGAGGCGGGGCCATGCATCACTACCAGCAGTGGAAAATGGATCAACAGTGGTGGGATTTCTTCTTCTATGCTCACAAACCTTTGTTTTTATTTCCAGGATGTGATTGATTATATTTGTGTTTTTTGGTTATTTCTTCTGTTTATGGTGGAGGATGTGTCTGCACAAAACTTTATTGGTCAGTTTATTGTTTTGATGAATAAAAACAGATTTTGCAGGGCTGCTGTTTCCTGTCAAACAACCTCAGATTATTATTCTATGTTGTTAAAATTGACGTATATGATGATGAAATCATTTAAATATGTGCAGATGCTGCGGATAAGAACCAAAACGCGTTAGTTTGACTCGGTTGTGTTCCACATTAAGAGCTTGTCCACATGTATCCAGGTAGCTTTTCTGTCCTCCAACCCAAAAAAAATCCCATCCACACCAGTACGTTCAAGAAGAATGTATTGTTTGCCGACGGGCACCAAGAGGCAACGTCAACACAGTCACTTGTTAAAATGAGGATGAAGAATCTCAGAAAAAGTCAGTAGGAATGCTGTGGCATTAGAAAGCTCTCTGACTTCTTTCAGAATTATTACTTCTGTTCCAAAGTTGTCACCCCAATTTGATGTTCGCCCTGGTTTTACATCTTGACTTTGACAGTAAAAGTGTTATACTCTAAAAAGCATTAATAACCTACAGCACAAAAGTTCAAAGAGATGTGAGGAAAACACTGGTCTTCATCAGAAATCACATATAGATAAACAGGAACATTTTCCCTCAAATTTCAGTCATCATCCTTATCTTTTTCCTCATTGATCATCTTTGCTGTTTTCCTTCTTGTCCTCCCTCCTTTCCTTTCTCCCTTCTTGTCACACTCATGGTCATCCTCCTCTCCTCCTCTTCTTTCTCCCAGCTTGCCCTCATCCCCTTCCCCCCGACCTTCCCAAGCATTGCAGCGGCTGCAGTGTCTCTTGAAGCCGCCCAGGAAGTGGGACCTGAAGCAGCAGAAGGGGCAGATGTAGCGTCCCGGCCGGTGGGCGAGGTCATGTGCTGCTGCAGCCGGCTGGGCAGGAAGAAGGTGAGGTGGCAGTCTTTACAGTTGTATGGACGCTCCACATTGTGGCTGCGCTCCACATGTGTGATGGCAAGACCTGCAAGGACACACAGAGGGACCCGTTCACCCAAACGCAGCCGTGTATGTGATGAGTTGACCACCGTGTTGACGCCATATTTTTTCCGAACATGATTTGATATGAGTTGTTGAAATCTCTCAAAAATGACAGACTTTTACCTTTGAGTTTGGTCTTCCAGCCACAGATCTGGCAGACAAAGCGGCTGGACACGAAGCGAATGACTTTAGCCGTTGCCTCCATTTCCACCCTCAGTAGCTCGCTGCTCAGGCCGGCCTCCTCGTCCTCCTCTGCAGCAGCATCACGCTTTATGGCCTGGATGGCGTACGCTCGTGGGATGTCGTGTCGCCGCACCACATGGTTGATGGCCACACCTTTTAGTTTGCTTTTCCAGCTGCACATCATGCAGCAGAAACTGACACCATCGAATATCAGCACACTTTCATCTCTTTCACCGTCTGTTTTATCTGCCATCTGGGAGGCATCGCCATTGTCACGATGACCTGCTTCTTCCACTTCGTCCTTTCCCTCACTGCATGTTGTAGGTTTATCACCTCCTTCTCCTCTCTGCTCCTCCAAGCAGCTCATCTTCGCAACATCTTCTTCAACTTTGCTGCTCTGCTTTCTTGTGATGCCGCCTTCCCCTCCCTCTTTCTCTTCCTCCTTCCTTTGCTCTGCTGTCATCAAAGGCCCCTTCTCACTGGTTTCTTCTGTCGCGGCCTCCCTCTCATCCATGCAGTGTTTGGTGATCACATGTTTGTAGACTTTGGTGAAATCTTTGCTAGTAAAGAAACAGTCAAAGCAGTGGAACAACTGTGCTGTGCTCTGATACATCAAGATGTTACCAAGGCGACCAAAGGCCGCGCCTTCCAGGTGTGTCGGGTGAGAGGCGGCGATGTGGGAGAGCTGGTGGGCGTGGCTCTTGGAGTAGAAGCCACAGTGGGGACACTGAAGGTGAGCTGCAACGCCACCCAGGTCACCACGGGCTTGCATGACAACAGACATGACTGTAACTGGCAGGGAGAAATGCAAACAAAGTTTAACATTTACAACCATGAAAGTATGAGACAACTCAGTATAAATCACTATAAGGTCATTTCATACATTTCTGTAACTTAATGGTCCTTGTAGTGAATGAGATAAATTCTCTGATTTAGGATCTCAATGTGAATAAATATATCTTTCTGACTGTCAAGCCATGTTGATCAACAACAAAACCAATTGGAGTATATCAGCAAGGTTTTTCTTTCTAAATATAACCCTCATTCGTCAAAAATATTAGTTGAACATTTTCTTGTAAGACAAAGTTTGCATTTTACTCGTACAAAGCAGCCGTCACACATCATTATACAGGCGCATAACAGTAAATATTAAATGTCTTTCTTGATTATTTTTCGATAAAACTCATTTGAAAACTTGATTGAATATAACATTACTACACGTTATAGACACGTTATTTGTGCTTCATTACAGTGTAATAGCGGATAACATAATAATTATCCGTCGAACATTATTACAATTAATTTCTAAACTATCAAGCAACAGACGCATCACATCATGTCTGTATAGAATAGGTAATGAGTTTGAACTTCCAGATAAACAAAATTAGAATAACCATTTTGCCATATTTAAAAAAAAAAAATCTATTTTATCCTTTGGAGCAGACTCACCACCCGCCCAGGCGCGGACGCTCACTTCCGTGTTTACGTCCGGACCAGCCAATCAGCGTTGTCCTCTCCGCTCGTCACTTCACGAGGTATCGCGAGATGTTATGATCTTAAAAATTCTGGTTAAAGGTTTTTCTTCAGCTAAACTCGTTTATGGGTGTAATCACCGATCTAAATTTGACAATACGCTTTTCTTTTTGATCATCCAACATTTAAAATCCAAAACCATATTTTTATTTGAGCATTTTTATATTTATCTTTTTTTTAACATATGAAAGTTCGTTTGATTTCCAATCACAGTTGACAACAATTAAAACTGCCTGTTTATGGAGCATTTTTTAATAGCTCTGCAAAAATAAGCTTGACTGTGTCGCAGCTTATCGTAGTTGTTTTGGTCTGGAAAATGCCTGGTGTGATGGGAGGAGAGAGGACTGGGTATTGTCACATCATCACACATCAGAGAGACTTTCATTTTGTGTTTGATCTGATTACTTGTCCATCTCTACTCCTGAGCATTACATCTCCTGAAGGACCTCTTTCAAATACTTATTTATACTTTCAAATTTCCATGAATAAATACAGATATTGGAGTGGAAAGGGATGCATAAATAGGTGAGAATTAGTTACTGAGATATTATGCAGCGGCAGTAGTATGATATAGGTATATAACCCACCAATTCACGGAGAGTGTATTTCCTTTTCATTGCCTCAGTGTTGGTGATGATGGGACTGGATTCAAAGAAGGGAGGGTGCTTTTGTTGGGGTAGAATGAGGCAGTACGGTAAGGAGAAATAGAGAGGGAGGGAGAAAGAGAGAGAAGCGTGCTGTGTGTCTGAACTTGTGTTTGTTGCTCAGATTCAAACACACGGAACGACCCCGAGCGAGTGAGGACGACATGTTCTGCATAGAAGGTGAGAGAGCCCAAGATTCTGTCAAAAAGCAAGAGAGTGTGTGTGTGTGTGTGTGTGCGTGTGTGTGTGTGTGTGTGTGTGTGTGTGTGCTTGCATGCATGCGTGCATGTGTATGTTGGTGCCAGCTTATAATTTTGGGAAGAAAGGACATTTTGGTTGGGGCTGTTTGAGGGTTAAGATGTGGTTTTAAAGTTAGGGTAAGAACCGTGTTAAGGTTTGGGTTGGGGTTCGGGGCCGGGGGAATGTGTGAAAGTCGTTTGAGCACAAATACAGCCAGAGAGAAATTAAACAAGGAAAAACAGTTAAGATGAATCCACACATGTGAACAGGTTCATTTGTGCATCTGGCCAATTGGAAGTTTGGTTCAGGAGGTGTTTATGAGTCAGACGTGTGTGTGTGTGTGTGTGTGTGTGTGTGTGTGTCTGTCTGTCTGTCTGTCAGTGATCACATTGACACACACGCTGGCTTGTTGAGGCAGGTTGAAACATCCCATTCAGCTTCCAAAACACAGCTGTTCCTCCCTCCAACACATGCTGACCTGATGTTGACGGAGCATCTGAACACACAGCTGCGTCGGCATGATTTTCACGCATTTATCTGAGTAAAACCTATAAATTCTTTACTTCTGTCACAAAGAAAAGCGTGCCTGCGGATACAGGCATGCTTTTCTTTTTTCAAGAATCAACATAAATGTTTACTTCCTTTTCTTCTGATAATCAAAATTTTCCCTACTGGCTGCACCATAAGCTAATGGCTAACCTAAACCACTGAAGCAAATAGGAAGGAGCACTTCAGTTGTGCAATGAAGTAGCCTCGACAGTCCCCCTCTGGAGGCCAAATTAAGATAAAGTACCGTCAAGGGTCACTTTCTAGTTAGTAGAGCACAACAAAAAACCCACTGGGGCTTTTCCAGTGAGATAAGAATTAACTATACAGCCCCTCGGGCTCAATCAGTGAGTCGCAGCTTTATTTTGATGAATAAATCCTTAGTAAGTTGTCGAGCTTTCTTTATGTCTCCACTCCTTTTCCACTTTATCAGCTAACTGCACCTCCATTCCCACCATTCCCTGCTATGCTGCTGTAGCTGTCGCAATCTAGCCCACATAATGACCTGTCCTGTAAAGTATCTCATTGAAGCTTTCTGCATTTTGGTGTGTGTGTGTGCCCCTGTCCTGACTTGTCCCTGCCTCTCAAACCCGCCCCTGGTGTGGGGCACATATAGAGGATGTACGTGGGAATAAAAACAATGTTTTCTGGAGGTAATGATGGAGCCAGTCAGCCACGTAGGGAGATGAGGTGTTTGGAGAAGAAAGGTTTCTCGGTGACCTTGTGCCGTCTGACTCTGTGATCCCAACATCGAATTTACCCTGTTTGACTCAATAATACAGTATCAGGCAACATGTGGTGCGTTGAGGTAAATACCTGTCCCTCAGTGGCCATCTGCAGACCTGGATAATCCCTGTTAGCAGATTAGAGGTGGAGAGAGGAGAGCAGCGACGCTTCACAACGACCATAACTGTAGGCTGTTCTGGACTGTTGTGGACTTGTTTGGTGTTTTGGTCGCAGGTCTGAGGGGAGACGGTTGCTTAAGTTCTGTGAATTCCATGCCAAATCTGAAACTGGGTGTTTGGCTCCTTTTGAAGGTATTTTTCTGACAAGTTTGTGGGGCAAAACGTCACGTAAAATTTAAAACTTTACTGACACTTTTTTAAGCTCTGGACTTTGATATTTTTTCTGTTTGAGTCAAAAATCTGGAAGCAACTAAAACTTGAAACCATGGATTTGGTGCGGACAAACTGGCAGAGTGTTTCTGAGGGTAAAGTTTGGTGACCTGGATTCAGCCAATCAGCAGACGGGATAAGATGATTTCATATGTGGAATGCCTGGGCGGTGACGGGGCCGGGCACGGAATGGCGACGCGTTGTTGGAACAGCAGTCCCGACGAAGAGCAGGACGAGCTTCTGCCACGTAAGCTGGCTGCGCTGCACCCGAAGACAGAGGGCAGCCTTCGCCGGCGCCTTCTCAGCGCCAGAATCCACCAGCACTACGATGCCATTGTGGCAGTGAATGGGGGCAACGTGGTCAGGCTGGAGTCACCCATGGGTGACAAAAAAGCCCCCACACCCCACTTTCAGAACTCAGGCAACAGCCCTTGGTATCGGCATCAACACTTCTCTCCTCGAGCCCATGTCCATCCTTCTCTGACCCCAGAGACTCATGGGAAACTTTTCTCTGCTGTAGACGTTTATGGGAAACCTAACCAGCATTCCACAAACCTCCAGCTGCCACGTTCCACCTGCCTAGTCATACCCCAGAGGAGCCAAACCCCAACCCCAGAGGCCAGTCCTGGCTACACTGTTCCGGAACCCTCTCCGATCATTGGCCAGGCAACCGCCAGAGGGCAGGAAGTACCACCACAGTACTTATATCAGCCCAGCAGGGTGCGCAGGAGCAGATTCTTTCGCGTTCGTCCACGTTGGGGCAGAAAGTCTGGATTTGAGGCCAAACCAACCACACCCCTTTTAAGGAAAGGTATAACCACTTTTTTATTGATTTGTCTGAGCATACATCCTCTTACTTGGGAGGTTGGGGACCTAAATAAACCTGCTTTGTTTTATTTTCGGTCTTGATGGTACCCAAATCGTCCATTTTCTGAGAAAATTCATGGACCAGTTGTGTTTTGAATTTTGAAAGAAGATACTGCATGGATAAAATATACCCACTCAAAGTCTCCTTTACATGTAATGCATATTATATATAACACACATTTACATGACTGCTTCCACAAAAGCAAATATTCTGAGTCGGACTTGAACCCTGACGCACCAGCTGCAGATCACACTGAGCATACTAACATTCATGGCATTGATGTTTGATCAATAATGCATCTCAGTTCCACTCAGATTCCCAGAGTTAAAGCACACGCACCCTCACAGAGGAAACAGAGCAGCTCTCTCTGCCGTAATTAATTCCCCCGTGTGTGTAATCCGTAAGTGTCTGTTCTTGTGAGCAGGGATTAGCTTTGCTTCCATACGCCAGCTAATGGCTAATTCCGGGAGCAACAGACAAACAGCTGCTACCTGTTAGCATCAGCTAGTGTTTACCTGCGACCAAAACTATTTGTAATTTTACATTTCAGGTTTGGGGCACGCACACACACACGCACGCACGCGCACACACACACACACACACACCACACACACACACACACTCACACTCACACTCACACAAAGAGCCCTCTGAGTTTAGTGTTCCATTTATTCCAATCTGACACCATGTCAAAGCTCCCATTTAGTATCTAATTAATGAAACTAATTATAGTGGTACAGAGGTAATGACAGACAGCGAGGAGGACAGACAGACATGCATGAAGACAGAAGTAATTAGCTGCTCCACTGGCCCAGATAGTTGGCACACTTACAGACTGGACCTGTCCCAGTTTGTGATGACTGATGAACAGTACATCACACTCATATTATTCTTAGCCCCTCTGGTGACTGTACCCGTACTGTTGTCTTCCATGTCACTACTACGTCAGTGCCTATTTAACCACAAAGGTACTCTCTGAATTTCATGACAATCCAGGCCTTATTTTCATTTTTATCCACAAAGAGGGAAAAGCACAGCCACAAATTAAAATTCTGGCCGGTTTCCAAAATTTTGACTTCAGTATGTAGCCCCCATCAGTGCCCCACCCACCTCACACGCCCCTCCACCTACAACTGTACATTTTCAAGCCTTTTTAAACGTGGGTGGAGTCAGGAGCGGCATTTTTCCCTCACAGGTAACACCGGTGGGGTGGGGCACCTGCTGTAGGCTTTCTCCAGAAATAAGAAGCAAGTTCTGGTTCAGCATGCTGAGTGTGTATCAGCACAGATTTCAAAGACCTGTGGAAGCCCTCCAGGGCTCTCTTTTAAGACTCAGCACAGCTGCACACATCTGCACACTTTTGTGGCAGCAAATCAGCCCATCCAAAACATCCGCCAGGATTCTTCTTATGTGTCTCTGACAGTTGACGAGGAGGCTGCGATGTCCAAATGTCACCGCGGTCCCCACAAGGGTAGAGACTAAATAAGACAGAAACCCCACAGAGCAGTAGAACAGAGGGAATAAAAGATCAACAGTCTGAGATCTGAAGACCTCTGATGCACACGCATGCACACGCACACACACACACACACACGCACACGCACACACGCGCACGCACTTTATTACTGCAGTATTTGTCGTTAACCTTCATCACCTCAGGGCTCACCTGAAGGGCACACACGTGCACTAGCTTCCTGGTGTTGGCACCCTGTATGTGTGCTGTGTGTGTGGGTGTTTGCGTGTGTGTGTGTCATGTGTAAATGATATGAAAATGCGTGAGAGAGGGGCGAGTTAAAAAGAGAGGGAGGTGGGAGCAGAGCGGAGCTGCGTTGCTGCTGCGCAGTCTGCTGCAGCTTCGGCATGAAGAGTGTGTGTGTGTGTGTGTCCGTGTCCGCGTGTGTACAGTACCGGTCTATTGTGTCGTTATGGTTCTGATCGCCACAGCAATCAAATCAGTCCTTCGATATATCAACAAAACCAGAGGTGAGTGTGTGTTTGTGTGTGCATGCATGTGCATGAGCACATGTGTGCGTGTGTGTGTGTGTGTGTGTATTAGCAGCATGTTGTACATCTGCAGTTTTCTGTATTTACTGGATGTGTGAGTGTTGTGATTTTAGGTGAATATGTGTAGTTTTATAAATTGGATCGTTGGTCTCTGATTGGCTCCCAGTTTAAAGTAAAGACAAGGGGCATAAACTAAACTGCCAGTAACCTTAGCAACAATATGACAGCTGACTGACACAAAACATCTTCTAAGTGCACAAATTCTGCATCTAAAACCTCCAGTGTAACTTCAGGACTCATTTCTTTTGCCTTCAAAATGGTTGAGAAGCCTTTCAAGGACCTCTGACAGAGCTGGATGACCTTTTTCTATATTTCAAGCTGAATGACAAAATTAGTCCTGGAATATCCGTCACGATGGGTCCTTTGTTCAGGAATTACAAAGCCAGCTGTGGAGTCACCACACCTTTTTTCAGGACTCAGGACACTTCTTGAACTTGATTAATGGGAATTGTTAACCCTGTCAATAGTTCTTGAGGATTTTCTTTTTCAATGACCCTTGTGAAAGACGACAGGGAGGTTCGGTAGATCTCTTTGAAGTAGCCTGGAATATGGTCACAGCTCTCTCAGAGTATGTGATGCATTTTTAAGGACCTTTCAGGACCTCTGTATTTCCTGAAGACCCTTCCTGAGTGTGCTTTGGGATTTTGAGTATCAGGCCACTGACTCCCAGACACCCTCGGTCTTGTCATAGAATATGCCGAGGATTAATTAAATTTACCATGGCAACATAAAATCCTGCTTCCTGATTGGCTCTTCCAGAAAGTGTTTTGAAGTCTCACTTGGAAAGTTCTAATCTTACATTTAATTAAATTTTGTCAACCTTGAGCAAAATGCTTTGTTCACATTTCAGTTTAGATGATTATTTATTTTACTTTTATCCAGTTCTTGTTAATTGTGGAATCTCCCAGAATCTTGTTGATTTAAACCTGTCGGCTCGTGTTTCTGTCTTTGAAAGTGTGAAAATCTCAGTGTAATGGTTCGTTTCCGCAGTGCTTCTAAACTGCTGACAGCTGAGATGTGAACTCTGCATCCATTCACACATCTGTCCAGCAGCTAGTCCATCTGCTGCTCCTTCTCAATCAAAGCCCACAGGCACCACGTGTCTCTGAGGTCACCTTCAGAAGCGCTGATGCTGCGACAGTCATCGTCGCCGGTTCTGTGGGAATGAGATTAACTCCAGAATCCTCCGTTTGTCTTTGTCTCTGCAGCTGGGGATGGAGACACTAAGTGGTCTGTTCACTACTCGACCCAGAAGCCCAAACACAGCATCTTCTTCATCCCTGGGAAAAGACGATCTGGCAGCGCAGATGACCTGCGAGGTCAGAGGTCACCACAGAGCACCACCACATGCATAGATGGAGATTTATACAGGAAGACAGACAGTGACACTGCCATCTTTTTAAAGATTCTGGTTCAACTCCAGGTCTTCCGCCGTCTCTTGACTGGTGTTACTGTCCCCACAAAATGCAAATTAATTAGAATGTCCCACTTTTGTAGCTGCACTGTCAATTAATTGTTTCCTCGGTGTTATTTGGTATGGAGTGTAAAAGCTCTGCGTGTGTGTTTGTGTGTGTAGCTTGCAACAGACTGACTCAGCATGGCCGCAGCCAACCTGGCATCTCTGAGCCCCACCCACCCAGTCCACCATCCTCTGGGCCAGACCAATCAGGGCGCAGACGGTGGAGGGAGAAAAGCAGGAAAATGGTTGGTTGGTCGGTCTCTCTCTTTCAGACACACACACATACACATGCACACACACAAGCACGTTTTCGTCATTTCATCAGGGATGCTGCGCTTCCTCATGAATATTCATTTTCTGAATTGACCGTGGGCTAAATGCTCCATATAGGTCATCATGGAACAGCAGCAATGATAGCGGGGATGTCATTTTGTATTCTGAAGGGTGACACAGGCACGCTCCTTTCTATGTGTTTTAGGATAAAATGTCTCTCAAGGACTTGCTCAATGATTTGGGTTTACCAATTATTTCAGTTTTTGAGAAATGGCATATCAAAATCGTCATGTGTTCAGCACCTAAAGAAAACACTGCATTTATTTCTTCCCTGACTACAAAACGCACTTTTCCGCCATCTGCTGGTCAACCTGAGCTACTGGCGGTTCTGAAATAACGCGTCATCGTTTGAGCGTCTCCGTGGACAAGTATTCACTTCTTTTGTTCTTGTGTTTTCCCTCCATTTAGAGGTGCAGATTTCTGGACTCTCTTTCTCAGTCTTGCTTTGCAGATTGTTTCAAGTTAAAAGTTTGGAGGAGAAAGGTAAACCTAGATCGTCTAGACGAGACGAGTAGAGTAGCGGGTTTTGAACCCCCATCTTAGAGTCTGGAACTTCCTCCTTTTTTCTTATTTGTAAAATTTTCACTGTCGTAATAGCTCTGTTAGAATTCCAGTAGATTAGCAAGCTTATAAGCAGAACAGACCACACTCACTGGTTTGTTATGTGGCCCATCAACTAAGAGCTGGACCAGCTGCAAATATGAAAATTCTAGCATTTGGAAGAAGCGAGCAATGGGAGTTTGCAGATCTGTCTGTCTATATTTGTGGCGCTCCAGTGAAAGTGGGGCTCCAGGCAGTCCAGTACAGTCAATGACAGTTGAGTTGATCCAGTGTGAAGCACTCAGCAGTATTGGTGATGAGAGTATAGATCGCAAGACCTGTCCTGAACCCTTTGGCTGGCATAAATTCATTTTAAATTGTGTCTTAAAATGGGTAGATTTTTATCCTACTTAATTCTTTCTCCAGGACGCATCCAGGATAAAAGAGTTTGATGCTGAGTATGATTTGCCTGTGTGTCTATGCTCAGTCCTCAGCTTTCTCAGACGAAGAAGAGACATTCTTCTTGAACAACACTCGGCCCATGACCCCGCTGGTCCTCAACCCCATCCACCACACCTCACATTGGGATGACTTTGCCCCTCCGTACGAGCCGAGAGTGGACGTGGAGGTGGAGCGGCCACCCAGACTTCCAACACCAGAGGAGAGGATGCGGCAGCAGGCAGAGGCCATTGCAATCGCTGTCGTCCCAATTAACATAACAGGTCTCAAGCAAAACTCACATATGAGATATAGTCAAAACAAAATGACGAACAGAGGTACATTTCTTTTTGTGTGTTTGTTCCATTTGTGTTTCAGGAGAGAGTTTTGATCGTCAGGCCAGTTTTAGAAGAGTCGCCTCCAACAATGACTCGTTATCTCAACGATACTGTAACCTGAGCCGGCGCAAGACGATTACTGGGATGCCCACTAAGTCTCCCGAGAAGACCAGTACAGATCTCATCCTTTTCTAAATACACTGACCTCTATAGTTCATGTAGTTTGTATAAATCCTTAACTTTTAACTTTTCGCTACAGGTCCAGGAATCTCTACCGTAATTCCAGGCCAGTTCTCAACCGTTGGCCGGCCTGGCTCGTGTCCCCCTGTGCAGCAACGACAAATAACAGCGAAGGAAGAGGGAAATGCCAGAGAGCTGGGTTTCTTAACCACAAGGAGGATCCGAGCTCCCAGAGGCGAGGGGATGTCCAGCCTGATGGCTTCCCTCACCTCTCCCACCCCTGTAAACACTGGCCAGGTCCGTAGCCTCCCTCGCCTGGCGACTAACTCTTCCTTAGACTCTGAGGCCAGCTGTAATAGCATCTCCTACAGAGCACTCAGCGCCTCATCATCCTGTTCTCAGGTCAGTTTAAAATTGATACAAGAAAAAGTGTCTTTTGGATGGAAAAGTAATTCTTCATTTTTGTTATTTTGTTTTCCTCTTGTCACAGGATATGCAGAGGTTTCCCAATGATACCCAGCTCCTTCTGTCCCTGAACCCTTCTACCACACAAATTACAGGGTCTCCTTCCCCCTCTGCTCCTTCTCCGCCCTTCTACCCATCGTCCTCCTCGCTTCCCAGCTCTCCAAGTCTTCCCCAGAAATCTCAGTGGAATGAAAGGGATGCGTTTGTGAATATGCTGGGCACCTCCCACCACCTCTCATCTTCCTCCATTGCTGACTCTGAGTCCCAGTTCAGCTACCAGGTGCAGGATGACCAGGCTGCTTCCCTCCAGGACGCCCAGAGCTCCTATACTGGTGGCTCCTGCAGTGAGACATGGAGCTACCGCTCCCTCTCCCCAAGCTCCAGTGTTCATAGTGACCAGATCAGGGATGAGTGGAATACCATGACACGGGACATACAGAGGAGCTCTGCAGAAGGTTGGACTCTGGATTCCCTGTTGTGTTCTGGTCGCTCCCCCCCTCCTCACACTGACAGCAACTCTGTGTGTTCAGAGGAAATCCCCGCAGCTTCCTTTCTGAACTGTGAGAAACGGAAGCAGAGCACTTCTTCCACATCCTCTCGTAGCATCACCCACAGCGTCTCCCTCCGCAAGTCCAAGCGTCCCCCCCAACCACCGCTGCGCTTTGACTCTCTAAGAAGTTGTCCAAGTCGTACCAAACCTTGCCACTCCTCCTCCAGTCCCCGTCGCAAGCACACCCCCCAGCGGGGATCTGCATCATCTCCTAAAGCCTTCCATGACCCCTGGGTGCCCAGGTCCACCACCCAAAGACGCCAGAGCGGGTTTAACTGTGGAACAGTTTCCTCTTTTGAGTCATTGGGGGGAGTCACACAGGTGGAAACCACCGTTCTTCAGACCGAACACCTGCCACCAAGTCCTGGTCACTTTGTCGTGGATGTCTTTGCCCCAGGGTCCCCAGGCTCAGAGGAGGAGGGCCCCAGATTTACTACCCACCCTCCACAGGGTGAACCCAGGCTGCAGCGACTAGCCTCACCCTCCAGTGGCTACTCCAGTCAGTCCAACACCCCCACTCCTGGAACTCCCGTGTCCTCCCCCATTACCCCCTCTTCTCCGCTCACACCAAATCCTCTTTTCCCATTTTCATCGACACAGACCCCTTTCTTCCCCCCGTCCCCTACTTCGCTGCCCAAGCAGAAGTCTCTGGGTCAGAACAGACCAAAGCCACCGGTGCCAGAAAGGAAGTCATCACACCTGTCTCTTTCCTCCTCATTTTCTTCCACATCTTCCCTCTCCTCGTGCACCTCCTCAGACTCCTCGGCTAAGCATCCTCTTCTCCCTCCTCCCCCTCTTCCACCTCCTCAAACAGAATGTGTTCCCCCTGTATTTTACTCCCCCCTTTGTGAATCTCCCGCTTGTCCCGTCTTTCTGCCCCCACCTCCCCCTCCTCCCCCTCTCCCATCTTACATGCTACCCCCTCCTCCTCCTCCCCCCCCCCCTCTTCCTCCAACTCCTCGCCCACCTCCTCCCCCATATTCATATGCCATTAAACACGCTGCCCATCAGGTTGCTGTATCCACCCTATCATCATCGGTAAACTTCACTTTCACACCTGCTCCTCCATCCTCTCTCCTTCATCCTTCAGATCACCTCACATCTTCTCTTGATGCCCTTCCCCTCCCTCCTCCACCACCACCTCTACCTCCACCTCCAATGCCACTGTCATGTTGTCCTACCTGTCCTGCCACCGGCCTCCTTCACCCAGGCAAGTGTACAAGTAGAGCTTCTAAGGCGGCTTCACACTCCCCCCCCCTCGTCACTGCACAGGCATTGCAGAGCGTCAAGCTTCGCTCTATTAAGAACCAAGAAGTGCTGTCCGCTCGTGTCCCACAAGCTAATGAAGCTCATTCAGATGGTGCAGTTTCTGATTTCGTTGGAGCTGAATCACAAAATAGTTCTGAAGTCACCACAACTTGCGGTTTAAGTAATAATGCTGAACTTTATGACCCAATACAGTCTGGGCAGATGTTAGATTGTGATCCTTCAACAACAGTAGACAGTGAGAAAATACCCAACAATGAATCTAGTCATACTAATTATCACAATCTACCAGCTGTTGTTACTCGCTCAGACAACCAGTCACACTCTGGGTCTAATCTGATCCAATGCAAAAGTCCACAAGAATTCCAGTACAGTGAAAGGAAAGAAAATTCAAATATATATGCTGCATTAGCAAGCGATTCCATTTCTGCTTCATGGGTCAGAATGTCTTCTAGCCCAGGCAAAAACCACATCGAGTCACCTATGCAGCTATTGTCTTTGCAGCAACCAGCCACAGAAAATAGATCAATATATGGCAAGCAAACAGAGCTGCAAAAAGAAGAAAACTACAGAGATTCTTCCTACTTGAGCCCCCCAGAGTCCCGCAGACACAGACAAGCAAATAATACAAACATCACAGAAATTAGGAATCCAAAAGTCACTGAAGGGACTCTCACAGCAGATCGTGATTTTAAGTGTAACAGGGTCTGTAAGCCTGGTAGCCCACAGAAGCGCTGCACCGCGGAGAAGCCGATGTTGCCAAAGAAGCCCGATCTTTGCATCTTGGGACGCATGGCAGCGTCAGTTAACAGACAGGGAGCCTGTGAATGGAAGAGCAGAGGAGAGGTCATAGTACAGTCCTCTGATCTCAGCCCACCAAGGCTTCCTGACAGCACTTTCTGCACAGCGTTGCATCCAGATCTGACCCACAGTGGTGCTGAAGGAAAGGCAGAGCCCGCTAATTCACCCGAGAGCATCACAGCTTTGCCTACAAATGCGACAGCTGCTGACGCAGATCCAGCCGCTCCTTCTCCTCAGAAACCACCAATTGTGCACAAAAAGCCACAGTTTTCACTGATGTCACTGAAAACAACCGAACTGACCTGTTCTAGAAGCACAGCAGGGGTCTCCAGAGGGATGTCTGCAGTGTGTGACCCTCTGGAAATGAGTACGATGGGAACCGAAGGGAACGTGGAGACCATGGGTGTCCATTCCCCAGCCATTCTGGGTATTCTGGAGTCCAGTAACTTCAACAAGCCGCAACATTCTTCATCAAAGAAATTTAGTACCTCAGATTCTCAAAGAACGTCATCCAACTGCAGAACCTTAGGGACTCACAAAGCCCCCTCGTTACAGACGGAAGCGTACAGGTTGGGAAGAAGCGGTTGTTGTGGGGATATCCAGCAAAGAGTCATCCATGAAAATGAAGAGAAAACGATTCAGTGGACGATGATGAGGTCATCTCTGGCTGAGGCTCAAGACGAAGATGAGAGAGTGGAAGAGGGAGGCACAAAGATTCTCACCACACCGTCCATCACCAGGAAGAAAGTGAAGTCAAGGAAGAGGAGAAAGAAGGGGGCAGGGAGGCAACTGTTAATGATGTCATCCACAATGGAGCCCTTTCCTTCTTCATCTTCATCGTCATCTTCTTCATCTTCATCTTCATCTTCCTCCTCATCAGACGATGACCGAGAAGCAGTGAAAAATGGGGAAAGGGGCAAGAACATGCCCCCCTTTCCTACCAGAGTTTACTTTGAAGACACCAGCGACTCTGAAAGCCCCTGTGCTGTGGTTGGTCAAAGCCTGCACTCGCTCAGCAGCATGCTGTCCACTGACAGTCTGCAGGTCGAGTTGTCCTTCCCAGACCTCCAGATCCAGGAACCAGGAGAAGCTGAAGACAGGAACCAGGAGGTGGAAGAAACCAGCGGACCTCTAGATGGTAAAAATCACCTGAGGACCTACTTTTTCTCAGGATTTCAATTAATACAATATAATAATACTTCCAGTGGCTTCCCAGTACGCTAGTTGTGTTTGACGTATAATGACGCATTGGTGAAGCTATCTTGAAATCTCCTCTTTGTCCCTCAATAACCAGTGCACCTGGACCCGCTCTTTTTATTATAACCAGCCCATTTATCCTCTCTGTGTGATGGTGAAGACACTATTGGGTTTGGTTCAGTTTGGTTTAGTTTGGTCCGTTTTGTCAAAGGATATCAAAACATGGCCATATTCATTTATAGCTTTTCTAAATAACAAAATTCAAAGAAGATGAGCCTTTTTGTGGGATCTAGGTACTCTTTGTTATTGAGTTTAAGGGTTAGCTCTGCATCTAAAATCTGTCTTGCCCTTTAGGAGAAATAGGCCAACACGAGCTGTCTCAAACTAAAGTGCTCATCACATGATAGAATAGCTGAGGGGAGCTGCAATGGTTGTTGTAAAAGACTTTCAAAAAATGCTTAAGATAATATTCAAAATCTGACTCTGAATCCATGTGGTGTAGCTTCTCCCCTTGTCTTCTGAACCGCTTTATCCCATTGCTAAATGTTTGCTAAAGGACTTATTTTGGGAATTTTTATATATTTCAGAAAAAGATTATCTTGTTGTCGCTGAAATATGCAGCTATTTCAGCAAAGTGCACTTGTACCCAGGCGAGCTCAGTCAAACATCCTAAATAACGTCTTTGATTTCTGCTGTTAATCTTTAAAACCACAGTTTTATTCAAAAGTGGGCATAACAAGATTCATGTTTCCGGCCGGTTTTCCCTCATTCTTGTTTCCCCCAGATGATGTTTTTCGCAGCGTTTCTGCGGATCAGCTGCCTGCACAAAGCCACCCTCGAACCACCCAGGATTTGTTTGCAATCATCCACAGGTAGCCACGCGGTCTCCGGGTCCTTATTGCACGTGTTATTGGGTCGCTTTCTCTCATCACAAACGTACTTTTTATTCAATTTAACAAGACATTTAAAGTTTAAAGTTATTAATGCAAATGAAGTACAGGCGATTACAGACGTAGTCAAATCTGTGGCGGATTTAACAAACAACTGAGCACATTTCCACTCCTTTTCTTGCTTCCCTCCTCTGCCTTTGTGAAGCAGTGCAGTGTGGGAAGGCAGAGCGTGAACACCCTGATAGAGAGGGTTTATCTGCAGGTAATAAAACGCAATCCTCAATCGGTTCAAATAGATCCAGCTTTTTCCTACTTCCTTGAGAAACATCCCACGTTTAGGTTCCCAACCTCCTTCTTTGTTGTTCTCTGGCCCATTTCAAAATTTAAAAAAGGGAAATGAGCTTCCCAAGCAGTACGTTTAGGTCCGGCATGTTGCTGGACTGGCTGGAAAGGTCTGGTTTGTGGGAATAAAGGCGAAAGCTTCACATCACAGCCGCAGGTCCACCTGAACCACAATCACATGACCCAGCAGGACGGGCTGTTGCAGTGGGAATGATTTTGTACCCTCGTTGCACCAGATTCTAAATTTAAACTCGAAAATGATTTATCACATTACATTAAAACCAATTTGTGCTTTTCTTTCCTTTTATATTTCTCAGCTTTAACCCTGTACCCTTGTTTTCTGCATTGTTGGCCTTTTGTCCATATTCTTTTGATCAAGTGTAGTTTAGTTTCCCAGGATTCCAGCGCAAATGTTGTGTGTTGTGGTAATTCATGCTTTAGAATGATGAGCTGGAGGCCTTTGGGTGGTTTGACAACACTTGATAGCCCAACGCAAGAATGTAATTGGGGACTTTCTGGGATTTTTTCCCCTTAGGTCAAAGAGAAAACTGTTGGGAAGAAACTACTCAGAAGATGACAAGCACTACATCTCATCTTCATCCTCCTCCTCTTCCTCCTCCTCCTCCCCTCCTCCGCTCACCACTGCAGCTTTCACAAGATCTTCCAGCAGCGAGAGCTTCAAGGCTCTTCTGCTGAGGAAGGGCAGCAGGTACGATCTGTCTTCGCGAATCTCAGCTGTGGAAAGGCTTCGCCGCCCTCTCGACCAACCCCGACTCGAACCCGGCCCAGATGGCAGCGCCGTGACTGATCACATGGTTCTGAAATTTCCGGTGTCTCCAACATCTCTGTGCAACCAGAGCTTGATATTGAGGCAGAGGGATCCGACACCTACTCACCTGATCCTCACTTCCTCCTCCTGCTCCTCTCCTTTCTTTTTCTTCTCCTCCCACACAACGCGCCCCCGACCTCTCACTCCTCCCTGCTCGGCCAGTCGACGCTTTGCTGCCCGCTGCCGCCTCTACGCCGCCCCCATGACCGCCATCTATGAGGCAGACAGTGAGGAAGAGGAAGCCAAGGATGACCTTGAGGTTTTTATCGGGCCTTCAAGAAATGAAGGACTTAGGCTGGTGGAGAGTTTCTGAAAAAGATGGACCAAACTTACCAAAACCCAACGGGTAGTCGTCTTTCTCTTTGATGCACCAGAAAATCCGTGTTCTTAAAAGGACGTTCAACATCGAGGTCAAGAAAAATTGCAGGATGAGGCTGTAATTTTCTGTGTTTCTGGATCTACCATCCAGTTATTGTATTTAAAATCACTTAATGTTTATCTTTTCCATCTTTCTAGCTTTTTGTACCTGTTATATACAGTAAATCTCACAGATGGATGGGTCCATCTCTTCTCTGTGTTGGGAATTTAATTTTAAGAACTTGGTAGTTGGGAACCCACCTAAGCTGAAATCACATCACATCAGCCCAGATGATCTAATTCTGCCATCATAATGGGATCTTGACTCCCCCAGACAATAACTGTGTTCCCTTTCGGTGTTTTTAAATGGCATTTTTGTGATCATGCATCATCGTTTTATGCTCGGACTGACTAAAGCATTTGTGAATAGTTTATTTTGTATCCATCACCCTCTCAAGCTCATTTGTTACCCTCTTTTAAAAATGAACAAGCGGCCTTAAGGCCATTCTGTCATTAGGGTTATGTTATCAATACTTTTTCTCACTTTCCAGTAGCTATCTAATCCAGACTGGAATCTCTGTTTCCAGCATCAAAGCTGTGTTTTTCTTCAGCTTATTAGAAGATCAGATGTTATGACAATGATTAAGAAGATTCACTGCTTAGAAACATGATGGTGTCTTTGTGAATTTAGCATAAAATGAATTTAAACAAAAGGCGAAAGTATAAGAATTACTAAGACTGACGGAATAACAAGGCGTGTGAGTGTGTGGGGGAACCTGTTTGCATTTGAATGTAAATAATCGTTAGACGACGGAGAAAGCCGGAGCAATAAAGTACAACTTAACAATTTGTCTTTTCATCTTTGGCTTTAAATAACCTGGTGTGGCAGTAAATAGGAAACTTATTCTCCAGGTTTTGTAAAATGTCTGAAGGTTCAGGCGTCATTTTCGACCAGGAGTCAGCAACCCAGCAGGATTGGGGGCCTGATCCCTCATTTAGACAGACTTGACAGAATTTGTCAAAACCTCAATTGGACCGATTGTTTTTCATCTGGGAAGTTCTGCTCTCACCTGTAGGCCACCCCCACGGTTCTGAAGTAGAGGCCGGTGTCTTCCATCTGCGGGGTAAATATGTGTTTTGGCTCAAATCAAGGTACAATTAACCTCTCTGACCACTGAGTGGTGCTCTGAGACCAAGGTGGATGACCATGCAGACCTTCAAACCTTTGATTGTCATGATGTTCTTGATCTTCACGAAGTTCTTTGACTCTTGCATAGACAGATTATTATCTGTCCACTGTTTTAGTTGTTGTGAAAGTGTCGTGATGGTGACCTGCCACTTGCTCCGGTTACTAAGATGTTGTCAGAAATCTGAACATTTACTCACAGGTTTCTGGTGAGGTTTGACATGGATCTGTGAGTGTTTGAGGGTTTCTGGCAGTTTATTTGAAAGAATGGATGAAAGTCAACAAGCTCCAACAGAGGGATAAGTCATTTGTCACAAATACAGTAGCAGATTGTGCCAGTGTTGCTGCGATAATGCTGCAAAAATCGGATTTGAGATGTTCAGTATGGTATTTATTTTGGTTTTAACTGTGGTCTGACAGAAATTGTGTCGGGCATGAGTCCAAGATAATGTTAAAATGAAGATGTCACGGGAGGGTTCAGAACAGTTATTTGGGTACCGTGAAATTAAAAATTTGGGCTTAGTTATAGCGTTGTTTGGCAGCTTTTAGATGACCTTTCTCAAAACCCCTCATCCTGCAGTCCTTGAGGTGCTGCAGAGATAAAGCTCAGCCGTTGTTCATCAGAATGCGAGGAGCTGTGCATGTGTGCAGATTGTGGCAGCAGTCAGATGAAGCAGGGAGACAAATGGCGGCATTGTTGAGTTTGTCCTAGAGAAATAAAAAAAATAAAACACTTGTTGCTGACATTGCTTCCCATTTCAGACAAACAGTCACATGATTTTTTGTTGATATAAACCTTTTATTTATGTTAACCAGATTCCAGGGATGAAACAGGACACGTGGTTGATGGGCCAGGAGACGGAGCAGCTGCTCACTGGTTGGATTTGTTCTGAAGCAAAGGACAAAAAGAACGAAACAGCCTGTAGACAATATATGACAAATGAAGAGAGATTTACAGGGAAAAATATACTTTACAATTCAGACATTTTGACCCCTTCGTGAGTATTTTCCAAAATATTTTAAACCTTTTTTAAAATAACCTTTGTCGATCTGATGCTGGAGGCAAAATCTGCTTAAGTTGTTGGTCTACTAAACCAGAATAAGGAAATAAAAACCTTGTTTAATGTTGACTTTTTAGTTAATCATTTCTGTGTGTGTTTATTCCCATGTTACTGCCTATTGGGGACCCTGTCTTGCTGACCTTTTGCCCTCATGTGGGTTTGGAATCCTGAATGTTCATGTCAACCCGGCAGCATTTCCATTTCCCTGAGCGTTTATCCTAATGACTCACTCGTGAAATAATTTTTATTGAATGTGTATTAATATGAAAGTCCATTCCAAAGGGCGACATGTGTTTGCAGTTAAGTTGCTGCTCAGCCTTGTTCATTTTATGTCAAACATTATTACATAATCCATAACAACCGCTGTCCGCGCAGAACTAATAGAAAAGACCAAAATTCTGCCATGTTTTCCATCCTCCCACAGTCTCTCACGAAATCCTCTGAATGAAGTAAGACAAATTATTTGGCTGGGAATACCGTAATTTAAGTCTTTTTTCCTTTACGTTCCTAATGTAGCAAATAAATGCGATTGATCCAGATGATGTGCACTCATGCTTCCTTTTGTAAATCCATATGTCATAGCTTTTGTTGAGAGGGCCACACCGGGCAGTGGCATCAGACAAGTGTTTCAGGCCTCTGCCTCCTGTGTGTTGTGAAATCACCAATCTTTAGCTTTTGTTAAGAACAAGTTTTGAGGACCAAGAGGTTCAATTTGAGGGTTTCGGGGCATTTTAGGGATTTGTCTTGTGCTGTGCCAATCCTGAAGGACCACTATTCTTCATGAAGGGTTTTGTTGTTTTAGTTTGGAGGCCCTTTTAAGGTCTTTGGGTTCTAATTTATCGAAAAGTAGAGACTTCTTATCCATTCGGAGGTTTTAATAACATCCCTGTAGTCCAGTCTGAATAATGATGGAGTTAAACAGGGCTAACATGTCCTCACAGATGCTGAAAGTCCTCTTGGGAAGGGTCTTGGACAAGTTCCAAAACAGGGCATGTAAACGATGATCCAGGAGTCCAGAACTGGCTGGAATACATCCAGAGCGAAGCCGATGCTCGTGAGAAGGTGAATAAGTGGCCCCTGCTCTGAGACACCCGCTGTCACTCCTGTGAAAATGTCTCCTCAATCCCTGTAGAAATATAAGTGTGGAAGCCCATCAGTGCTCCATTTTATACATTAATAAACACACTCTGCACTTACATATACAGAATGTGTGTTTATAAATGTATGCATCTGACCTCTCACGAGTCCTGTTCTTACATTCCATCACATTTCTACTGCCACAAATGACCACTATTACATGCTAATGAGCAACTGTGTTTTCATTTACCACCAACACACACTCATGCAGGCAAACAAGCTGAGTGGTTTAATATCTGATAAGGCAGATGAACAAATACGGATGGAATTGTGAGAGCGGACTCTTGTTCTTGCCTACGAGAAGTGGCGTGTCTAAGTTCGGGAATTCTTGGCAGTTTAACTGGTTCCCAGTCTTCATTGCTTAACCTGAGAAATCCAGTATGAGACAATTTGTTACTTCTCAAATCAGAACATCTGGGACCTCTTCTTGCTTAGGTTTTGATTTAAGATAAGGCCCCAAACCACCGAAAACACAAAAGTCCAAATATAAATCGCTTCCATCTGATTGAGAAAATGTGAAAGGCTCCGAGAAACCCAAGAAACGTCTTAAAGCGTGAGGGAAAAGTCCAAACCTGGACAGTGGGAAGGTTGTATTCCCATTGTGGTTTCATGAACCCTCGTTACATGCGTGAAAGATTCTCTTGAGCACCCAGGACCCTGTTTGGCTTTTCTCTTTTACCAAGGAACATTTTACTGGACGATCACTGTAATCTCCATAAAACCTTCAAGGACGATCCAAGGCTATACAAATCAACAGTTTGACCTTTGGAAACTCTTTTCTTAGGCTAAAGAAACCCGCATCTCAGGATGTTCATCATTCATCTGTGGAATTTAGCGCACCTCTCGGGAAGTTGCCTTCAGTGACATCTGGCCTGTGGCTCAAATGTACCGGTACCTGTATTTTAAGAAGAAAAGGAGAAATAAAGATTGAGAAGGAGCAGGACTGGACAGTAATCTGGTTTCCATGTCAACATTGACACAGTAACAACACTGGGCAACTTTAGCTGCAAAACCCCTTTAAATTATCCGTAAAGTGCTCCATGATGAAGAGATGACCCAAAAGGATTTCTCTGTTAAGTTTTCACTGTTAAGTTTCAGCATGTTTGTGATTGACTTCAGTACTGGACTCAAAAATTACTTGCTTTCCATGACAATAAACTAAGAAAAATGAACCACCTGACCTTCAAATTGCTTATTACTTAGACTGAAGCAGTTGGAAATCTCTCAATTTAGGATAGATGTTAGATGATAGACGTGTTCAACCCTCTTACTAATCAGAAAGCAGTGGTGCAATAGTGTGATGCAGCTCTAGGCTCCTGAACAGACCGCCTCCACTTGCTGTCCTCAGGGATGACCGAGCACGGTGAGTGACTGGTGGCCGTCAGCTCCAGTCATCCCTCCTCCAACTCCTTCTCCACCGGTGGTTAACCCGGCTATGCTGCCTTTTACCTGGTAAACATTCATTCCCACTCCCACCAGATAGTGGCATGTGCATCAATTAGCCACCAATGTTCACAGACTACTACCTATGCAACACCTTCAGTTAAAGTAGCATATATTATGTCCATTTTGGTGCCTACATGGGCCATGGCCATCTCCAGCCAACGTCCCAATTTGCATTCCAACTATAGTTTGGTCACTCATGAGTTGGGATCGGTATCTGACCTCCCGGTCAGAGGCAGAGAGCCTGAAGCTCAGCTTCAGGCATTTTGCCAGGGAGACCAATCAGTGGCCCAGTTTGCATTCTGAAGGAACATGCAGACATTGTGAAGCAGTGCCCGGACCTTCAGTGCTCCGAACTACATGAGAGACTTCCAGTGGTTCATTTCACAGCTTCCTCCCACAGCCACTGCTGGTTGAAAGTGGGGCTGATGAAAGCTTTAGTGACTCGGGTCTGATCCAGAAAAACCATCTACCCCTGCAAGAAGTGGACACACCCAAGGAGATGTTAGCTATAAATGATCAATGACTAACACTGATCACGAAAACAAAACTGTTTTCTGGAAATCACCAAGAACGCATTACATTTATGTCCTCTCCTGTGACAAAGGTAGTGGTGAGGTTACCCTGGCTGAAGACCCATAATCCCCTGTGGAGAACGTCGAGGATGAGGATGGCGTCACCGCTGCCATGTCCACTTATTTTGGCTCATTACACGATGTCGCCATCTTCACCATCATGCATGTCACCTTGTGAAACTCCAGTAAGGGAAGGAGTGGAAGGCTTGGTGGGCTCTGTTCCAGGGTTCAACTGCATTGTCACCTCTCGGCTGGGACCCAAGATTGTGTAAAAACTGTATTTATTTATCATTAATGCATTAATGTTTTCACAAAAGGAGCTGCTTGGTGTTATAATTGAATTGCAAATCAAGTTTCCACAGACGAAATATGTCATACTTTGGTTTAAAAATATACCTTTAGGCAAACTTTTTGTGTACTATTTAATAGAGACAAAATGATCCGAATAAATTCCAAACA
Organism: Takifugu flavidus; assembly: GCF_003711565.1. NCBI lineage: Eukaryota > Metazoa > Chordata > Actinopteri > Tetraodontiformes > Tetraodontidae > Takifugu > Takifugu flavidus. The sequence continues at coordinate 10,872,115 of NC_079522.1, forward strand.
AGTGCTCAAGATAATAAAACGATATGACTGGAATTATGTCTGTAGATAATTGATTAAAAATTTACTTCACTAATAAAAAAATTATATGAATAATTAACTTTCAGTGCAGCTGCAGTGGCCTCAATTCACCAGTTAGATGTTTTATAATTTTCTGAGTAACTGTAATAAATGAGTAAAAGTTTCAGGTCTAATGTTGTGTTGTGTGTTGTGTGTCTAATGTGTTTGACATGAATGTGACAGTTACAGAGGACAGACGTGCTGCATAACCCTGCCTCTGCAGGACGTTAAACATGTACTTTACCTCTTTCCTTTTCTGACATTTGACCCCCATCTGTCACTGCATTTTCGATTATTTTGAAATTTTAACGCCGCAGCAGCCTTTGGTTTGCACAGATTCCAGGAGTTGTTTAACTTATTTAAAATCAGAATTAAAGAAACACACCTGTTCATGTTGAATTTTCACTCATCACGTTTGTGCGTAAATTCCGACCCTAGGGAGACGAATATTATGGGGAATATACCAAAGGAGAAAATTTCTGATCCAAAAACTACACGGCAGATATAAGGACACACGTGAATGAGAGGAGAAACGCCAACATTTCTGAATTCTTTCCACTATGTGGGAGTGCTGGGCTGCTGTAGATATTCAAAGTCTGGGCGCGCGTGTGCGTGTCTGTCCTCTCCTCTTCCTCCTCCTCCTCCTCCACCTTCTCTTATATTTCTGAGATCCCATACAGACCAGTCAGATAGTGATCACCGCACGGGACAGAGGAGATCAGACGTGATCCGCCGGACCGACCGCTCGATCACAACAGAGTTCGATTTCTCCCTAGGGTCGGGGTGGGCTGGCTTTGTCAGGTAAAGGTGGATATAAGCCTCTCTAGGTGACCTCTGCAATGAGAACTGCGAAGGTGCACCCCTCCACACTCCCAGCGCTCCACCACTGATTCGCGCGCCTCTAAGATGCCACATGGCTCTGGTGCTCCAAACGCGACTTCGACCGAGACGAACCCGGGATAACAAACCGCCCCGAGAGAGGTCCGACTGAAGAAGACCCAGAAAACTCACCAAAGATTCGGCAGAACCCAGAAATCGGGTCAGAGGTAACTGCTGAACCCAACTGTCCTGCAAACTTTTTAAGTTTTGTTTTTTAGACTCTGCAGGCAGGGGTTTTTGAATTAACTTGTGGGCGCGTGAACGTCTACGATGAAACGGCGAGACCCATCTGTCCAAGCCGATCAGGGCAACGATCGACTAATCTGTTGTGAACACACAGGTCCCTCAGTGATGCTTCTCCCGACGCTCCTCATCCTCATGCTGGTAGCGGGCCGGTGCGCCGCTGCTGCCTTGCTCAGCGGTCCTGGCCCAAGAGCGGACGGTCGAATGGAGATGCGCAAAGTGCTGGAAACAGTCGGCCGACATCCGTTGACGAGGACGGTTTCGGAAGTATCTGGACACGCAGCTAAAAGTCTGGAGAGGGGGAGCAGGTCACACCAGGGACCCGGTCAGTATGTTTGTAGAAGGCAAATAAAACGAGGGAAAAAAGCACTCAGAGCGCAATTTTCCCACATGTTGCTACACCCAGATTTATACTAAATAATTGCAGCAGTAATAAACGCAGTATTCTTGATCAGTTTGATTTTGCCCTATTATCTTTGAAAAATCAAAGGTCAAAGTCCCTCCGGAATCCAGAACAGCACCAAATTTTAATTAACTCTTCCTTGGACCATGATCAGCTTTTCCTGAAAATTCATTAAAATCCATTTGTTACTTTTTGAGTAATTTTGTTTACAGAAAAACAGACAGACAAATACCAGTTGTCTCATAACCTTCTTGGAGATAATAATTCCTCAGATATCACAAGCTTTGGCGCCTCTGTTTGCATCATTCCTTAAAAAAAAATCCAGGGCAGTGATAATGTCTAAGAATGGCTACCTCTGAGCATCAACCACTCCTTCTCCTTCTCAGAATTAGTTTAATAGCACTGCTGTTTATTTTTTTTATTTCAGAAGGTAACTCCAGAGATCCACGACACAAGGAGAAGTTCATCAGACACCTGACAGGTACGAGAAGAAACACAGCCGAGAAACAGAACATCCCTGCAGTCAGCAATCTTTTTTCTTTCTTTCTGGCCACATATGCCCCTGTAAACATGGTCCGATCAGTTATTTGATGTTGGGAAAACTGGTCTATGGGTGCGGACAGGAACTTGAAACCACAGACCTGTGTCAGAGGACAGAAGGAAGGTCACATTTTTTAGGAGTTTTATTGGAAATGGTCATGTTGTTACTGTGGGTCATGGCCATGGAAGGCGGTAAAAAGTATGTGAGAGGTGAAGAGGAGGAAGAGGTTGTTGTGCTGGATGTGTTTCTAGCAAGAAAGACCAGAACCTGACGGACGGACGGACAGACAGATAGATACAGTAGATAGATAGATGGCTAGTCTTGGTCTCTTTCTGCAAGTTCTTCCACTTTGGTTGATATTCTGAAGGTTAACACAGAAGGTTTTCATTTTAAATGCATGTTTTCCTGCTGCTGTTGTACCCATAGATGCTCACCTGTTCTTGCCACTCCCATCAGCCCCACCATTATTTAACCTCTCCCACCAACCACCTGTTTCGCATTAGTCTTCCTCCAGGTGTCCAACAAGCCTGCATTCATCTGTTGAGTAGGCATTTCTACTACCTCGATGTTGATCTAGACCTGCATCTGCCTGTCGTCCGTCACCTCATCCTTGCCGTTGACTACAAATGTCATGATCGAATCTTCCACCCTGACCTTTCCGTTCAAGCTCTAGCTAAATAGTTGTTCTCCTGAACGTGCCTTCTGTTATGTCCTCAGGTCCTCTTTATGTCAACAAAAAGTGTAGAAGATATTTCCACAAACTGTACCACACCACCAGAGACTGTACAACACCTGCCTGTAAGTACACTTACGTACACACACACATACACACTTGCGCTTGCGTGTTGTTATCAGCAGAATCATGTCCGAACAGCAGCAGTCCCTCAGATCTTCAATCACCCACGTCAGGCTGTGTTTATCTTTGAGAGAGTGTGCGGCTCAATGTGTCAACATTAGTGTGTGTGTGTGTGTGTGTGTGTGTGTGTGTGTGTGTGTGTGTGTGTGTGTGTGTGTGTGTGTGTGGAAACAAGTCTGTTCCTGCTGCAAATCTCTAACAAACTGCTCCAGCAGCTCTTGTCTTTTTTCTTGATTTATTGTTGTTTGTGCACATCAAGATATTTAAGGTATCAACATTTACAAAAAAAAAAAAGGCGACATTAGAACTTAAAGTGCTTCAACATGACTGGGTTTTGACTTGTGCTCTGCCTGGTTTCTATGTCCTGTGATACTGATGAGCAGTGCATTAGCTGCAGCCCTTAGCGTCTTGTAAATGTGGCCCAAGGGGGCAACACGGAGTCACACTGGCTTCCATTGTGCAAAATAAGGTTATTTAGAAGAATTTTATCAGTCTTCAACAACATGGGGAACATCAAAACATGGTGTTGAAATTTGTAAAATCTGATCAAGTCAACATAGTCAATTTTTGAAAATGTGTGGCCTGTTTTTAACTGAAGCGTGTGAATCAACACAACTGTGAAATATTTTAGTAGTGAGATGTTCCTCGCATACACAAATGTGCTAACTTGGATGCAGTGTAAACTATAAGCAGACGCTGCCCTTGGACGATCGACGCAACCCTTTCTTTAGTCGTTATGACATTGCAGTGGAATTTTGCATGTTTCTCTGCTGCTGTCAGATAAGGCTTGTTTTGAGTCATGTGTTTTTTTTGTTTTTTTTTGAATGAATTAGGGTTTGTGGTTTGGAAGGTTTGATATACACTTTTAAAGGCACTGCTTTGTTTTCCGCACCATACCCATGATCTGGAACCACATGATTGACTGAAATACGGGGCCCCTCGCTGTTTGGAACAGGCAGCTGATTCCACCTATGAATGGCATGCAATTTTATTAACCCTTTGATACCTGCCTGCCTGGTAAATTTGAGCATTTCTTTGATGTAGGATGCTTCTAAGCATCTCTTATATGTTACTGATGTGAGGGTAAATGAACTTAAAAGTGAGCAGATTTGTTTTTATTTCCTGAGTTTTCTTTTGACCCCTGCGCGAACCCTGCAAGATTAAACCGACAGTATATTTTTGTGATGCTCTATTTTATTTTATTTTTTTACAGATGTTTTTGCATGTTCTCTAAGCTTGGATCAACATCCTGTGTTGTTTTCTTTTCTTGCAGTTTTTAAACGATGTGCTCTCTTGCTGACGCGATTAGCCAAAAGCCGTCAGTGCACCGAGAGATAAACACAACGGGAGATGGTAAGGCTTCCTTTAAGTCCAGACACTTGTGTACACAGACCAAAATATATATTTTAAACATCGTAGCACCATGTCCTGGCCCTCTTTCTGTTTACAAAACCTACTGTCATGTATATGTTCTGAACCAGGAGGCACTAAAAAGGTCACTAGATGATTACGAGTGCCGATTCTGGGTAGAAAAGTGTTCCAGTCTGAAAAATCATCCACTTTCAGACTTAAAAGTCAGCTGATGTGATGAAGAAGAGACTGTGGATATCAACATGATCTTTGCCTGAAAGGGGAATTTTGAATTAATTTTACAACAAAGTTAAAATGGTGTCATAGCACATAAATCCGATCCGTTTTGTTGTGAAATAAAGACTTGTGATCATTTGAAAAGTCATTTTAAAATTAGAGTTCAGCACAGTGATTTCAAATGACCATCCTGCCCGCTGCAAAGCACTGTGTGATGTGTTCTGTGGAAATATGGAGGACTTTTCTCTTCTGCACAAATGTCCTTTCAGCCCTGACCTCCAGACCTACAGGGCTGAAAGGACCACATTCTACCTGTGGGGCTTCCAAACCCACATGATGAACCCAGACTTCTCAGCAGTTAAGCTGAGTTCACTTCTGTCGGGTTTGGAGCATAACACCATGCTCTGATTTACACCTCCACAGTGGGGTGTGTAGGAGGGGTAGCAGGGGCACGATGGCTCAGCCAGTGACTTAAACCGACAACATCAGAGAAGCACAGCAGTGTTGATGGGTCAGTGTAGATCTGGTGAGCTCAAACTTTTGTTGGTCAAACATTTAGATATCTTGCAGCCTTTTGTGAAGCTGAAAAACATCAAATATTCTCCGATCAAACTGCATTTGATATTCCAGAATGAAAACAGAATTGGTCTGAGGGGGGTGGGTTCCATTTCATCAGATCATCTTTGAGATGTTTTTACAATGTGACCGATGTCCACCTGTGGAAAATTCAGTTGATTTGGAATGATTTTGTCAGGTTTTAAAAACCAAACATTGATGTCCAAAGAAGGGCCTCTGGAGAAAAGGTCTGGAGAAGACCAGGGAAACATTTTTGCTGTGGACTCCAATATCAACTTCTAGATTAAAACCTAGTTCTAGGATGAGCCAGAGCCCTGAGCTGAACCCAGCCATACAACCTGAAACTGTCTCCCAACCACCATCCAGGTCAACCCTGACAGCCTGGCAGGATTTTGTGTTGTTAAACCTAGATTGATTAGAGATTATTTGAAGGCTTCCACATAACAAAATTTGAAAAAAGTGAAGTGTAACCTTTCCCTGCCCTGTCAGGAGCAGAACCAGTTCACCCCAGTGGAATACCAGAGTTTATCTGATTAGACTGGTTAACCATTGTGGACTTTATATATCTTCCTTGTGTTCACTCTCCCAGCAGGAAGGGTTTTGATGACATCACAAAGGGTGATCCTATCAAGGGGCCCATCAACCTAGTAGCACCACCCTCCCATGACACCAATCCCACCCACCCCTGTCCTCAGAATTGCCTCTGACACACTCCTGCAGCCAGGACCAGGCCCTCTTTTCTCATTTTCCATCATCTCATCTGACTGATTGGGAAAAAATCAAACTGATTGATACTGGTGATGGATCTGACCCTCCAGGTCCAGTTTCTGCAATTGTTCTAGTTTATGAGGATTTCAACTGTGGTTTAAATCTTTTTACTCATGTTTTATTTATTTTTTATTTTTTTTGGCCTCTTTACTGCTTTGGAGCTGTTGCACGGAGCGCTGGACCAGAAAGCAGATAAGGAAATGCAGGACCGACAACCGCTGTTACCTTTTTTCCTGGATTGGAGGAGAAGGTCCAAAAAGAGTTTAAAAAGACTTGTTTTGGGGCTCTTTTTGGACATTGAAGACATTGACAAGAGGAGCATGTTGCCATCCTCTTTGCCGCTGAAGCCTTAAAGCTGCTTTTTGTCCTGCTAGTAGATAATTGGACTTTTATTTTTTTCTGTGGTCAGCAAAATAACCTGTCGTTCAGACAATAATGGCTGTCGATTCAGGCAGGTCTAACCTTCCACCTCCTCATTTTCGCAATTCTGCTAGGTGACATTGACTGCATCCAGGTTGATATTCTGCGTAGGTCCCCCAAATATATGGCTTTGTGCAGGACTGTGGGAAAAGTACCACATAAACTGGAAACATTTTTCATTAATTGTCACAAACAATCACAAGACAAATCTGCTACAGATGTGCTGTCAGATTTAGAATAGACTCCACCATCCTCCACCAGAAACGTGCTGACCCATTAGAATGTTTGGCTGCTTCGTACATGTCGCATCAGGTTTTTCATTCAGGTTCATATTTTTGATCTGAGAAGCAACAGAAAATGTTGCCACCTCTGAACAACCTCACAAATGATATATGTGTAAGTTTCTCTGTTTGTTCCTCAGGCAGCACCAACCAATAATTATCTATATATGTAATATGCGCCCTAAATTGGAAATTAAAGGTTTGGGCTTTTTTTCTATTTGAAAATGGGACCACTGAAAACAAATTTGAAAGAATCAACTGTTTTCAAAAAAGTTTCCCCTCTTATCCAGGAGGCTTTTTCAGAACTGAGGAAGTCCAGTTGATTTTTTTTTTTTTAAACTAAGAACATTCATCAAGATGAATCATAACTTTTAGTGTTATTCTCTTTGTCAGTAATGGTTTGTTTACCTTTGTTCTTTAGACGTTTGAATGCTGACTGCAAATGAATGCAGGCGTTCCAGATCCTCTTTTAGTCACACGTGTAAAGTAATTATTTGTTGACCATAGACATTAGTAGATGCCAAATAAATGACAGTGCAGTCACAAAACAACTGATTTTGTTTTTTGGAGCGGTTTTTGGTCAATAGCCTTATATTTAAATAGCATAATTTATTAATAAATTATTTATTGAAGGTGTGTAATATAATTTTTGTAATATCTGTGCTTCGAATTCCAACGCCTTACTTTTTATCTCAAACTGATTTTTTTTTCAAACTGTTGTTTCTTTTTAAACAATGTCGAGTCTCACTTCTGCTGCAGGATTGTGGATCCGCATCAAAAGGAAAAAACTCTTTAAATTCCTTCAGCAGGAACAAGTGTGATTTCTGTTTTTAATTTTATTGTTTCTCCATTGATTTGAGGTTATTCAGCTGGTTTCTGATGCAGCTGTGGGAGCTAGAAACAACAGAAAGCTTCAGTGAGGACTGAAAGTTTTTCCTGTTTTGTTGGAAGCCTGCAGAGATTTTTACCGTACCTTCTTTTTAAATCCTGTGCAGAAAGGTACCCATGCCCCAATCTTGTTTTTGCTCTTATGGCTAAGTTCTATCAGATTTTTTGGTTTAAAGTAATACTAGGCTCTTGTTTGTGTGCATAAACCAGATATTGGAAAGATCCATTCAAAAGGAGAGTCTATCCTTATCTATCCATCTTTGATTCTGCATAATCAGGGATCAATAACCTAGTTTTATCACGCTTCAAAATGTCGTCCCCTGGCTTACACAACTGTGCTCCGAATAGAAGTGAACATCTGTGTTTTCTGTAAAGCAGGTGATTTTTTTCCACAACCATAGTTACATGATGCATTATGTTGATACATTTTAATGACACTATTCTGGATGTATTCCGTATGAACTGCTGCTCTGTGTGCATTTCATTCATACAAATAGAGAAATAAAACCATACTTTGCTAAAAGGTTTCTTACAGATTTTCTCATTTTTCTATTTTTTTCTTCAGGTCCAAAAAGCCCTTTGGTTAGCATTTGGCTGTCAAAACTGCAACATCAAATTTCAAAAGAAAAAAGCTTCAATCAAAGCAGTTCAGGGATTGCGACTGTTGAGCAGGGAGAAAAAACTGCAATAGTAACGATGATGGTTTTGTGCTCCATTCAACCGACGCTTTAAATATAAATTCTTGGTTAGTTGGAAATTGTTATATTAAAATGGGGACTTTGGATTCTGTTTATTCCTCGTTTGATTTAGTTTGCCCCACCTCGTCATACATTTCCCGCAGTTGAGACCTCTCACACGCACTCACTGCCTGGCATCTTTGAAAGACACAAAAATAACATGACGCCACCTAGATAGCGGTTCCATGGTCTGAATCAATTTTGAAATAGTAAAGTATTAAAAACTTTATATGATGCCACATAAATGAGAAATGCCCTCCATTCAGTAGTCCTGACATCCCTGTTGATGGGTTACATCTTCGATGATGTTTAAAAATCCCAAATCCCACTTTCTTCAGTTCAATACTCTTAACTGATAATATTTTACCGCCAAATTGTGGCAAACTCTAAACGGACGGAAGGCGATATCACCACTCGTTTCCTGGTTGCTGAGCAAAACACATGTATTCATATCTAAGCTATCCAGGCAAATATTTATACACTGATGACATACAGAGGTGTTGTCTGTACATGTAGCATCTGAACCTTCCATAATGCAAAGAATTTCTTGAAAATATCGAACAATGTGCCTGTAAAGTCGTTCCGTGAGTGCCACTGAAAAGGACTTAAATAGAAAGTTTAGTATTTGCTCACCTTCTTTCAGCCTTGTTGCGTAAGAGCTATAAACTTGAATAAGTTTTGCAGTATATTTTCTCAATAGCAGATCTTTTTAAGCCATTGCTGTAGTAGCAGTTTTTGCCAGTTTTGGGACCTGTACTTCAAATCCACCTTGATGTCACAGCTCATTACTTTAAATTTGCTTATTACTAGCAGGCTTCAGCAAGTAGAGACAATGGGAGTCCTGGTGAATGCTGGATGTGTCCAGGTTCAGGACAAATGCCAATATCCGATTATACCTGACAGGATGAGCCACATCGTAGCAGCATAGAAAAAGGGAAAAAAGGAAAAAATAAAAAAGTTCTTCCCCCAACTTCAGGGCTAAACATTCTAAATTTATTGAGATTGATAAAGAATTTGATACATTTTTACAGAAATGGGACAGGAACCCAATTTGTTCTGGTTCTATTATAACAGTGTAAATTATAAACAAACAATTAGTTCCAGAAAATTTTAATTCACATGTTACAGCGGTAGCCCGTGGTGTACAGTACAGTATAGTACTAAAAGAAAAAAATAAATAAAAAGACTCTTATGTTATGTACATTACTATGTACAATATACATTACAGAAATGAAAAATTATATACAAGAGAAGTGTCAGACAATATGAAGAAAAATGAAGGTGCACGATTAATTTGAGTCAAATGTAAACAATATGTGACTGCATGGTTTATGCAAAAACACCAACATCTGATTTGATTCTGGTGAATGTGTGTCTGTGTTAGCGGCAGAGTTTTCACTCAACCCAGTTCCTGTTCACATGACAGAGAAGAAAGTCACACAGTCACACAATCACCACAATCCGCATGACTGCACAGAGGGCATGTTCCTCTTCCTTTAACCTACTTCTTTTCAGTTATTTCCTATCTTTTATGCTTTGTGGAATTTATTAAAATAGGATCATCTTCAACAAACTAAGAAAACACAGCTTTTACTTTCCATTGTTGCATCCCTGGGCTACCTTTCTCTTGAGCTGTTTTTTTGTGATCAAATTTCTATTTTATTTTAAAGAAACGTGTAGATGGACACATGCCAAAAATATATCAAATATATCATCAAGATATGTAGTTAAATACATATACAACTGAACTCACAACTGAAATAAATTAATAGTAAATAATCATGAAAAAAATAACACCCCAAATATTATTCACCCATTTCCAGGATCCAGAACTCCAAACCTCAGTCACATATTTATGACAAAGGTCAAATCTCCAAATAGACAATGTCAAAATGTGTCATTTAGTAAAGTTTCCTTGGAATTGCTACCCTCTGGATATAACTGTAATGTATTTGCTGATGATCTCTAATAAAAACTGAAGAAATTATAGGTGAGCTGCTTGTGCCAGTGGTTAAAGAGAAAAGGCAAATAGCGGAGGCCTGAGAGGACAGCCTTGTCCTAATCCCATTCAAATTAGCAAATTTTTAAATGAGGATTAACCGTACGGTAAATGCTAAATCCAAATGTATGACCATTGGCAGAGCGTCTTAGATTAAAGAAGTTGGTCCCTACTATCGATGCTGCCTGTTTGGGTCATACTGTCAAAAGTCCAGGGAAATGTGGGACCAAAGGCAGTGAGGAACAGGAACTGGTAGAGGGAGGCCTGAAAGAACTTGGTGAGAAGACTTGTGTTGAGCACATACAAGACAGCCCTCCTCAAAGTTTCGAGTCCCCTCTTTCAGGGCGGCCCACCAAATCCTTTGATGAAAAACCTCTTATGTTCTTTAGATACCTGAATGGAGTAGGTTTTAAGGTAGGGGACAATTGCAGCACCACAGGCTTTAATGCAAGGAACAAAAAGACCACCATCGGCCAGGCCCTGGGATCAGCCTGGCCATCAGTGGTAGATCTCACTCTCTATTCTCAGGCTAGGCAGAGCGGCTTCCAGACTCTTCCCTGTCGGGCGATCAACGCACACCTGAAACCGATCTCCAGCCAATCACTCACACCTGCCGTTCGCTTTAAAAGCCTGGTCAACTCCCCAATCATTGCCAATTTGTTGTTAACCCCCTGTGGTACAGCCTGGCTCCTAAAATGCTGAATGTAAGTTTGTTTCATCGTTCCTGTTTCAGTTCAGAACTGATTGTTAGTCTCTCCTGCAGATCGCCTTTCGGATGCCTGTTCACACTGCCCAGCCTGCTCCAGTTTGACTGTGTTTGTCTACTTCCACCACCACTTGGTTTTGCCTTGAACCAAATTTTCAGTAAATCTTATTTCTAACCTCATCCAGTCATGTGTTTGCATTTGGGGGTCTTGATTAGTGTCTGCAGTGCTGCACACCCTGGCTCCCTTCAGCCAATGCCACCAATCTTCCAGAGCCATCTTGACTGCCAACAATTCCTGATTGCAGATATCCTTATTCCTCTCTGCAGGGGTATGGTATCATGATTATTCATGATACCATACCCCTGCTTCTTTGCACACGCTTCTGAATCATTAGTTGCTCACTGAGCCAACATAGCCCCAACTCCTGACATCAGAGGCATCCACCTCCACCACAAATTGACCTCCTGATCAAGTACCTGGAGGACTGGAACAAAGATGAAGCTGGGCTTAACAGTCTGTCTGCAGTGTTCACCTGGAAAAGCAATTTAGTGTGTTTTGAGAGAAGCAGCCATTGAACTGTAATTCCATAAGAACCATCCATTAAAGGTTTACAAATCCATGAAACATTGGGACTTGGTCAAGAGGTAACAGCGGATACCTTTTCTGGATTCATCTGGGTGCCCTCCCGAGTCATGAAGTATCCCAAGAAAGATGCTGATGCAGCATAAAATTGCCACTGCTTTACAGTATAAAGAATTTTTCAAATATGATGCTTCAACACGTCCATGAGAATGTTGCTCATGAGGGCCTGAAAGACTGCAGTGGCATTGATCTAAAAGCTTTGACCAGATACAATAACCAGAGGGGGTGTTGAAAGCCATTTCTACTCATCCCCCTCTTGAATCAGGACCAGAGCATTGTGAAGCGATAACTTGGTAAAGAAAGTGACATGTTGTGGCGGCTCAAAAGCAGTAAGTCTAAACCTGTATATTATTTAAAATAGTACAGTTTGATAGAATAGAAAATTGAATATATTCATTATTCACCTTATTGGTGATACTTCACCTGAACTGGCAGCAACACCCAGTGTACTGTTGTCAGCCATCTTCGCCTGTGGCGCAGCCCGTCTACTTCTAGCATAACCAGATGACCCCCTGGGCTCGTCATCCTTGTTAGTCAATCGTCTGAACAGCTCTTCTTGTTTCTGACATGTCCTTGTTGATGCCTGCAAAGTATTTGGATTGATCTTTGGGGGTTTTGTTCATTTGCTAGTTTCTGAAGAAGCATGTGTATTTATCAGTGGAGATTACGGTAAATCATCCTCCAGCCTCCTGAGCTGGAGATCAGGAGAGGCTTGGGTAACTTTAAAGCTAGTGATAGCCCTGTTGCTTGGCTGGTGTTGAGACACATTTGCAATTTTTCAGCGAATTTGGCAAATTGTTCGTGGGAGGATTTTACAATCTGCAACTGATTAAAGGGAAACATGAAAAATTGTGAATGCCAATTTATATTCACACCAAGTATAAACTAGTGGTGCCTCAGCTTCTCACCTAAACTCCCATTTTGCCGTGTCTTCCCATCCTACTAAGCAAAAAAAAATCCTGTCACTCTAAGTTACAGCATAAAGCACACGTGTATGGAGCAGAGGACGGCGGGTGTGTTGTGGAAGGTAATGACTTACTTTTGCTGTGATGTGTTCTATCTGAATCTCAGCCAAATCTGCCGCGCTACTGTCAACACACACATTTTTGGGTTGTGCTTTAAATAAACACATTCTTTGAGAATACACCAGTGGATGCCCAACCAGTTTGTCTAGCAAGAGAAAACCAGTAAAAGACAGCCTGTGGGTGTGTTCAGATCAGAGCTATAACTGTGTGAGTGAGAGGTAAGAGATTGATCTGTCAAGAGTTACCATGGATTCTAAATCTGATTTTCATAGTTTTAGGGTATGAATATGTCACAAATTTATGTTATAACACCTGCTAGGATTAATAGTTTAAAGGGAAGAGAGTTGGAAGATGGCAACAAGAAACTTTTGTCAATCAGGTGAGACTCCACCTTTCAAAAAACATTGAGGCTGAATCCCAATTCTACCCCTTAGCACTAAGCCCTTCGTCTTACCGTTCCCCATTCATTTACCCCTTGTTCTTGGCAAGGGGAAGCGGTGAAAACCTTCTCTAAAGAAAAGAGACAGCACTTGACTATGTCAGCAGAATCAGCAAGTCACAAAGAAACAGTCGACATGCTGTTGTCAATCGCAATGTAATACATGTTACACATGATGTTATTTCTGTGCCTGTCCAGACAAGGCAATGATGACATAAAGTACATTTTATTGTATAAACTCTAAAGTTAATTTGCTATTGCTGTAGCTATTATTAGCAGTAGATTTCTAAAATGAACAATTTTAAAATAAAGCTGACCATTTCAAATGTGGCTAAATATTAACATGCATTAGAAAATGTTATGGATAAATAATTACCCTTAGTTACATTTACGGGCTTCCTTTTTTTCACCTATGCTCCGCCACATCAGTGGGTGCAGTATATCTTGGAACATTTTTCAACCTCTTTATTTTCTGCATTCACACGAGCTGAGCTGTGTGGGCTGCAGTGGGTCCCCAGAGCAGTGTGACACACTGTAGCTTCAACAAGGAGGTTACATTACACAATGTATTTCAAGTGATCTAACTTGTAATCGAGTGACGATTCCATGTCGAGAGGTTTTGGGAAGGGTTCCAAAAAGTTGTTATTTGGTTGATATCTTGATTCCTCCATGACTGTTGAACTCCATGTGCCTACAGCACTGGGGAAATGCAGCTTTACTTTCTCTGACTGAAGGTTTCAACAAATTTTAACACTATGCTTGGCGGTTGTTTTGACAGTTACACCCCTGATGAAAGAAAAACTGCTCTGGAGAACCTCCGTGGACTGGCCTTCTCCATAGAAGGACAAAAATAACAGGACTCAAGACAACTTAGAGTATTTCAGGGACTGAGATGACTTGCACAGTCCCAGTATGAATTGGAGGACTTCACTTCACAACGTATAGTACTTGACAAGGAATTTCCTTAAAAACAGTTTGTAGAGGAATATGAGGAGCAGATTTAAGGTCTGGGGAGTGTAGACCAATTACAGCACATTTCTCAAGGTTTTGTGAAGGTTCAATTTACGACACTTATAACGACAAACATAAATGGGTGAATTCTGAACCCGAGGCATGCACATACAAACACACACACATACACACAGAGGGAAAAGACATTAGGAAGATTAATAGCTGCAGCAAAACTAATGTTTATTTTGCAGAGCATTTAAAGAGAGGAGGAAGAAGGATTAACATGTGTAGTGAAGAAGAAAATGCATGAAAAACAAGAGAGAGTGGGGCAGTGATGTGAGATGAAAGGGAAATGATTGATAGGAGTGCAATTAAAACACAACTGTGAGCAGTAAAATAACATCTTTTAACTGTGTATTTATTTCATACTTTTGTAGCATGATATGATACATACCCGGTATTTAAGGGTAGGATTTTTACTCCACATCTGCCCATCTTGATCACCTCTGCAACAGCATTGTTTTTCTTTCTTTCTCCGTTAATCATTAGCTGACCTTTCGGAGGGGCCTGACCTCGGAATCAAAACGTCTGCACAAATCCATTTGTCTATCATTGATCACAGCTGTTACCAGTTTATCACTGGTCTTACAAAGGTGGAGCCAGCACTTTTTCACTGGGCTGTGTGTGGGAGGAAGTGGGCCACCAGGAGGAGATCGGCGAGTGTGAAAGGTCCACGGGGAGGGGGGGCTGGGAGCATAAATGGGAACAACATGAAATCCACACTACAGGAGCCCCACACCCATACCTGAATGACATGTCAGATCACAACACCAGTGTGTCACTGTGTCGCTTTACACTTCTGCAGGTACAGGTACTATGGTGCTCAGAATACAGTGAGCTCTACACCAAAAAGGAGCGTCTTAGGTCAGCTTTGGACTCTGCTTTCGTAAGTACACAGCCATGACTTCCAGTTTTTGCTTCTCCATGAATGTATGAGAGCAGACGATGCTTCCAAACCTGAAACTCTGCCATGAATGATTGAATGTGTTGATAAGAAGCCATGGAAGGATCAGATAAGAGCAGCTTTGGCAGCGGAGGTAAATCAATGGTGAGAGTCATAAATACTGTGCTGACAGCAGTTGGACCCTCCTTCAGTCTGAAGAAGAGCAGCACAGTGCAGCTGCAGAGGTCTGTGCCCCCCCGGACACTGGGAGCATCAGAGCCATTTGTTCTGGTGCCACCTGAACACCAACCGTGTCAACGAAAGCGTAGCGAGATTGTAGAAACACAAACACTGTCCACTGTCTGACTTTCTAAGGCACCGGCCTGGAAACACCAGTGTGTGTTCACAGTCTGTAATTGAACCCACGTTTCCCAAATAACTCAGTTGGCATTTTCAATAACCTATAAACAATAAAAAAATATATATATACAGTCTTAAATAAATCACAATAATCAGCAGCAGATGTGGTTACTGATACCGTTTGAGCCTCATCTTATGACACATTTTAAATGACTTACATCCTTTTCCATCAGTTTTTCCTCAGAAGTAAAGTTTATTATTATGCCGCATGTTTAGAGTAAAGTATTCATGAGATTTCTGGATTCTCCAAACACCTGACCTCTGAGCCTCACTGCGAGGTTTCTCAGAAATAAATTACATTTATATATATTTATAATTATGATTTGATCACATTATGCTGCGTGACATCACCGTTGTTCAATCGGTGTATTCCTCTGTTTTTCTCACATGACGTGACCTGATAGTTGAGAGCTGATAGTTCACAGGACGCAATATTGGAAGTTTTTTTGTATTTTGGGGGAACGAAACGCGAACATAATCAGAACATCCCGGCAACCAGAAATGTTAATGGGGGGACTTTGTCAAAGACAGGTCAGAAATAATTCCAGCTTCAGTCACTCTTGTTGGATACTTCAGAAAGCTGTTTGTAGCATATAAACAGAGGAAAAACAAAAACACTCATAATCATCATACTCAATTTAATTATAATACAATACAATACTTTTGCAGCATTAAGATAACATTACATCACCTACAGCACAAAACACGAGACAGAACAATGTGAGACACTGGACAAATATTCTCATATGACAACCACAAGACTAAGAACGCCATGTTAAACTGGTGGTGGTACATGAAAATGGGTGGATTGTATTGAAGGTGCATTGAAATGTCCCACTTGCATTCCAGTTTAGTGCTGTGCCTATTTAGAAAATGTGTACAGAACTGTGTACAGCAGAGAACTGTGCAAATTTGGGTACATTTGTGGGGTGGCAGCCAATCAGGACCCGAGGGAGGCGGGACGGAGAACGAGGAGGCGGCTTCCAGGACAGGTAAAGCGGAAGTGAAGTGACAGGGGACGGACTTGCGTCTCGAAACGCCGCTCACCTGTTCGCAGGTGGAAATTCTGAGCTAATTGAGAGACAGAAAGGAGGAAAAACAGGAGAACAGTAAGTGGAACGACCCTGAAAGTTTGTTGTCCGCGTTCTCGCGCCCCCGAGGCTGTGCGGTGTCCGCCTTCTCTTCCAGTCCGGCTGGATCCACCAGTTCTGCGTGGTTTCGGTTCGTTTGTAGCCGAGTCATGTTTGGAATCCCCCCTGCTAACATTAGAAGGAAAAGGCTTGAATCTGCGGCGAAACGCGTCAATGTTGGCTGAAACAGCAAAATGTCAGGTTAAATTTCCAGGAGCTGATCAGCTGTCGTGGGAATTATCACATTTCTGTTGACACCGGGGTACTGAGATAATGCTGTAATAATTGTTGCTGAAGTAGATGTTTTAAGGTGTCGGTGATAATGTGGATGAATTGGGAGACCCACCTGTTCTGTTATTTTTTTTTAAAATTACAATAGTTCTTCCGCTTTCACTCAACCACGTGACGTATCAATGACTTTTTAATTGCCTCCGTTTAGTACGAGATATAATAACTCTTCAATATACTTCTGCGTTCGTAACTACCAATAATGCTGTTAACCATCTAATTTTTTTAAAAGATGTGTTTTACTTTTGTTCAACGTGCATCTTTGTCACCATCATTAGTCTAATGGTTCCAAGCCTGTCTTGATCAGCTCCACAGCGACACTGTAAAACATCCCATGACCCAAACTATTCAAAAATATATTTTACACAAATGGGGGAAAATAACCTAAATAGTTGAAACTTCCCATGGTAATTGGAGTCAATTTACTATTTAAGTAAAACCATATTTAAATCTGTTGTGTTTTGAACAGCAAACAGAACCACTTCACCAAACTACTCGCTTCTTTTAAGGGAAGCGGAAAAAATTCAATGTCTGGAACAAAATCCTCAGTGAATGGGACCTCCTTGTTCACAACCATGGCCAAGAAGAAGCTTCTGTAGGCTGTAGACCACATAAAACTTATCACCATAAAAACAATCAAAATGGTCATGAATTCAAACTGAAAAGAACCCTCTGTTTGGGAGAGTGTAACCTCTGCTGTAAAATAATCGCCAGAACATCGCCAGAGCTTTTGATGTTCAGTATGATCGGAGAGATAAGGAGCTCCTGGAAGTGAGTGGGGCCTTAAAAGTAAATCGTGTTCACGTTCTCTTCCATCACCAACTCACCTCAATCGTGAGAAGGAAAAAAACAAAAATAAAACGCCGAACCCGTCGGGCAGATGGCAACAGATAATCAGAGCGTGTTTGTTGATGGCTCAGACTGCAGATTTCAAAGTTCTCAACCTTGATGAGCAGATTTCCAGTGACATTCCCATTAAGCTCAAGCTTTTGTGCCATCTTTTTTATGGTTAATCATCAAATGTTAGCATCAGAAGTGCTTCATAATAATCACTCTTCGTCTTCAACATTTAAGAATGTGGCATAGTCTCACATCCGTGCTCGGGGGGGAAAAAACCCCAGCAATGTTTGAGGTCAAGTGCCTGAATGCTAGTTTCATGTTTGAAGCCCTAAACCAGTAACAGCAGTGTGGGATGGTCGAGAACGGCCTCTGAAATATGCTGCCTGCTGCATCCAGCACATTCCTGACATGTGACACAACTCGGGCCGAGCATCGCACCATCAGCTCAGCCGCAAAATGCTAACAAAGTGCCCCTTGAGCCGCGAATGCTCCGTGCTGGCGCCTGAGCCTCGGCACTCGGAGTACAAATCCTGACAATAACGGAGCTTAAGGAGTTTTTAACAGCGGAAATGTTTGAGGGAATATTTAAATAGAGCCAAAAACTAAACACCGCAGGTGGTATCACTAGGGTTTTTTTAAGCTTTCCACAGATTTTAGTGATCAGCACCTGACCTCACGATGATCGTGTCAAGGAAAACCAGGACCAGGATCAAATAGGAGGACCCTCCTGTTGACGGTCACTCTAAAGGTTCAGAAATATGTGTTTGATGTTTGTTTATTTGTCCTTGGTTGCTCTCTGGTCCGCATCTAAATGTGTGCCTGAATCTACAAGAAGTCACGAAGAAACAACATTTTCCTTCCGTTCTTGACACAAGAGTTTTAGCTACAAACGGAAAGTATTGATTCCACCTCGGAGCAGTTCTGAAATTGTTTCAGCTTTAAGATAACTCGTCTCTCGCTTGTCGGCAGTGAGTAACCCGATCCCGTCCAATCTGAAGTCGGAGGCCAAGAAAGCCGCACGCATCCTGAGAGACTTCACCGAGATCTCCAACAGGAACGGACCCGACAAACTTATACCTGGTGAGAAAAATGAAGAAAAACAGAGGGGTTTTTTTGTATCTGAACTGTCGTGGGATTTACAAGTCTGGGGAATATAGTGGGATCCGTTTCCCTTTCGGAGCTGATTGACATCACCCCTGAAAATGTACATTATCTTCTTAAAAACTGAGATTTCCATCTCCGATGTGACCAGTCCCTTCAACCTACACACTAGCAATGGTGACCAATCGTAATGAAGAGGCCTGAATTTAATGACGTCTCTTTGCAGCCCATGTGATCGCCAAGGCGGAGGGTCTGGCCATCATCTCCGTCATCAAAGCCGGCTTCATGGTCACCGCGAGAGCAGGCAGTGGCATCGTGATCGCCAGACTGGCTGACAGACGTAAGACGACAGAGCAATACCAATGGTTCCTTTCATCCTGTTTACAGGCAGTTCGGGTCTTTATTCACTGTTTGAGAAAAACTGTCAGTGTTTCAGGGGTGTTTGTGTTGCTCACAACCAGCGAGTGCACATTGCCCAGAGGGACATGTGGCATGTACTCATAGTCATCTGATGTATTAATGTTAATTACTCAACTGGTCTGGACAACTCGGGCATTCCAGCAGTGGGATTTTCAGATAGCGGCAGGATCACAAGGGGAGAACTGAGCCTCCACTCGTGTCTCATCTGCCCCACGGTGCTGAACTGTTGTGGTTTTGTCCCCCCCCCCTTTTTTTTTTTTTTTTTTAAGACAACAGCTGGCCTTTCAACTGGATGCTAAATCCCCGCTTCAGTTAAAAACCAAAATATGAGTAGAACAGATGAGCTTTTTAAAAATATTCTTAGGAAAACATGCACTACCCCGTCTGCGGTTGTGTTCGGCCGTGATCGCATTTTGTCGAGGCCTGTTAACAAATCTCAGTCTTACTTAATTACTTGTAACATTAGAATAACTTTGTAATTGTTGGATTCAGCTCAGGTTGAAGCGAAACCGTCTTTGTTTTTACGCGGCGCTTTAATCTTTTTATCTGAGCATTTTATTTGTCTTTGAAATTACAGCGCTGATGTACTTGAAATGAAATAATCAAACTAGGCCAAAAATAATGGAGGCTGAAACAAAGCCCCCAGGACAAGGACCAGGAAGAGCTGGTAATTTAACACACTGGATAAGAATAAAGTAATCAAACTGTCACATGATGCATTTGTAATTCCCCTTGAGTGACGCGTGAAGGCAACTTTAATATAGAGATTGGTGGAAAATTAAAGCCATGCTTGCAAACTGAACTGTTAGCGAGGTAGAAATTGAAATCTGAGCTTATTTTTTATCTTAAACGACCTCCGAGCTGGCAGCGGGCTCGCGTTTCTTGATTTGCGTCGTTCCTGGAAGTTATTTACACACGTGACTGTCATTTAGCAGGTGACGAAGAGCTAAAGTGATGCACCACATTTAGCTTTTGACGCTGTTGGCGTAGCTGTGAGTAACTGACATCTTCATGCCTGACATCTCCGAGCAGGCTGGTCGGCACCTTCGGCCATCGGCATCGCTGGTCTGGGAGGAGGCTTTGAGATTGGGGTGGAGGTAAGTGTTGATTAGAGAAGTCACTATTTTCATTTCTTTATAAACAGTGGAACGTGGTGACTCGGCTATACCTTCTAGACCAGGGGTGGGCAACCCGTGGCTCTCGAGCATGCGGCTCTTTAGTGCCGCCCTAGTGGCTCCCGGGAGCTTTTTCAAAAATATGAAAATGGAAAACGTTGGTGCGAATATATTTTTTGTTTTTATATAATTTCTGTAAGAGAAAAAACATGACATTCTTAATGCTGTAAAAATGCGTATAATGAATATCGAATTTCAACATCCGTCAAGATTTACATCGACACACGTTTGTTTCAGCTCGGCGTGGTGCCAGACAGGAGGCTGTTGCAAACAAAGGGGCGGGTGTGTCATGGGCCATGGCTACCACAGGGAAAAAGAAAAAGATAGCTGAGGAGAACAAAGGATTCAACAGTTCTAGGACCAAATTATTTGGCAATTAAACTTAAGGCACCATCGTACAACAGTGCTCATTGGTGCGTCATTCTCTCCAGGATGCGCTGCAGGGAAAATAAACATTTAATCATGAATGCTCATTATGTATTTGTGGCCAACTTATAATATAGCTAAAATAGACACTTTCAGCATGCGTTGACGATATTTTACGGCTTTTAATGTTTTGCGGCTCCAGACAGATTTGTTTTGTTTTTCTGGTCCAATATAGCTCTTTCAACATTTTGGGTTGCCGACCCCTGTTCTAGCCGCTGGCAGTTGTATTTAACTAATGAGAAAGTTGTTTTTTTAACCCTCGTTGTGACCTTCCAGCATAAGAAACTCTTTCTAGGTCTTTGCTGCTGAAAGCTTTAATTCATTAAATATTTTTCTGTCGCTTTCTTAGGTGTCAGATCTGGTCATCATCCTGAACCAGCGCAGAGCCATCGAGGCCTTCACCAAGGGGGGGAACCTGACACTGGGGGGGAACCTGACTGTCGCTGTGGGACCTGTAGGCAGGTCAGCACATCTACCATCAGTCTCTTTCATGGGTTTTCCTTTCTTCGTTAAACATTTTACTGAGTAAATTATTAACTGTGGATTTTGAAGCCTGAAGCGTCCTAATGCTTCCAAACCAGTTGGGTGTCTCTTAGCAACATCCCTTGATTATTTGTGTTCATTAGATGTGTGAGAGTGTGAAAAGGCCAGGGCGGTGTCCGTAGAGTTTAACTGGTTTTAGCGGAACTATTTTTATTTTTGCCAGCAAGTGAGGGGGTGTGGCCAGGTGAAGGCTCTGGAAACAAAAGCATTTAAAACTTTGATTCTCATTTGTGATTTAACTCCAAAATTTTAACTCCTTCTCTTCCTCATATTTACATGAACATTTCAAGGTGACTACAGGAATAAATAACAGAGAAATAAAGGAAAGTAAACTGAAAATGTCGAGTTTGAACCTAAAGACGTACAGTAGATGTAACCCAGCTGGCAGCTTGAGCACACATGAAATAAAATGGATAAAAAACCCCATCAGAACATGAAAAGAGCATCCATTTTCCACTTTCAGGCCGAGCTCGAGGCACCGAGTGCCTTTATAGATCCACGTAATCAAGTGTGTCTTTTTCAGGAAGGTCAGGCATTTTTAACATGCAGTTCAATGGTGAACGGGGCGTCTACAACAGTAATAAAGCTCAGAGGCCAGTGGTCGACTGTAGTTGAGTACTGTGGCCTGCTGGGTGATGTACACACCATCGCCATAATCAAGTACTGGCAGAAAAGAAGCTGATATCAGAAGCTTGTGAGCTCAGAGAGAGAAACGTGGTTTATGCAAAACTTTTTGAATCCAGTGACTGTGCTGCGCTTCCTTAAAGATTCATGACTGAAGAAGATTCAGGATGCTGCTGGGTGATTCTTAAAAATCCTACAGATGATTGCAGACTACTTTTTCAGTCCAGTTACAGAGAAGGATATCAGTTGAAACAGAAGCGCATGACGGCACCACTGTAACTGTCTGTTTGCAAGTTGGTATGAAATGGGAAAAAATGTTTCGAATGAAACTTCCTCAAAGCCCCTAGAAGGAACCTGATTGGTTGGTTGGAACAGTCTCTACTCAGAGAAGGAGCGCCTTCTAGTGGAGCATGTGTGCCAATGTGAAACTGAACTATTATTGCCTTTCTCAGGGGTTTGGACTCTTTGAGGATTTCCACCTTTCTGAAAGTAAAATGGTCGGTGGGATGGATATAAAGATATAGGCAATAGTTTTTTTTGTTATTTTTAACCATTTTTATTTTAGCTCTCAAAACAGTTAAGGTTTTGTTTGTATTTTACATTACTGTTTGAGAAAACTTTGAATATGATTAACTTTTAAAGCAGCCTACAGTCAATCTCAGTTAATGAGTGGAGAGCTGTGAACTATGTGATTAGGCAGAACTATGCTTTCACATGGCTTCTCCTGTCACTGCTCGCATATGTATCAACCAGAGCTGAGTTTATTAAAATCAATATGATTCTTAATACGAGCTCTATCACCCCATGGAGATACCTGCTGAACAACGAACTGAATGAACTCCATGACTCCTCTGAAGCCTCTGGTTCCTCTGTGTTTGCCTCCTGACCCAGGCTGTTTTATATTCTCATTCTTTTCCACACTTTTGTGATCACTTTTTTTTTCTTTTTTGCTACCATACATGTCTGGCTCACAGGTGAATCTTAGCAAGACTGACAGCGCTTTCTATTGGTGTCGAGATCTGCATTCTCTAGCGATAGTGACACGGCAACATAACTGTGTCTCGTTGGTCAACGAGAAGCTCATTCCAGATAGGTGGAGTCAGCGCCAGCAAACAACCATCAGAGCTTTTTTCATCGCAATAGAAATCACCCAACAAGGATTTTCAAATATACACAACATAGATTTAGTATTGATGTGTGTGTGTGGCAGCCAGGTATTGAACATTTATGTTAATACGGAACAAAGTGTTGCATTTAATTGCCAAATTTTATGGAATGGGGGAAACCTGTGTTTATTCCCAGTTCCAAGAAAGCATGATTGTAGAGCAGAGTCTCATCCCAACCTGCACTTTCTTATTCAAACAGTGATAATTAGTTTATAAAACAACACACCTCCAGGTATCCAGAAACATTTGGCTCAAATCTCCACTGCTGTTGCCAAGCAGCGGAGTGTTGTGTTGACAGCACGGGTATGTGGTTCAGCTGATCAGATGGTATCACAAACATGGATCAAGAAACAGAAAACCACTCGTGATGATGGGCTTGTGTTTGTGCTTTTCAGTTTGGGCTCAGGCCCAGTTCTCCTCCCACTGACCTTTATGGAGTGAAGCCTTAACTCTTTGAGCTTGGAATGTAGCACAGTTGTTTGCGTAGATTAGGTTTCCTGCCAACATCACACGAGCAAGACGGAGCAGAAAGGTTCTGCGGTCATGGTAATCGTTCTTTTGTGGGATTTTATGACAGTATTTGGACAGCATTGATAGCAGATTTACCTGCAGTTTTTGAATCTGTATTTATTTATTTTTTTGTATATGTAGGGTTCGTAGATTAACAACACTGTCTTTGCAGGAATGTCGAGGCCGATGTTGCTCTTCGAAGCACAGCAGCGGTCTTCACGTACTGTCGATCCAGAGGTTTGTTTGCCGGCATTTCCCTGGAAGGGTCTTACCTGATCGAACGCAAAGACACCAACAGGAAGTGGGTCTGACAGCAGTCCGTCACTGCATTTAAGTCAACTCGTAGGCCGTGGCCTCCACGTCTGGGTGTTTCTGATCCGCAGGTTCTACTCCAGAGACGTACGTGCATCAGGTATTTTAAACGGAGACGTGGAGCCACCACACGAGTGTTCTGATCTTTACCACGTCTTGGAGAAATACACCGAGGCCTACACGGCCGACTGGACTAGCAAGAATATGCGTCCCAAGGTAACAGAGGCCATTATAGAAATAAATTCCTGTGGTCCAGGAGACAATTGATGCAGTGTTTTGTTTTGTCCTTCCAGTCTTCTGGTCCTCCATCCAGACCTCCAGCCCCTCCTCAGCAGAGAGCATCAGCCTGCTACAAGCCACCAGCAGCGAACGGTGACAGTGATGCCTTTCTAAATGCGACCATTTGCTGCTTCTGATGATGCTAAAAGTGCTTGACTATTTTTATGAGTTTAGATGTGACTACTGGAAGGAAAAACGCCCTCTACCCGAGTGTCTCAATCTACAAGTCTGATACCTCGAGTAAGTTCTCAACAGGACTGTTTTAGTTCTATTAATGTTTTACAAACAAGTCTTTTATAGTATTATTAACCTGTTAATAATTACATTTTACACCCTGAGCAGGCCTGTAGTTTATGTGATGAAGTTAAAATGGAAACACTCAAAGGAAAACTGACGAAAGTTAAAAAAAAGTATAATTTCAACATTTGTTTTCTTAAACTGTGTCTATGTGAAATTGTAACATTTAGCAAGAATATGGGAAATTCACTTTTTTTCTCAAAACAAATTGCCAACTCAAAACCTTAAATTAAAAAATGAATCGTGGGAATTTTAAATGATGAAAGGTAAAGAGATTTAAAAATTACAGGATTGGACTGTTCCTTTAAACATTTAAAACAAAACCCCGAGCGTCTTTGAGTATGAGGGTTTGGGGGATTTAGCTCCCTCTAGTGTTCATATATTTAAGCCGAATGCAAATACAGGCAGAATTCCGTTCCGATCTTAGATTATTAATGATGGTGTAATCTGATTAGTGCCACTCATTTTCCAATTCTTTTCATTACTCAAATTAGCCTGTTCATATTAAACATCATCATGAGCGTTCAGGGCCTGCAGCAATGTGTCAAATCCAAAATATTTCCAATTTATCAATTTTCCATCTTGTGAAAGTTACTTGGGGCCTATTTTTTGCAGATTAACTGTTTTTTAAAGTTTTAATTCTGTTGTGTCATTTCAGGTCAGTTTGCCTCCAGGAACTCTCAAAACTTGGGTACAAAACCTAAATTCAAACATATTTGAGTCGTGGTAGTGCTTTCGCTGCTGTTTGCTTCAGTGTTTGACGGGAGGAGGATGATAAATGGTTTCAGAGTCATTGAGGTTTGATAGCTGGTGAAGGTATGTAGAAGCTTGTGAGGAAATTAACACTCAATTTATATTCCTCCAGAGGACAGACCAGCAGTCTGTGGAGCCACTGGACAGCTGGTTGTCACGGCAACCCACCCGTTCACTGGGCAACAGCCCGGAGACCTGAGCTTCGCCCCCGGTGACCGCATCACAGTCATCACCAGGACAGACACCCAGAACGACTGGTGGGAGGGACAGCTGGCTGACGGGAGGGTCGGCATCTTTCCCGCCAACTTTGTCACTTTCTGACGTTTGATCTGAAATATAAAAAAAAAAAAAACAGAATGAGGATTGAAGTTTACTAACTTTATTATTCTCTTAAATTGCAAACACCAACCAGACCATGCTGCCAGCTGACTTTTCTAGGTTATTTAAGTTATTTGGGAAGAAAAAGATGTGTATATGGGATATTTCAAGGTGTTTAGTGCTTAATTATGAAGTTGTGAGTGAAAGTGATTCTTTGATTTGATTCTTTATATTGATTCAGAAGAAGTCTTTATAAACTTTTGCTTGAGCGACAAAGGTTGTAAATTTTTTAAAAATGTGTTTTTAACTTAAATTGCCAATTTTCATTTTTTTGGACCTTTAGTCTTGACTTAAAGGAACTTTAAAGGTGGGCCGATACTGTTTTGGTTTGTTTCATCTTTTTCTGGAATTGATTGTTGGGGAAACAACATTTAAGTTACCTAAAACTGACTTTCTCTTTTCAAACTTCATTTTTACTCCACAAATATAATTGAAGCACAACATGAACCATCTGGTTTATTTTAGTTTTGGTATGTCAAAGGATTTGGTCTAAGTTGTTACTTTGATTTATGAAAATGTTTTTTTGGTTGTCTATATATTTGTAAGGGGATAATGAATAAACAAATTTTCTATTTAAACAGAGATATATTTTTTTAATTTAAATCACATCACATCCTTATTCACATCATCATGATTGTTATCAAACCTGCTCCCTCAGGTTGGACAAACCCAATTCATTGAATCTTTGTGTTAATTATTGTTACATCATGTCCTATATCCGAGGATCCCATATCCTCCTCCAGGTTGTGGTTTAATCGTGTGTCTTGTGCAAGTGTGAAAATAATTAACAAAACTAATTTGGCAAAGAAACCTGCTTAATCAGCAGTTGCACTGCAGGGGGTGCTGACACTGCAATTGCCGAACAAAACCATTTCATTTAATACTCTATACAGTTAATTAGTATGGGTGACGCCCACTTTCTAACAGCAATGACTTTTTGAAAAATAAAATGGGAACTTTAAACTCGGACGGGTGTTTGAAAATCTGAATCATGTTATTTCCTGTCGTTCTCAGTTGCTGGACGGCTGTTCATAAAAGCCCAGTATGGGGTGTTTTCGCCTCACTCCTCTCTGGATGGAGGCTGTCTTTCTCCCTGGAAGTAGAAGGGGGGGCAAAAATGAAAAGTCTTTTCAAAATAATCAACACAGACTGAAAGAAATGTGACTTTCCTGTTTGATTAACAGTTTTTGTTGCAACATGATTAAAACGTTGCTTCACAGCATTGTGTATATTGATCTTTCCTTTCCATCAAGAGAGGTCATTCAAGTTAAACACTTTAAGCTTATTAGCTTTGGATATTGGAGTATAATTGTAATGCCAAATAAGTGACAACCCAGGTGATGAATTAAATAATACCAACGGCTACTGACTGAAGACTAAACATCACGGTAATATTCCATCCTAAATTCTCTGTTTTATGACCAAAGCCAAAAGGGGGCTCCGTTTCCCCGAGATTGACTGGAGGAGACCAGACTGAAGGGATCTAACAAATATAATATACTTTTCACCTGACAGATGGTACACACGCTGGAAGGATGGGGAGTGACTGCCTGTCACAGTCCTCCACCGAATCAGGAAGTTGGGTACCACTCGTTTCTGGCAGCATCAGACACAGCCCTGAGCCTATGATTGGGCCGCTGCTGTACACCACCAAAGCAGCCACTGAGATCATTCCATGTGGGTGTGTGAACAAGAGGGAGTTGGCCAGACAGCCACTACGAAAACTGAGGTTAACCAGGGAGACGCAGCGCTGTCTGGATCAAAAAGAGGGGGTGAACAGGATGTGATGTCAGCAGGCTAAACGTCTTGTATATTAAGCGTACCTGATCACAGTGGGAAACAGCTCGATACTGTACAGCACGGTGATGAAGGAGGCACCCAGAATGCAAAGTTTGCCCAAAAGAGCCACACTCAAAACCAGTTTTGGCTCAGCTGCAAAAGAAAACTGATCCATAACCTGTCATCATGTGTTTTTGGTCTACAAACATTAGTAAATTCAATATCTACAGTTAGAATAACAGTAGGTTTCTGTTGATCATATTCCTCTGGAGAGTAAATTATGATGCTGATAATACACTGCTGTTTGCATCTAAAGCCAATTAACAGCTAATTATCGATGCTGTTGGGGTAAACTGACCCTTATTCAGCAAATAGCATATTTTTACCATTCTGTTAATGAAGCAAATCATAATTTAGAGAATACAATTCCAGTATTCTCGAACAACATCCTTTAACTTCCAAGCTATCGATACTTGCAGCTGGAGCTCACTGTTGTATCTTGAAAGGAGCAGGGTCAGAAAGCAGGCCGCCCCACTCAGGAACAGAGTCAACATCGTGAGTGGACGACGTCCCATGCGAATCAACGGGAGCAGCAGGCAGGGGATCTCTGACAGGCCAGAGAAGAACTGAGCCACGAACACATCGACGCTGAAGGAACCGATGTTCATGCAGATTCCGTAATATGTCAGAGCTGTTGCTGCGCTGCAGAATCCAAGAGGAGAGACCAATGTTTCTAAGATGTCAGGAAATCAGAGCAATTTTACACAATAATCAATGTGTGCCAGCATTCTATTGGATTTCAAGCAGCAGATAATAAGTCTCATTCAGGGAGGAATTCAGTGGCTGGAACATTGGTCGTCTCACATCTCTAAAACACAAACTAGCAGTGATGATATTGACAGAAGCTGGCCTGATCTTCAGAATATTGTCTGAGGATATTATCTAATTTCTAATAAGAGCATCAGGGTGGTGCAGTGTGGTGGGTGGAATGCTTTTCTGCGTGGCGTTTGCATGTTATCCTCGTGTCTACAAGGTTTTTCTTGGAGACAAGCAAATTTTTGACTCTACACTGATCTCAGGTGTGAAAAAGAATGTGAGTGGTTGTTTGCCCTGTTTTAGCCTTCCAATGGGCTGGCAACTTGTCCTGGGGGTACCCCACCTCTCGCCCAAAGGCAGCTGGACCAGGCTGCAGCCCCCTGTGACCCCACTCAGGGATGAAGAAGGCAAAGATAGATGGACGAAATGTAGGCAGGGCTGCTTCTAATGTATGATTCATGGCTTGGAGACAGTGGTCAAAGGGCAAGTTGTGTGTGTCTTGGATGTTAAACAACAGCCAAGGGTCAGTACAATATTGACAGGCTTAAGACACATTTTTGTTGATTTTTGAAATTGTCGACTTGTTATTATCTGCAGGCCTGAAAGTCTAAATTTATTTAACGATTGTTGCACGTTTCTTCTGTCTTTATTACTCTGAACCTCAGGTAGCTCATGATGAGCAGTCGCAACAGAACCGTTGGGTGTTTGAAGTGAAAGTAATCGCACGAGGCGAGGTCTCCAGGAAGCCTCTTCTCCTGGACTTCACTGGCCTTCTGCAAGCTGGACCTGGCTGAATCCAAAACCTGCATTTAGACACATAGAGACACTTTTGGCTCATGCTCTTTACAAGAAGGCCGCAAAAGGTAACGTGTCGCCAACATTTTGAAAGCAGGATAACTCAAAGTGAAGTCTCTTTTTTTGAAGTATTTTGAGGAATTTCTTGCAGGACGACAAATAATCAAAATAACGCGGGACTCATCTAAATAACTTGAGTCAGTGACTCAGAAACAACACGTGCTAAAGGTGGAATCAAGTGATTGCATCGTTACCAGGTCTAGAAAATGTTTATCTTCCGGGCTGTTGTTCCGGTAACGCTCCAGAATATCCATTCTCTTTTTTAACAACAACCAGCGTGGAGACTCTGGGATCGAACTTAAAAGGCAAACAAAAACAATTGTTTTCTTTTTCAGTGCAAATAAATAAAATAAAGAAAGGCGGTGTGCACACATACAAGAAAAGTGGCAGACAGGCAAGCTGAGGCAGAGACATGGAGAGGTGTAGTTTGGTCAAGGTGGGGCTGAGCCAGGCCAGCAGAGCTGTGGCCATCGTACCAATGCTGAAGCAGCATGGTAGGAAGGCCGATGGCCAAAGCCGGGCCTCAGGGTGTGCCCACTCCACCGCTGCAACACAAAGTACAATTGTTGTGATCAAGGTAACTTAGTGTAAACAAGTAAAATTAATGATTTCCATGGAATCAGTTCTGTTCCAGGATGGGGAACCAATCATTTTGACCTCTGCCCTGTCTTCTAAGATAAGATAAGATAAGATAAGATAAGATAAGATAAGATAAGATAGATAAGATAAGATAAGATAAGATAAGATAAGATAAGATAAGATCAATTTTATTGATCCCACATTGAGGAAATTCACATGTTACAGTAGTAGCCAGTGGTACACAACACTAAAAGAAAAACTACTGTATTATGTTCTGTACATTACTATGTACATTATACATTATATACAGAGGGGAAATTATATACAGAAGGGAATATTATACTATATGAAGAAAAATAAAAGTGCAAATAAGAGTGGAATTGTGGCATTTACAGATTGCACAATATGTTGCAAATATGTTGTAAATATGCATAGAAAAGAAAAACAATATAAGAAATTATCTGAAAATATATAATATAAGAAAATATCTGAGTCACATGTTCTTTATCATGTTTTTCACGATGGTCTAGCAGAACGTAACAAAGACAACCATCAACCAAGGTTGCAGGTGGAGAAAATGATATGATATGAAAAGTTATCTTAAACTAAAACAATAATGTTGACAAGTCAGTTGTTACCAAGACTGAAGGAGCTCGTGGTGAGACAACAGAAGCAGACACCGGTCACGCAGCGAAGCCCGAGGTAGAGGAGTGGCTGAGGAAGCATGGCAGGCAGAAGGACGCAAATACTGTCCGCGCAAAGACACACCAGCATCAGCGGGCGCTTACCATACCTGCACTAACGAGAAACATCATCCACCGGTGATGTACAACGGCTGAGGGAACTAGCTGAGAAGTGAAGCCCTGCAGGAGCGACGGGGGGAATACCTGTCAGAAATGGCTCCTCCAAACAGAGACCCCAGCAGCATCCCAACCATGAAAAGTGTCTGGCTGCAGGACAGCCAGTCTACCCAACCACATGCTGACTGACACAAACAGAGACAGGCTGTTATCAAAAGTGTGTATCGACCTGCACAACCCAAAAGTGACACTATTAATGGAAAAAAATGGAAAAGGGAAAGCATTACTTCTTGAGTACCAAAATGCTCATTCTAATGGTAAAGTGGGGCCATTTTGGCTGGTTCTCACAACTTTAAAGGACGGTTTGAGGGTTAAGACCTGGCAGAATTGGGTTGAGGTGAAGGCTCAGGGGATTCGGCCTCGGCTTGCAGGAGAGATGACTAAGGCATTATGTCTGTTAATGTCCTCACAAACAGAGAAATATGCTGTTTCCTACAATCTTCAGAAAATTGAAATTGATTGAAAGTTGTGAATTGATCAGTGTCTTTCTAAGGAACGTCCTGTTGGTTTTGTCCTCAGTTGAGACTTAAAGCTGTTGCACACGGACAACGAATACATTTTCATTTTGTTTATAGACCAAAACAATCAAATTGCTCAATTGAAAATGTAATTTGCCAGGTTCCAACTAAGTCAGGGTGTTTATTCGTATGATTTAAATCAAAGTCTTAAAGCAAATTGAGAAATCTTAATTGGGACCACTCACAAAGTTTTAACAATTTAAGGTTTCAAGTCAAATAAATTTGCCAAAGGTTAGACACATCTGAGCTTTTATAAGTTGTCGCTCACGTTTTGGATCCCATTCTTCATCCACCAATCGGCATCACCTTCCGCGGGCCACGGCTGGTCACTATCCGCCCCTGGCAGGAGGGATCCGTTCGTGACCGTGAGGTTGCTGTGGCGACAGCTAGTGGCGAAAATGGCATCCGTGAAAATGTCCAAAAAGAAGATCAGAGGATTTAATAAAAACAAGAGAGCCAGACGCCAGTAGACAGAGCGCTGCAGCGGCGCCAGGTACATGTCGGCTGTGATTGGAAGAGGGAAAAATCAAACGTGTCGGGGTCCAGGTAAAAACCTAAAGAGCTTCAGGAGCTCCTCATGTCATTGCTTCAGCTCTGTTTGTTTGGTTTAACAGCTGCTGCTGTCAGGCACAGAGTGGTCAAGCAGACAAACACTGACACAAACAGAAAGGCTCCTGTTTAAATCTGACCTCTGAAGTTTTGGCCCTGCCCTCTCCCTGTTTACGTATCTTTTCACCGCAACAGCGCCATCTTCAGCCCTGCTTTATGACGTTTAGCTTCAAAACTGCTCATGCCGGGTTAATATTTCTGACACGTTCAACCATTTGATTGCGATTCCATTTTTCATTAAACTCTTCAGACTACAATGATAAACAATGCTAATTTAATGCACCTAATCCAGTTTTAGTAACCTTTAACATAATTCCTGCTGTAAGATTGTAATTCAGGAATAATTAGTTAATTTGCACCCAGGTTTTAGTGATATGTAACTCACTATGCTGGACTAAGTCATGTCATCATCATTGTCAAGATATTTTATTAAAATGAATCAAAAGTGCTGTCCACGATGAAATCCTGCAGGATTACTGCAAAACTGTTCTATTCCACCTGATACTGCTCATTATCACGTGAAACCAGATGTTGACATCTGACAGAGGTGAACAGTGAATGAGAGGTTTAAGGACCCTCGACATGAGATGTGTGTGTGGTTGTCTGATCTACTGTATTAAAGTGTGGCCGGATATTAGCTTAGCCGCGAGCTAAGCTTCTCAGCCGGCGCTGTGGA
Organism: Takifugu flavidus; assembly: GCF_003711565.1. Classification (NCBI taxonomy): domain Eukaryota; kingdom Metazoa; phylum Chordata; class Actinopteri; order Tetraodontiformes; family Tetraodontidae; genus Takifugu; species Takifugu flavidus. The sequence goes on from NC_079522.1 coordinate 10,904,411, forward strand.
AAGGATAAAGTCGCTTGTTTGTCCAACAAAAATTCAATCTTTATTGAGAAAAGGGGTTAGGGTGAAGGGTGAAAGGTCAGAGTGAGGGTTAGAGGCTTTTCTATGACTGTGCAGAAATTGGGAATGACACAGCAATAATGGGAATGCTTGCTCTGAAAACCTCCACTGTGAATGTTAGTATTAAAAATATTTTGAAAGTAATATTATTTTATTCTGAAATGTTCAAAGCAAAGATTTTAAACTTAAAAGTCTTTCGTATAAAAGGTATTTGTGCAATGTAGACATTCCGGACATCCCAAAGGACAGTTTGTACATTATTTATCTGTGTTTGTGCCTTCGGCGGACGTCCTTAAACGCATCTTCTGGTTGTCCATATCCCATCACGCCACATTTCCGTTCGTTTGGAAGACTCCCGTCGCAACGGTGGACATTGCGTAGACAGGGGTGGCATAAGGGGAAGCCGTGTTCTGTAAACCCACCACCAAACAGCGCCAGCAGAAACGCAGCGCCTTCCCCACGTTCTGAAAATACAAATCACTTTATCCACTCAGGCATTTTTTAAGGATAAATAGAATTATTTTACATCTAACTAGAGAGGGGTGTCAAGGGACCAACTATATTCTAAAAACATAAAGTAACACAGCCCACTTAGGTTGCCCAGATCTGTTGCTCTGACTGAAGCAGGATAAATCATTGACACAACTGCAATGGAGCGTAAAAATGATCGGCTACATTCGGAAAATATTTCTTCATGGAAGTCGAGGAAAGGTGTGTGAGGGTGAGACTGCTGAGGTGACGGTGTGTATTGTGCGACATCTCTGAAACCAGAACATCAGCTCTATGGATCCCCAATGGTGCAGAGCATTAAAGAGCACGGCAACAAATGAGGGCAAACCCTGTCAGGTGCTGGAGATACTTTGACAGGAGAGACACAGGAAGACCTCTATGGTAACAGGAAGTGAGGTTTAAGTTGTTAATATCCTCCACCGATCCATCTGGACCAGGAGAGCCCGGCCATGATGCGCCAGACACAGCTACAAAAACTGTTGGAGCACGAGGGCCGCAGAGAATTTCAAGCCTTGCTTTGACGTTATGCTGACCACAAAGGTCTGGAGGTGAAGCTGCGGCAGTGTTGATCGCCTTAACCCTCCGAACAACACGCCACCAGACGAGGGCCAGCTTGTCCCACAACTGTATGTTCACAACCAAGCGTTGAGCATGAAGCTCCGTCAGTTAGAAAAGGTCCAATGTGCTTTTCCGAAGGCTGACGAAGGCAAAAAAAGAGGTCGTTTTCTGCATCTTCAATAGTTTTATCAAATTGTTTGGGCTCTGCGTCAATCCCTCGGGGTCAGAGGTCAACACCAGTGTGCTGAGTCAATGTTTAACCGCCTTTTATTTTGTAGTTTTCACTCATGTCCCAACCGTCTCACAAAAACAGGAAATATTTTGGACGGGAGACAAAATTGTGATGATTTTACACAAATAGTTCTATTTGAATTGAAGTATAAGTAAGCATATGTTTAAGTAGTGGAAAACAGACATACTGAAGTCTACATTCTTGTTTTATGCATTTTAGATTTATCATTTAGAAAACTGTATGATGGCCAACTGGCTGAAGTCTTGACGTCAGCTGACATTCAGTCTTCCTACCTTCCTGTATTTCTTGTAGCGTTGCTTCTTTTTCCTCTTCTTCTCCTCCTTCCTCTTCCTCTTCTCCTCCGCTGACTCCTCGATATCCTGCTCCACCTCCTCGATCAGAGGCTCGTATCGGTCTGGCAGAATGGAGAAGTAAACTTCTTTGGAGCATTTCTGTTTGCTTGCAGTCGAACCTGCGGCCTCCTGCTTCGTCTGTGCTCCCATTCTGCCGTCCTCCTCCACAGCTCCACGGCGTTCCTCTGGTTTATCCTCTGACCTCCTTGTTGTCTGGCAGGAGGAACTTTGGAGCGAGGAGGAGTCCATTTTTATTAGTAGCCTGGAGCTCCCAACACAGGAAACTCTCCAACATAGAACACTGAAAACAAAACAGGATTAGTTAAAGAATGTGGATGCGGTTCAAATGAGATCCCTGAACCTTTTGCAGCATTTTTGTATTCTGTTTGTTTAACAGAATAAACACTGCTGAGTCAACACCCAAAACAAGAAAAACACGTCAAAGTCTGCTTGAAACCCTTTTTAGATACTTTTTGACTTTGAAATGAGCTGAACTTTGATAACAGGATGAGATATTATCGGTCGCCTGACTTTACCCAGACTGAGAACAGAAGCGACACCAGACGAGTACGCGACCAAGCTAACATCTCTGTGAGGCCACAATTGAAAGTACAGTATATTTAAACTGAAGATTCGTGTCATAGTGAGCAGAGGCTGTAATGGGTGTTCCTGATGGTGTGATACTGTACGATTGTTTGGTGACATGGTGACATTTACATTTAGGCAGAGGTACTCGTTAGCCTAGCAGCAAGCCCCTCAGTGGGAAGGGTGCAAGTACAAGTTTGCAAAATGCTCTTAGTTTGGCATAAATATGATAAATATTTATGATAAATACAACATTAATGCTCCACAGAGGTGATGGCAATAGATTTTTTCCCTTCTTAATCAGACAGGAGCTAATGAGAGCTAATTAATATCAACTGTGTGGGTAAATGTGTACCTCTGCAGAACTGCAGGTATCCACAAGAGGGTGCTAAAATACACGGATTCAATCACAGCTTTGTCACGTTGAGCTAATCATCTAACACAAATCAACAAACTACGTTGTTTCAGTCATAAATATTGGCAACACCCAACACCTGCACTGTAGCCAAAGGTCAAAGGGCTTGTCCAAGGGTTGATTTAAAGTAAACAGGAGATGAGGTCTTCCTGTCAGGTCTTCCTGCTTTCAAATACTGGAAACAAACAGCCTAGACTGCTAGGCTTCTGTCTTTTTTGACATCGCCTATTGATGGACACAAACATTTAAAGGCAGAGTATCTGTTATAGCAACCAGAATTAACTCACTTCTCACTCATTTCCTCAATGAGACAACAGTGACAGATAATCCTGAACTTTATTATGTTTGGAATTCTTCTGCCTTCACTGAAGCTGAGCTCAACCTCAGAGGCCCAGAGGGAACAGACAGAGTAAAAAAAAAGACAATACCAGCCTGAGCTGAAAAGTCCAGAGATCCTCTCAGTCCAGTCAGTGCTTTTAAAATTAAGAAATATACAAATAACAGAAACAGAGGAGCAGCCGCAGGCTTTAATGCATAGTTTACTGATAATGTATCACGTGTTATGAAAAGTATGGAGGAAATAAAACCGCCATCAAACATGTTTCATTTCCTCATTCATAGAAGAACACACCTGAATGATTCATCAGAGCTTTTAAAACATGTGTTGCAAACATCATAGATTTTTGGACTTAAATCATCATCCTACTCCAGAATCAACGTTTTAATCAATATAAAAATCATCATTAAGCAAAGTGCAGGACTGGTGGATCCAGGGTCCACCTCATTCAGAACTATGATGATCTTTTCTCAGTCGTTCTGGAGCTTCGGCTGATGACGGCTCGGTCTTTGTTGGATTCCGTGACCTTTAACCTTTAACCTGGACAAATAGGGAAAAAAGAAGCTTGATCATGATTTCGAGGGTTTAGTTTGACCTGAGTTCTGTTGGAAAGAAGAATAAGCTGAAGTGGATGACACAAACAAGAGCAGAGCTGACTGAAAACTGATCAAACCCATCCAAATAAAGCAGGTGGAAAATTGAGTCACTGAGGTCAGACCGCACTCATAGGTTGACGCGCTGAAATGTCAAGTCACAGATCATAAACCCAGTGGCTCTGACAGGAAGTGTGTAATGTGTGTATGTTTCAGTGTGTATTTGATGCTGCTGTGTGTTTGCGTGTGGTGCTTTGTGGATTCTGGTTTCAGTGGTTTTTTCACTTCGAGCCTTTAGTTTCATTTGTGTTGACAACGACTGACCTGAAACACAGAAACAACTAACGATACAGGAACTCCACCGCAGAACAGAACTTTGAGTCCAGCCGCTGTTCTACTTTTGACTGTTGAACTGAAATGTTAAAATAAGTCTCACGGTTGATGGTCAGTCCTCTTGAGCTGGTGCTCATCTTCTTCTTCCACAGATAATAAAACTCCACACACTCAGAGACGGACTTGGTCTGAACCTGAACACACAAAAACATGTGAACCCGCCTGCAAAACCTGGGGGAAACTTCAACACGGAGGAATCGTACAGCTTTCTGGATCCTGCTGAAGTCTTTTTGATGGAGCTGCAGCGATTTAACCAGCAACCTCTTCTCAGCTTCACTCCAGCTGACCTCTGCAATCACATTTGAGGCTAAATGATAAACGATATCAGGAACGTTGTCACAATACTGTTGCAGTAAACACCGATGATATAAATGTGTGGGTGTGTACGTTTGTGCTGTCGGCCTGTGGGGCTGCTGCTGTTGGTTTCAGGAGTCGACAGCAACTTCTCAACTGCCAGCTGAAAGACAGAACCCAAATCTGAGCTCATCCTCATGTGGACTTAAACAACAACAACAACAACGACGACTACTACTACAGCAACAACAACGCCAGTGGGTTCTTACCAAAAAGTCTCCTCTGCATTGTCTCAGGATATAGAGAGAAGACTCTGGGCTGGTTCCACCTCCTGGCACCACGCTGGAGCGAGCCATCAGCAGCAAAGCTTCAACTAGACAAGTGCCCATCAAAATAGGTGCAATTGTGAAAATATTGAAAGGATTTTGTGTGTGTGTGTGTGTGAGAGAGAGAAGAGAGAGAGAGAGAGAGAGAGAGAGAGAGAGAGAGAGAGAGAGAGAAGAGAGAAGAGAGAGAGAGAGAGAGACTGAGACACTCTACCTCTCTGCTGGTTGACAGGAAGGTCCATTTCTTCCCACGCAGACCAAAGCTCAAGTGCATTGTGGGAGTCAGCGTCAGCGTCTCTCTTCTCGTGTAGAAGTGGGATTTCAGCCTGAAATCCTCGCCCCACATTGATCTGCCTGTGATTGACAGTCGCGTGAGGAGGTGATCAAACACGGGCATCTTTTCTGTTTTACATACCTGAAATGATTAGAGAAGCTTCTTTAAAAATGTGTCCTTACGGCTGATTGGCTCTTGTCCTTAGTGTTCCGGGAGGAGGAGAGTTTGTCTCCACGGCAACGTGGTCACCTGTATTTCACAAATGAAGTTTAACAGCAAATCTTTTTTTGTGCTTTAGAGAATATTTGGAGCGATTGTGGTTTTATGCTAGCTCACCAGGTGTGTTGTGAAGCTGTATTGTCTGCGCTCTCTTCACCCTCCTGCTGGTAAGGGAGCAGTACAACCCTGGACCCGCCCTGACGGGACACAACATGGGTGGAGGGGTGTAGTGTCTGAAACTGACACCGTTGCCCATGGATGCGTCCTCATGCAACAGGCTCTGATAGAGCACACCTCTTCTGGAGGCTGGAAACATACAGCTGGCTTTCTTATGAGCTCGTCCTTTGGAGTGGACGGGCACGCTGACGGGCATCACTGTGGAGGTGGAGGGTGAAAGAGAGAGGTCCTCATTCTGTGGAAAAAAACAGCAAAGCCTCAAAACAGCCACAAGGGGCAGCATTTGACACACTGTGCACATTCATGAGGAGCACCAACCTTGCTCACGCACGCCGATCTAATGCCGCTGTGGGAGCGCATGTGTCCGTTTAAAGCCGGCAGACTTCGGAAATCTCGCTTACACACTGTACAGAGCAACCTGTAACAGTAGCAACTTTGTTGAAACAAAGAATAATCCACATAATGTTAATCTCAAATGAGCCTCCACAGCTCTCAGGAGATACCTGCAGACGGGATCCTCAACGCTCTTTTTAGGTTGGGGACATTTTTTCTAAAACGGAAAAGACTTTTAAAAAGGAAGAACTCAAGTTTCATTGCGTTTGTAAAAACATTTGTTGCTCACAGCTGCACTGACACACTCGGATACCCAGTGTGTCCAGTCTGGTGGACAGTGTTCGGCAGCTCTTCCGTGATCTTCTCTCCATGTGAGCCCAGCAGGAAGGCTCGGGGATGGGGAACTGCAGCCGGCCTCTTGGGTCATGACCTGCGGACACAGACCATTGCTGGAGCACCTGGCTGTGTCGAAGAGCCCCGTCTGGTCCTGAATCAGCTCATATTGGCTCAGTAAAGGGTGGTTTGTCTGGTGGGGGGGAGGCTGACTGGTGTAGCTGTCGCACTCCTGGAGACCACAGCTGCTCAATTGTCCAAATGTTTGTGGATATATGTTCCTCGATTCCTCCCAGGGTTGAATTGGAGGGCTGGATAGAGTCGGGGTTTGGGGGTACTGAGGACTTGGACCTGGAGTAGTGGGGCTACAGAAGGGCTGGGGGGCTGTGCTCTGGTAATACTGGGTGCTGAAAGCTTTTTCAGTCGATGATGAGCTAAAATCCATCAAGTCCCATCGTCCCAGGTTGCCTTCTCCAGACACGGAGGCCTGGGGAGAGCACTCCAACTGGGACAGTGTTGCTTCCAGAGACCTACAAGGATCCTGAACTGGACAGAGACCATTAGGTTGCTGGTACACGGTGCTGGTGGGTGGAGCCTGGGCGTTACAGGACAGTCTGTTTGTACATCCCAGTTGACCTTGTTGGTTGATCAGACCCGTGTTGAAGTGGTTTTGATTCTGCAGGTGGTGATTTTAGTTTTAGTGAGACAAATTGATCTGCTGGAATTAGATCCACAAGATTTCTGCTTGTGTTTTTTTCTGTTTTTGGAGAAAGATAGAATCTTACCTGGTACAAGAAGTTATCGCTCCCCTGGTGGTAGGGAAGCTCAGTTCTTCTGGTCCAACCAGAATCAGGATTCTGGTTGTAGACTTGCTGAGGTGGGGAGAGGAGCCTTGGGGATGATAGTTGAGGCTGTGCTGCAAATTGGGGAGCTATCAGGTGAGGTTGTTGTTCAAAACTGGATGATAGGTAGGGATGGGCACAGACGGGCGAGGTTAACTGTGACCCATTTAGGTGAGGGGGGGTGATTTGGGGCAGAAGGACGTGAGGAGATGGTGCCTGGCCCAGATTAAACTGCTGAGGTGGGGTTGCCTGGAATTCAGCTGCCATGTGAGGGGGGGTTTCTGGTGGATTCGAGACATGGTGAGACGTCAGACAATCTGTCGCTGGAGGATCCAGAAGGTGGGATGAAGATACCTGGTTCTGGGGTATGAGTGGATAGGAGGGTACCTGGAAATGAAGCAATCCAGAATTTTATCAGTGTCATAAAGCCAGTGTAATATAACTGGGACAGAAATGCTGTGGCCTTGGCAAAAAATACAGAACAGTGGTTTGTACAGCGGAAACCAAAGCCTATTTGTTAATAAATGGAGAAGGGCAGCACATCATCTCACTTTAAGGCAGTAACAAGCAAAAAATTCAACAAAAGCGTAGAAAATACATTATGTATTTTAAATTGCTTCTTCTTTGTCATTTAAGTTTTCTTATTGACGCTGTGTTCGCTGAATACTGAATTCACAAAATAAATTGTTCCGTAACATTAAAACTAAAACCACACAGTACGATTCAAAGAATTCACACATAGAAGTGATTCAGACTCAGTGTCTCTTAAAGGGACACTAACTAACTTCATTATGCATAGCCGTAACTCAAACAAACTAAGTTATTTTTATGTTTCCTGGTAACTTTTGAAAGATGCAATTTCAAGATTCTTTAACTGTCCATAAAAGTCAAAAGAAGAAAAGTGATAAAACGTCGGACGTTTCCTGTCATTTCTTCTTAAAGCTGCCAAAATGTGATAACTCTCAAATGATTGAATTTAAATACAAAATGAAGTATGTCAAAATAAATACCAGTAGTTACAAACAATAAAAGCACAAAAAGAATATTCAGTAAAACAAGTACTTAATAATCATCTTTCTACAAGAGTTACTTCTTTATTCTTTTTAGAAAGAAGTAAAAATACTCTCACCTGAAACATCACTGATCGACTGACTGACTCTCTTTGGCGTGTGTGTGTGTGTGTGTGTGTGTGTGTGTGTGTGTGTGTGTGTGTGTGTGTTGTGTGTGTGTGTGTGTTGTGTGTGTGTGTGTGTGTGTGTGTGTGTGTGTGTGTGTGTGTGTGTGTGTGTGTGTGTTCGCGCGTGCAAGGATGTGGTCACAAGTTCTTCCTCTCTCTTGCAGTCTCTTCTCGGTGCTTCTTCCTCCTGATTAAGCTGGTGAGATGAGGAAATATAAGAGATAGACTTTTCTATTTCAATGTATTTTATGTTCATTTGCATTCAAAAATGTCTAAAATATATGATTTATAACTGTAAGATTTGAAATATTACAAATATAACAAAATATAACAAATGGTGGTAGATAGCTGGGTTTGCTGGTGGTGCTATACATAACATTTTTCTTTATGGCTTCTATTTTTCTATTTCTTTCATTTTTTCTATTTAGTCTATATATATATTTATATTTCCTTTAATTTAGATCATGTTATCATAAATTAACTATTCATCAGACCGGAACCAATTTTAAAATGCCATGTAGAACCCGTGGTGGTGAAGAAGCGGCAAGAAACACACTAACCGGAAGTACAATAATCATTCCTTCAAAATAAGATGACTCGTGGAAACGCAAAACTCTACATGATTTCTTCACTTCATTATTTGCAGCCAAAGTTATATATTTACGTGCTGTAAATTACCACAGACTATTATGGCACCTCTACCTTTGTATGTTTTACAGCTTCGCATTATTATGTTATTAGTTATACGTTTATCTTGAACATCTGGAACGGAAGTGATAGCTTTGACTGTGGTCCGGCGGATCTTCGTTCCCCCCTTTGAGTCAGGTCAGACGAACATACTCAACTAAATTCTGAAGTTTGTTGTTATTAATCGATGAAAATTTGAGTTAAAAAAATTCTTTTAGCGAATTTAAGTTCGCTTGTTATTTTCTCGCTGTTAGGACGAAATATAAGATCGTGCTTAGAATGACTTTGGTCATGTTACTAACCACAGAAAATTGTATTGTGAATGTCATGTGATTTTTGTCTATTTCGACTTTTTCTGTAAAGACAAGTTATTTTATCGGCATTTCATTGTTCTTGACTTTTAAACAAAAGTGTTTAATAAATGATTATCATGCAGATTGACGCAGCCTCAGTGGTTTAAACCAGTTTACAAAAACAGATTGATTATTTTATACGAAACATACTTGTTAACTTACATTGACAGATTATATTTAATGTTGTTGCAATCAGAATGTCACTTGCAGCTGGACAGAATATATATTTAAACATTTGAAGGAGACCCAGCTAAGAGGAAACCGCCGTGATGTCGATCCTCAAGAAGACGCTGTCTCATGTTGGAGGCTGCTGTCGATCCAGCGCCCAGTCAGTTCGGACCAGCTCCGCATCCAGCAGTGCCCTGTTCAGCGGTGACAAAGGACTGATCTTACGTTCGCAGTCCACTGATGTGTATCAGAACCTGGCCCTGGAAGACTGGATCGACTCGAACGTGGACCTGCAGCAGCGTAGCGTCCTTCTGCTCTGGAGGAACCGTCCAGCTGTGGTCATTGGACGTCATCAGAACCCCTGGGCTGAGTGCAACCTGTCATTCATGAGGAGGGCTGGAATCCTTCTGGCCCGTAGGCGGAGCGGTGGTGGGACTGTCTTTCACGATCTCGGGAACCTTAATTTGACCTTTTTCACCTCAAAGAAAGCATACGACCGGCAGAGAAACCTGAGGGTCATTACGGAGGCTCTGCAGAGGATAAGACCAGAACTAGACGTTTGGGCAACTGACAGATTTGACATTTTACTCAACAGACACTTCAAAATCTCAGGTAGTGTTTAGAGACAATGTTAGATGGTATTTTGACATTGGCTTTTGTTCATTTCATTGGGGTGATTGGGATTTACAATGTTTTCCTGTTCATATCTGTGAAGTTTTCATTGTCGTGGATGGCGTGTTTGCAGGCAGCGCGTCCCGACTGGGCAGGAAGTCGTCCTACCATCACTGCACTTTGCTGTATTCTGCTGATCGTTCCGCCCTGACTGCTGTCCTTCGCCCTTCTTGTCCTGGTATTCATAGTAACGCTACACCCAGTGTTCCCTCGCCTGTCACCAATTTGCTGGAACATGCTCCAACACTGCAGTTAGATGAGCTTCTGAATTCAGTGGTTCACCAGTACCGGACAGGTACTGAACTGTTTGCATGAAACTCGAGTGAATGGTGCCCTCTGCTGATCGCAGATTGCAAAAACAGCCCCAAAACATGACATCTTTTTTTCCTCTTCTAAATATTCAGAGTTCAACTTCAAAGCCGAATCAACCCTTGTTGACCCAGATGATGAATCTGCTTTTCCTGGACTTGGGCAGGCAGCTGCAGAGCTCCGTAGTTGGGAGTGGATCTTTGGTAAAACGCCCAAATTCAGAATCCAAGCTACTCTGAAGCTGGTGGACCATCGAGCCTTTTCTCACAGCTCAGGACAGCTTCAGATGACGATAAAGAACGGCGTTATTGAGAGCTGCGAGCTGGACGTCCCAGCTGACTGGCTCCCCCGGCGGTTGTGCAGCGAAGTGAGCAGCGTGCTTGTGGGTGAACGCTTCTGTCGGCATCGAGCAGCTGCGTCTGTCACCACAATGCTACGATGTGAAAATAGCGATCTGCAGGACAGACTTGCCAACCTGTGTGATGCACTGGTGGCCGCTATGGGCTAAAATCAAACAATGAAATAATTGTCCGTTTTGTTTTGAAAATAAATTATATCTGATCTATTCATATTGTTCCTTCTGCCCCTACAGGTTGTCCCGTGAAACTTTAAACCCGAATGGATTTCAAATTGTTGCTTCCAACTTATATATAAACAAAAAAAATACAATTTTAAAATCGACGATCTAAATGTGTTGTTTTTAAGTTAACATATCTGTAGTTTTGTTGGAAAAGTGTGACTTATCGACACGGCTGACCCACGCGCCGGGTCAGGTAGTTGCACGCATGCGCGTCTGTTAGGATTAAACGACGAGGACACACTCAGCCTTCAATTGGGACGTGCTGTTAATTTAATCGACAAATCAAACGATATCTTCCATTACAGTAAATTACTGACTGAGTCATTTTTATAAACATTTTGCTTACGACGTGAAGTTTCTATCTCGTAAATATATGCTGTATCGATTGACTTTTATGGTGACGGGTGAAAAGTTAACTCAGGTCAGCAAATGTTAGGGAGTGAGTCGTCGCACTTGTATCCGGCAGTGGACGATCTTTGTTTTAAGTGTGATCCGTGGTGTGTGGTGTCAGTCGGCTGAAAGGAGATCGGGATAACCACTGCGACGGGATGGGGAAGAAACAGAAGAAATCTGGAGAGGACAGGTAGAGAAAAGTCCGTCTGCCTTTACATGGGAACCAGTGCGCCCCGACACCAGATTTGCGTCAACAGCCTTGCTGTGTTAAAACTGCGGAGGCCCGTTATCCCGCTGGACACTGTTAGCCTATCGGCTACTGGCGTAAACAGATGCTAACCACGAGTTCCTGTAACTGTGTGCACAGGTGACTCTTTAAGTGGAACATAAATGGCCCAAGATTACCCAAACACGCACTAGCCGAGTCTACCTGGTGTCACCGGCACAACCTCAGTCTTGGCGTGTTTAGTAACGTTTATCCACGTTTTCTTGAGAAGTCGGTCCCGATAGCTAGCGTTGCTAATGGCTAGCCCTCGTAACGGCAGATCCTCGATTCTTTTAGCTCCTCTGAGATCTAAAATTTCTACGCAGCGTTTGTACTCGACGTTGTCTAAGCCGACTAATGTACTGTTCTCTAAGGACGTAATACGCTTTAAATCATTTAAGGTAGTAAAATTTGGATCGGGTCCACAACGTGGAGACCATTCCCAACGGCTGAGCTAGCTCTTAGCTCATTTATCTCCTTTGTGGTTGCAGTATTGTGACTGTGACAGCTAACATATGCTCTCGAATATGCTGATGTGATGTCACCTGCTGACCACGTTCGTCAGTGCACACCAGGCTGAATCCGAACTCAAATAGAATGTCTGGATTTGAGAGCTGTGGAAGCCTTCAGCTCCTTTTATGAGCAGAATTACATCCCGGGTCAACGCTGAAACACAGGCAGATACGTGGTATCTGGAAGCATGAGGAAGACATGACACATTTGATCGGGTCCAATGGATAGAAACACATTTTCTTCATAATGGAAGGGGGGTTATGGTTATATCACTTTCTAAATTTCCCACAAAATGGATAATTATGTGTGATGAACAGAGTCAACATGATCTTAATCTGAAAATGTAGGAATGCCCTGGAGTGGGTCAGGAAACAAAGATCGTGGTCCATAATCAGCAATAATTCTGTAGAGGCTCACCCTCAAACAGTTTATCAGATCTTTTCCAATAAGCACGCATCTGCTGAAATGTTTCCTTAATTAAATGATCTTTCTTATTTTGACACGACAGAAATGACGCTGGCTATTTGAAGTGTTTTTCGTCCCCGCAACTCAGCAGGGGGCTGATGAGAAATAAAAGAGAGTGCAAGTTCAGCAGCTTTTCATTGGTTCATGTTGTTGTGACCCAGAGCGCGGGGTCAGGCTGCAGTGCGGGCTGAATAGATGAACGTGATGGGGCATTTTTTGATCAATCAGTGTTGCTTTTGACCTCTCTGCAGTGCCAAAGACGACGGCGTTGACATCGATGCTCTTGCTGCAGAGATCGAAGGAGCCGGAGCCTCCAAAGAGACAAAAGGGAAGAAGAAGAAAAAAGGAGCCAAGAAGGATGACTTTGAGTATGCCAGTGTTCCTCCTCTTCCTCCTTCTCTTTCCTTATATCCTATATGTCTTCATCCAATGTTGCAAAATGCACATTAATATTCTGACTGGCTAATTTGGTGAAGGATAGATTTTTTTGTGATGAACCATATTTTCTCACACAAATGTGCAATCAACACAAATGTTGATTGGTTTTGTTTTGTGACATTGTCTTCTTGCAGTGAGGATGACATCTTAAAGGAGTTGGAGGAGCTGTCTTTAGAGGCTCGGGGAGGAAAAGGGAAGGTGAGCGCTGCAACGAAATCCACCCAGTTTAATCACAGATTCTGCAGTCAAGCGCGTGGACAAAAGATGAAGCATGTGTGAAAAACTAGTTCTTCTCTCCAGAAAGTGGACACCACAGAGCACACGCAGAGCATCCAGCCTCCAAAACCAGAGAAGAAGAAAACCAGGAAGGAGAAGAAGGGCGCCTCTAGCCCGGATGATGAGGAGGGTGAGGAAGATCATCCTGCTGAAGAAAGGAATGGACAACAGAAGGGAAACAAGAAGGTGAAGAGCAAGAAAGATGAATATTTCACGGAATATTTTTGTTCGTTGATTTGTGATGCACTTTTAAATTCTTCTCCAGGCCACTTCTGTTGCTCTGCCCTCTGACTCCGATGAGGACAACAGCTCTCGATCCCACATCAAGAACAAAGAAAGCAAGAAAGGGCAACACAAACTGTCAGATGATGAGGATGATGAAAAAAGCGTGAAAAAAGGAGGGAATGGAGAGAAAGATGACGACGACGACTCTGAGGATGAATTCGCCTTCCGCAGAGACAAGAAGAAGAAAAAGAACAAGGGCAAGGCTGCAAAAGCAGAGAGCGAGGACGAAGAGGAGCAGGACGGCGAGGACGGTGGCGGCTTCAAAATGAAGACGGCGGCACAGAAGAAGGCGGAGAAGAAAGAGAGGGATCGTAAGAAGAAGGAGGAAGAGAGGCTGAAGCAAAAGAAGCTGAAGGAGGCCAACGCAGAGGTGAAAAAAGAAGCAGAGAAGAAGACGGTCACGGCTGAAGCCACACCCACTCCTCCTGCAGCGGTGATGGAGGAGGAGGATGATAAGCCGGAGCCAGCCGCAGATGGTGAGTGCTCACCCGCCTTCTGTCGGTTTTGGTATGGTTGTTGTGCTTGATTGTTGTGACATTCTCTGTTCTCCTTTCTCCTTCAGATGAAGCCGATAGTGACAAGAAGAAAAAAGACAAGAAGAAGAAGAAGGTGGAGAAGGAGGAGAAAGAGAAGAAGAAAGGCCCCAGCAAGGCTACGGTGAAGGCCATGCAGGAAGCTCTGGCCAAGATGAAGGAGGTGAGGCATGCTGGGAAATTCATTTGTTGGGCCTTGACATGAGCCTGTTTGATGCTCAACAGTGTCTGTTTTGTAGGAGGAGGAGCGAGTCAGGAGGGAGGAGGAGGAGCGACAGAGGAGACTGGAGGAGCTGGAGAGGCAGCGGCAGGAGCAGGTACATCAGCATCGCTGTTAAGGTGATGTCATCATAACTCGAACAGAGACCTCTGACCCCTCGTAATGTTCTTGTAGGAGCGCCTAGAGCAGGAGCGCAAGGAGAAGAAGAAGCAGAAGGATAAGGAGCGGAAGGAGCGTATGAAGAAGGAGGGGAAGCTCCTGACCAAAGCCCAGAAGGAGGCGCGAGCTCGAGCCGAGGCCACCCTCAAGATGCTGCAGGCCCAGGGTGAGGGGCAACGCTCCGGACATTGTTCTCACGTGGATTCGATCTCTTCTTTACTGTCAAATATTCTGCTGAGCAGGTGTTGAAGTGCCATCCAAAGACTCGATGCCAAAGAAAAAGCCAGTTTACGGAGACAAGAGGAAGAGGAAGCCCAACGTCCACACTCCTGAAGGTGTTTTATCCCCAAACCCCACGCCTAGCCTCACACAGTTACAAGTACTGGTTCTCAATTCACCATGTGCAGTCACGCTCTGAGCTGTAGTTCATGCTTAGATGGCCAAACAATGGGCCAAAAGAACAGAGGTCGTGACAGTTGATCCAAGGGTCAGCAACAATTTAAAAGCATCCTGCCATACTCAAACCATGTTACATTGAATTAAACACACAAAAACAAGATAATCATTCAAGTTTGGAGAGTTGGGAGTAAATACACCTGTCAAATCAGCGCATTCCGGTCTGTACTCAACAATGCTCATGAAGCTCACAGCTCCTCTTTGTTCCTTCCAGAAACATCACAAGTGACATCTCCGACCTCCGAGACTCCAGAGCCTGTTGCTGTGGTGACGGAGGCCAAGACCCCTGCTGCAGAGCCAGGTGAGATGAGGAGTCGTCGTCGTCAGATTTGGTTTGTTTAAGAAGGATTAAGAGTGTTGCCTCGGTCATGGGTGATTAAGGCTTAGTAGTTCCAAGTTATTATTGTGATGTAATGATTCCAAGCATGGCAGGAAAAGAACCAAAGCATTTTTAACACAAGATTGTCTGCAGAGGTGAAGCCAGATGCTGATTTGGATGACTGGGAGGCCATCGCCACAGATGAGGAGAAAGGTGAGTTTCTGTACGCTGTGCTAATTCAGTGACGGCCTTGATTTAAATCGACTGAAGGAAACTTTTGATTTACCTTAAAAGACAGATTTTATTTCATTACTAGTATAAATATTCAAGTTGTCCAGTAAACCTCTTCCAATTGATGTCAGATTTGAAAAAAGTTCACATTGAGGTGAAGGAGGAGACGGCGTCCCCCCCTCAGCCTGCAGGCAGTGATGAAGATGAGGAGGAAGAGGATGAGGAGGACGAGGAGGACGGTGATGACGAGGAAGACGTGAGTGAAGAGGAGGCAGTGAAGGAGGTGGCCCCTGCGAGCCAAGGCAAGAGGAAGCCGGCAAAGGAGAGCGAGGACGAGAGCAGCGAGAGTGACGACGACGACGGCAGGACGAAGGAGCAGCGCCTCTACGACCGGGCCAAGAGGAGGATAGAGGTGTGAGAAAGCAGGAGGAGTGGGAGCTTATCCCCTCCTCGTTTCCTTTCTCTGACTTCTTTCATGTTTCTATAGAAACGGAAAGCAGAGAACTTGAAGAACATCAAACTGGACGTGCTGAGAGCACCGGTGGTGTGTGTGCTTGGACACGTCGACACAGGAAAGACGAAAATCCTGGACAAGGTAACATTTAACAGCGGATTAGAAGGATTTGTTCTTCGCTGACTGTTGCTTTACGTTTTCACAGGTTTGATGACAGATCATTTGTTTTCCCAGATTGCTGTGATTGTTTACAGTGAGAGATCATGTTGTGGCGCACCCATTTTCTGATGCGGTTGTCATTTTGTTTTTGTGTGTGTAGCTGCGACACACTCATGTTCAGGATGGCGAAGCTGGAGGGATCACACAGCAGATCGGAGCCACAAACGTTCCAAAAGAGACGATTGTGGAGCAGGCAAAGATGGTTAAGAATGTAAGAGGACACACCCGTGTAGAGGAACCTCGCGCCTCTGTTTTGTTCGTGATCATTGATTTAAGTGTCTTCTGAGCAGTTCGACAAAGAAAACCTTAAGATTCCCGGCATGCTGATCATCGACACACCGGGACACGAGTCCTTCAGGTATCGCTCAAACAAACGCTGTCCTCTTTGTGTTTTGGGAAAATCCAGGAAGCCGCACAGTCTCTGCTGACTGTTGCCCAGACTGTTGTCGTTTTCTCAGGATTTGCTCTTTGTTTTTACATTCAGCAACTTGAGGAATCGAGGCAGCTCTCTGTGTGACATCGCCATCCTGGTGGTGGACATCATGCACGGTTTGGAGCCTCAGACGCTCGAGTCGATCAACCTGCTGAAGGAGAAAAAGTGTCCCTTCATCGTCGCCCTGAATAAGGTGTGTCACCCGTCCACCCTCGGCTGTGTCCTTCACGTTCTTTATCCCATCTCCTGACGTCGGCTTCCTCTGACCTCAGATCGACCGTCTTTATGACTGGAAAAAGAGTCCGGACACAGACGTCGTGGCCACGCTAAAAAAGCAGAAGAAGAACACCAAGGACGAGTTTGACGAGAGAGCGAAAGCTGTTATCGTGGAGTTTGCCCAGCAGGTGTCATCATCAACCAGTCTTCTTTCAGTCTCATGGACAGTTTATCTAGAGAAACAAATGCTCACAACAAATATTAGGAGGTCAAGGACAGGGCCTCGAGGAATGCCATCATTGACCTTCAGTTCATGTTCTTATTGCTCCTCAGGGTCTTAATGCGGCACTATTTCATGAGAATAAAGATCCCCGCACCTTTGTGTCGTTGGTTCCTACCTCAGCACACAGCGGTGACGGGATGGGAAATCTCATTGCTCTGCTGGTTGAGCTCACCCAGACCATGTTAGCCCGCCGGCTAGCCCACTGCGATGAGCTCCGAGCTCAAGTCATGGAGGTGAGAAGCTTTTATTTAAATTTCTTTCCCCCAGTGCACAGTTTTTAAAAAGGGCTCACGACTATCATGCACTCAGGTTAAAGCTCTCCCTGGTATGGGAACCACGATAGATGTCATCCTGATCAACGGCCGTCTCCGTGAGGGAGACACCATCATCGTTCCAGGTGTTGAGGGTCCAATTGTGACGCAGATCAGAGGTTTGCTGTTACCGCCGCCTCTGAAGGAGCTTCGAGTTAAGGTGAAATGGCCGAAATATGCAGATTTGTTCCTGAAACTCAAATATTTTACCCTCTCTGCAACGATTATTGATCGGTGGATGTGTCTGTGTAGAACCAATACGAAAAGCACAAGGAGGTGGCAACGTCTCAGGGTGTAAAGATTCTGGGTAAAGACCTGGAGAAGACGCTGGCGGGGCTCCCCCTGCTAGTGGCCAACAAGGAGGATGAGGTCCCTGTCCTGAGGGTAAAATGCAAAGAAAGATTGGAAATAAAAATAAAACAAAGAAGCCAGTGTAGGAATGGTTGTGTGATGCTCCCAGTTGAGTGAGTGGTGCTGGGTTTCAGGATGAGCTTGTCCGGGAACTCAAACAGACCCTGAGCTCCATCAAACTGGAGGAGAAGGGAGTTTACGTGCAGGCGTCGACGCTGGGATCTCTGGAGGCTCTCTTGGAGTTCCTCCGAACATCTAAAGTTCCAGTGAGTACCACGATCGCTTTGGCAACAGTCGCTGCCTTCTCCAGAACTCTGACCTTTGACATGTGCGGCCCTACAGTACGCTGGTATCAACATCGGTCCAGTTCATAAGAAAGACGTGATGAAGGCGTCAACGATGCTGGAACACGACCTGCAGTACGTCCCTCCATCATGCATCGATAACACGGTTAATCCTCTTCAAGTGGCAGCAAGGACATGTTCAAATGTGTTTTCTGTGCGCAGATACGCAGTGATCCTGGCGTTTGACATCAAGGTGGAGAGGGAGGCCCAGGAGATGGCAGACACCCTGGGGGTCCAGATATTCGCGGCTGATATCATTTACCACCTGTTTGACTCGTTCACCAAGTACAGGGAGGAATACAAGAAAGCCAAGCAGGAGGAGTTTAAGTAAGAAAACGCCCTCGAACCTGAGAAAACGCAGAGCGCCACCTCCTGACTGATCTTATGTTCTCAGGCACATAGCTGTGTTTCCCGCGAAGCTGCGAATTTTGCCACAATTCATCTTTAACTCCAGAGATCCCATCGTGATGGGTGTGTGCATTGACGCGGGCGTCCTGCGGCAAGGGACGCCACTCTGTGTCCCCAGTAAAGGGGTAAGACACGCCCAGACACTAATAATTTAGTTTGTTTTTTTGGTTTGATCCAAGTTGACACCAAATTTACGTTGTTTTACAGTTTGTGGACATTGGCGTGATCACCAGCATCGAGCTGAATCACAAAACTATTGACTGTGCCAAGAAAGGCCAGGAAGTGTGTGTCAAGATCGAGCCCATTCCTGGGGAGTCCCCCAAGATGTACGGCCGCCATTTTGAAGCCACTGACATGATCGTCAGTAAGGTGAGGACACAAAGAACTCAGAAAGAAAAGTTTTATTTCACCTCTCAATAAGTTGTAGCACTGAAACTCTCATTCCTGTACAGATATTTCACAATAAAAGTCTGCTCCACAAAAGAAAAGTAATGTAAACGGTGAAAAGGACAACCTGTCGCACTTTGTGTCATCCATGTTGTCGTGTTTCAGATCACACGGGCCTCCATCGACGCTCTGAAGAACTGGTTCAGAGACGAGATGCAGAAAACAGACTGGCAGCTGATCGTGGAGCTAAAGAAGATATTTGAGATCATCTGAGGGCCTGGGAAACACACACAGCTCTATAAACACACACACACACACTCTTCCTCAGAAGCAGATGGCAGGGCAAAAGGAAAAGATAAAAAATACATGAAAAAGAGTTTTTCTGTGAGAAACTAACTGTTTTTCCACTGTTGTAAACAGTGATAGTTTAGACTACACACACATGCACACACACATGCACAGAGTATTCCAACGTGCCTGTTCTTCATAATCAATTTTTCTTCTGATTTCGGCTGCTGCATCACAGCCCGTCCCAGGCTGCCCCTCTCCTTCACGTCGAACCCAGATGCATTGTGGGATTTGATCGAGTATTGCAAGAGGAGGATTTTTATCTACAATTTCCTTTCTTAAAACACCGAAACATTGAAGCGCTACAACAGCTCTGACTGTAAAGACTCTAAAGGCGTTGCTCGTGTTCTACGTCAGCCACGTTGGATTGTAACGGGGCGGGGTTTAACGGATGGAGGACATCACCTTTGGGAGATTTTAAACTGTCTGTTGCCGATGATGTAATAAATTCCCATGATTCCGATTAAACCCGCAGAAGTATTTTTTCCAGATTTAGAGGGCCAAGTTCTCCCTGAACAATGTAAGCGTTTAGCAACAAAATGAAACTTAATATTTTGATATTTCATAAGACTTCCTATGCATGAATCCCATGAATTAATAAATTGTCCAGCATACTTGAACCCAAAAGATGTCTTAAATTTAGATCATCACCAAATCTATGACTCACACATTTAAAACAAACTTGACAAAACAAAGCGAGTTTTAATATCACCATCACATTAAATGAGATGTATGTGAAAGATGTCCGGGCCCGTCCTCCTCTGAGAGCTCCTGGCGGAGTGATTCAGGACGTCTCTGAGTGAGGAGGGGGCAGAAACCTTTTTCAGCCTGTTGCTAGGTGATACGGCCTTCTGAAATCTGCGATTAAAGCAACATTACATGGGAGACAGTGCCGTTGTGCTGAATATCTTCGGCTGAATCCCACCAGTCTGGACATTCATCCCAAACTCGAGCGTGACGTTGCTTTCATACAAAAGTTCTCCAAGTGCATTTTATTAATTAACAGTAATAAGGGATGACTCATTTGTTCAATCATTTCATTAAGGTCTGTTATATATTTATATGGAACTTATTACACATAGTGTGTGTGTATTATTTATTTAGATGGTCATTGTATAGGGTGTTGCAAATGATATATAAATGTGTTGTTCAGTTGATGGAGAATTTCTCTCCTTCCTCTGTTCTGCCATCTTCTCTGTTTCAGCATCTTAAAAAAGATGTGAATAACTTTTATCTAACCAATGGGTAAAAAAATATTATTTTTTTTAGACTGATGTCACTAAGGGCTACTTTTACGTCGTAGGAGTCTTAGTGAATATTCGCAAATGTTTTGCTGTCTCCTCATTTTATGGCCAAATGTGACAAAAGAAAATCCTGAAAAAGTACATTTTAATGACAGGATGAATATGAAGGAAGTTCAGACTCAATCAGGAATGAAAAGTCCGTGAAGGTCCAAGTGGACGCTGGTGGGGATGGAGGCTCGGGCGATTTCTGTAAATGTTTTTGCGTCGAGGATGAGCATGAACGGCGAGATCTTTGGATCCGAAGAGATGACCGATGACAAAATGACCCCTGTGGAGGACAGCACATTTTAACATCGTCATAAATCAGCGATGCTGGTCAGTGAAAGCCTCACCGTCATCTTCCTCATCAGCCCCAGGAGATGCCACAAACACTGGTTCTGACGGGAAACAGAGCTCTTGCTTCCACTCGAGGTGTTTCCTGGTCACGACGTCAATCTTGGCCAGCTGTTGGGACAAAAAGAATTCAAGATGAGGTCATAATCACCCATCCATCCCCCCATCCATCAATTTTATGTTGCCCGATTCTTATTTGCTATCGTGGACACTCTCCCAGTGGTCTGCAGACGAGAGGCTGGTCTCCACCCAGGGACAGGTTACCGGTCCGTCCCAGGACAACCACACCTGGGGCCAGTTACCAATTAACTTAATGTTGGAGGAGGTTTTCACCTTGTAGGGATGTGGAGAAACCTCCACCCTGGACCCGTAGAAGAATCTGTACTTCTTGGAGTTAAACTTGTAGTTGATCCCAGGAAGCTCGAGACCTGAGAGGAGATCAGACTTGACTGTTGAGGAGCGTTAATCCAGCAGTGCATCAGTAACGGTGGTGTAAGAACCTTCAAACAGGGTGTCTGGTTGGCAGTAGATGGATCCGTCCTCCTGCATCGCTGCCTGAGCTGTGGTGTCTGTCAGAGTCACCAAATTAGATCCTCTGGGGGAATCCTGGCAAAACCATTCATGTGTTACCCCAGACATTTAGAAAAGCGGAGTTTTGGGGGGTGCTGCGTGAACTGTACCTTGTTGACGTTCAGCGGGAAGACGAACCTCTTGCAAACTGGTGGGCAGAAGCTCTGGTTGGACTGGACGAAGTTGCTTGTGTCCTGTTTGACATTTCTGATGTAGAACATGTCGTATAGGCTGCTGTCGCTGTAGGTTATCAGGTCACACACCAAGTGCCCATCATCCTCGTATGCGTTGATGTGGTGGAAAACTACCAAAGCGTCCCCATAGAAACGGGTGGAGACGGCCTTTCCTGTCGTTCTGTTGATGATGTGAAAGAAGGTCTGGAACAGAAAAGGTTGGTTTGATTCCTTATTGCTGGTCCCAAATTTACGCCATAGAATCCGCAGTGTTAAGAAATCGCAACCCTGCAACGACTTTTGTCATGCGTTGACCACAAGCTTTGACGGTACTTCACGTATTGTCGGCATGGTAACGTACGGCCTCACTAATCGGACTATGATTTGATGTGATACTCAAAAGTGAGGTCTTGAGCACAGCTCTTGTAAGTAGAAGAAAAGAGTAATCCAAAATATTTGCAAACTTATAAAATATAAATAGAGGCCTGTGTTTGTCATCTGTGGAAATTCTTCCATGTTGCATTCAGACAGATTAGCCGTCTGTGAGACATTGATCCGTAAATGTGCCCTGAAACTGTCGTTTTCCTCTCAACAGGAAGCGCGAGAGCGAAGGACTTACGGCGTCATCCTTATCAAATTTGAGGCAGCTTCCCCAAGTGACGCCTCTGAAGTAGGCGGTGGCCAGTTTGATTATATCCAGTTTGAACGGCTGCTCCACAAACACGATGTAGTTTTCTGTCATCCCGAAGCTGTGGAAGTAGCTGGGAAACATAGTGGAGCGGAACGGAATGGAACAGATCTGCTGGACCTTCCTCAGCGCCGGCTTCTTGTGGCCTTTATCTAAAACAGGGGGTTGGGGGTTTAGGTCACACGCTGCACTCTCCAGCTTCACACATCTCTGCCCTAAATGTGAGAAATTCCCTATTCACTCCGACCCATCCTGGATTTAAATATTCCTGGAAACATATAGGAACAGATCTTACACATAAGGGGCTTTTAAGGTTCATGGGTCATCATATGGCCCAAACCACCTTTCTTTCCATCTAATTACTGTTTCCCACCAGTTAGAAAATAGAGCACATTCATAATCCCACCCTGGGGGGGGTTATAGCACCCATAAGACCACAGGAATCTGTATAATTCAGAATTGTGTTACATTTGAAAGCCCTGAGGCACTGCAGGCTGCTGCTGTGAAGATTCCAATTCGGTTCTGATTTCTGATGCATTCTGTTTCTGAGATCCAGATAATGCTGGGTTCCCTCCCCACCTGTTTGCCCTCATACCTGAAGTCTCAGCTGGGATTTTGAAGATGACGTACTTTGGCAGCCCCAGCCCGATCAGAGCGGTGCCCATGTTGTAGGTGTTGCCCTCCTCGTCATAGTGAGGGTGAGCCGTTGCCAAGTTCAGAGCGATGTGGTTCCGGTAGTTCACCTACAGAAACGCAGCGAAGGTCATTAGCTCGAGCCACCAGGAATGTCAAACTCAGTCCTCGAGGGCCACGATCCGGCCGGGTTTTCTATCCCACTGAAGGCATTTTCATCCTGGCAGGACAGAAAACCCGGCAGGATCGTGGCCCTCCAGGACTGAGTTTGACGCATGTGCAAGTTTACAGGGCGACTCAAAGAAGTTACCCTGCCCACGGTTTCCAGGGTAACGGGGTCGATCTGGTTGATGTAGTTGATCTCAGAGCTGGCGTAGTAGTCCTTGCCATAGCGAATGATATTGATCAAGTTGTTGTCGGTGAAGTCCGGGATGGCGTTGCAGAGGTGCGTAAATGCTCTGACGACAAACGCCTTTATCAGTTCTTTGACTCTGATTTGAGGGCACTGACGTCAACCTCGATTTTTTTTTCCATTACCTGGAGAAGATGTTTTTGCAGGGATCCGGATAAACCATCGTCCCAAACTCGGAGACAACAATCCTGTTGGACGTGCAGTTCTTTTTGTAGGTTTCGCTCCTCAGAAACTTGCTCCTGTAGGTCACCTCGCCTGCAACAATGACACAAGCTTTAAAAAACACACAAAACACCTGGTTGTTGTCGGCACTCCAGGATTCCTCACCGTTTCTGAAGGTGAAGCTGTGGATGAGTGACAGGCCGTCGAACCAGTGGTTGTACTGTGAATTGCCCACCGAGAAGAGGCCGGGCCCGTTCCTCAGCAGGGTGCCCTGCAGCCATGACGGAATGGAACCTGCAGGTAAAACAGGTCATTTTGTAAAATCTTGAGGAAGGTAGACAAAACTAGGAAATAAGATGATCAGACCATTGAATGCAGCATGACGGTGACGGATAATGCTCTATATTTGTAAAAATGACTATAAATAAAATCCCCTCTTCTATTTTATTCTTGTATGTATGCACGTTAATCCGCAAATAAATCAATAAATAATGAAAAGATGCACCCATGTGTCATGGTTCTGATCATTTGAATATATTTGAAGTGCAGCTCAGTTTAAAAACATAACAGTTCAAATATTGTTTGCACTAAAATACATATTTTCTTATGTTTTAGTATTTCTAATGAAAGAAGGTTCATATACAGTTTGTTCATCAGATTGTTGTTTTCTAATGGATAAAATGTATTTGAACCATGACTGATAAATAAACCCAACACATGTTTATTTTGTTAGGGTTTTAAACTCACCCCTGACTTCAGCCTCGACTGGTTCTGGAGTTTCTGATCCATTCTTGGCAAATATGGCCTCCATTTCTGTCTGAGTCCGCAGCTGCCTGCAGCTGAGCTTTTGTAGCCTTGAATCATCTTCTACGTGTTCATCGTCATGTGTGACAACACAAACATGCCGTGATGGGTGGATTACATAACCTCTGGCGGTGGACTTTAACTGCCTCATAAAATAGGTCAAAATGTCATAATATGACAAAGAGCCTTTCAAAAGATTTAAAAACCAGGTCAGTGTCCACATAGTCTTTTTTTAGGACAAATGTCTTTTCTCATTAGTTTTGGAGGGAAATCAACCCTCCAAAACTAATGAGAAAAGACATTTTCACCCTGGTTGAGTTCCACTTTTAACTGTTTTATAACCTATCATAACTTGATAACCAAGTCTTGTTGGCTCTTGAATTCAAAGGGGCACTGGAGGAAACCTTGGACTCTTATCAGATAAAAAAGCTGCTGTTGGGACACCTGCCTTTATCTAAATTATTGACAATTCTATCCATGACACATTTGGCTGTATTGTATATTGTATTATTTAACTTTGGCTCACTTAAATGCAGTCTCTTGGTCCACATCTGCATTTGTTATGTGTACAAAAGGCATTAAAAAAAGATTTTCAGGAGAAAACTTTGAAAATGAAATTGGGGGAAAATTTTTAACTTGAGTTAAAGACATCAGAGATATGAGAAACTTTGACCTCCAGGCTCGGATTTATCTTTTGTTGTCTAATTGGTTAAATTGGTTTATTGTTTTACAGCTCGCAGTTCAACGCTGATTTGTGACCTGCTGCAAATTAAAAACACATTTAAATGAAACTTTACATCCCCAAAATGACATCGAGTGAAATCGCTTTTGGATGAAAAATGAAGTTTATTACAAACAACGACAGAGAGCTGTTAGCAGTCACTTAGCAGCTGTTAGTTCTGTACAAATAACACTGTTTGATCGTTTATTGAGTCGGCCAATTGGCGACGAGGCTAGGTCTCAAACAGCACCCTACGCCCTTTGTAGTACACCATTTTCCACCCTAAACCTCCTACAGTACATGAGGTGCCGATTTAAAACTTTGTAGCGCACTGCATTTTATGCTACACCCTGCATAGCATCTAATAGCCAACAAAGGCCCTTCGTTTTGTGCTATTCTTCACCCTAAAACCATAGTGCGTCATGTTTGAGTACAAATGTATCTGAGAACATTTACTCCTCCATAGTGCACTACCTTCCACCCTAAACTCTTCATCATGCACTCCTTCCCGTGCACTGTCTGGCACACTTTTGAGTACACTTGATCCTATCCTATATCATTCTGTGCACTCCGAGTTGACTAATTGCAATGTTGAGATCATTTTCTGTAGATGTTTTGACCCTAATAGAAGTTACATTTCTTAATGTACTACACTTTTTGCATTCCCAATCACAACATTGACATAGACAATAATAATGTTCCACGCATGAACAGGGAACAAGGTAGCGTCCTGTTTTTTTTAGTCATTCACCAGACTCATGCTGTGTTCATGTCATGTGGGAATTTAGACCAGTTGCTTTGAATCCAGAGTGGGCTGTATTAAAAATACTGTTTGGTCTCGATTTCTTTTTCTTTTTTTTTTAAGAAAGAAACATATCAAAGCTTTTAATTGTACAATAGACCTTGTGTGAAGTTTACTGAACACTCCTAACAGTCAGGAAATTTTATCTCCCACATTACATGAATGAAGCATTACATAACCTTGCAACACACGCTGGTCACGTCACCGTTTGATAATCCAAAAATGTGTTTCTATAAAACAGGGTTTAAATTAAATAAATGATTATTATTTGGATAATAATTGTGAGGCTTCGCATGTGCTGCTTGTTAAATTCAAATAGTTTGGGGCAGGGCCATGTGAGTGAAAAAGAATAAATGCACTGGGACTCACACCTTAAATTACAAATACTGTAAAAAGTAATTTCTCCCATGTTACGATGCGACCAGTTAGCATGAGTCAAGTAAAAATAAGACCACGATTAAATGCATAAGCAGTGTGTGTCGCCTTTAAACCCAAACTGGAATCTGTCTGACACTCTAAAAACAAAGTTATTTTCATTTAGCACGTTGGCTTGAAGTTAGCCCCAAAAAGTCTTCTTTTAAGTCTGACCTGATGCAAACTTCCTCATATAAAATAACATGTTTGTTTTTACAGTGTATGTGGTGTCTGAAACAATTAGATTTAAAATAAAAATAAACAAAAAAAAAAAACTCTTGTTATTTCTGTCTGTACGACCAACATTATAGTGCACGTAAATTCCGCCCAATGCTGTAGCACACCTGACAGGCTGTAGCTCCTTAAGGACTGGGGTGTTGTCTGAGAATGGCACCAGAGAAACAGAGAGACGGACAGAGAGGTAGAGAGAGAAAGAGAGACAGAGGTAGAGAGAGAGAGAGAGAGAGGAGAGAGAGGAGGAGAGACATCGAGAGAGTGTTGGAGAGACAGTCACAGTTGAGTCCGACCGTTCGGACAGAGAGAACAGCTGTTAGTGGAGGTTGGGTCTATGTACAGGAACGAGAAATGCATATTCAGAATCTCGGAGCTGGCCAGAGCTGAACCCCGCCAGGGAGGGACGGTGGGGGGGGGGGACAGGAGGCGGAGGCAGCAGGAACTCTGGTTCATTATTTTAAGACCCCGCCCCCAAAAACTAACAAACGAATGCAAAAGAGCCGGTGTCCCCGTAAACACATGGCAACGCTACATTGGGACACCACCTAACTGTCCATGGAAAAACCACACACTCACGGGACGCAGTCACAAACACTCACACACACGCTCTCTCTCTGACACACTTACAAACATTAATATGACAAACACTTTCTCTCTTTTTTCTATTGAGGTGAAAAACAGACTCTATTATTATCATCATAATCACCATAATTATTCTTCATCCTAACGGTGGTGTGTGTGTGTATGTGTGTGTCCTCAGTCTGATTTTGTACACAATATTAACAAGATGGCGTGCAGAGCGTTCAGTTCTGATGAGCTGATATGTCACTTTCCCCAGGAACCTTTCTTAAAGGTGTTTTTTAAATTGTCCGTGGTAGCTAGGCGACCGCTGCTTCCCAGAATTCCAGTCTGTCGTTACCAGTGATGAGGCGGTTCCCCCCTACAGGGAACAGTTGTCCGTGGTTGTGATTGGATGTTCGGGGCAGTTAACTGTTCGCTGAAGCTGACGGTATTGTTTTTGGTGGAGTGTTGAAGCACCAGGAAGGTTCAGGAGGCAATTAACAGTACCTGCTGCTGCTGTGTGTGTGTGTGTGTGTGTGTGTGTGTGTGTGTGTGTGTGCGTGTGTTGTGTGTGTGTGTGGCTATTCAGGGCCTAAAGTAGGGACAACTAGTGTTTTCAGGACAAACCAGAACCATTTTCTTGTCCTTGGGACATCATTGGTCAATGGCACCTGTCTTGTATTTTGCCATCTCAACCGATAGGGGGCAGCAGGACAGATGAAGCTGATGTGAGTCCTTACGAATTGCATAATCTAATCAAGTTAAATGATATTAAAGATGAAATAAATTATTCACATTCTCTGTCCTTTGCTGCAGTAATGTCCTGAATTTTCATTGTGTGGCCCAAATATATTTCAAACAGATGTCGAGCGTTTCCAGTCCACACGGAGGATGAAGCGTAATCCTAAAGGAATTTCCCGGCATGCTTTTGGCCCTGTTAGCCTGTGGTGTTGTCAGTCCACGTGTGTTTGTAAACCAGACTGTAACCCTGCTGTCACTGTTTTTATGTGTCAGTGCGTTTTGAGAACGCTGCGTGGTACCCAGCCCTCAGCGGCTGGCGAGTCGCTGTTGGCAGGCCTGTAGACCAAACTCTGACCCTGCTGGTTGGATGCCAGGATCTGGACCTTCTCCCCGTGGAACACGGAGATCTCATCCTCCCGCACCGCCACAAAGTCCTGCAGCACCAGCACCAGCTCCTGAAACAGCGCATGTTGCAAAAGCCCTCAAAAAAAACCCCACAATCGCAAAGTCGCTCATTTGCCAACTTGAAGATGAACCTGATCGTCCTGCTCGCTGTCTGGAGGAGGCTGAGGGGCGTGGCCGTTGGGCGTGGGTGGGGCCGACGGAGGTCGCCCTGATGATAGAGGGCGGGTAACAGTGATGCCGCCCTCCTTCCTCTGGTACTCGATAGGAGACTGAAGAGCTGGGGACACCAACGTTTGATTTACTAAAATATGAAGGCGCTATTGCTTCACAGATGGAAACCAGGAGGGATTCAAATTTAAGATGCTTTGATTCACAGGAGCTGGAATAAAGTCCAAACCTGACAAGAAGTTGTTTTGGGCATCTAGCAGGATGGCGATGGTGTCGACCCAGGTCATCTTGATGCTGGCTGAGGACGCCTGCAGCGTGAAGCGTTCGGCCGAGCCGCGAGACCACAGCACGAACTTACAGGGATCACCGTCTATGCTGTCTTGCATCGCCAGGTAACTCACCTGACACAGGTAAATCACACAATTACTCCTTTTAAAAAACAAGATAATCCTGAATGGCCGTAAGCTGGTGCTCATCAGGCCAACCTTGATGCTGTTCTTAAACTGGTATCCAGGGTTATTGGAGCCTTTGCGCAGCAGTTCGCTGAAAATGACAATCTGTTCGAACAGGAAGACCCTGCGCTCTTTACTTCGAGACAGGACGCCTCCGTCCTGCTCCCAAACACAGAAGGTCTCCTGCTGAAGCAGCTTTCCCTGAGACGTCAATTTTCCCTGGAACACAGGCGCAAAGACGGTCAGGGACTGTGTTTTTTCACTGATGCTATTTTTAATCCTAACTTTAAACCTGTGACACACCTCATATCCCTGCAGGCGTCCCAGGTTCATCATGTCGTTGCAGCGTTTTGGCACCAGTGACATCAGCTCCAGAGCTTTCTGTGCACACAAACACACACACATGCGTGACATACGTTGACGGTTTGTTCCCAAGGTGATGATTCACTATTCTGCTAACGCTGACATCACCATCACCAGATATGCTGCCCACTGAAGACACCGATTCGAGATAAAGTCTTCCTCTTTGGGTTGTACATGCACGCCATACGCTATATATAAAAGATAGAGGTAGTGTTCTGGTCTGAAATTTGAAGCCAATGCAAAAGTAACTGGGGGCTGGCTCCAAAAGAGCTCTGGGTTCAATATTCTCCCATTCATTTAAAATAAGGAAATACTCTTCAACTCATAACAGTGTCAACAGCGAAATCCTAAAATATGATCTGGTGGTCCATCTGAAATTATTTTCATAATCAATGAGAAAAGGATCCTTTATAACTATTTGATTGACATGCGTGATGTACACTGAAGCCAATCTTAGGCCCGCCCCCTTACTCCTTCTTGGTCCAGGCTGAGGTCCAGGGGCTCAAGAGCACCCCCAGAGGCCATAGGAAGGTAGCCCGACACTCACCTCAATCTCTTCATAGTCCAGTCCTGCTTTCGATGTGTACTTTAGAAAATCCTAAAGAAAAAGAAAAAAAAATGAATAATGTGGACGTATGTGGGCGTGAGGTCGTACGAGGTTAGCTCACCTTTAGCAGCAGCTGGTATTTGGTGATTCTCTGGATGGGTTTGATCAGATAATCACTGACTGACATCCTGCAGCTGATTTCACGCTGGATTTCCTGCAAAGTCATCAACCCTCAGGTTCAGATTGGTACTAATAAATAAACGAATAAGTCACTTTAGCAACAAATTGTGCTCCAGTACCTCGAAGAACTTCTCATACTCGATGACGAGGAACTCTGACCTTGGCTTGTTCTGGCAGTAAACTATGTACATGTGAAGGCGGCGCTCCTGCAAAAAATGCATAAAATATACATTTATTATCTTATTCAAGAGTTTTTGTCCACCTTGGTACACTCACTTTGATTTAGAATTCACTGTTACTGATAAACTCACGTGTCTTATAAAGAGGTCTGCCAACAGGTCATGGTTTTGTACACAACGCTCCAACTCTACGAGGAAAAAACTGGGGAAAAAGCACAGGTAGAGTCAGTGTGAGAACAAATGTGTTGGTGTGTGTGTGTGTGTGTGTGTGTGTGTGTGAGGGAGACGGACTCGCGGTGCCAGTCGTATATCTGTTGGATGTTGCCAAAAACGATCTTGTCCTTCCCTCTCATGTCTTCTGGAATTCCTCTGACTTCCAGCCTGGACATGAAGCCCTGAGCGGGAGAATTAAATCAGCTTTGTGAAAGACCTCACACGATCCAGCAGAGTCAGACCCACCTCCACTATCACACCCAGGTCCTTCACGTAATCTTTCTCTGATTGGATCATCTCGTTGACCACAAACCTGCAGAGATCAAAATTAGCTTGAAATGTTTCAATTTTGGCTTGACCTCACTATCTGATAGTTGATGTCGCGTCTTACATGCGTCCCCTTAGTGCTTTATTTCGCTGTTCGCTGTCAGACTCGTTGGACCCCTGGTCTGAGTCCAGAGCCTGAATAAAACAAAACAACGCTGATCCAATCTCAAATTGAATGATGTAGTTTAAAGGAGGCAAAGACGAGTCCAAATGTGTCTAAGTGCTCTAATTGTCTTGTGTGGCTACAGAGCGATAAAAATATTCCTCTAAAATCCCCCTAATTTCACACCTCCGTCTTTGACCCCATTTCCTGCTCTTTACCTCAGGGTTGTTGGGGTCTTTGATGATCTGCATGGGTGGAGGCAGAGGCGTGTGACTTTCTTCTTCAGGCTCTTCCTCTCCTCCACTCTGCCCAGATTCCTCCTTCCTCAGCTTCTGCAGAGATAAAAATACAATTATTCCATCTTTTTAAAACAACACTTTAACATGATGTTGTGTGTGTTTACAGTCACCGTCTGGGGACCGTGCACACTTGGCACAAAAGGAAACATTCGATTTAGGTTAAGTTCGGCAAGGTTTCGGATAAATAATGGGAAGTCAGGAGAAAATCTGCACGTGAAGCCTTCAAATGTGTAACGTCTGTAGCTGTGTCCCATTTGAGGGGCTTTGAGACTTGTAAGACTGCTTCATCTCAGCAGGGTGGCAAAACTGTCCCATTTTCAAAGACTCCTTCAAATGCAAATGTACTCTTCCTTTAGTTTGGAATCCATCTGCAGTATTCCCACTGCTCATCATGCGGCGGCACTCATTGAATGTTGCATTTAGGTGTACAGCACGCTTGCATTTTTGTACCACCTGCGCATTGCCAGTGAGGGGTGTAGTCAGCTCAGATCTGTTGTCCCGTCTCCGGGTTCTGATTGGAGGTTTCTTCTGTCCATCAGCTTTTCCTTGACTGAGCCTCCTGACAGGACTGGTCAACCAGCGCTGCAACAAACATCGATACAATTCCAGTAAAGCTGAGTTTGTCACTGACATATTTCTCATCTATCAGCCCTAGTTCTGTCAGTGATCACCTTCAAGGTGTTTCCAGTTCCCGAGACGCTGCGTTTCTGCCCTGGAGAACCAACAGCACCCCCTGGCGGCGCCCCTACTCCATAAACTGTTGGCGATGTTGCACCTGAAGAAATACGGCGGGTGTAATCAGAATCGAAACTTATTTTGGTGGCTCTACTTGGAAAAGGTGAGTTAATTCAATGATGATACTTGTCTCACTTTGAGTGGTTTGATTCTGGAGCCCTTCAATACTGTACACACCAGAATCTGCAGAAACACAATCACACAACACTCAGAGCTGGTAAATCTGTTTTTCAAATCCATAAAACACAACAGTGCTGAACAATATTCATCTCACAGTGGTAGAGAACCAAAAGAGACTTGACAAGATTTCACACATGAGCTCATCACAGCCACAGAACAAGTTAAAGTGAGAAGAAAGGACACTTCCCTTCAGTACTACAAAGCATGAAGAGACAAAAAAAAGCTCCTGACTTTTGTTTGAACTATACTAAACAATAAAAACTTGCATTTCCTGTTGGACCAAAACAAACTTGAGGACTTTTCACATTCCAACTTACAAAACATAGCTAAGAACGATCAACGTTAACCCACTGTCCTGCCACTCATTAACCAAATATATTTCCATTTTTCTCCCCGTCTCTCCAACCCACCTTGCTCGTCCTCTCCCTCTCCCACAATCCACTGCTGAATGGCAAAACAAGCCCAGCATGCACCTCTGCCACGCTGCATCCTTCAAGATCAATCCATTCAGGAAAATAGGTCAAAAATCAGACGACAAAAAAAACAACAACCTAGAGAGGTTTTTTCACTCCACCAGACTGAGTGAAGTGAGAGACTTCAGAGGTCAAAGGAGGTAGGTTGAAGTGGGCGGGACACACCTAAATGTGGGTGTGGTTACAATTTACGTGGGAAATAAATCATTTATTAAATAACTAAGTTGTCCTTCAAAGAACAGCTGGGAACAGGAGGAGAAGGAAAAGCTTTTAAATAAAAGCAACAGTGACCCAGAGGCAACTCTGTTATTTTTAAACTGCAGCTTATTGTTTAACGTCAGGGAAGAAGACACAGCAGGGGGCCGGGAAGTTCAGACAAAGATTCCTGTTGAGTCTGAAACTCTTTCAGGTCAATGTTCAATGTTTAGTCTTACATTTGAACTCTGTGTGTGTGTGTGTGTGTGTGTGTGTGTGTGTGTGTGTGTGTGTGTGTGTGTTAGAGACAGAAAGAGAGAAATCTTGTCAAACCAGATTACAGATTTATCGCTGCTGAACCACATTCCCTCTCCGTCAGAGTTGTGGCGTTGGCCTTAAGCAGCAGCGCAGCCACACAAATGTAACACACAATGACTTTTTTATGACATGAACACAGAGGGACCCGAGCGAGCAAACAACCGGCCTGAGAAACTTGGGTTTAAATGTTGAGCCAGCACAGGGTGACAGAAAGGAAGTGGGGGTGTCTCACATATTCTATAGGTTGAGGATGTTTAGGGTTTCCCATGTTTGAAGTGGAAGTGACAAGAAAAACAAGGGGAGTGTTGGATGAAAAACAAGCAAAATAATATTGAATCTGGCTGCAGCGGTCTATAAGTGGTGCACCACACTGCTGCCACGTGTGTAGCCTGGTAATGCTGTTAATGACTGATTAGTGCCCCCCCCCCCCATGATTGACAGACAGGGCCCAGAAAACTCACCCCTCCCTGTGCTCAGAGTCGAGGAGGAGTTGGAGCTATTGGAGGAAGAGGTGGTGGTGATGGTGGAGGAGGAGTTGGAGGAAGAGGCGGTGGTTGTGCACGTGGAGGACGTGGTGGAGGAGGCGGTGGAAGCCGGGATGAGCCCCTCCATGTCGGCTGCACTGTGGGAGTGTGACAGACAGAGGGCGCTCATCGGCAGCAAACCCTCCTGCAGGGAAAATAGATTAGAATTTTGTGAATTTCCCCTCTGTTGACATAGCAACCAGTTAATAATTATTGACTACGATGCTATTGGACCCCAAAATGAAGTTCCTTCAAGAAATTTGGAATAAATGTGCTGAATAAATCACCATGTGCTTTGTCACGCATTATCATCAAGGCCTTTTTAAAGCTGTGTTTGCCGCATCCCATTACACCTGAGGGCATGACCTTCTCTTACCTGCTGGGGCGTTTGATCTGTAGTTCTGGCCAAACACCACCCGGGTCGCTCGGCTGAACGCTCCACCAGCTCGACCGTCTGACCGCAGCGAACGCTGAGCTCTCCCGGTCCCCCGGAGGAAAAGTCCAGCAACACCACCACTAACTCACAGCCTCCCGACAGCTGCAGACATGTGCAGGTAAGAG
Organism: Takifugu flavidus; assembly: GCF_003711565.1. Classification (NCBI taxonomy): domain Eukaryota; kingdom Metazoa; phylum Chordata; class Actinopteri; order Tetraodontiformes; family Tetraodontidae; genus Takifugu; species Takifugu flavidus. The sequence goes on from NC_079522.1 coordinate 10,938,269, forward strand.
CGTTAGTTCTCCGAGCTAAAGTTGGACCACTTGGCTGTGGTAGAGTCGGGGTGTGCTGCTCCCAGAGGGGTGTGTGCTGCAGTGCCATGACCTCACAGCTGCAGATGGACGGGTGTGTGCTTGAAGGTTTGAGGAGGGAAATAAAAGTCAAATGTGGCTTTTCTCTGGGGTCTGGGACTGTACTATGAGTACTGGTTAATTCATTTTCCAACATTTTTGAATATCAGAACATCAGTACTGACAGAGTTTAGTCTGAAAAAGCAATGTTGAATTATCCGATTTCTGATCATGTTCAGGCTCTTAAATAGGAACAGACTATCAAATTACAGATGACTCGATATTCTGCAGCATATTCATTTTCAATTTTAGCTCTTCAGCAGAGGACCAATGACACACTAGAAGCCTAGAAACATACATGCACAGTGACATGTATGTTCTCCTGGCTAATCACTGCAGACCTTTCTGGCAGCTGATGGGCCAGGCAACATTAGGAGAGCATCATGTGATCTTATATACTAATGTTGCTAATGATGTTCTGCCTGTCTGTTTATGTAGTTAAAATCCAGCAGAATGGGTCCAACTGGGAAAGACACAAGCGCGCACACAGACGGAACAACAGGGTGTTCCCAGACCAAATCCAATGCAGATGTAGCCAGATGCTGTCCAGCAGCACATGTGCACACAGAGGTTAAAAACGCGCCCGTCCTGTCAGGGTGTACACAGTGTATTTTTCACTCTGTCTGCTGTTACTCTCCTGTTTAATATTTATGCTTTAAAATGTTGAATGAAAAGTGTCCTGGAACCGAGCTACTGTAATTCTCCCGACTCATTCAGAAATGTGAAGTAACAGGACGTCCATTCTGATGGACACCCATTTAGGAGGAGGAACAACTGCACCTGAATGGTGTCAGATACCAAAGACAGCAAAGCCAGAATAACAAAATATTCCTGCTCACCCTGGGCAGGAATACAGACGAGGTTAAAACAATGGCAGCTGATACAAAATTGGATGACAGAAAGCATAAAATGCCTCTGCGGACCTTGACAATATAGAGGAACATAACTGATGCTCAGATGGGAGACAAACCACACTTTCATACGATACTAATGCTAAAAAACAAACAGTCTGGAACGAAGAGTGTCTGGAGGGAATTTCCTCCTCTACCGTAGCTTATCGAGCGAATGGGAGCAAAGATTTATGTTTTTTCTAATTAGTGAGGCTTCTCTCCAGCTCTCTGACGATGGCTCATTATGAAACTTCACATTAATTCAAGTCCATCATTCCATCACAGCTGTTAAAGTACGCTCCCAACTGGCATCGCTGCTAAATCACTATCTATCAACATCTGTCAAAGTTTCCATTTGAACCATCAGAAGCACATCAGCCAAACACAAACATACCTGATGATGAGAGCAGAAAACCAGCGAAAGTTTCAAGAAGGAAGGAGCGATGGAAACTCCCTCGTATATCCCACAGAAAACACACACAGCCAGCAGTGGCCAGTGATGAGGTCACGACGGACGACACACCCCTCTGGATAAACACTGCGTCTATGTGTGTGTGTGTGTGTGTGTGTGTGTGTGTTTTACCTTGTCACTGTCCGCTGTGTTTTGCGATGTTCGTGAGGCTATGGAGACGGTGTCGGGTTGACTGCTGGCATCACCCAGACTGTCGGCGTCCTCGCTGGTCTCCCTGAGAAGCGGAGAGAAACGCTGAGTTTTCAGTTTCTGCAGCCAAACATCCACAACATTAAAAGTGTGTCACGAGAACCACGTGACTAAAAATACCTCCTGTGAACATGAATGGGCTTCTTTCACTATTTACAAATGAGGAACCAGGTAAAGAGATAAGGTAAAAAAAAAGGACAGAATGTACTTGAGGTGCACTTAAACTAGTCATGACCTTTGGTGGACAATGGTCAAAGGTCATATGCCAGTTTCCCTTTGAAGCACTGACCCAGTAATTTACTGGGAGGCATCTAACAAGGCTTTGTTCACCGTTTCTGCTGACCTGCGGCTGATGCTGCGCTGCCGCCCCAGTGTGGGGTTTGGCGTCTTGGGCAGAGGGATGGGCTCCCTGAGTGCACCCCGCAGGTGGCCCCGCCTCTCCTGAATCACCTGGCGAATGCTGCGGACCCACTCCTGCTTCAGCTCCAACGATGACGCCTTTGCAAAGGGGCGGGGGGGGGGCGGGGGGGGTGATTTAGCCTATTAGCATGATGGATTCAAAGGCGGGAAAATCCCGCTGCTGAGGGCACAAACCTTCAAGACGGTCTTGTTGTCAGATGTTGGCGTTCGTCCAACCCAGAGGGCAAATTTACAGGGATCCCCCTCGATGTGCTCTGTTACACCGAGCTCTGAAGTCTGATAGTCCCAGAGAGAAACGTGGAGGCAAAGATGTCTCAGTAACAGAAGGTCACTGTTTTCATACTTTAAAAGGGTGATGAGGGTGATCTTCATAACTGTTCGTTCGTTGATACTATGAGACTATAAACCACATCAAGGAATGTTTGGATGAGAACATTTACCATAAGTTCTCTCTATGTCTCTCTCTTTGTGCAGCAACATTTATTTTTGCGAACATGGTATCAGGAAAGTTTTGCGGTGACTGCACTTTTACTGTGGAATTTTTAGATATTTGAATTTCTGAGCTAGCGTTACCCTCAGGCGACTCTTGTACAGGTATTTTGTTCGTCCCGACGAGTCTTTGATCTCTTTGCTGAAGATGAGCGACAGCTCAAACAGAAAGAGGTGTCGATCCCGACCCTTCCTGATCAGCGACTTTGGCTCCCAAACCAGGAAAGAGTCCTGGAGCAGGAGCTCCCCCTGCACCTCTAGACCCTCCTCCAGACCTGAACCAGGACAGTGAGATCTTTTTCAGCAGCTTCTTCAATGTCTAGAAACATCTCAGGCTTATTTTTAGTGGGATTTCTCATCCTCGTGTCGACCTTTTCTGTGTAACTTTGTTACCTTCCAGCATGCTAACGTGCATAGCATCATTAGCTCGCTTTGGGACGCTCAGCATCACATCCAGGCCTTCTTTGATTTCACCTTTGCCCTCCTCACAACATGCCAGCAACTCCTGCAAATTCCCCCAAAATTCTGTTAATTTATTTATATATTTGTTTATATATTATATAGTTTCTATGTTTGTTTCTGACAGTTGAAACGCAGCGTGTCATTTAGTAAATTATGCTAATTTTCATGCACAAAGTGGTGTTTGCAATCAAATCTTGCTGGTGATCAGAAAGCATTTCAAACCAGAGAATCCTCAGAAAGCTGGAACACAAATGATCTTTTAAACATTTATCATTTGGCTCAAACTCTCTGAGCTTCCACATCATGTGTTCAGACTTTCTTTGTGGGTCATAACTTGTTTTTCCTTAATATTAACAGTGTTTTCCAGTTACCTTGAGCAGCAGCTGGTATTTGGTGATCCGCTGAACTGGCTTGATGAGGGCAGAGGAGATGGAGTTGGCCAGGCCGTGTCTCCTCTGGACTTCCTGCATACACGTCACACACAAGTGGGTTAAAAACAATCACAAACTGCTTCTTGTGTGTTTTGTTTATCTCTATGAAATGACAGATGAGTTATTAATACAAGTAGATTTCTAATTTCCACCTCAAAGAATCCGACGCCGTGCTGCTGGATCAATAAACTGGAGTCTGGTTTGTTCCTGCAGTACGTTACGTACATGTGAAACTTATCAGCCTGATGTGGAGGGGAAGAAAGAATGGACTGTTTTAACTGAGAAAAACAGTAATTGTGCTTCTGTGTCATTTGTAAAAAAGATATGCTGGTTACCCAGGTAACAAAACAGTGACCAACGTCTTCAGGGAGTTGTTCGTAGTTTTCGAGTTCCTTCAGGAAGATGCTGGTAAAGAGAACAGATGACTGCGTTCATCCACACAGGTCAGTAGGGTAGAATTTAAGGACTCATTGTTGTATCAGGTCTGGCACACTTCTTAGTTTTACAGTGAATTTATTTATTTCCTCATGTGTATTTTAACACAGCCCAGAGTTTGTACCTGTTGTGAAACTCATAGATGTCCTGAATGTTTCCAAACACAACGTCGTCCTTGTTGGCGAGACCAGCAGGGACGTCCTCTGAGCCACTCGTCATTTCCCACAGGTAAGTCTGCACCAAAAAGCATCACTTAGTTACCGTACGACGCTGTTTTAATCCGAAGGTTGTGCTTTAGGCAGCTAGGCCAGCAGAGGGCAGCGTTTGTTGTTTTTGTTGAACTGCGTTGCGATGTACCTCGATGCACTCTTGCAGGTCTCTGACGTAGACCCGTTCTGTTTGAAGGAGCTCTGCCATGATGTACCTGAGAACACGCACAGACACACGTGAGCAGTGTCATCATCAGCATTAGCGTCAGCACTTTGCTACTCACTCTTTCTTGCGAGCGGATCGCCTCTTCTCGTCACTGACTTGATGACTGGGGTCGGACAGGTTCACCTCGGGATCGGAGTCAGACAGACTGTTGGGGATCAGCTCCAGCTCTAAGTCCTTATTATCCTGACGGTGCAACACACAACAGCTTTGTAAAAGATGAATCAAATCAAAGCTGCTGTTTTTTTGGCCGTGCTGTTTGGGTCCACGTACCTGTGAGCACCCTCCCAGCTCCGTCTCCAGCTGATGGCGGTATTGTCCCATCCTGACCGTGAATTCCCGGTATCTTTTATCCACTGTGGAAACGCAGCGTCGGAGCTCAACGCGGTGGGCGTGGCCTTTCGCCAGCATGCTCTCGGCCAGTTGGATCAAGAGGTGAACCTTCTCCTGGGTGTGCTGAGGAGCAGAGGGTCAGCTGAGCGATGCACCAAAAAATGCTACTATGGCCGTATTTCTGTCTCTTCTCACCTTTGCAGACACACAGAACTCTCTGTGTTGGTTCAGCAGCTCTTGCGTCTCAGCCACCGTTGCCCCTGGCGATGTGTGAGTGGACAGGTAGTGCTCGCCTGACTGCTGCAGCCAGTCCAAAGCCTGAAACGGGATAGCATTGTAACCACATTTGCCACCAAAACTCATTTTCAAACATGTCAAATGTTGGTAGGCGGGGCCATGACCTGTTGGGCGTGACTCTGAAACATCAGGTACTGTTGGCACTGGTCCAGTCGACGCTTCTTCAAAGTCCAGAAATGAAGCACTCTGTTTTCCCTCTGGAGCAGTTCACTGAGGATCCCTGCACACACAGACACACACCCAGTTAATCCCAGTTAGCCTTGGAGTTCCTCAAGGTTCTAACCTGGCCCCACTGGAGTTGTTCTGCTTGTGTTTGTTCACCTTTGACCTGTTGCTCCGGTACTCTTGAGTGTCCGGTGACCTCGGTGACCCCAGTGACTCCAGAGACAGTGACGCTGTGCCCTGAGATGTTCGCCATGGTGACGCTGTTGCGATGGATGTACTTGAGGAAGACTTCAGCATTTCGTCTGGCCAGAGTGCAAGCCTTAAAATATAAAGGTGACTTTACCATGAAGCTCAAAGATTAGTTTTAATCTATATTCAATTTCTTTGTGGCTTCGTCTTTAAAATGGTATGAAAAAAACCATCAACATGGTTGGAAACTCCCAAGTTTACAGTCCGGAAACGACAAATGGGAGCGGTTGTTCTGGGGTTTTCACCTTCAAGAAAGCCTCTTTTTGCTCCATGTGTTTGCTGATCAGAGGCATGAGGTGTTCTGGTTGTCTCTCCCCACCTCCACACCAGTCCTCCTCCCTGCGGTACTCCTGCTCCAGGCTCTCCAGGACCCCACACACCTGGAGAGACAGACATGTTGGTACACAAGCAAACAGGTTGGCTGGCAGACAGAGGGACGGGTGATACCTGCTGCGATGTCCTGTAGAATGCTGCTGATGCGTTGACCAGTTTGAGTCTATCTTCAATCCTCAGCATGAGCGTCTGCCAGTGTAGCGCCACCGTCTGGGCACAAGCCCTCACTGCATCTGGGTCATAGTGACCTGATCTGAGGGTTCAAGAAAGTTACTCATTAAAAATTCTCTCTGCGTACGTCTACAATTTGGACCAGTTTGTTTTGTGGATCGATTTTGTTGCCATTTTAAATGGTCTTTGGTCCAGAGCTGGAGAGTCCAGCCTGACCCAGTGCTCGATGCAGACAATAACTGACCTGACCAGCAGCTCTGCTCTCTGCTGCAGAGCCAGAGCCACCTGATGGGTTCTCTGCAGGGAGTCGGCATGAAGCAGAGACTGAAAATAATGGCGGAAACTGGTTATTTCAATTCATGTCTTTGCATTGGTCCCACCACCAAAAGTGCATGTCTGTGTGCGCATCAACCTCTATGGCCTGTTGGAGGCGCTCATGTTCCCGCTGCAGCTGCTCAGCCTCAGACAGACAGCTGGAGTTCAGCATGCAGGACGACAGCATGACCTCACCTTCGGAGATCCAGCCCAGCACCTGAGTTACGCCCACACAGGCAGACAGGTGTTCAGTCACGTTTCTGCTCGTGTGTGTATGGGTGCGCGTGTTTGTGTGAGAGTTACCTGTTTGACCTGGCTTTGCAGGTGTCTCAGCTGCAGGTTCTGTTCCAGCAGTGTGTGTGTGTGATCTGCAATCTGCTGCAGCTCCTTCTGTTTGTCCTGGAGGAGGCGCTGCAGCTCCTCCACTTGTGCAGACAGCCCCCCCTCTGCCTCCGACAGCGCGATACCTGACCCGCACACAAACCACGTTACACCCTCAGACTGAGGACTTCTGCGTCAAGGTCCTCAGAAGAACAGAGATACAAACGTGTTTTATATCTCACCCCTGCGTGTGTCTGAGCGCATGGATGCCTTTGCGTGTGTATCTCTATGGCAAATTCAATACCCTGGTTTCCATGGGGACCAGCTGTGTGCTTCAGAGAGCAGTTTCCATGACAACCCTTTTCCCCCTCCCCCCATTATCCTCTCTGCCCCTCTTCCCCCTAATATCATCAGTGTGCTCCTGAACTGGTCAGACTGATGCTCGGCTGGAGCACAGAAACGCTGACGACTTTGCTTCTGTTTCATTCTCTTCTCCTTGATTCTGCTCCACTGTGTTTTACTCTGTTTTGACAGAAGTGAAGCAACAATAATTCATGTCGAGCTGAATTTTTAACTGCAGATTGTTCTGTTTTCTCCCACTTTCTGTGATTGATGCCCTTGAACTATCTCATTGGAATCTGGGGGAAAGCCCTGACTCACCAGCTGGAACCCCAAATTTAATAGATTAAATCTTAATGGCATAAAACATTAGAAACCTTTAAATGTAATGTTTAATACATGTTCTCTAAAAGCCCACTGGGGTACTTTCAGAGACTTGTCAATGCTCTCACGAAACACCATCCAAAGAAGGAACAGTGATGGAACATTAAGTGATGATTTTGTGATTCACTCAGGTGTCTCATCTTAACATCTGCAGGTTCTCAGCAATCAATGAGACCAGGTAACTAAGGTCATGTCAACTGTACAAGTGACCCACCAACCAAAGTTTGTAAACCAGGCCCATTTTGCATGGTTCTCTGACAAACTTTGCTTTTTCTCAGAAAACAGTTTGAAATGCTGGACCGCTCTGATTATTTATCAAACACAACAGTTTTAGTCAGATTTAAAAAAAAAAAACAACTTCATTTCAAAGAAAAATTAATTAGATGCAAGTCAAAAACCATTGGTATCGGCTGTGTTATTTCCTGCGGTGTCCCACAGGGCTCCGTTCTAGCTCCAGTTCTTTTATTTCTGTATAACCTATCAGTGTTTTCCATGATTTAAAAACATTGCATATTTCTCCATCAATATGCAGATGAGGAATTCTACACATCAGGAAGTATGTTTAAAAAATAGTTATGTTGTTAATGAAACCTGAATTGTAACAATGATTTTACCTGATGCCTGGACCTCGGTAATGTACTGCTGAAGGTCATGACCTTGTTGAATGACCTCATAGATCATATTGTTCATAGCCAGCCTTCTCTCCATGTGTCTGCATATAAAGTGCTCTGTCAGTCACGGTTGTTGTCGTGGCACTGGTAATGTCAGTTTATTGTTAACGATGCCAACTAACCTGTGAATGCGCTGCTGTGCAAGCGTGAGCACCTCAGGGCTCGCCTCGATTAGCCGCGACTGTGACAATGCTAGCTTGTCCTGGTTTGTATCTGCTAATCTTGGGGATCCCAGCTTTTCTGTGTCCTGGGACTGTTTCTGGAGGTCCTGCTTCCAGGCATCTATTTCCCCGGTTACCTTTAAAACAAGATGGAAGTAGTGAACAGAGCTTTGAGTCAAAAGAAAACTGATTTTTTTTTTTAAAATAGCACCTCCAGCGTGCACTGGTGCAGGATGCGGAGTTGCAGGTAAACATCCAGTCGGATCTTCCTCTGGTGGAAAAGTTCCTCCAGCTGAACATGAGACTCTTCCAGCTGCTGGAGCACTGACTCCACATGGACGACTGAGCTCCCCTGGGGCCTGGATAAAAGGAAACTAAAATTGTTGAAGATGAAGCTAAAAATAAACACAGCAAGGAGGACTTCATCAAGAAAAAACAAAAGGAGCCAGCATGCATGTGTCAGGTAAACAACGTGGGAGACAAATGCACTCGCAAGAGAAGATCTAATACCTAAAATATTTGACCAATTCCACACAGACTCCTGACCTACACTGGGCAATGGAAAAAATGCACCGACGCACAATTATGCAAACAAATTATATAATTCATCATATTCACCCCCTACTGATAAACACCAACTCCACACACCTTCACCACTGACCGGTCCCATGGAGCTCCCAAACATAACACAACACAACAAACCATCTCACAAAACTCATGTATGTCATTAGAAACCTACAAAGCAAGGAAACAAACATGCCTAAACATTTTCTATGTCACCATTGTATACATTTTAACTTCTGGCAGCAGATAGAGTTCAGTCTTTTTCTCCTACTTATTTGTAAAATAAACATTTAAATGCAGCAATTTGCAATGATTAATTTGAATACAGAAATGAAGGCTTTTTTTTTTTTCTTTTTCAGTGCCATCATCCTTGATTGATCAAGCTGCCCTGGTGAATAAATCAAACACGCCCACTCTGCATGTTGTACCTGAGTTGCAGGATGAGGTCTTCTCCTTCCCGGATGACACTCATCGCAGCTTCCTGTGGGTCAGTGTTACAAGGAGTGTTAGTGGGAGGGTTAGAGGTGGGAGGGGGGGGAGTCAGAGGTGAGGATGGTGTTAGATTGTTACCACTGGGGCTAGAATGCAGGACAGAGGTCAAAGGTCAGCAGGTACCTGTGTGTTTGACTGCTGCTGCTGTTGCTGGCTGATCAGAGTCTGCAGAGCCTCCACAGAATCCGGAGAGATGCAGAGATCCGCGGAAAGCTGCTTCTGGAGGCCTTCCATCCATACTGACAACTGAAGGAGAGGCAAAATATCCTTACTGTCATACTACAGATACTCAGCATAACACGCTACACTTTTCTGGTATGCTATTACCTCCTTGGTGTGTGTGTAGAAGGACACAGCGAGGTCCAGCAGAAGCTTCCTCTGCTCAACACGCTGGATGAAGGCCTTCAAACAAACAACAAAGTCTTACAAACGCAGTACATAGCCTGCAGCACAGGGATGAACCATTATTCAACAACAAATTCCTCAAAATTTAAAAAAAACCTTGTTGACTTATTTTTTGTTGCACCTGCATGCGGAGCTCCAGGTCTCTTGCTGCCTGATAGATTTCCTCCTCTTCACATTCTCCGGACTGGGCCAGCTGATCTGCTGCTTCTAGAAGCTTCTCCGCATTTGTGTAAGTGTTCTGACACCCACACACACACACACACACACACACACACACACATGTGCAGGGACCTCGTGTTAGATTTTCATCATGGTGAATCCAGATATTTCATAACTGCCACATTAATCAAGGCCTTATATCGCAGTACGATGTGCAGTGGAAGGAAACTACATCGCATTCACACCACCTCTAAATTGTTGATGCCAGATGTTACCTGAGCGACCTGCTGGAAGTCATCGTGACGCTTCTGCAGCGCCCGTGCTCGGTGAAGAGTCTTGCCCACGCCGCTGTGTTTGTTCAAGAAAACTTCCCCGTGCTGCTCGACCCAGTCCAGCACCTGTGGGACGGAGAGGTAGGGATAGACCAGGGTGTTCTTTTAAAGCGGTAGTAATAAGTGTGTATGGATGCATGGTTTTGGTTCTCATACCTGTCTAACATCCTGCTGAAACACACACAGCTGCAGACGCTGGTGGAGGCGGAGCTTACGGTGCTGCCACGCCCCCTCAACCTTGTGTTGACCCTGCACAAAAGGGAAAAGAAAACTTGACCCACTGCGTCATCTGCCCGCCAACACTGAATTGGACTCTTGTGAGACGTACCTGCATGACCTGGTGAAGGACTCCCATGATGCCGTGGGTGGCGGCCGTGAAGTCTGGCTTGGCTGCCGAGCTGTTGGAATCTGTTGATGGACAAACCTGGAGCACATCCAATAAAACTTTACCACTCTCGCTGACCTGCAGACAAAAAGGTGGTCAGAAGACAAACAAGTCAACAACAACAACCACAACAACAGGGGCGTGGCCAACAGACAGGTACCTGTGTGTAGCTGGCAGCGATCTCCTCATTCAGCTCTTGGTGTTTCTTCACAGCAGCTTCCAGCTCTGCTGTAGCCGATGGAAGTGAACCTTCAGAACATGCCTGAACCCAACCCTCCACTTTGACCAGGAACTGCCCAGTCACACAGACCGACACACAGGGGGAAAGACAGACAGGTTGGTTGAGCGAAGGCAAACTTGGTTGTTCATCATCTTGCAGATTGAAGAGCTGGTCACCTGCTCTGCCCCCTGGTGGAAGCCGGTGGCCATGGCGAGAGTGTTGCTACGCTCCTCCAGTGCCGAGGTTAAAGACTTCCAGTCTTCTTGTAGCCGCGATGACACCAGAGTAATCCGCTCTGCCCCGTAATGGCCGGCTTCTGCTAGCCTCGCTGCCACGGTAACAACACTGTCCACATTCACACTGCCATTCTGCGCATAAACACACATCCGTCACACAGGCTTTACACAAAAAGGACTCAACACGGTTCTGACTGCATTCAAGTTGCCAAATGTGTGAGATGTCCTCACGAGGTGACTCGTACAGGTCCTAAAAACTGACCATGCAGTTGGCTGTGAAGTGCTGGTGTTGTGTCTGGAGGTCAAGGGCATGCTGGTGGTTCTGGCCGACCTCTGTCAGACTCTGCATGAACAGGTCTTTACTGTGCGCGATCCACTCTGACATCTGACACAAAATGAAAATTCCATCAGATTATCTTTTGCTAGCACAGAGGTGCATCTCTCGTTCCGACTGCCTCACCTTGGTCGCGTCCTGCTCGAACAAGTGTAGCTGCAGCGCTTGATCCAGATGGAGCTTCTTGTCGTTCCAGCTCTGTAGCAGGTGACTGCGAGCCGTTTGCAGCCGGTCCAGAAGAGACGAAACCTTTGGTGCCACGCTCTGGAAGTCCGCCCCACCTGACAACCAGCTCCCGTGACTGCCACCCCCGCCACCTTCAGCAGAGGCATCGCCGTGGGCGGGGCCGAGACGCATTCGCTGCAACAGGCTCCGCCCCTCGCGCTCAAGGGCGTCAACTGGTGCTGTGGCGATGGTGTTCCGAAGACGACCGTGCTCCTCGAGAAGCCTGTAATGGAACACAGATAATCTCACGGGTTTGGTCAGTCGTCTGGGCAGTTCTAGTTCTCGGGGACTCGACCCACTTGCGGGCCTCGTCGACATCTTGGGGCTCTGGTAAATGGTTCAACCCAGCCTCCAACTGATCCAGCTGGGCCAGCAGCTGCGATGCCGCGCCCAAGAACTCCTCCAGGCCCAGACGCAGCTCAGTCCACTCGACGTGATCGTACTCCAAAGAGCCACCGAGGTCAGAGGTCAGTTGGGAGGGGTCAACAAGCCGGGACAGACCCTCCACAGACACCAGGCTGGTCTGCAAACGCACCAGAAGAGATGAGGAACCGGTTCAACTGGATCTAGTTCATTTGCCAGCAGGAGCGGTGATTAATCACAGCAGTAATGAAACTTCATTTATCGTGATTACAAATCGACAAATACGAATGAGACTTCATTCAGCACTAACGGGACTTCAGGTGATGATTAGTCCCACCGCCTTGATTAGCTGCATGGCTACGACACTTACCTCAAAGCTGAGCTTGGCGCTCCCCAGGTTGGTCTTGTGTTTTTGCCAGAAGGTGTCAGGTTTGATGAGCAGCGCGGTGTTAATGTTGGAGGAGAACGACTCCTGCAGCGTCCGCAGCACCGGCTTCACACTCTCCCACTTGCTGCCCCGCATGTCGACCACCACAGTGAAGCCACGAGCTCGGACATCCTCACTGATGGGCGGGTCGGAGGAAGAACATGTGAGGAGATGAGGCAACGAGTGTTCAAGTCATACGCCTCCGGGGACTCACCTGGGTATGGTCGACAGGTACGTGACCAATCGACTGAGGTCTTCCTGCTTTATTCGATCGTGATTGGTCCTGGCAGGGAAGGTCAGGATTGGTCCGCCACGTTTGTCCCTTCCACCTTGAAAACAAGTGAGTTAGATGAAGACCAAAGTGGACCGAAATGGTGAAAACAAGCGTGCAGCCTGCTTTTTACCTGAAACGAAGGCCACTTTCTCTCTGAGCACCGTCAGAACATCGACTGCTCGAACACATTCTGTTTTGCCAGAGCCTAAAACATCAGAAGCAGTGATTTTACAACAATGAGCAGCAAACATTGTACTTTATTTTGCCCCAATAATGGAGCAATTAGCAGTAGTAGCAAGATATCTAAGCAACAGTATACCTCTGTGAGCTGTCCTGCCTCATGAAAGAGGACAGCTGACCCACTACCGTGTTTTAGATGCGAGCACTCTGCATATTTTCTCTTTTCTCTTCTTTAAGCTGACGGTTGGGGCATAAGCATGAACCTGACAGCACGCACACGCTCGTGTGTGTGTGATATGACAACACTGGGACCCTCTCAAGTTAAAAACAATGCTCTGCGGCCTGTCCGGAGGTCAGAGATGTCAGTCAATTCAAACGTTTCTTTGACAACAGAAGAGTCGACTGGCGTGGTAACAGTAGCGGCCAGCAGCGCTAAAATGTTAGCAATGCTAAAGTGGCTGAGTGTCTTTTAAGATCTTAACAAAATTTGCTGAATTTTAAAAACATTTTAGGCTCCCTACTTTTTAACGAAACAAGGACAAGGACTAGCAAGTGTTTTTTTCCCACCCACCCACCACATAAGGGCCAATGAGGCTTCTGAGACAGGCAGACAGACGTTTCAGTAGAAAAAGCTGACTCCTGCAGCTCAGCGTGTGTGTCGACACTGTGCTGCAGACAGATATACAAGCCTCCCATGTGTGTCAGATCATCCAGCACAGCGGGAAGAAGCTAATCCAGCACACAGACACAGAGATGTGCACACACACACACACATACACACACTGAGAGGGCATTAAACGTCTCACATTAGCAGCTCGGGCAGTGATAACCCTCCAAGAGGGAGACAACCTAAAACGGGAGCAGGATGAAAGAGAACACTCTATTTTTTCAGCCTCTTTGCAGTTTCCTGTTTCTCCAATTTAACTTCCTTCGAATTTGGTCCTGTCTGTCTCTTTTTTCGAACCCTGTTGTGATGGTTTAGACCCGGATTTGTCTGTTAAACCTAAAGTAATTGTTTGCCTTAAACTCAGTGGATTATCACAGCCTGCTGGCATTTACCCCATTTTAGAAGCTTGAGTGATGTGGAAGGACTCCAACCACAAATCGATAAATACACCAATCACAATCACATCCATTCTATATGTACAGAGCCCACAATTGGTACCTAGTAGGACCATTGCTAGGACCTGCGATTGGATATTCTCGAAATCCCTAACAGAATACGCAAGACAAGCAGTCTTGTTGCAGTTCACCTTGACTGAATTGGACATAAAAACAAGATCTTATTCAGTAAATATTTTAGCTACATTTGAAAAGAAATAATGAAAAACTGACAATATTAGATTAACTGTGTTGTTGAAAGTGACTACGATTACATCAGAAGTAGCTGTTTAGATTAACAAAGCTCTTCTTTTCTTTTCTTGTACTCTTAAAATACATCTAGATGTGAATTTCTGAACCTTCAGACATGAATGTTGAACACCAACTACTGCTATTTTTTAAGAAAATACATATTTTTCTCACTTGTTATAGTAGTTAGCTTAAGAGATGTATGTTGTGTTTCCATTGTCAAAAACTGTTGTTTCACGTTTGGACATCACTGACGTATGTTAGCAAGCATGTTGGCGCGCTACTGTAGATGAAGAGCTGGACTAGAGAGGGGAAGTGACCCATGTTTCAAGGCTGGACTTTTATGCAAAATTATTGTAATTTTCTATTTATTGGCAGGCTTTAATGTGCCAGGCTGCATACGAATATGGATAAACCCACCATGTTTAGCAAGATGGCAGTTCATATTTATCCCTCCTGTTCCAGATAGCATGAAAAGTGCATTTGGTGTTTTTTTTAAAGCTAAATCAAATGCTAATTTATACGTTAGATTCCGACATAAAACAAGTTAATGCATGTTTTTCACTGTCTAGTTTAGGAACCTCACAGCTTTTTCTTGGTTTCGGGCCAGATGATGGTTAAGTATTCATCGCCTGGAAGAATTTGCCAGAACCGCGACCTGTCTCTAATGGAAACCAATGCAGGAAGTGGGTCAGGACATCCGTAGCTTGACCGTTGCCACAACCGCACCACAGCCGCGTAACTGCTAAACACGTCAGGATTCAAAAAGGACATTTGTACCCATGATAAACTGATCGACTGGCTGACAATACACTTGAAACTAAGTCCAGCGCGTGCAACGACACCCAACTGAAGGCAACCAGGACGCATGTTCAAAAACCCGAGTGATCCTCAATTGGATCGCTGTCAGGCCAGACCGGTCCTGATCCGACTGTCAACCAGAGGGACTCCAAACCTGCACTGGGATTTGGAGAAGGGATTTCCAGTCAGATGAAGCTGTCATATACCAGCAAACCACACACACACACACACACACACACACACACACACACACACACACACACACGGAGTCAGTTGAAGGACTAAAATAGCTGCAGAACAGAGCAGATGAAAAGCCTTCAGAGAAACTTGGCTGTCAGTCTGTCAGGACACATCACGCTGATGACGCAACCCAAAATAATGAATCCGTTTGGCCACGACGTCCTCTGACTGGCCAACATGTCAGCCCGTGATACATCAGAGCCGGGCAAATCGGATGACCTTTCGGTGAGAACGCACACTTTGGAATCGTGTAAGGGGACCTAATCAAGAGGAACAGGGAGTGGAATTTAATTATGTGAAAATTTGAGATGTTTCAGAATGAGACCCAGCCTTTACTGTCAATGTCTGTTACAGCCTCAAGATCAGGATCTTGTCATGATAATGAGATGAATCAGGATCAAAGTAAACATTGATGTTAAATAAAAGCAGTTTCAGAAAATGATGGCGTATTACAGAAGCTAGTTCAGAGTATAATGTAATTTATTTCCTAAGCAACAATATCCAGCTGCCCGTTTACAATCAAATTCTTACGCTGATGTTTTCGTTGCCTCGAGCAGAACGTTTCTCATGTTGTCAGGTTGTGTGAAGTGTTCAGTCAATGTCCAGTTGTCACAATACACAACGTTTTTGAGGCTCTTCGTGGAAAACAATGTCCTCCCGTGAGGCCTCCACGAAGCCTCAAAGACAAAATTTTGACCTAAATGTGTCCAAAATATGCTAAACGTACGTTTATGGAAAAGTTTGGCCCGAAAAACCTTTTACCAAGTCGAGTTAATTATTACAAAACCAAACGGACAATATTTAGCATCATGTTATTGAGTCATTTCAGCATTTTCCACAACAAGTGAGCGAGCTCAGATATTCCTGCTTCTAAAATCCATACCCTCCATTATCAGCGATGTAACATCGCAAGAGGTTTCTTGTAAACTATCCTCAGACCTGAGTCTGCTTGTCTCATTTGCATGTTCAATCTTGTTTAGTTTGGATAAACTGATAACAGCTGCATCAAGGCAAGCACATGGTCACAGTCTTTTGTTGGTATTTTTGATTTTCGGTCCAAATTCTCACCATCATGGGAGAAAGCTGACAGCTCATTTGTGTGATTCAAGGGTGCAATGTTCTCCATGTAGTCGATTCTCACAAACTGACAACACAATAGCGTTTAAATGTGTGGCTCATCTTGTAATGCTTTATTTGGCTCATTTGAGCGCCACATGCTGCTCTGATGCCAGAAAGGTGTGGCTCGCCAGTCACAGAGACACACAAACTTTTCTTCAGAGAGTGGAGGCCCCACTTTCAACAACTGACCTGTCTTGTTACTATGGTTACCTGCAGGTTAATGTACAATGGGCCAAAACAGGGCAAGAAACTGCAGTCAATGCAGACTGTGGATAATATCTCACAATATCTCATAATGATGAACTGAATGCGATGATTTCCTATTTTTAAGTCAAGCTTATTTGTATAAAAATTCCAATCAAGTTTTCATTTTTCTTATTAATTTCTTGAGTAAATCCTGAATATTCTGTTGGTATCAGTAACAGAACCCTTTTTTCTGCTGGAATGAATGGAGCAGCATCATGTGACCACAGTCTACCCACTTACATTAACTATAAGATACATTACAGCACCAGTCAAGAAAGCCTGCATGGCTTCCCACAATCCTCCTTGGTAGGACCCTCCACCCTGGTACACACTCACACACCTCACTGCTATTGGATGGAGTAATGGTGACACACACACACACTGCCTACACTTTCACTGAATACATGACTAATGTGTGTAGGCTACACACACACACACGCTCTCTGAGGCAATGGGCGGATGTGGAGGCATCATGGCGACAAACAGCTCCCAGTACCCACACACACACACACACACACACACACACACACACACACACACACAGAGCTCTACCTGCTGACGCCAGGCCGTCCGGGCCCGCTTCTCCTCCTCCATCCACCGGATTCATCCTCTCTCCTCCTCCTCCTCCTCCTCCTCCTCCTCGAGCTCTCTCCCCCGTTAGGTACCGTCGGTCGCTCCGCTCCTCGTGCCTCTTCGCAGCCTACCCGTCCATCCCCGCGGCTTCACATGCGATCGGATCGGTCCAGGCCCCCGGGCTGATCGCGCCGTTGGACGGACGGTTGTGTTCGGACCAGTCGGTCACTGCTGCATCCTCCTCGGCACAGCCTCGACAGCCCTCCTCCTCCTCCTCCTCCTCCTCCTCCACCTCTCCTCCTCCTCTCCGTTGCTGCTGCTGTTCTTACGTTACTGAGATCCCGCGCGGCATCGCATCACATCTCGTCACCGTTCGTGCACGCCAGGCCGCTCCTGCCCGCAGTGTCCGTCGTCACCGTGGACCTCCCTGCAGCAGCGCCGGGGTGTCCCTCCTGATGCCGGTCCAGGCGGCGCTCGGTCGGTCAGTCGGTGGGTTTCAGCACGCAGGCGCACCGGAGAGAAAAGAGGGGGCGCTGTACAGGAGAGTTACAGCATCTGCTGCGCCGACACGCACGCACGCACGCACGCACACACACACACACACACACACACACACACACCACACACACACACACACACACACACACACACACGCTCCGGCACTATTACTTACCCTTACTACGAACACAAACAGAGAACACACTCATGTGCGTGTTAGTCTGGGGGTGAACCAGAGTAACTGGATAAAAGACACGCATGATTTCTATTGTATTGTTTCAAAGGGCGTGGACAGACAGTCCAGAGTGAATACAAAGGTTCTAAACTGACACTTACACCGTTTTAATTCCACGTACCAGATTTATTGAACTGCAGCAGATGTCATAATTTAAGAAATATTATCGCGGTTAAGCAGCCTAGCTAGAATCGTTAATGGATTAGAATTATTACATAGAATACTTTCATCTTTACTATCTTCCTTCTGAGTTTTTCACAAGAATAAAATGCTTCGCGAATCTATCAAAGATATTTTAGACAACTAAACAAGCGACAGCCAGACAAAAGCTTGTGCTGGTTCCACAGCGTCACCCAGCGGCCACGTAACGGCACAGCAGTCATTTTCTTAAACGTGAAGAATGAACAAATGCAATGGTAGATAGATAGATAGATAGATAGATAGATAGATAGATAGATAGATAGATAGATAGATAGATAGATAGATAGATAGATAGATAATCTTTGAGGCGAGGTGCCGTCGCAGTTTGATGACGTCGTGTTGCCGTAGGGACAAAACAGCGTCGCTGTCACAGCATGTTGTGCTGGTCTAAGCTAATGTGTTTAGCTCCATGACGACAACGCTGTACCCCCCGAGCGTATCAAACCCCGCTTTTAAGGCGTTGAAGTAAAGGCGAAGACAGTTACACGTTGTTTATGTACGTGCTCTGTTGACTTTTATTGAAAAAGCCCCAGGTAAGTGAGTAGATTTATTTGTAAAGCTTGAGTAAAGAGAAAAGAAATATGTTGTATTGCTGACAGCAAGGCTGTTTGTTGTTTCGTGTCTTATAAACCCCCGCGGACCCTGAGTTCATGACACTTAAATAAAGATTCCTTAAGTTCTAGCTTCACAGAGGTGGACTGAAATCTGTGAAGGGCATAACATCTGAACCTCATCAAAAATAATCTTTTACTGATCTTTGACAGGATGGAAGCTGTGGTGTTGGAGATGAAGCAGCAACTGGAGGACGGTGACCTAACGCTGGACAGGAAAATCAGCCTGCTGAACGACGGCATAAATAGTGAGACACTCTTTACTTCACCTGTTTGTCCAGGCTGACTGTGTCTATGATGGGAGCCTGCAGAAAGTGTGCTCAGAGGTGGTTTTAAGCATTCAAGGGGATTTGGATAAGTCATTTATTACTTTTTGTGGCTGGCAGTCTGTCCAGGTGTATTTCTGTTTGTGTCAGACTCCAACACTCTGAACAGAAAAGAGTAACGGTTAAAATAAATAACTTTAAATGATTTAGTAATTTTGTCAGCGTAAATAGGACAACGTACTTTGGATTACTTTCTTTCTTTGATTTGTGGTCCAAACTCACAAAGATCCAACCGTTGTCTATACTTATTAACCACTGTTCTTAAATTCTCTTGATAAATCCCCAGATGTTGAGTAAAGAGAGTGTGACAAGAATGAGATGAGTTCTGTTGAATGTTCTTTGTCAGAGGTTCTAACCACAGCTGGAGTGGACAGACACAGCTGTGTGTTGACTAGTGTGAAAACTCAGCTGTATCTGAGTGGTGTCCTGGATCACTGCGTCCACATTCTCTCTCTGGATCCCAGGAGGCTGCGTGACCACTGGAGCTCCGTCACCACACTCGCTCAGCTCACCAGGTACTTTTGGTTTATTATCCCCCAGAAACCTTGAAGTTTTAAACAGTCATTTGAAAATGTCTGTCCAGTTACTGCTGTATTGGGGTAGAACCTGGTCAACGTTTAGAGATGTTTAATCGGCTCTTCCTGCCATCAGTCATGGACGGCCTCCTCTCATTAGCCAGTCACCTGATGAGGCAGACCGAGGTGAGAAGCTTCTTCCTCCCTTTTCTTTCCTTCTTGCAGCACTTTGGATGTAAATGAGCGATACAAATAAATTTTACTTGCGTACTGACATGTTTCAGTTTAAGATTTATTCGTTAAATTGATTGAACTCAAACTGCCTGCCTGCCTGTCTGTCTGTCTGTCGTCTGTCTGTCTGTCTGTCGTCTGTCTGTCTGTCTGTCTGTCTGTCTGTCTGTCTGTCTGTCTGTCTGTCTGTCTGTCTGTCTGTCCGTCCGTCCGTCCATCCGCCCGCCTGTCTGTCTGTCTGTCGTCTGTCTGTCTGTCTGTGTCTGTCTGTCTGTCTGTGTCTGTCTGTCTGTCTGTCTGTCTGTCTGTCTGTCTGTCTGTCGTCTGTCTGTCTGTCGCCCGCCTGTCTGTCTGTCCGTCCGTCCGTCAGTGTGCGTCTCTTTTCAGGAAAGTGATGACGGATTCAGTTGGCAGGCTTTTCAGAGTTCACACTCATCTGGCCACGCAGGGTTGGTCACCTCCAATGCTTCTTGATTTCTTCATAACCCAGCTCATTGATCAGTTTATTGGTCCTCGTCTTATTGAGTCAATGGACCAGAGGATATTTTTGATTCAAGTTTTAAGTGATGCTGTCCTTTGTGCGGTCAGTCCTCAGCTCTGTGTACTATGAACAAATCCAGATGTGTGATGATGCGGCTGTGTGTCTGCTCTGCATCCAGCTGTGGAGTCAGGCTTGCACATCTAGCAGGTAACAGTAAAAACTATTCTGACAAACCAGTTTTGTCTCTTCTTCTTCGGTCTCTTTTTGAGTTCTATTATTCACTTTTCCCTCTGTGTACAGCGATTTCGTCTCCATGTTGACCGATGACTCTCTCCTGTTGCTGCTCAATGAGGCTGTTGGCCAGTTGGCCATCAGCTCGGGGTCTGCAGTAGGCGCTGCCTCCATCAGCCTGGTGCTCCTGTTGGCCAGTCAGCAGGAACTCCGTGTTCATCGCTGCCTCCTCAGCTTCAAAGGTCAGTGTTTGATTTTAAGTACGAAAAATAATTGGAGTAGATTCCACAGTTTCTGTGTAAATAGAAACAAACACGGGCATGTGGCCAAGCAGAAATTAAAGATGAGTTGTTAATCATACATTCATAAAGTCAAAATGCTACAATCCCCGCGTCTCGCAGGTCTGGACAGCTTATTGGACAAAGACTGGAGAGGGCAGGGCTTTGACAAGGATGTGGATCAGCTGATCAAATTCATCAAATCTGATAAAAGCACAAGGCGTTCCTCTCAGGTCTGTGTGCACTTCACCTTTTATTTCTGCAATTTTGTGCAGAAATGATATTGAAAACATTCAGAATGGACTTAAATAATATTCTGTTTATGACAGTTCTTTGTATGGTTTCCAATGTATAGAGATCAAACTTGCAATTTTTAAATGAATTATCAACAGATCATTCTGAAATATAGTGTCATCTAGAGACCAGTCGATCACACTGTAGGGATTTTGCATGAGTTTAAATATTTCATGTAACCATCTAGGAATTTATTAATGTTTTATTGATTGACACTTTCCATTCCCCCCGTCTGTTTGACTGGTTTTTGGAATGCCATCACATTTTGATGACATCAAGATGTCACTTAACTAATCCTCCTCTTCAACTCTTCTAGGCTTCTAGTGACCAAGTTAAGGCCGCTTGCGTGATCCAAGCAGCCTGGAGGTCATATAAGACCAGACGCAGAGTTAAGAGCCTAAACCGAGCTGTCAGCACACTGCAGAGGAAATATAGGTACCTGGCTGTCTGTCTGTCTGTCTGGCTGGCTGGCTGGCTGGCTGGCTGGCTGGCTGGCTGGCTGGCTGGCTGTGTAATTTGCTATGGCAGGTTAACATTGTTTGTGTGTGCATGTGCGCTTGTCAGGGCTCGAATGAGACAGAAACAACAGGAAAAGGAGGTGGAACAATTGGAAAAAGAGCTGAGGTTTCAGGTGAGTGGAGGGCGGAGGTCATTATTTCCTCTGTAAAAACAGAAATTCCAACATTTGTGTGATTTAGGTGGTTTTGAGACGTCAGCAGGCAAGAAGGCAGTTCCACGAGAGACAGAGGGACCTGCTGCACCTCCTCCCTGCTGGTACACCTTGACACACACCCACTAGAGCTGGTGTTACGCTGGCAGGCTACATACATTCCATTTTATATTGTCCTGTTCAGAGCAGCTGCAGACCTTCTTGCAGGAGTGTGAGCGCCGTGCGGCCGTGGTGATTCAGCGGTTCTGGCGAGGCTTCAAAGAGAGGCAATGCTACATGAGACACAGAAACACACTAAAACAGAAGCAGCAAGAACAACAAGCAGCCAGAACACTTCAAAAAGCGGTAAACGCACACACACCCTCATCCTCACTGTGGTACACAACACTTGTTAATCCCCACATCAAACACGGAGGTTGGTATTTGGACCTAATAAACAGGAGAAGCCTGGATTACACACAGATTAAGAGCTGTCTGGCTGATTTGCTGCCATCATTACCTTCTCTCAGGTGCGTCGATTCCTCCTGAACCGCAGAGCTTCCAAGGTCACACCCTATCACGGTTTCTGGATTGGTCAGAAAGGTTTGACAGACAGCCGCAGGACTGAGCTAAAGAAGCAGGTGGAGGGATACATTTCCCAGCATCCAGTAAGAACCACTTTTTTCAGCATGTGTTTGATTAATTTCTCATGTGCTACAGTTGTGCATACGTTTGCATCTGTGTGTGTGTGTGTGTGTGTGTGTGTGTGTGTGCGTGCGTGCGTGCGTGCGTGTAGTCCTCCCGTGTGTCTCGCGAGGAGTGTGAACGTCTTCATGAGGAGATGCAGCTGCTGCTGATGTTGGAGCTGCGGAAAGGAAATCATCAAAGGAGGGAGGAGGAGAGGATAGAGGCTCTGCTGGCTCGTGCACACACACAGATGGAGCTCCTCATAGGTCTGTCTGTCACACACACACACACACACACTTTAATCAGGAAGACCATGTGCAGAGCCACATGCAGGTGTTCATTTGGCTTCAAGAGCCCTCCTGAGGTGCGGATGTTAACACATATGTCCTTCTTGTGTGTGTTTGCATGAATGCTGCTTCCTGTCTTCTGTTCTTGGCGCTATTACAGTTTGAATATTGAATTGATTCCTGCACTTATCTAATTGTTTCTCCTCTCCTGACAGATGCCCCAGCCCTGTCCGCCGTTACAGAGTCAGACGTCGAGTCCTTTTTGAGCCCCTCGGGTTCTATTGCTGCTCGTGCCCGTAACGCCCACAATGAAATGCTGCAGGCGAACAGGCTGCCATGGTGGAAGACGCTGGGAGAATCCACCAACACTGACATGACTTGCTCTACCCATCCTCAGGAGACGGATGAACTTGGACAGCGGGAGTCATTAAAGACGGAATTAACTCCAAACATTGCTGGGGGTTTAAAAAGGACAAATGGGATATTTTCTACTCAATGAAGCTCATTAATGATGTAAATAGTTACACTCTTTCTTTCAGGAATAAGTGCAAAATCAAATAACTTAAAAAAGAATTAAAAAAAACATGCTTTGGGTTACTTTCCGTCATAATTTATATACATTTAGCAGAGGTTGGCCGGCCAGAAGACTCCTGAAGTTTCTCCTTCGACCATCCAGGAAACAATTCCCAACGTCACAAACCACTGGTGCAGAGCCAGAATCCATCCAGCAGGGTGTGTCAGTCATGATGATTATCGAGCACCATGCAGGGCAAAACAGCAGGGGGAGCTCTTCATCATCCAGCGCCACATCATCTTCACATGCAGGAAACAAGCATTTTGTTTATTTGTTTGATTACTTCGAGTCATTTCTAACATGAGGGTCAGTTTCTGTAGCCTTGAAATTCATCGTCCCAGTTAAAGTAACTGTCTGCACCCCACAATGTGCTGTAATGCCAACATTGAGAGCCACGGATCAATCCCCCTTATTGACTATCGATCAAGGCTGTCAGCCACCGGAAGCTCGGCAGATGTTACATAAGCTTATAAACAGCTGTCAGAGGAGAGGAGATGGCTGTAGGAGAACCACGTAGGATCCAAGCAGGTATGAGCTGTGTGTGTGTCACATTGCATCATCAGGATTTCACTAAATGGAGCATTTATTTATTGTGACTGTTAGAATCAATAATATTAGATGACGCTGAGGAAATCTATTAGCATGCAAAGTCTTTTTCTCAGTTTTAAGACGATAAATTATGTTCATTCTAAGGTTGAAATATTTACATAAATTTGTTTGAAGGACCACAGAACATTTTTACATGTCTTCAGATCTCCAGATTCAGTGACGGGCTGCATTTGTTTTTCTAGTTCTAGTGAAAATCCATCTACAGAGGCATTTACCTTCAGTATTTCCTGTCCCGCCCCCTTATTGTCATGTTTTCTCTTACCTGGAGCAGATGTTTTGGCTGCTGTTGAAGGTGTTTTCATGTCAGCATGTGAGCAATTACTCTTGCAGTCACTACAACTGGAAACATTTTAAGCTGACTTGCTAGTAGCTAGTTGGTTAAATGCTCATTCCAGACTGATTTTCCTGAAGTTTCCTCACTTTTTAAAAAAAAAAAGTTTCGGTAATATCTCTGTGCGTCCAGAGGCCGTGGTGAACTGAAGGGGTTAAGGTTCACAGGAATGTGGGCTGGCACAAGGTGGAGAAAAGGAGGGCAAAGCTTATTTTTCACTTCAGTCTTCTCATTTTCTCATTAGTGTGACATTTCTCCTCTTCTTCCTCCTCCACCATCTCTGTCAACGGCACCACTTCCCTCCATCGTCCACGCTGAGATGCCGGGGACTCTTCCAAGGATTCCCACCATGCCAGCTCTACTCAGCTCCCTCCCCAGAGGTGTCAGCCCCCCCAGTTTACCCAGAGGCATCACCTTTCCCAATTTATCCAGTTTACCCAGCATTAACATACCCAGCCTCCCCAGGGGGATGTCTCTTCCGAGGCCCGTCGCCATGGCAGCTGTATCTGAGGCTCCTCGGAGGCTGCTGCAGGACTGCGGCTCTGTGCTGGACCACCAGACTCCCAGAGGTAACATTCAACTGGTGCTGATGTTGGTGTCCCTCTTGAACTCAAAGTTTCTTTTCTTCTGTTTTTGCCACGATGTGTGCTTCTTCCAAACAACAATATCATTATGTTGTGGTTTGAACTCTTAAGTATGGAAAATCCTATCAAAAGGATCAGAACAGTCCATTGCCTGGCTCCTGTAAATCCTCCAAAACTTTAAGCGGCACAGCGCATTCCAGCACTGCGTTTGGTGCATGTCTGATTTAAATTCTCAACAAGGAAAAGTAAATGGATTCATATAGAATAGCTGGAAACCTCTGCAGCATGTCTGCAGGACACAGGCTGCTTTTGCTGCCCCCAGCTTCACTTCTGCTGCTTTCTGATATGTTTTTTTCCTGCTGGATGATAAATAAATCCAGAGCAGATTAGAGAGCACTGAGCTGCTGCACGTGGCCTGAATCTCTCTCTCTCTCTCTCTCTCTCTCTCTCCTCTCTCTCTCTCTCTCTCTCTCTCTCTCTCTCTCTCTCTCTCTCTCTCCCCCCCCCCCCCACACACACACACACTCATACACATTTTGACAGTTAGGATTTGATGAGAGTTATTAATTCTACACCATGTGTAATGTTTTCTTTTGTTTCTTCTGGACCTAAAATGGTGTAAAACAAAACAGACAAAAAGAAACATGAGTGAATGAATGTGGAGAAGCGTGACTGTGATGACGGGGACTGAGAGGACAGACCTTTCTGTGTGTGTGTGTGTGTGTGTGTGTGTGTGTGTGTGTGTGTGTGTGTAAAGGATTACCCCACAAAAATGTGTGTGTGTGTGTGTTTGTGTAAACGATGAAGTGACGGCGTGGATGTGAGCCGTAGGAATCGTCTTCATGTACGGTGAGAAATGTTAGCATTTATTCTGTGTTTTTTGATATATCACTTATATTTGTGTTGTGCATCAGTCAGTATTTCAAATCAATATTTTGCAGGGTTATTAATGAAACTGGAAAACTTGAGTGGGTTTATGAAATTCTGCATCACCCAACTGTTCCATGAAATGTAAAGATTTGTCATATATAAGGTTTAAATTGTAATAATTTAAAATAATATATATGAAAATATTTTATATTCATAGGCTACCAGCTGTACAAAAGAGCAAATAATTCAATTATTTAAATAATTGAATTATTTGATAATCATAGTTTCCATTTTTACTCTGAATTACTTCACACATTTCAAAGTCTAAATTTGACCGCAGCAATTCTAAGATATGATGCATTTTTACTTTAAAGATGGACAAAAACAGACACATGAGACAAAGGTGAATGAAGACAGCTGCAGAAATATCGACGGTAGTTCAAAGTTTTGCTCGATGGCTCCGATTTTTCTCATTTTCTTCCAGTAGAACCTTGTGCTTGACTCACCATAAAAAGCAAAAAACATAAACACATTATGTAACAACAATCCAGCACAGGATTAATGCGTAAGATGTGCTATGACTGTGAGTGTGCATGTGTGTGCGCGCGTGTGCGTAATGGCGATTTCTAAATGTCTTTATTTTTTTTAATACTTGCTATTATTTTCCTTAATAGTCAGAGTGACGCATTTCTGACGTTCTTCTTCATAATTTCAGATGTGACACTTCCGGTTTTACTAAGTTTGTGTTGCTAAGATGCCATCCGTGCAGCTACGGTTTTCTGTAGTAACATTTAAATCTGATACTGTGGAAAATCTCTTTATGTTCATTTAAAAACTGTCTCTTAAACTCTTAAATATTAAATATATAAGATTTGAGGCAGTTGAGTGAATTCATCATCAAGGTAAATAACATCAGACTAAGATTCCCGTGTGTGTGTGTGTGTGTGTGCGTGTGTGCGTGTGTGTGTGTGTGTGTGTGTGTGTAGGACTGTGTGGCTGTTGTTGGGCGTTACGGCCTCGCTACAAGCGGCTGGTTGATAACATTTTTCCTGAAGACCCTGAAGTGAGTGATGCCAGAACCTTTTATATAGCTTTAAAAACTATAAACTATGAAAAAGCCTTTGACCTGTGTGTGTGTTCAGGAGGGGCTGGTCAAAGCCAACATGGAGAAGCTGACGTTCTTCGCCTTGTCCGCTCCGGAGAAGCTGGATCGTATCGCTGCGTACTTGTCCGAGCGTCTGACCAGAGAGCTGAACCGTCACCGTTACGGGTCGGTGCACAAGCACAACCACATGCACGTGTGACAGGCGACATTTAACCTCACGCCGCCGCTCCTCAGGTATGTGTGCATCGCGATGGAGGCGATGGAGCAGCTGCTGCTGGCCTGTCACTGTCAGAGCATCAACCTGCTGGTGGAGAGCTTCCTCAGCATGCTGCGTCTGCTGCTGGAGGCTGACAAACCTCACCTGTATATCCTCGCCACCAACTCGGTACGCAGCTACTAGACCAAGTCAATTTCAGCCTTAACCCAAGGTCCTGGCCCTGGATCGTGAAGGTCTGGGAGGGAGGGATGCAGCGTCTCCTACTGCGCACATCGTAGTTGCTATATTGGACGTCTGTTAGGGAGTTCTTTCTTTTCAGGTTGAGGGATGATAAAATAACATTTAACATGATGATGGCTTCTTCTACAGTTTGTCAAGTTTGCAAATATTGAAGAGGACACACCTTCGTACCACCGCAGCTACGACTTCTTTGTGTCTCGCTTCAGTGAGATGTGTCACTCTGAACACGAGGACCTCTACATCCAAAACAAGTCAGTCGTCCTTTTAGTTTCATCACCGCATTAATACTTTTATCAGAGGACTTTCTGATCAAGAATGCTGTGTGTGTGTGTGTGTGTGTGTGTGTGTGTGTGTGTGTGTGTGTGTGTGTGTGTGTTGTGTGTGTGTGTGTGTGTGTGTTGTGTGTGTGTGTGTGTGTGTGTGCGTGCGTGTGTGTGTGTGTGTGTAGAATTCGTGTGTCAGGCATCCGTGGTCTGCAGGGTGTTGTCAGAAAGACGGTGGACGACGAGCTGCAAGTGAACATTTGGGAGCCGCGACACATGGAGAAGATAGTTCCTGCTCTGCTGGTCAACCTTCAGCAGCACATCAACACTAACAGGTACACACACACACACACCACACACACACACACCACACACACACACACACACGTATTACAAGCTCATTACACTAAAGTCAGATACTTTGTTTGAAGGGGGGGATATGTGTTTTGGTAACAATAGCAGTAGTTGTACATTGTGTGTAGTTGTACAACACAGTTGTACAACACAGTTGTACAACTGTGTGTGTGTGTGTGTGTGTGTGTGTGTCCAGTGATTCTCCTGCAGAGCAGACCGAGGTGTGTTTTCGGGAGCTGTTGAGCCGAGCTGCTTATGGCCACATTACCAACGCCATCAGACCTGTGCTGATGTAAGACGCAGACTTCATGTATTCAGTATTAAGAACATGAACATATACTTAACATGCCTTCAGTTCTAGGTGGTGAATCTTTAGCCTTCCGAATATTTTTTAAATGAACGGTTAATAATCTACTTGGCTCTTCCATAGTGATCGAGTCCACAGCTACTTTGAAAAGATTTCTGTGTGTATTTCAGGCACCTGGACACTCACAGTCTTTGGGAAGGACCAAGTTTTGCAGTTCAGTGTTTCCAGATCATCATGTACTCCATCCAGGTGAGCATGTGCACCTACAACCTAACTTTTCATGTTTAATTTCTTTGTTTTAAGTTTCCCTGACTTCTGTTGCTTGTCAGGGAACAAAATGGACGGCATTCAAGCATTGTGGAAACAGTTCAGATACATATGTAGAAATTTTAATCCAACTTGAATGAGAAATTATAGCTGACCGCCTGCAATGATCAATACACGAATGAGAGTTAAGGATGTAACTACAATTCCATGAATTCCAGAGGCCTGGCACAGTCGGCATGACATGCCTTTTCAAGACTCATTCGAGATTATTCAAAGTCTCATAACCATCACATGAAACCTCAACACAGTGGGCTGGAACCCAGCGATCATTTCCTACAGAATCTTCTCAACGAGATTCCAAGTGACAGAGAACTCCGGCAGTCGTCTGGAATTCATAGAACCTCAGTTACATCCGTAAGTGTCTCTACACCAACAAGGTATTGAGGAATCTGCACCCAGTTGCAGACTGAGGTCACAGATCTTGAGTCTGTGTCCACATGGCCAGCTAGGAGGTCTTAGCATTAGCCTCCGCGTCCACAGAAAAGGATGTTTTGATGGAACTAAAACAGACGGATAAACGGTCCAACAGAGCCACTGAAGTCGTCTTGAGAAAAGAAAGGAGAAGGGGTTTAAAGCATTTTTTTCTTATGATGTCATTTAGTTACGCCTGTATTTGACAGTCACGTATCAACACGTTGCATACTCTCAAAAACACTTTGTTTACTTTATATTATTCATGAACAGTTTTGTTTCATTTGTCTCTTAAACCCTGTCAATGCTCACTTTGTTTTACAAACTTGTTTGAGCTAAAATAGCGCATTTTTGGTGGACTTATCAAAACTTTATTGGCTAATCTCTTAAAAACACTTTTTACTTTTGGGTTTTGACAATACAGGTGATCTTAGTTTCCTAATCTACATTGTGAATGGGAGCTGATTGATTTTAAATCCTCCAGCCTGTATTAGGTGATAGAAAACAAGTGTGATACCAAATGGATTCTCAAGCTGTAGCTTTATATTGATGATATTATGAGGTGTAGTAATTTAGGTAGGACTGAGTAGGACATAAATTACACGGCCTGTCACTGAGTGTATGCGCAGTGGGAGAATGAGTGCTAGCTACACAGTTCCTGGAGGACAACACTCATAGCTCCAACAATTGTGGCTTCGAGGCAAAAGCACTTTAAATGTGCTTGCAGGTATTTACAGTCTATATTTGACCCTCAGCAGTATTTTAAATTTCATCCTCTCTCCAGTCGCAGCATTCACACCTGGTTATCCAGCAGTTGTTGGGTCACCTGGATGCCAACAGTAGAAGTCCAGCCTCAGTCAGAGCGGGAATCATAGAAGTCTTGTCCGAGGCTGCCGTCATAGAAGCTTCTGGATCTGTAGGTCCGTCCCAAGAATCTGGATTAGTGTGTGTGACTGTAATCCTGCTTGTGCCACATTTCCTCTAACGAGGGGTGACTGTTGTAGGGCCCACAGTCCTGGAGGTGTTCAATACGCTTCTGCGACAGCTCAGGCAGAGTGTGGATTACCAGCTGACTGGTTACTATGACAACGCTGCAAAACACAAAACCACCTCAGATGAGGAGAAAACACTGCAGGACGCCGTCATCAAAACCATCGGTCAGGCTCATGATTGGTCGGGCCTTGGGTTTCAGCACCATTTCCGTCATCTCTGACCTGTGTCTTCTGCTCAGGCTCTTTTGCCAATACACTTCCTGTCTACCAGAGGTCAGAGGTCATGCTGTTTATCATGGGGAAGATCCCAGTTCCTGGAATCTACCCCGCCCTTGGTTCGCCCAATTCAGGGTGAGGTTAACTGTTAAATTCCTGTTATACAAATGGAATATTGTATTCTGTGCATTGTGTTTCTTACTTCCTTCATCCGTCTGTTTGTGTCCTCTGTCAGATTTGAAGGGAGCCGAATGATCCAGGTGATGCTGCTGAAGTCCCTCCTTCAGGTGAATTCAGTCACACTCTCTTTGTGGGTCCTCACCTGTCTGATGCTAATCTGATCATGCTACGCAGCAGCAGGCTGAGCTCCTCTAAACAGCTAAACTCTGCAGAAATCCTTGCAAAAGAGCTTTTGGGGGGATTTTCTTCCTGCTTAGCTTGAATATCCACTCCCAACGTTTGAGGTTAAAGGTCACAGAAACATCACTTTGGTTTTTATGCCTTAATTCCAAAGTTTCTTACACAACCTGTGTAAGTTTCTAACCATTAAGCTCCATTGTGCTACCTGGCAGCTGTGTAAGCATTTTGTTTTGTGTATGGATTCTGTTGTGTCAGCTGTCTGGGTTGGTTCTCCTTGTCTCAGGTGTCAGAACATTACGAAAGCACCAATCTCTTGACGGCCTTGCCCTCGTCCTTCT
Organism: Takifugu flavidus; assembly: GCF_003711565.1. Taxonomy (NCBI): domain Eukaryota; kingdom Metazoa; phylum Chordata; class Actinopteri; order Tetraodontiformes; family Tetraodontidae; genus Takifugu; species Takifugu flavidus. The sequence continues at coordinate 10,968,892 of NC_079522.1, forward strand.
TGGAGCCCCTGCTGTCCTTCACCCTGATGGAAGAGCCTGAGATCCGTCTGCTGGTCCTGTCCATCCTCACATCACTCATTGACCGACACCACAACGCTGCCAGGCTCGTCAATGTCAGGTCAGGTGACCAGACGGTACCGTTTCCTGTTGGTTTTTCCCAGGTCACGGTGCGCCATCTAACGGTGGTTTGTGGTCTCTGCACCAATGAGCTGCGTCGTATTTGTGTGTTCACAGTGTGATGTTTGACGTCTCTGTACTGGAGCTAAAGGAGGACGCATGCTGTCATCAGGACATCTTGTTCATCAGGAAGGTGAGGAGGCTTTTAATGTACACATTTGTTGAATAACACATTTTAACAAGACATTCGAAACCTATTCCTCATCACTGTCAGTCCAACTCAAATGCATCAATTTCTGGATGTGCAGCATGCTCAGCGTCTCTACAGGCATGTCTACCTGACATGTAAGGAGGAAAGCAGTGGGAAGGGCCATTACCAGGCTCTCATCACCCTGTTGGCTGTCCTCAGCATTGAATTGGTCAATAACGAGGTTTTGGTGGACCTGATCCGAGTGGTCCTGGCCCTGCAGGTGCCCGGCGCGTCCATGAAATGCAATAATGATCATCTGCTAATCGTTTTGTTACAGATGTGATTACCCTGTATTTTCTGTGATTGGCTGGTCAGGAGCTGGCGTTGTCCAGTCATGAAGGTCTGTCAACCTTTAACCGCTGTGGGGTTCACGCCGTCTGCGCCACCTTCCTCTACCTGTTGTCCCAACTCGGCCCTCCTCCAGAACTCCAACAGCACGTCACACAGGTGAGGCGACTGTGTGTGTGTGTGTGTGTGTGTGTGTGTGTGTGTGAGGAGTAAAGATATGTTTTTTGTGTGTCCAGGTCATAGAGAACCGTCAGAAGAATGCTCCACACCTCCTTCCTGACAGTGTGTTTAGTGAAGAGCCCAGGTACCAAACAGCTGCACCACTGGCCGCTGTTCAACAACCAGTACTAATGTTCCTGCTAGTGGCATAAAGATTACAATAAGTTACATTAGTGGATAAAAAGCACAAAAGTTGTTCTTTAGATTTAATTTGTGTTTCATGTCCAAAGATCACTGATTGCCTGGTTTCTGGCCCGACAGTTTTTTGTTTTGTTTTTTGAACAGTAATAATCAGTTTGATTGGCCGCAAGAATAAGAATGAACACATATTCCTTTTTGTTAGACTCCCAGAAGGGGAGCTGATGGCAGACAAAGCTTTTCTGCTTGATCAGTCAAAGATCTGCGAGGCTCTGACAGGAAGCAGCTACAGCGTTCACATCGAGTGTTTCAACACACCTTACACACCTCAGCTGACAGGTACAATTACATCACTGCTGATGATAATGTGTACGTTATCTCTGCTAATTTCTTCATGTAAATGAAGTTTCCATTGTTGTCATTGGTGTGTGTGTGTGTGTGTGTGTGTGTGTGTGTGTGTGTGTGTGTGTGTGTGTGTGTGTGGGTTAGATGAGGATCGCTTGTCTAAGAGGAAGAGTATTGGAGACATAATTTCTCTGCAGATAGACATGGGCCCTGATCAATGTCCTGATGCACAGCAGGTACTGTCTGTCTGTCTGTCCTGTCTGTCTGTCTGTCTGTCTGTCTGCTGTCTGTCTGTCTGCCTGCCTGCCTGCCTGCCTGCCTGCCTGCCTGCCTGTCTGTCTGTCTGTCTGTCTGTCTGCCTGCCTGCCTGCCTGCCTGCCTGCCTGCCTGCCTGCCTGCCTGCTGTCTGTCTGTCTGTCTGTCTGTCTGTCTGTCTGTCTGTCTGTCTGCCTGCCTGTCTGCCTGCCTGCCTGCCTGCCTGCCTGCCTGTCTGTCTGTCTGTCTGTCTGTCTGTCTGTCTGTCTGTCTGATGACATTTCTCTCCTGCAGCATCCCCAGACAGAGCAGATAACCTTTGAGACACTGAAGAACACCATTGGTAAGTGATTCCAGCTGTAGGAATCTGTCCATATTCAAGCTTATGTAGTTTTTTTAAAATGATCTTTGAATGTGATTAAATTAATTCAGCGGCTTTTGAAATTCGGTTGTGCAGAGGACAGCGGGAGTCTGGAGGAGGAGGAGAGGAGGAGGAGGATGCAGGTGATGGAGAGGTTCCAGACGGCTCCATTTGAGGAAATCGCTGCCCACTGTGGAGCCAGAGTGAGTCACCTGTGACCTTAGAGGAGTAAAAGTCTCGACGTTTCGATAAAGATGTCTCCCATCCCCGACACTCACGTATGTCTCCTTTGTGTCTCTCCAGACTTCTTTGCTTCAGTCGAAACTGGACCAAGTGTTTGATTTAATCGTGCGGCCTCCTCCGTCTCCATCGGGACACCCGTCCCATCGCTCTACGCCGCTCTATGAGATGAAGTTTCCCGACCTCTCCGTCTATTAGACGTCCCTCCTGCAGTTCGTCTGCCATTAATTTAAAGTTAGATGTCTCGTCTCAATTTTCCTGCTTTTTCTGTTCAGACACAATCAAATCGTGTAGAGTTCGACCACATAAATACTATTAGAGAATAAGTTGTGTCCTGTTTAGGTTCTTCAGCTGTCCACAGCCTTATATTGAGTATTTTTCTATCTCAAAAATATGTAGAACCTTTTCAGCCTGTTGTTTGCTTTAAAGAGGAAAATCAACTGTCGGATTAAGATGTATTCAGTAAAAGCAGATGTTTGTTGAAGGAAATCTATTGTTGATCTTATTTGTAAAACTGTATGTGATGGATGCTTCATACAGCTCATGTATCAGGAAAAAAGACAGAAGACCCTTTCATTTGCTTGCAAATAACTTTTGATATTTTTATTTCATTTACAATAATTTACATAAATTCATAAATATGAAAACCTCATCATTAAGTCATCTGGGATTAAGTGTAAGTGATTTCTTTTTTTTATTGTCATGCATTTGTTTCTAATAAGCTTCACTGACCAACAAACGCTCTGCTGCCTCGTCCTCGTCCACCTCCATCTGAATTCTCTCTCCTCCTCTCACTTCTGCTGCTCTCCGTCTTTGTTGATGACGTTTTTGAAGAGGGTGAGCAGCGGCCTCTGGCTGCGTTCATCCCAGCTCTTCATAAAGCCCCCGTAGCGTTTGCTGGCCGGGGGACTGCTCCAGCGGAAGTGCTTCATCTTGTACGAACCGTCTTTCTTCTCCTGAACGTTTCCCAAAAGCTGGCGCTGCTCCTCCTCCACCTCCTCCATCCTCTCCTGCTCCCTCTGCTCCTCCTCCTGTGCGGCCGCCAGCAGCTCGCCGGGCAGCTCCCGCCTCAACACTGCAGGGAACGCCTCTGTGGAGTCCTCCTCAATGCTGTTGGCGGTGTACACCTTGACTGGGCGGCGTTTTCGGCCGACGGGCTTCCCCCAGCGGAAGTGCTCCATGGAGTAGGACCGTTTGGCCTGGGGCGACTGGGAGGATGGAGGGAGGCTGAAGGAGAGGGCCTCTGGTTGAGGTTGAAGTTGGAGGTGGGCATTTCCAGGGAGGACGGGGGTCTCGGCAGTGAGGTCAGAGTGACAGCGGTTGATGAACTCCTGAGGAGAAGACGAGGTGGGGAAGCAAGAAGGTAAGAACAGCTCACAGCAGTCGTCATGTGACAGCTCTGTCATTTAAAAAATGTTTTTTCTGTTGCTGATGGTGATGGCAATGATGGCAGGGCTGCATCTGAAGGCATTACCATCAGGCTGTTGTCAGAGTTGAGCGCCTCACAGCTCAGACGGTCCCAACACTGAGTGTCGGCTCCTCGGGCCACACCTACAACCACCACACTCACAAACAGCCACACAGGACCCATTCTGGCTCTGGCCAATCACAAATACACACAAATACCTCATCAGACACAGTTCTAAATGTACTCCCTCTCAAGTCATCTGTTTGTCTGACACTACTTATCTGGACAGCATTTATGCATTTACATTGATTAGCTTTGTATTTTTATATTGTTTTCTATTCACAAAAAGATTAATAAAATAAATCTAAATTGAGTTTTAGTAACTTATAGGTTTTTCTGTGCAACCATGAAACCAAATCAAGTTCAAAGCCAAAACAATTTATTTTTGAAAAGAACTCTTATATGCTCTTTCTATTATTAGTTTTATAAATTATGTAATATAAAAACATTGATGTCGAATTCATACATATTAGTACACAAGATATTTCTGAAACTATAAATCTAATTTATATTAACTGATCTATGCATAAAGCCACAAACGATTTAAGGAATAACTTTCACCAAGAACATAGACGATATAGCGAGCTAAAAGATATAAAAATAATGAATAATAATCTCACCAAACTGTCCTGTTTGTTGCGTTCTGCTGTTGTGCTCCTGCTGGCTGCTGAGAGACTTCTGTTGTTTCTCTCCTCTTCTGTCGTTCTGACGTTTAGGCAGACTTTTGTAGTCTGTCGGCCCGGAAAACACACACACACACACACACACACCGAACACAGTCACATGTGATGATGTCATACCAAGGAGTCATTCATGCTCGTAAACACACAAAAGGGACAATCAACGAAATTTCTTTCCCTAATGCACACAATACCATGCATCCAAAAGTTGATTTTCCAAACTATTTGACTTTTATTTCTCCAATTTTATGTACTTAGAAACATCAATACGGACAAAAACCCAAAGCAACTTTTAAAAAAGAAAAAAGGAAATCAGTGTGACGGTCTGCCGTCCACGCTTGTTTTCACAGGCCCTGTGTTAAATGTGTTAAATGTCAGCGGTCAGATTAGACAGATTAGCACCGAGCCGTCATGCCGTCATCACAGAGGTAAGGGGATCCAGCCCAGCTGGCCCAGGGTCCACCTGCACCTGCTTCAGCACCTTCCTGTTGTCCGGAGCCACATTGTGACCGATGATTGGCCAACACCGGATCAATGGATTTAATCTCCCCAAGCCATGAGCATTTTCCTGAACCTCGTCCGGTTCCACGTGCAGAATGGTTAATTATTTTGACGTCAGCGTTTTTTGTTCTGGAACCCAGCAGCCTCATTTGTAACTTTTTTTCCTTTCAGTGTCAACAGTAAAGATGCCCGACAATGATACAGGCCTGGCAGAGAATTATGATATCGATCATAAAATAATGAGAACTGGTTAGAGTGCAGCGGTTGGATGAGACGTTGACCGGACCAGTACTTCTGTTTTTCTTTCTTTTTCTGATACAGTACCTTTATTCTCACAATTCACTCAGTTTACCTAAACGGTTGTTGGAACTATTTTTTTTTTTTTTTTCAATCTAATTGACCAAACTGAGCTGCTTGTGAAGGTATACAAGTAAATATGAGCCCATTAGATTCGTCACACAGCCTTGAAACTCCATTCAGGCCATTATAGATAAGCACAAACACTCAGATATTGACAAGAAAAAGGAACTAATGGGCCCGTCAATCAAAAGTCATGAGATCGACTCAAGGCAAAGAAGAACCAAGAGTGGAAGCACTTTATAGCTTCAGTCATTGCATCAGTCGGTTCTGATCTGTTAGAATGTGATTAAACGATGAAAACAACGTTCAATACAGAAGACACGTTATGAAATAAATTACATGACAGATAATAACACAGGATCTATTCAATCTGTTATCCCAGCCTTGGAATCCATCCTGTTTAAGGCAACGTGATAAAATAGACTAAAAACAAATACAACATTAAATATGAATAGAAATACATTAAAAATAAAGTCACTGCGAGATGACGTAACAGTTTTCATCAGGACGTTTAGGAACAGAAGTCATCTGCTCAGGTCTGCTCTTTCTGAACAAAGAAAGAATCTCCGATGGGTCGCAGCCCCGTGTTCTCGGGTCAAACCGACCTTGTACCCCATTGTTGGTGGCGAGAGCGATGTGATTGGACACTGCTGTAAATACAGGACATCAAAGGAATAAGTTCGAAATCAAAGTCACCTGCGGACTGAACTGCTCCCAACTACTCAAATGTGGTTAAAAGGCAAATCTTAAAGACCTCCACATCTTGTCTTGAACCCCTCTCGGGGGTCCGCAGTGGTTTCCAGATACCTCAATACCCGAAAAACCCGCGCCAAAATAGTGTTACTGGACCAAAGAAAGGGAGTCGCTGACTGGGGCCGGTCTCTCCCCTCCTACTGAGAACACAGAGAGATTGAGGAACCAGGCCAGAACCAGAACCCAAAGCCGGGATAGAGGGGTTCAGTGAATGTGGTGTTGAAGCTTTCAAGGTGGATTATCGAATCGGTGCAGACGATGTAGAAAGACAAGACTCCGGCCGGCCAGTCCAGATACACAGCCACTCTCTGGGAGGGGGAGGGGGGGGAGGAGATGGATGTCGTTCTGCCTTCGTGGCAGACGGAATAACGACCTCCGTAGCAGTTGAGTCTCCACGACTGATCGTTCTCTCCAAACTCGCAGTGTCCGTCGTCGCCTTTCCTCCTGATACCTCGGTAGCTGACTGAGACGAAGGCCCGCCCTTCGTACTCCACTTCCCAGTAACAGCGGCCCGTCAGGCCATTTGTGCACAGCACCTGTGGCCACCAGTCAAATCTGTCCGGATGGTCGGGGTACGCTTGTTCCGCCTCCACAAACCTCACCGTCCTCTGGCTTTCTGACAGCTGGAGCTTTTTGCTCAGCGTGTTTGCGTCTAAGGTCAATTTGCAGCGATCTGAGGGAGAAAACACAACATGACGTTTCTCAACACGCTGAGTCGCTGCGGAGGAAGACCACTTACATTTGCCTAGACCTGGTCTCAACCACTGGACCCCAGCAGGATCCACCCTAAAACAAAGAACAGGGAGACGTTGGTACCCAAAAGCACAGATTTGGATCACACAAGCACCTCAATCTTTATTTTGTCCATGACCCCAAACAAAGACGAAGAGCCTCTTCTACCTGAGAGAGTCCCGATTCAGCCTAGCAGACAGCAGAGTCACTCCCAGGTCTCCGACAGGATTGTAGCTCAGGTCCAGCTTTCGCAGACGGGAGTGTTTGGAGTTCAGAGCTGATGCCAGAGAAGCACAACCTTCGTCTGTGATCAGGCATCCAGACAACCTGCAGCAGACACAACAGCCAGCGTGGGAGAACTCACAGGTGGTTGTGTCGTACATCACCCTCGCGTGGACGCCTCACCCCAGACTCTCCAGAGCACAGTGGGGACTTTCCAATCCGGTACACAGCAGCTTCAGTCCAGAATCTCTCAGGTCGTTGTTGCTCAGGTCCAGCTCTTTGAGACCAGAAGAGGAGGAGCTGAGAACTGTGGACAGAGCTCTGCAACTCTGCTCTGAGAGGTTACAGTTATCAAGACTGGAAGGGCGACAAGACAGAGACGCACCAGTTATTTTTCTCTGCCCATTCCAACGAGTATGTGCTGTCTGAATCCCACTTACAGAGCTCTTTTGGAGGCTTTAACGGCCGGCAGCAGCTTAAAAAGAGCCTCCTCCGAAGCAAAAAACCTCTTCAGGTCAAACACGTCCAGGTGTTTCTCTGACGACAACAAGATGAAGACCAGGGCAGACCACTGGGCCGGAGAAAGGTCACCTGTGGAAAGTTTTCCAGAGCTCATGGACTGTTGGATCTGCTGCAGGAGAGATCGATCGTTGAGCTCATTCAGGCAGTGAAAGAGGTTGATGCATTTCTCTGCACACGGAGCCCCTTCAATCTTCTCTTTAATAAAATCAGCCATGATCTGATGAATTTTTGGTGTGTCTTCTTTGATCGGTTGCCTCAAGAACCCAGAGAGGAGGCTCTGGTTTGTGGGCAACGAAAGTCCCAGGAGGAAGCGGAGGAACAGGTCCAGGGTACCGTTTGGGCTCTGTAAGGCCTCTTCCACTGCTTTCTGGTAGAACCGTACAGTTGCACCCTCATCAACCTTCTTGGTTGTCGACTGATCTTTTGAGAGAAGGTTTTCACCAGAGCCGAAGTACCTGGTGTGGACATAAAGAGCAGCCAGGAACTCCTGAACACTCAGATGGACAAAGCAAAACACCTTCTGGTCAAAGAGGCCTCTCATCTCCCTGAAGATCTGCGTGAAGACTCCCGAGTACACGGCGGCCGCTTGGACATCGATGCCACACTCGGTCAGGTCGGATTCGTAGAAGATCAGGTTGCCTTTCTGCAGCTGCTCATGAGCCAGTTTTCCCAGAGCCTCCGTCAACTCGATGCTGTCTGGATTCCAGGGCGGATCTGCTGCGGCTCCACCGTCATACTTGATGTATTTTAGTTTGGACTGAACCAACAAGAAGTAGATGTACATCTCAGTCAGGGTCCTGGGCAACTCTTCTCCAGCTCTGTTTCGCAACATGTGTTCCAGAACTGTAGCGGCGATCCAGCAGAAAACCGGGATGTGGCACATGATGTGGAGGCTACGCAATGTCCTGACGTGGACGATGATTCTGGTAGCCTCCTCTTCGTCGTGAAACCTCTTCCTGAAGTACTCTTCCTTCTGTGGATTCGTGAACCCTTGTATTTCCGTCACCATGTCGATACACCCAGGAGGGATCTGATTGGCTGCCCCGGGTCGCGTCGTGATCCAGATGTGAGCAGAGGGAAGCAGATTCCCGCCGATGAGATTTGTGAGCAGCGCGTCCACCGAGGAAGACTCCGTGACATCGCTCACGATCTCGTTGTGGCGGAAGTCCAGCGGAAGACGACACTCGTCCAGTCCGTCAAAGACGAAGACCACCCTCAGTTCTTCAAACTTGATTCCCGCTCGCTTTGTTGGCGCGAAGAATCGGTGAAGCAGTTGGACCAAGCTGCACTTGGTCCCTCTCATCAGATTCAACTCTCTGAAGGTAAAGGGAAACGTCAAGTCCACGTCCTTGTTGGCTCTGTCCTCAGCCCAGTCCAGGGTGAACTTCCGCGTGAGGACGGTTTTCCCGACGCCGGCTACTCCTTTCGTCATCACTCTCCGGATGGGCAGGTTCCTCCCAGGTGAAGGCTTAAAGATGTCTTCGCACCTGATGGTTTTTTCTGATCTGGCGGCTCTCCAGGATGCTGCCTCAATTGTTCTGACCTCATGTTCCTCGTTGACAGCTCCAGGTCTTCCCTCCGTGATAAGCAGCTCCGTGTAGATCTCATTCAGACAGGAAGTGTTCCCAACCTCCCCGATGCCCTCAGGCAGATGCTGGAATTTCTCTTTCAAGCTGGACTTTAATTGGCGCTGACAGACTCTGTGGGGACCACCTGGAGGACCATCCGACAAGAACCATCATGACCAATAAACAGACACCCGGCAGTCATGTTCCATGAAGCTGCTCCAGTCTGCTTAGGCCTATTCCAGTTATCTAACGAGTCATAAACACCTGATTCAGGTGAGTTCTTTCTATAGTTTTACTTATTAATCTGTGAAAACAGCCACAACTTCATTTGGTTCCAACCTGAAAACCATTCGGCCATCTTGTCCTGATCTGTGCTCCTCAGGATGTGCTTTATAATGACCACCAGCGCTTCTCTGGCCCGCGTCGTCTCCTCGTCACCCTCTGGAATCTCGGAACACTTCGGAACGTCTGAATGCAGACGCTCCCTGATCGCGTCGAGCTCGCCATCCACAAACGCTCCTATTTTCTCCTTCAACATCTGGAAAAAGAGATAATATCAATGGCTTAGAGTCAAATCCAGTATGTCGTCACCGTGCAGGCTGAAACCTTGAATGTGGAGTCCAGGTTTAGCTGATGCTCTCCAGGCGGATCACTGGGAATCTCCGATCTCTCCAGTTTGATTCTGTAAAATAATTCATCTCGGAATACACTCACACAACCAAAAGCTTATTTAGCGGTTTGGTGTTGATCCCGAATTGAGATGATGGAATCGGCCACGATGGTGAGATCTCTTTGATGTTTAGCTTCACGTTGGTTTATGGCAGAATACTGAAATCTAAAACATGTTTTGGCTGTTGTTAGACAGGATTCTGTGGGAAAAAAGGTCAGAATCGTTGGAGTGAGTGAGTGGACAGGCTACTTCAGTTTCTGTCTCCATGGTAACCACTTAGCTGTAGTGATGCCATATTCTGAAACCTGACCCCACAGAGTGACCCCACAGTTCCAGAGGCTGTAAGTGCTAATTCCTCACTGATCTTCATGGTGACGTCCATTTCTGAAGTCTATGGGACGGTGAAGAGATGAGTCACTCCTCAGGGACACGTGGCTGGGTTCTGCTTTTCCCTGCCCTCCCCTGAAATAAACACACAAAACATCTGGAGTGTGTGATCCATCAGTGCAAAGCTAACTCTAAAGGCCACACACCTGAGTACAAGTCCAGGTCCGGGTTCTGGTTCTGCTTCAGATGTGCCTTTGTCTTGCTTTTCATGGCTGCGACAGACAATCACAGAGTCCAGAATGTGGAAGAACGTGTTCTGAGATGTGTATCCTTCGCTCATCGTCTCACCTCTGAGCTCTTTTGTTGCTCTCACGAACAACAGTTTCATCGCGCTCTTCCTCACACCGGATCATGGTCCTCCAGCTTCCTCAACACCTCTGTTGGCACGACAGAAGCGGCTGCTTCAGCTCATCTGCTCCTGAGTCGTCAGTGTCGTGAGTCCAGTGTGACGGCGAAATGCGATGTATGGTGTATATTTATGGGATGTTCCGGTATTACTACCTTACCTCCAGCTGAACGGCGGCAGCTCCGACCGCGACCGAAAAACTCAATTCGAGAGCGAAAGTTAACACATCCGCTTTGGGTTTATGAGTCACCTATCTGGTGATTCCGCCCATGTCCGATGGTGTCTGTTAATAGTATTAAACCTTGATTTCTCCTTTCATGAACATATGAGACGCCATCGACGCTTCCAAAAAGAAAACCAACATTCACATGGGGCGTAAAACGTCCCCCCTCAAACACAGTTTTTGGCTCCTTAACAGCCTGTATTTATTTCTGAGGAGCATGGAGAGGGGCCGGGGCCAGGGGCCAGGGGCCAGGGGCCAGGGCCCCCTCTCTCCCCACCTCTGACCTGGCAGGATTTGAACCACCTTTCCCAGGACTGTGGACTCGGAGCCACAGCCTGTCCCACCAGGCCATTCCCCCTCCAGGAGAACTGCTTTATCATGCTTTTAGGTTTTAACTTCATGTGTTGAACGTTAAAAGTGAAGAATCTGAGATTTGAACCCCAAATCAGCTCACTGATCGACCAGCAGCTCTTTATCAGAGACTTTGTCTTTTTCGTTTGGACCACAATGTTTTTAAAAAAAAAAAAAAAAAAAAAAAAAAAAAAAGGCAGAAAACTCTCAATATCTTCAAAGGCTGAAGTGGATTTGAACCCACAGAAGCACAAGCCCATGTTTTGCTGCTTCAGCCACTGAAGCTGCTGTTTTTCCTGTCTCAGACTTTTTATCTGGAATTATTATATATGGATTTTAATATTAATTCAAGCAGCTAAATGTGAGACAATGTGACTTTATTTCAGTGTTATAGTGAACTCAGCGATAAGAACGATGCTCCAGATGTTGGGGGGCATTCGACACATGACAGGTGAAGGGTTAAAACGATTGTCTGATGTTTTGGGGAGAAAAATATAGAACAAAAAAGGCATAAAAGAATATACAGTCACCCCGTGGGCGACCCGGACTTGAAGGTCAAAGATAGTTGAAAATAATAGCTGAAAATAAGCACAAAAATATTTTCAATAAAATGCACATTTGTCGCATAGATGTTACTGAAATGTTACACATTTGTCAGTAAATCGACTGTTGTCTTCAGCGGATCCTGCTTAAGTTTTGTTCAAATAAAAAAAGAGAACGTGGATAAATATGATAAAGGTGCAGGTCGCGGGTGCAGCCACTAGAGGGAGCTCTGTCACTGTGTCCTGAGAACGCCACAAATTGTTGCTTCTCAGAAACGCTGCTTTTCTGGGCTGACCCGGTCTTTAAGTGTTTCTACATGGGATACTGAAGGCCAGAGGCGCAGGTGAATTCACCCAAACTAGTGCTAACAATCGTAGCACAGCAAACGAACAAAACCTCTGACACTTAAAACAAGATCAGTATAAAACAGTCGTCCTCTAAGGCCCAGAGGGGGGTCGATCCCCCCAACTCCTCATCCTCAAACCCCCCTTTCAATGAAGATACTTTGGTTTTCATCTTTGAGAGGGGAAAAAGAGATTAAGCACAGACGAGGGATGAGCTTCAGTTTCAGACACTTGAACCATTTTGAGGGATTTGAACCAAATGGGCGTCGTCGTCACGATGGAAACGCACCACTTCCTGTCTGTGCCAGAGCGCTGCTAATTAGCCTGTGTGTAATTTTCACAACTGACGATTACAGCTGGAGGGGTTGAAGTGTGTGTGTGTGTGTGTGTGTGTGTGTGTGTGTGTGTGTGTGTGTGTGTGTGTTGTGTGTGTGTGTGTGTGTGTGTGTGTGTGTCTGCAATGGATGCTTAACAAGCCAGCCTGCCAAGCGCTTGACCCACTTCCCAAAGAAAATCCCACAGGACTGTCTGTCTCTCTCTCTCTCACACACACACACACACACACACACACACACACACACACACACACACACACACACACACACACACACACAGTTTCTTGATGTGTGTTTGCTTGAACACTTTTAGTAAATGTGCTCCGATTATTCTCTGATGCCTCCTTAATTGGTGGCTTTAATCTTTGAGGGTGAAACGGTTGAACTTAGAGGGGAAACTCCGGCCAAACGCCGACCCGGCCGCGCGATCTGTGCCTCTGTCTTCGTTTGGTCCTGCCTGCCTCGGTCCAGGTGGGTTCATAGAGCGGAACAAACTCTGTCACCTTTTCTGCTTCTTGCCGTTAATCAAATTATTCAGAAAGTGTCCGGGCCACCGACTTCTCCTCGCTCAAGAAGGAGGCCCTCGAGTGGGAAGATGCCGCCCTGGGTTTGTTGTTCCAGTTGTGGTCCCAGAAGGACACACACACACACACAACACACACACACACACACACACACACACATTAATCAGCTCACGGAGCCTTTGTTTTCCCTCCTGTGTACATCTACACGCGTAAGAACGTTTACATTTATGTATCTGTGTCACGTTCACACAGTATTGATCCCTGAAGGGAAACTGAATTAAGAGTTCATTTTGCACACTTAGCATCCAGCTCGCCGAAGGAAAAGGCTGCAGGAGGGGTTTTAAAATTCAACTCGTGCACACACATAAATATGGAGGAAAAATGTAAAGAGAAGAGGGAGCGGCTGGCTGCAGGTGTGGCGTCCTGCAGCCGTCTGACCTCTTTCCAGGCCAGAATCCAGAAAGATCCGGGGACGGTAACTTTCCGAGCGCCTCTCGTGTCTCCGGGTTCTTTTAGCGCCTGTTTGCTGTCACACACCCACAACTGGCAACGCGCTTGCATCTCCTGCAGTCTTGGCAACAGAAGTTACTCACAGAGGGAAAATGAGGACCGTTTCCTTGGAGACAGCAGGAACGCACGACGCCGGTGTTGGAGAAACATTCCCTAACATTCTACCCGTCATTCCCAAACAGGAAAGTTCAACTAAAACACGTTTTCTGCCACTTGTGTGGAGGCAAATCAGGATCATTCTGTCCTGATGAACAACAGACATGCTAACCGCGGGCGCTAACATGTCTGGGGCGCCCACGCCAACCTCTCATGAAGACCAAGTGAATTTTAAAAAGCACAAATATTTTGATTATACATGCTGGGTGTCCCTCGCAGAGGTCTCCACGGCAACGACGGTCCCCGGAGCTGCTGTTTTCCAGTCATTATGCCCTGACCTGTGGGCCTGACAGGCTCGTTTAACCACTCCTGAGAGGACTCCACCTCTCAACCTGCCGCCATGGACACGGCGCCGCCCGGCCCGGCAGACGCCTCCGGCTGCTGAATATTCCCTCCTCATCAGCGCACAAACACGCAGCAATAAAGTCCAAACCTGCTGTAAATGTCCCCGACCTGCTCGGCCGGCTGCCCGTGTCTCGCTTCACTGGAAATTCATGCAGAAGCAGAGATGGACGCGACCTTGAGTCCGGGGCCGTTTCCTCCCTCTGCATCAGAGAGGCCACCAGGCGTCCGCTCCTCAAAGCTGATTGGATCTGAAATAGGATCCAAAGACTCCAACTCCCCCCCAAAAAAGTTTAAATTCTGCTTCCCTGCTGTGGACCAGGGACTAATAACCAGGTTTTCCCTTTTTTGGGGGGGGGGGGCAAAGCCTCCCTTACCCTCCGCAGCCTGTGATTAGCCTCCAGCTGCCCTGCTGGAACCTTGACCTCCAGCGTCCCTGCAGACTGTAATTGACAGGACAACAGCTGTCTTTTTATGTCTCCTTCACCTGTTTCAGCAGGACTCACCTGTGGGACCAGTTCAACCTCAGCTGCTCTCCCAGTCAGACCAGTACGGCCACACACATGGGGGGGGGGGGGCAACATGGGCACGTTTGCTCCCACGGTCGTCAATTATCAGCGTTTCATCAAGCTGATGTTGAGCGAAGGAAAGTCTGAGGCGCCGAAGACACCTGGCGTTTGCCGAGACTTCAAGGACCAATCGTATCAAAGGTATGTGTGATGTCATCAGCCAGGGTGACATGTGGCCCAGATGTGAAGCTGAGAGGAGTTTGTTAAATATCCAGATCTGTCTGATTAATAACTTGTAATTTCGTACACCAAAGAGGCTTCAGAGTAATTAGCGAAGAATTAGCAAATGATCTCAAATTGCTCAAAATCTGAGTTAATAGCATAACATTAATTGCTTTGTTTCATAAAAGCCAGCTGGCTAATTGTTCTCTGCTCCCCCAAACGGTAATTGATCTCGACTGGAGGTGTTTCTCTCTCGGCCTGTGTGTGAGTGTGTGTGTGTGTGTGTGTGTGTGAGTCAACCATTGTCTTGCTCTCAACAATGATTAAAGAAACTGTAATCAGATCAAAGCAAAACTCGTTAGCAGGTTCCATTCAGATCTTTTTCTGCCTCCGTGTGGGGCTCTTCTGATTGGCCAATCGCAGTAGAAGCTCCCTTCACGTCCCGTTTTCCATTCTCCACAGACAAAAGTCGAGTTCTCCCGATCAGCTAGCTGCTAATGCTAACTGCAGCTGTTGCAGTTGCTTTTTGATGGTTGCTGGGATGCGAGCTTTGTCACCGTGGCAACGTCGTCACTCGGAAATGCCGGCGCATGAACGATTGTTTCCTTTTCATTAAGGATCAACAGAGTCAGGGTTCCTCTCCCCAGCAGGTGCGTCCAAACACCGAAGCACGAAGCCCCCGTCCTCTCATCAGCCCCCACCTTGACCTCACCCACCTTCACCTCACTGTGATCAGCAGCCAATCACCGCTGTGGCCTTGCGGGCTCCCGCCATTGCGTGACCCCGCCCCACTGTCACTCATCACATACAGGTGACACACAAACGGCCCCTCGTATTGCTCGGCCCATCGCTTCGCCTCTTTCGCTTCTAACATCCGCGTTTGAGGCGCCGCGGCTTTGACCTCTGACCCCTGGAGCTGCTCAAATGAAACCCAATCATCCAATCATCTTCTTGCCTTCAGCGCTCCGAAAAGTTAGTCAGAGCCGGATTTGAAGTCTCACGGTTGGACCCGGAGACGAGCAGCCGGGTGTCCTGATCCATCGTGCTTTGATTGGCCACGGCGGACGAGGCGGCGATCGGGAGGGGGCCGGCGCCAAAGCGCTGAATGATAAAGACGATTATGTTTCAAGGGTTTTACGTAGCGAGCCAGAATTCATGTCCTGCCTTAATAGTGCTCGTTTTCTGCCTTGTTCACTCCATTAGCGGCGAGCAGGGGGCCCTAGCGCTGGGCCCGCCGCTAATTACGGCGTGAGGGATGATCGGAGAGGGCTCATTACCGCCGATGCGGGCCGAAACATACTGTCTCTCTCCCGGCTAATGATGTTGGATCCGCAGCGAGGAGAGCGCAGCGCTCGCCGCTTCATCAAACGTCGGAACGTCCCGGGGTTAACGTGGCTGTTGACTTCTCCGTCTGACGAGCTCAGAAACGTTTTCTCTGTGAACCAAAACCACAGCGGCCTCGTTATCGGGAAGCGCGAGTGGAGAGCCGTTCGGCGCCACGGCCGTCCTTCGTGCCGGGCGGCCTCACTTCACTGGGGACGAGAGGACGCCAACAACGATGGACAGCAACAGATGAAGTCATCAGATGTGAATTATTGATTAAAAATTAGCATGAGGCGTCGACCCCGGTGGGCCGCCTGGGTTTTATACAGTTACATCAGAACACACAGTTGCTAATTTACCAACTAATGAGCTAAGCTAATTTGCCGATGAGCAGAAACAAGCTAAATTCTCCTGTAAAGACCTCATATGTGTCTAAAAAAAGCAGGACATGTCGGGCTTTAAGCTACAGCTCAGCCACATTTGTCTGTCTTTATCAGGCTCGACTGTCTCTGTGTCCTTCCCGTCTTCTGGCGGTCCCATTACGACTTTTTACCGGACCCAGTGAAGCAGGGCTAAGTGACGTTCAGCCAGCGATCTGTCGTAGCTCGACGACGCTAACCAGAACACTGGAACGCTGCAGGGGGGCGGGCGCGGTGGTTCGGCAATTTATGGCCATTCATCCCGCTGTAACAGTTACCGCTAAAGATCAAAGGAAGCTAACTGCTACAGGAAGTGCTAGCTTCTGTGGAGAAATTCCTGAAGCCCGTGGAAGCCTCAACATTTTTGAGCGCCGACGTTCCGAGCGACTCTTTCCCTGATCCGTATCATCTGACTTCAGACGGTGGCCGCGAAAACCGGCCGCGCGGCCAGAAAGCGCCGTACAAATTGAATCAGGGCGGAGGAGAGAGAGGATTCTTGTGAGAAAAGCTGATTCTTGGGTGGGAACATGTGTGTGGAGACAAGGCCCTCATTCACGCCGAGCTGTTAAAAACGGCGCCCGGGCCGGGCAGCTGCGGAGTCAAGCAGATTCACGTGGTACCGCGGTGTCGCTAATGGAAGCTGACACGGTTAACCCAGAGGAAACCAGTAGAACGAGGCAGCGCTAACCTAATTTTAGCCGCCGTCTCCTCGCATCCTATTTCAGTGATTGTACCAGCAGTAATTAAGGCTGTAATAATTAAATAAGTCTCTTTCGGCCGTGCGAATGAGAGCGAGGAGGAGAACATTTCACCGGATTTAATTAGCCTGTCTGGAGCTCGCTGTCAGGACTTCTCTCCTGCCCACCTCGCTCAGCTCCACGTCTCTAATCCTCTGGGCTTGGTGAGGCAGCAAACCTGCACTTACTTCTGCGGTTTTATGGGCGGAGGTCAAAGGTCGAGCGGTGTACCCTCTTATGTATCGGCGTAAAGAGGTGGGAAGGCTGTTTTCAGCGCTAACAGGGGTTATTAGCACACCTGCTGTGGGCTGTTGGGACGGGGGGAAGTTAGTGTCACGCTGATGGACGTCCGGACTCTGACTGCAGGTCCATGGTCTCCGTCCTGACAGCCGGAACCTTTGAGGCCCGAACTCCCACAACAGACCACTGGCAGGAAGCTCCACAGAGGAGAGAAAAGGAGGAAAAGTTCTGTTTTCTCTGGTTCCCAGGAAACACCACCTGGAGCCAAACAGAAGAACTTTTGGATGTTTATGGGCAGTTTTATCCAAAACCTTCAAAGAGAGAAGAGAAGCAGAGGTGGACAGAACGAGTGGAGAACCTTCAGGTTCTCCAGGACAGCGTGTGTGAAACAGCCTCAGAACGCTTCCTCCTGCCAGGCTGGAGGTTCTCAGTCCAAACACCAGCACAGACGTGATTCTGGCTCTAGTTTCTCGTGTGGAAGAGTCGTGTGCGATCGGGTCCTCGTGGCTCCTCTGTGAAGCCGCCTGAGGACCAAACGTGATCAAAGCCAGCGTGTTTAAGCGTCTCGCCGCTCTTTCACCTCAGGGCTTCATCAGTTTAATCTGTCTGATTTTAAGGTCCAGCTCACAGCAGCAGGCTCCGCCCCCAACCCCGAGAGAGGCCCCGCCCCCAACTCCCACAGTAATTATCACCGCTGGTCCTCATGACGGGGCCGGCGGACTCTTCTCAACACCAGGGTCAGACGAGGTTCTCGTATCCTGTTGCAGATTCTCAGTTCGGCTTCAGTTTCCTCACCTGTGAGGTCTGAACACACCTGAGAGGCGGAGCTTATCTCTTCAGGTGTGTATGACACCTGTACCCGTTGAATCGTTGAGCGGCCTGACTCATGAAATCAATGGAGACGCTTTCATTTGTTTTTACCGACGTTTCTCATTAGTTATTTGCCGATATTTCTTATTTCCCCATTTAAGTTCAGAAAAATGTGGTTTTCATGGCTGCACGGATTAAATGATTTCTTCGGACGAAGGTTTTTCCGGAGCGGAACGATCGATTCCCACCCTGCCGTTACCAGGAGATACTTAAGAAACACAATCGCCATCAGACCTCCTCCCTCACTGGACCAGTGGGGCCGGGGCCCCCGACCCGATGGTCAATCAATCAAACCCCTTTCAGGTCCGATAATCAAAAATCCAATCGCGACTCTAAACGTTAATTGATTTGATCTGTGGGACAAAAGCTCAGTCGCACTTTGAAGCTGATTATTTCATTGTTTGAAAAAAAAAACTCCAACCAACCAGCAGAGGTCGCTCAAATAAAAAAAATCCCTCAAATCCCAAAATCCGTCCACATTTTCATTGGAGCAAATAGAATCGATCAGACAACCATCAGAGCCTCTGAGCTTTCACACATCATTAAAAATCAAAAGCAGCGGGTTAGCCTGTTAGCAGGTTAGCCTGTTAGCAGGTTAGCCTGTTAGCAGGTTTGGCCAACAACCCATCACAGAGTCTATTAAGGGCTGGGATCTGGTCCCCAGCTCTGTGTCCCGGGAACATTTGGACCTTCCGTTCCTCCTCCTTCTCACTGCCGAGCTTTTATTTTGAAACTGGGCTGCGTTCACGCCCTGACGGGGCATTTGTGAGCAAACATGGCCTGGCATTTAGAGGCTGATGAAAAGGTTGATAGTGCCACGCTGCTCTGCTCTGACTGAATTGTGTCGAGCAGCGTTCGGCGCCTGGGGGCCCCCGCCCCCCGCCCCCCCCTCGGCCCTCCACCCTGTCCGGGCATCTGTTCCCAGCGCGGCTCTGCTCCTCAGCTGTAGTTTCATAATTGCCTCTCCCACCACATCCTCTCCACTTTACATCGGGCGACCACAGCAAACTCCTGGAAATGGAGCCGCTTAGCGTCAGATCTGAATGTGAGTCTTGTGGGCGGGACGGCGGTTGTTTAACACGCCGCCGCGTCTCCGTTTGTTTCCACAGAGGCTCCTCAGCCATTCAGAGGCCGATTATCTCAGCAGGTAAGCTGCTGCTGTTGGAGGAAGCTCCATTTAGTGCAGCGTTCCGTCCCACCACCACACCGCCACCTCTATACCTCCTCCTTCCCCTTCTCCCCAGCCCATAAATGATGATGGAGGCACTGGGCTAGCATGCAGGAAAGGTTTAATTAAATCATAGTCCAATCATAATCCATGTTGTTAATTAAACTGGATAATTTATAAGTACAAAAGGGGATATTTATTAGCCGCTCTGCAGCAGTGGCAGCGCCGGGACACGCACGTGGAGCGTGCACGGACACCTACACTTGCCCACCCCTCCCCTGCCGTACAACCTTTTACTATTGATGCCCCACATGATTGATAATGAGACAGGGACCGCTGTACTATTTGTCTAATGGCTGTGCAATTAAATTCCCTTGTAAATGACCCATGGCTCATTTCATCCTAATCTATGGAATTTTGATTGAATTTGTCAGCCCTAATTGAAAAATACTGCTATTTAATGTCTGCATTGCAGTTGCAGATCAGGCCGCCTTTAATGAGATCGTGTCCCAGTGACCCTGAGGGGGGGGAGGGGGTGGGTGAGGGGCTGCCCTTGACGCGGCTTGTGAGGGAAGGTGGAGGTGGGGGCGAGGTCAGAGGTCAGCGGAGCCCTCTCCGGATATATGAGGACGTGCTGCCGATGGTTTGTATTAATTGATGAGGAAGCCGTTAGAGGATTCGTGAACATGGAGTTCGGTGGTGTTGTGATTTAGGCCCACACACACCTCAGACCCCCCAAAGGATGAACGGGAAACCTCACGCACGCAGGTCTTCAAGAGGAAGCTGACAAATGTGGAAACAACAGGATTCTGAAGGATGAAACAAGATCAGGAGGTCAGGAAGGACACACACACACACACACACACACACACACACACACACACACACACACACACAGCTTGCTTTACACTGAAGTCTGTCAAGGTTTAGTGGTCCCAATTTGTGTAACTGGCATCCATACTGGGGACCGCGAACGCACCCGCTCAGCATCGCCAACGACCAATCAGAGCTCAGAGCGCGTCGAGGGGGCGGGGCCTGTGTGGGGAAGGCAGCGCAATTAAACGGAGGGGAGCGCAATTTAAATCCAAAACATCTCCGGACGCGCGCCGAGCTGAAGGAAACACACAAACGCACACAACTTCGCTACACGCACACACACACACACACATTTTCTCTCTCTCACACACGCCGCGTCAAGGGGAGCGTCCGATTCTGTGATTTCGGGTGAGCTGTGGATCCTGGCAGGACGCGCCGGAGCGCCGACGGTTGGTTGTTGTTGCTGGAAACAAACAGAAGAAGAAGAGTTGTTGAGTTTGTCTCTTCCTCTCGTCTTCCCGACTTGCTTCCCATGGCGGCACCGATGGAATGGTTGTGTTTAATCGGTTTACCGCTCCTGTAAACTGGTTTAGAGAGGCGGTGCCGGTCGCGGCTCCTCCGGGGGTCTGTCCCCTCTCCGCAGCCGCCCACAGCGCATCTTCTTCGGTCTCGTCCGAGCTGCAGCGGTCGTTCTTATGAGCGCAGCCTTTAGTTCGTCCTTCATGGTGATGCAGCGGCCACTCGGAAGCACCACCGCCTTCAGCATTGACTCTTTAATCGGGGGGCCCCCGCCGCCCAGCCCGGGACACTTTGTTTATACCGGCTACCCGATGTTTATGCCCTACCGGTCGGTGGTCCTGCAGCCGCCGCCGCCGCCGCCCCCAGGCCTGCAGCAGTCTCTCCCCGCCGGGCACCACCCGCACCCGCAGATCCCCAGCCTGCAGGGCGGCTTTTGCTCCAGCCTGGCGCAGGGCTTGACGCAGGGCATGGCGCTCACCTCCACGCTCATGGCGTCGCTGCCCGGCGGCTTCTCCGCGTCCCAACAGCACCAGGAGGCAGCCAGGAAGTTCGGCTCCCAGGCCCTGCACGCAGTCTTCGATAAAACTCAGGATCCGAGGCTGGACGCGGAGGACGGCAAGAGCTTCCTGCAGGGGAAAGAGTCCGCGGCTCTGCAGGCGTTCCACGACACGGACACGGCGGCGCAGACCCCCACAGGTAGGAGGGCAGCTGGGGGGGTTACTGAGGAAAAACGGGAAAAATGTGACGAGCTGACAGCGCTCTTTACTCTCTAATTTCGTAAGTTTTAATTCACCTGCAAAGTTGTTTCCGAGATATTCAACAGCCTTAAAATAACGAATCTGTCAAAGATTCTTGAAAAACAAAAACCTTGGAGTGATTTTATGACACGTAAATGTCGAAATTACAAATATTAAAAGCGCGTTTAACAAGCCTAAATGTCCCTACATTTTAAATTAAGCCAAAAGACCCCAGTAAACATGTAAGATTTTTTCCCCATTTGAATATTTAAAAGGCAGAAAAGCGACTAAATTTAATACTTCGATTCTTCAGGCCATTTGATTTGTATCGATCCGGATTATCTCATCTCCTGAATCGATTATTTGTGTTTGGGGCTCCGTGTGTAATTACGCGTGAAAAATAAGGGGGGAGAAAAATCCCCGCAGAGCCCGAAAGAGTGATCCAGTGTGCGGGGATGATGGATATTGACGTGGCACCGGTCAGCCCGGCCCTCATTAGCATTTCCTGTCAAATCGAACTCACTAGTTTGGTGCCAAAACTGGACTCTTGTCACATTTTAAAACCTGCGACTTTATTGGTCGTTTCAGAAATGATATAAACTTGGACCCAAAAATGCGATGTGAATTTTTACAAAGCTTCCTGGTGACCTGTGGTGCTTCTCCTCGCAGTCCGAGCGCACAGCAAGGAGGACCTGAAGGAGGACGAGTGCGGCCGCAAGGACGAGAGCTTCTCCATGGACAGCGACCTGGACTACAGCTCCGACGACAACCTCACCTCCATGTGCCACAAAGACGACGGCGACGGCGGCGGCGGAGGGTTGGACGACGGCCCCCACATGCACGGCTCCGGCGGCGGCTCCGGGTCGGGGGGCGGCGGGAGCGCCGGAGGGGGCGGGAAGAACCGGCGGCGGCGGACGGCCTTCACCAGCGAGCAGCTGCTGGAGCTGGAGAAGGAGTTCCACTGCAAGAAGTACCTGTCGCTGACCGAGCGCTCGCAGATCGCGCATGCGCTGAAACTGAGCGAGGTGCAGGTCAAGATCTGGTTCCAGAACCGGCGCGCCAAGTGGAAACGGGTCAAGGCTGGAAACGTCAACAACAAATCCGGAGAGCCGTCCCGGAACCCCAAAATCGTGGTTCCCATCCCGGTGCACGTCAGCCGCTTCGCGATCAGGAGTCAGCACCAGCAGATGGAGCAGGCCAGACCGTAGAAGAAGAAAGGAGAGGGACCGCGAGCCTGGCCGTGCTCCATTTAACCTCAAGATATTCAAAACATAGAATAAAACCAGAGGATTGGGAAGAAACTGATCGATTTATTCTCAAAACTGACCTTTTATTTTAGCCGGTTTTAAGAGACTGTTGACAAAACCATCACGGATGAGTCTAAATTCCACTCATTCAAATGCCCAACATTTACTTTTCATTATAAACAGTTCATTTTTATTCTTTTTTTTTTTTTTAATTTACACAAGTGTGAAATTAATTACAATTCGTTCCAGATGTTTTTGGGTGACGGGTTCCCCGCAAGTTTTTAGTCTGATTTAGTTTCAGTCTCTGGAAAACTCGCTTGAAAAACCAATTCGATCGTTTCAATTTGATAAATTCTGGGAAAGGCAACATGGTCGAGACTCCAGCTGGCGCGTTGGTCTGGACCTCAGAACATTTGTGCGTAAAGACGCAGCGGAGGAGGAGGAGGAGGAGGAGGAGGAGGGCCGAGGTGACACATGGAGCAGCTCCTCCTCCCACATGTAAATACAGCCGGGACCAAACGGAGATTTCACCTCAAATTGTTGATGCGCGGTTTCAGAAAACTGTCGGAACACTCGAGATTTTTACGAGCCGCAGAAATCCACCTGTTGTCTGTTCAGAGTCTGGCTGCTTCGTTTTATTCGCTTTATTTTGGCCCGAATGACGCTAATTTATTTATAGAGATTTGTGCAAAAGTAACTAACATGGAGTTTAAAAAGTGTGAATTAAAAGATGAAACGTGAACAGATGTCAACAGCTGCCTCGTTCATGTTTATTTCTGAGTAAAAAAAACAACCAAATCCATCAATTTCTCATTGTATTAAAGGCATGTTTTAATCAGGTACCGGTGATATCCCGACGGAGCTTTTGTTCATGGTGATAAAAGTGATTCAAAATAAATGAAGGCCTGATATTTAGGCCACAAATCCGCACAGATATACGACGGAGATGGATTTAAAACCATTTTCTCAATAGAAATATCACGAAACTTTAAGATATGAATGCGCTGAAACATGTTTTGGTTTCCTTGTGTTTGTATTGAAGGTCTAAATTATGGATCCTGATGAATTAAATGCTCGGACAGACTCGGTGAGAAATTTAATTAAAAAAATAAAATAAAACAGCCAGGTGTCTCAAACCCCCCCGTTTTAATTAGATTTTATTAGAAAGTCTTATTTACTTATTTAATTCGTGTTCATCCCATATTTAACTCTAATTTTTCCACAGCAAACGGAAACATTTTAAAAATCCTACCTGGACCGTCGGTGCTGCATCCGGGTGACTAGGCTAATGTTAGCTTAGCATAACTGAGCCCGATATGATGCAGCTTCACAAAGAAAGCAAAAATTTCGAAAATCCGATGTTTGTGTGGCGAGAAGTTAAAGGCAGTCGGGCAACTTTAAATCAAACTCACACTTCATCTAAAAAGTGGTCGGACGCATTTTTAATGGTGACGAACCAACAAAACTGGGCTGTTTGATCAGGTTCGGCAGGTGATTAGGCCACGCCCCCTGGAGAGAGCGCTGATCAATAACGCAGAATCACAAATCTCTCAAACGAAGATACATTTGAAGGTTGCCTGAAGTTTCTGCCCTCGTCGATAATGAGATGATCAATTCTTCTTTTAAAACGTTGCGAGGTGGGAGAAGCAGCAAATGTCTCTGATTTATTTCATTCCAAAATAAAACCGGTGTTGTGTTTAATTAATTAATTAATTACCGAGCGGTCACTTTGATGATTTCTTTGTAAACAAAATAAATGCATACATTAAAAAAAGACAACAACCCAGATCTTTTTAAAAATAATTTTCCCCCTATTTTTTTTACTGGCCTTTTGTCAGATTCAGCGACTTCAGATTGAAGGCAATTTTCATTTGAAGGAGAGGAAATTACAAATTTTGGGTGTCACTTCCTGTCTTCTCCAGCCAACGTCTGAAACGTGACTCATTATTTTAGACTTGAAAGAAAAATAAAACGGATAAATAGGGTCTCAGGAGGTCAGCTGAAGCCTGACCTGCAGCAGGAACTGAATGGCTTCCTCTAGAAACTGTAACCAGGCTGCTCGGCTGATAAATGAGCCCCCGGGGGATCGGCCCGTCGGGTTTCGGTCCCTTCGTGGGTTTTAGGAAAACTGATAATGTTCACGCGTCAGCTCCTAATGTGACAGACGCCCACCTTCCACATCACAAACTGTCAACACACACTTGTAGGAAACAAGCTTGAGCTTTGACCCCGCCGTCAGGTGATGCTAAAATTTGCTCTCATTTAAAAAAAAAAATCTGTGAAAAAAAAACAAAGCTGGATGTTACGAAGCATTATTCTCATCTTTATTGGAAGAGACACATTACAGTAGAAGACTCTGTATGAAGTAAAAGTTGTCAACAACAGTTCTGTACAGCTGACAAAAAATTCCTCAACAACAATAATAATAACAATAATTAGAATAACAACAAGGACAATAATATGTCGGGATGGTAAATCAAATTTTCATATGAACTGGAGAGGTCAGAGAAAAGAAGGACCAGGTTTGAGGGGGCGGAGTCTCCTGCACCGGCCCGTGAGTAAAAGCTTAAATATGGACTCAAACCTGAACTGTTGACTTACAGAGTCATTGATTGTTGTTTATGTACAGGTGGTCATGAGCATCGAGCGCAAACACAACCCTCCCCGAAGTTTTACTCCTTTTCCAAAGCACGTTTATCTACAAGCAGGCAGCTTCGGTTGCACTCAGTTCCTACAGCTGTGCGAACATCACGAGAAAACATTGCACAGTGCTTTTACCCGTTAAGTGAGCTTCGCTAACTTACTGCTAGCAGCAACTAGAGCAAACGGGGGTGTTAGCAGTAGCATCATAGGACAGTTTCTTATCAAAACACACTGAAAAAACAAAAGTGAGCATTTACATAATTTAGTTTTGACCACAACACACAGACAAAGGTTACTGGATGACTCGGCAGTCTGCTTCTTTAAATTAGCATCTTTTTGCAAACTGACCACTAGATGGAAAATGGAAAATCGAATTTTGCTCCTGGATTACTGATCGGTTTGCACGAAACTGACATAGCTGCGATTTTAGTGTTGATTTCGGTGCAAATTTGCTGTCAGCAGCCGGAGGAATTTACATCCGACATTTTATGTCCGAAGAAAAGGAAAATGTAGTGACACGAGTTAGCTGGACTGAATCTTCTAGTGCATTTTTGTCATAAATAAAAGGACGTGTTTGACCTGTCCAGATACGGGACAGACGAGGGCGGAGTCAAATATAAAAAAAAAAGGTCAAAAAGCTTCGGTCAGACGACGTAATTCAGCATTTTCTGGCGTTTTAACGGCACCACCAGGGGACTCGGCCATGGCACCACAAACAGAACGCAACGGTGGCAGCAGATCATTTTACAGTTTTTCCTGTCCGAAGTTTAATTTAACAAGAATACAGAACGAATTTACAGTGTCGTGGTTACAGAGGCGTCCTCGAGAATATTGCTTGGATACAGTCCGGTCGACGCTTGCGATGAAAGAGCAACGACGACCACACGAGCGGCCAGAAATTTGCAAAAATACGACCGAGCAGCTCCTTTCCCCGACGACCTTCGACAGTTTGTCACAGCAGCTACAAAAACAAGACCGCGGTGGCAAATGAACCCTTAAAAAACCGGACCAGTGGTTCCCAGCAGCTCCGTTGTCAATAAAGAGAGAGGACATGAAATGAGACGAAGGCTGAGGTCATCCTGAAATCGTCCGCATGTCCACTGTAACATTTTCTTCTCTGAGCCAATAAGCCACTGGTCTATCCACCTGGTTACCCATAATGCTTCAGTTCCTGCCCTGGATTGTTGCGATCCTCTGCTCTATGACCCGGGTCAGAAGGAACCTTGCTGTGGTCAATGTTCATGCGGCCACAGCAGGATTATTTACAAGGTGACACCTGCAGACCAGAGACGAGGAAGAAGCCCTTCTGTGACTGACCGACGACCTCAGGGACCGTCGGATCGGACGGACCACAGAGGCCGCCGGGAGGTCCGAGATGTCGTCCCAGTTTGAACACAAAAACATGAAAACGACCTCACGTATGTACAAATGCGATAGGGTGTAAAGGTCAGTCGAGATGTTGGGGGTCGTGCTCCCGCTCCCTCGGTCACACCTTTGTAGCGGCGCGTTGTTCCCTTTTAGCTACCTGTTAGCTGCTTCCGCATCGGTTCCATTTTCTGACACATTAAAATAAACACTTCCACGCCAGGAAAGGTTAAAATTGTCCATCTAACGTACGTCAAAGATGCTAAGGCTTCAGTCATCTTAGATATGGACAGACATGCCGGATTACACCAGACTGATCCAGATTGTTTCAGGCTCTCAGACCTGAAACTGTTGGTCAAACTCGGTTTACAGACTCACTCGAACACTGGGTGAGGAATTCTGGGACGAGACACGGGAGCGTTTAGACAGTTTCCGGTCCCTGAGCCTGGAAAAAAAATGTGTATATTCAATTACTTTATACACCCGAAACAATGAAAATCCTTCCCTGCGTCTGACAGCTGGTCCAGCGGAGGAGACGCCATCCTGGAAAAATGCCTTAAATTAACGAGGGACATGCAAACAACATTTTTTTCTTTCCACACAAGTTTTTTTCACAATAAAATGTGTAAAATTTTACAGAATCCAGTAAAAAAGAAAAAAAAAAAATCCATGTGAGGAGGTGGGACGCCTCCGATGGCGTCAGGCGCATAGGCTCCTCCCCCTTTCCTTCATGATGATGCTTTTCTTCGATATGTTTTGCCTTTCCTGAAGCGCCTGGTTGGCCGTGGGTCGTAGTGTTAGCCGCGTGATGAGGTACGACCTTCGGCCTTCCTCGGCTCTCCTGCGTCAGCCGTTTCCCAACGTCCCGTTCAAGTGGGCGGGGTTTATGTTCACGACGGATAGTGGTTCCCAGTACAATCCAGCCTTTCCCAAACTGTGCTTCTGTTCAGTCCCGAAGGGTCCGGAGTTGGCGGCGAGGCTGGTCATATGAGCGCGGCGCTCCCGATGCTGCTGCAGCTGTTGTTGCGGTTGGTGTTGCGGCGTGAGAGGTTGGGCGTGGCCATGAGCGGGTAGCGCTCGTCCGGACAGCCGTACTGAGCCAGAGTGTCCACGCACTCCTGGCTGCTGGCCTGTCGGGCGTAGGCCATCGCGCTGTTGCCGTGGACGTCCCTCGCCAAAAGGTCCACGCCGTACTGGGGGGCAGCAAGCAAACGGGAGGATTAATGAGGAACAAACTTTCATCGTGGCTCAGAAACGTGAAGGGAGCGATCAGCTCGTACCCAGATGAGGAGCTGCGTCACCACCACGTTGCCTTTGCGGCAGGCCAGGTGGAGCGCGTTGCGCCCGTCGGCCTCCCCGCACGTCTCGTTGACCTGCTGCCGGTTGCCGTGGGCGAGGAGCAGGACGACGGCCCGCAGGTCCTCCTCGGCGGTTGACCTCAGCAGCTGCTGGCCCAGCGACAGGTCGGCGCCGGGCAACGACGCCAGGAAGAGGCGCTGCTCGTACTTCGCTCGGATCCAGCGTTCTCGCTCCTCCCTGGCGGACAGAAGACACGATTAGTGTGGTCCATCGCCGTGGATACCAGCCACAACAATGGCGGCGGACGGTTAAATATTTAAATGTGTCTCAGGTTGAGTAAAATAAGACGCAGGGGGGGACGCGGGGGGGGGGATTTGAGGGGTGAGGGCATGTGGACACATTGTTCTTCAATTGAGTGTCATGAACTGTTAATCTGGCTAATCCGCGGCGCCCATCACTCTAATCTCCACACAAATCCCTCCGTGTAAACAACGGCTCATTCAGCCCGCTGGGATTAGTCCCAGCTCAGGAGAGGGACCGGCGACGGCTCCAGGGAGGGGACACAGAGCTGTCCCCCCCATTACTGTGCCCCTCCATCACGCAACAACTACACCTCCTCCAGGAGCAGGGGGACGACCCCACAGGCTGATGCTGTGGAGCTCCAGATGATTTAAAGATGGACACCAGTCGGTCCCTCGGAAGGAAACCGTCTCCTCTCTAAGGAGTGTTAACAATGGTCCTATGATGGTATCGCTGTCACACCTGATCGCTCATCTATTTATCAATTAATGTCAATTAAAGTGAAAAAAAACTGCAGTTTTAGATGATCTGAGGAGACACCAACAACAGAAAGTTTGTCTGGCGTGAGACAGAATCTCATTAACCGCCCGTGTGTGTGTGTGTGTGTGTTTGTTTGGGGGTGTGGCCAGTGGCTAGCATCACGGAATGTCCCGGGGGTGTTTCCTTCCTGCCCCGGCCCAGAGAGAGTAGGGAGGCTGGGCACTAAAGTACGGCTGACAGCCCCTGGACAAAGCCTGGAGGTGTTGCTGTGTGTGTGGAGCAGAGACAGAGTTCTCAGCAGGGTTCTGGCCTTCCGTCCCCCAGAGGACACAGAGGAAATGTGAGGCCACTGGACCCAGGAAACGCATGCCTTCCCCATCTAGTGGAGTTGCTAAGGGCACAAGTGCATGTGTGAGTGTGTGTGTGTGTGTGTGTGAGTGTGTGTGTGTCCCTCACAGTCTGAGGTGTCCACAGACTTTTGGCCAGACAGTTTTTATCAAGAGTCAATTTCAAAACCTGGTTGTGTTTTTCTGTGCCGATGGCGTGTGTCTGATGTGTTTTCATTCTGCTGTGTGTTTAATTGCGTGTTTTATTCCTAGGTTGTTGTGTGTTCGTGGAGATTGTTGTCACGTTGGTGTGTGTTTATTGTGTTGTGGTAAACATCATCATGAGCTAATGAGTCCTGAGAACACATCTCTGGACAGTGGAGAGGCTAATTGCACTAATTAACCACGCAGTGTGTGTGTGCGTGTGTGCGCACGTGATACTATGTGTTAGCATGTGTCAACAGAACACGCACTCATATTTCCTGTGTTAATCTGTGTGTGCGTGTCGCCTTTCACATCCCATTAGACGACGCGCTGTGCTCCGGCACCAAGGCATGCTGGGTAGATAATTAAACATGAGCCTGGGTGAGATGGTTTGTGACAGGAAGACACACACACACACACACACACACACACACACAACACACACACACACACACACACACACACACAAAAAGCCCAGTGGGGTTATGATGTGTGTTTCAGTCCATTAAATGAAATGATAAAATTACACCAGTCAGAGGGAACACACACACACACACACACACACACACACACACACACACACACACTCTTGCTGTTTCACTGTTAGACCTCTCGTTAAAGAGCAGATTAGGACGTATCTTTATATATATATATATATATATATATATATACTGTGTATATATATATATATAATATTCAGTGGAATTAAATCTGAGTTTTGGAGCATGAGTTTGACTTGGGGATCTGCTCAACAGCCAACGATTGCTCATCCGACCTGTTGATTGACAGCTATATCAGCTTGGGTTTTCGAGTTGCTGTAGGAAACGCTGGGGTGGAATGTGATTCTGTTTGGAGTCCCCCAGGGAGGAACACTTGGCCCACTGCACTTCTGATTTCCTGCCTGTTGTTTGAGCTCATATACCCTGCATTGTGCATGCGTTTACTTTTGGTGTGTGTGTGTGTGTGTGTGTGTGTATACGTTCCTCCTCAGCGGTTTCTTTCAACGATGGTGTTTACATACACAGTTTCCTCTCCACCCAAAGCCCGGGGGTGTTGGCGCTAAACTGTGACCAACACTGGATGTCCCACCAGCTGCTCTGCCTTTACTGTGTGTTTAAAGGAATCATCAACCCGTGACCCCAAAACAGAGCAGGGACGCAGAGCTAAAAGCCGGCATACGCCCTGATATTCACACCATGTTAATGATCATGATGACCTCCAGCTCTGCTGGGTTTCTGTTCAAATTAAAAGATCAGGATCGTTTATCATACCACAAAGTTTAAGACCTTGAGGCTCATATATGTGACATCACACTCATATACTTTAGCATGTTTCCCACTGATCGAGGAGTTAAGGGAGGTTTTGCAGCCTTTAAGGAGACTAAAAGGTTTTATCCTAATTTTCATCGTTACTATTAAACACAACAAATGAATATTTCCCAGCACAATGTTTTTGTTTGTTTAAATATACACTGATTTATTTCCTGCCACATAGTTCCAGTTTAGGCTTTGATTACTTTACTAGTTATCAGTTTAATGTGTTAAAACATCAAACACTGATATTTACACGTAAAGCTGAAATTGAAGAAAGTTTCACAAAATAAAAGACCAAAAAGTTGTATTCATGGTTCGGAGCTGATATATGAGCTAGCACAGCCTTTTTAAAGCCCATCATTAATTAAAGACTCTGTGTGTGTGTGTGTGTGTGTGTGTGTGTGTGTGTGTGTGTGTGTGTGTGAGAGAGAGAGAGAGGTAATGAGCGGTAAAGAAACGGGGTTAAGACTGACACGGTGTCAGTGACTTCTCTTTGGGCCTAATTAGCCTTCTAATTAATAGATTAATAGATAGATAGAGTGCGGATAAGAGCATCAGCTAACTGCACGAGCTAATGTAGGAATCATTGTCGCACAAAGGGTTCTGAACAAGGTGAGGGGCAAAATTCAGCCCTAAATCGACTCTTAAAATTCCTCCAGATCAGCTGTATCCGAAAACAGGAAGGAAAAGACGGAAAGGAAGAAGAGGAGGAAAAGGCTGAAATCAATTAGCCTTTCCGAGCAGGTCATTAGCTGCCCTTGGATAGGCACAGATAATTAAAGGGAGGGTGGTGGGCTGAGAAAGGTCTGGGTAAGGCGGTGGGGGGGCAGAGTCGGACGGAGATGGAGGGGTTAAAACGGACAGGGAATTAAAGAAAGTGAGAGACAATGCAAATGAGGAAAGAAGGAGTGAAGGAAGAGAAATGGGCCAAACCGCAGAGCAGCGGATCTCTGGGCTGAAACGCAATGCTCCAGTGATGCCACACAAATACAAAAAAAGAGTGGAAAGGGGGAGGACGCGAAGAAAGAGAGGTGGGAATGCAGAGGAAACCGGGATACAAAGAAGAAATGTGAAAAAGCGGAGGACGAAAAAAGCATCCCACCGTCGCTAAGCTGCAGCCTTGAAGGAGACTTAATGATCAAACAGGGGAGCACAGGGAAGAGGTCACGTTCTGATAATTGAACTGATAATTAAGTGTCTTCATGTCGGATCAGGAATCCCAGCGCTCCCGCCGTAT
Source organism: Takifugu flavidus (assembly GCF_003711565.1). Taxonomy (NCBI): domain Eukaryota; kingdom Metazoa; phylum Chordata; class Actinopteri; order Tetraodontiformes; family Tetraodontidae; genus Takifugu; species Takifugu flavidus. Next base: position 11,000,616 of record NC_079522.1, read on the forward strand.
TCCCTGGGGACCGCTCACGCCTCATATCATGTTGTCGCGCTCATGGCGAGAGTCTGTCCCGGTGCTTCTGAGCCCAACTGGGTCGCCCCGGGAGTGAGCCCACACCGCCAGCTGGGTATCAGATAGGGAAAGGTGGAAATGCGGGAAAGACTGGCTGAACTGACGGAATTCCTGAGAGGACAAAGAGGAGGAGGTTTGGAATGTTTACCGGCTGGACGGGAGTCGCTCTGAACCCATTCAGTCCAAATGTATTAACAGCACGAGCAGAACTCGAATTTTTCCTCCTTTTCTTTCTTGTATGAGCAATTTGCCGAATGAGCCAATTAGCCAGGGGGTGGGTGGGTGTGAGGGTGAGGAGGGTGAGGAGGGTGAGGAGGGTGACTCTGACCGCCGGCGTGGAGATTCATTTCTGCTCCAGGAGCCGGCCCCCACAGGAGGCAGGAGCAGAGCGGAGGACGGCGAGCGAGAGCGGCGGGATGGAGTCACGCATGTGGAGAGTGTTATTTATTTCTTCATTATAAAAAAGGAGGGGGACGCGAGCTGAGGACGGCGAGGTTAATCTGATGACTCAGGCATAAAGAATGTGCATTTAGTTTGTGCTTTTAGCTCACATTAGCATAACCCCTCCATGATGACAAACGATGAATGGCTCTGTGATTGGCCCATGTCAGCCGGCTTAATGTCAATAGTAAATTGGAGGGCTTGTTAGGCGAGCTGGGGGACGAGGTTACGAGCGGCGGCGAGGCAGTCATGTACAAAATAATGTCTATTAGGACTAATTTAATCAAGGCCTCCCTTTTACAGATGAATTAGAATATAGGGGCCAATTATTTTCCAACGTTTACACTGGCCCTGCCTGTCAGGATGCTCAGCTGTGTGTGTGTGTGTGTGTGTGTGTGTGTGTGCTGTTTAAAATGCAGGCCGTGGGGCCGGCTCCTATCAGCAGGGGCTGTAGATAATGGCGCAGAGATGATGGCGGGCGGAATCAGCTAGTTAAGCGACAGAGATGAAACACACTTACTGGATCACAAGATCGACACACAGGACAACGCACAAACACACACACGTGGGGAAGAGAAAAAAAACTATATTTGTAAATATCTGTTCACGGGAATTAAGCCCTCCGAGTGTTTTGACTCACTATAATCCAGAAAACAAACCTTTGACCTCACACCGACTGAAGAAGTTGACATTCGTGCTCATATTTCAGCTAATTAGAGATTAAATTAAAGAGCGTCCTTTGTGTGATCACCTGCAATTTGACTTGAAGAGCAAACATTCATGAAACTTTGCCTACATCTGTGGCAAATGATAGAATCGCCACTGTCCCTGTACGTCGGGGTGCACGTTATGAAAAGGAGGATTTTAAAGCTCTGAAGAGATGAAGTCACACTCTTTGTGACCAAAACAAAACCCTGAAACCGTCCGTCTGTTTGTGTTCTTGTTTCCGGGGCAGCGGTCCACCAAGCGTCCGTATCAACCTCATTTCCTCCCGATGTGAGGTGGCGTGTGTCTGCTTCCAATCACGCCAGCCCGATCTGTGCTATGATCAGGGAATCCAGAGGGGAGGGGTCTGTGAATAATTTCAGGTGGAGTTTTTATGGGGTTTGTGGATGCGGTACCTTCTTGTACCCCCTCACTATTGTCTCTGACCCTGGGGGGCAATTATCTTGTGATATGGGCCCCGGCTGCCCGCCTCCTTTCCCCCGTTTCCCCATCTGGTCCCCCGAGCCCAATCCCGTCGCTGTGCCGGGGCGGCCGCCGCACCTGCACCCCAGCCCAGATTAAAAGCCACCGGTCTAATTTTAAATCTGTTAGCGCTGGCCTTTTCTTTAGGGAGAACAAGACTAATCTGTTCCCATAAAGAGCCCTTATTCTTTCACCCCCCGGTACCCAGCGCAGACAGACCTGCTGCTGAATTATTACTAGCCCTCCATTCGTCTTGTGGGGCCTGCTGTTAAGTGTGTGGTGCGGTGGCGCTGCGAAACGCCACGCGGCTCATCCGTTAGCCGCCACGGCGTGGGCTCATCATTCTGCTGTCTAATTAAGGTGAGGCCCCAGTATCAGCATCTTTACCTCCTCCTATTGTTCATATTGACCCTGTCATCCAGAATCCTGCTCGGGCAATAAAACCTACTAAATTCTACTGACAAGCTCATTAACATCTGTGGATTTTTATGGAGGTAACAAAGGATTTTATTAACCGCACAGATTCAGGTATTATTCATCAATTCTCACGATCAAACGGCAACTTCTAAAATACAAAACCTGGACAAGAATAATATATATATAAACCTTTACTGAATCCTAACCTGAGCCCCGGCGGATTATAGCCTGCACTGATGATTGTGGCTACACACACGGGCCAAGATGCTGACCTTCTGCGACAGACTGCCAAAGGTCGGCAACTTGCATGAGACGAGGGTGGGAGGACGAGGACACGGGGAGCCCAGGGGACGCAGGCACATGGCCGCCAACCACCTCCTCAGTCTGATGGCCAGGAGGCCGGATTAGCGGCACTGTCACTTGCTGTCTGCTCAGGACCACTAACACACTGCGTCAAAGGGAGCCTGAGAGGGCCCTGGGTGCTGGTGTCCAGGCGCCACTCGACACGTTATTAAAACAATGATGCTGTGGCGCCAACAACCACGGGCCGAGGGCGCGGCGCCACTGCCTGGATCGCCGTGTCCCTGTGGCTCCACTGTGGTGGGTGGCGTTCCCAAACTTAGCAGCCCCTTCAGCTGTGGCATCAGCTGGGGTGCGGCACCGGCCTACCGTGCCAGCTGAGGTGATGACGGCTGACCGCAGGCAGCCAGGGGTTAATGGGAACGTTTAGATGATGGCTACGTCTTTTTGTGGTTTGTACCAGACAGGAAAATTCCTCTGGCATGTGTTTAACTAGCTGGCCCGTGTGCTTCATAGCTCGGCTAGCTTGTCAGGAAGTATCCGTCCTCAGAATAAAGCATGGACGCGGTGAGCAGGGGCGGCACGACAGCATGCGCGCCGCAATGATCCGCAGACCTGAGACGATTAGCGCAGACAGTATCTGTTCCTCATCCTCGCTGAAAGTCTGACATTAACGAGACCTGGACCGTCCGTGGCTGCAGGCAGATGTGTGGGGGGGGCGCGAAGGAAAGGGGGAGATAAAGAGATGATGACAACAGTTGGGGATGGCGGCGCTTGGCCCTGTCACATATCTCACGGGATGGGGCGGAACCGTGGAGGTGAGGTGTGATCTCTCCGAACATAATTCCTCCCTCTGGTCTGACTGGGAAGTCAACAGCAGAGTGGAGGAAGGGGGGGGGGCAGACACGTTAAACACTGCGGCTGTATGAACCCACCTTTTTTGTCCGACTCCATTTCTTTCTGCTCCTTTTTGTCAATAGTTCATTGTCCCTTTCTGTCGTCCCTTCTCTCATTCCTGTCTCACTCTCTCCTTCTCAAACCTCCAAACAGGACCTAATTGAGGGGCGGGGTGGGGGGCCAGACCTTGACAGACAGGAGGTCAGTGTAATTGCTGCTGGCCATATTTAACATTAAGATAATCAGGCCATTAATTACCCTTTGGATCATTAAATCAGCCACTTGCAAAATGAAATTTCGGCCTCTATTACTCACTTGAGAGACCACGAGGGGAAGGTTTTTTTCATTCATCAGACACCCCCCTCCCCTCTCTCTCCTGCTGCCTGGACAAAGCCGTACGTCGGCGGTGTCCAATGCTTCAACCTTCCTTTATAGCTCTAATGGGAGCTTCTATCACAGCTCATGGTTAACATGGTTAACAGTCCCAAAACATGCTGCAAACAGACATCGCTGATTCTTACTTAAACATCAGGAACAGCGCTGATTGGCAGGACTAAATGTGGTCGGGTGTATTTAACCTTCATATCTTTGGGTACCTGTTGGCGTCTCTCAGTTTGAGTTGTAATAAAAGTGACAGAAAGTAACCTCACCGCTGCAGCGTCTACATTTCACTTTATAGACTGCCACTGGCTCCATAAAGCTGTCATAAAAACGCCACACGCCCTCACGGCACGTTGTCGACCGGCGTGCTTGAGGTGAAGAGTTGGGCCAAAACACAGGAAAGAGAAGGCTCGGCTACAAGCTGCTGCTCTTATTTCACAGATCAGTAACAGGAAGCGGTTCACACGTAGCTGAATGCACGATCATTTCTTCTGTATTCTGCACATTTTCTGATGCAGCCGTGGAAAAACAGACAGATGCTGAAGAGGAAAAAGGAGAGATTTGTGAATGTGAGCGGCAGAGAGCCACTTAAGGAATGGACTGATAAATACTATTGATGGGATGGGGGGGGTGAGGGGAGATGGAGCTGCAGTGGAGCGTTGAGGGTTAATTGAGATAATATTGACCTCCTCCTCTAATCTCTTCAGGGGAAACACGCTTCAGATTCATAAATAAATAGGAACATGAGCAACAATAAAAGCATTACTGCTCTGATGGAGGAGGGCTAATGGCACGTCAATACTCAGATCCCTTCAGAGAGTGTGTGTGTGTGTGTGTGTGTGTGGAGCCTCACCGCACCGCTGCAGAGAGGGTCTCTCTTTATGTGCCTTCACTGCTCCATATAATAATATCACACGTGAAACCACTGAACCCAGCTTTTCATTTTAAAGTGACCGTCTGTGAGTTCTCTGCAGATTTTAGTTTTTAGCTTCCTTTCCTTCATGAAACACATATTAGGAATTAATTTTGTTTCTTTTGCTAAAAAAAAAAAACGACGTTAAAGCACAAATCAGTTTCCAAAAGCTTCACTTGGTTTATTTTAAATTGTACGCACCCTTGTTTTTTTGTGCATGTGAGTGTGTGCTTGAGGGGAGGGGGGGTCATGTGGGGAGTAATTATAAGGTGCTTCTGTTGACGAATGGGCTTTGAGGGGGGCGGTGAGTGCGAGGGGGAGGACGGGGAAGTCGATCTTTATGCAGTTGGCAGTCAGCTCTAATTTGTTACGATGGCGGCTGGCTTCCCGGAGACACGGTGCCCAATAATTACAAACATACACACGCATCGTTAACACGCAGGTACACACTGATCAACACCAACGTTACGCTAAAGTTCACCCATTTGTTACTATCCCCTGTGGTCCAACACAGACAGGAACACAGGTTTGAAGGCAGCCCTGTCAATATGAAACACATCCAAAGAGGCAGGAGGTGAAACACTGCCCCCTGTCGGCGGCGCGCAGCACTGCTGACTGCGCTTCCTACCTGCTGGCATCAGGCGCGGGTTTGGGACGTCCTTGTGTGTTGGCCTCCCACACGCTGTTGGCGAGCTCGTTGCCGATGGCTGTCATGACTTTGATGAGCTCCAGCGGCCATTCGTCCAGGTCCAGGGACCGAACTCTGGACAGGTGGGTGCCAAGGTTCCTGTGGATACCTGAGCACTCGATGCAAATCAGAGCCCCGAGATTCAGACTGGCCCAGTCTGGGTCTGACACACAAAACACAGGATTGTCAGATTCCTTAGATTACTGTTGGTTTTGAAGAACAAATGCTTCCAAATGTTTGGAACTCACTCTGAGCTTCGCAGTCCGCACAACGACCATTTCCTCGAATACTTCGGATGGTTTGCAGAGCCATGGCCTCCGTCTGGCTGGTCAGGCGAGACTGAAAACACAAAACAACCACAGGTCAAACATGCAGAGAATAATCCTATTCGAACACCAAAGACAGAGCTTCACTGTGATGCCGTTTCAACCTAAACCTGCTAATGTTGAGAAATAAAGGAATAGGACGCCAAACAAATGGAATGGGGGAGGGAAGGAGGGTGGACGGTGTTTCAGTGGCAATGAAAGGCTGAGAGCCTGAGGCGTCAACACAGCAGGGCCGGGCTGAGAGCCGACCGCTCACTGCAACATGCAGGTGGAAAATGGCAACTCCGAGGTTGAAGCAACAGTAATTACACTCCCATAATTATGCGAATGAAAACGCGCTTGTGTGAGGAAAACATAAAGGTGATATTTTCACTGATGTGACCATACATGGTGCATGTTCTCAGTCATAAAAATCTCATTGGATCTTAGTCTCATGGTCTTCATCACCTGAGTTGGGTGGTGCAACGGCATTTGTTTCCCTTTATGTGCTGAAACAGACTTTCACTTGTTCACCTTGTTCTTGCTGCTCTCACAAGACTGCAGGCTGGCCAGGATCTGGCTCTCGATGACCTGAACCCAGGCGTCTCGCTCCTCATATGAAGTGGCTTCAAAGTGCCACGTCTGCCCCGTCAGCGACACGATGGTGAACTCAAAGTTCTCCTCTTGTTCTGTTGGATAGAAAAGAAAAAGAGTAAGAACACGAACCAGCCGACTACCATCCCAGACCGCCATCTTCAACAGTCCAGTGACCACGAACCCTATAAGATTCACTGAACTGCTCACCAATCCACCAATACTGATCCACAGACTGTTGCAGTTGTTTTGGCAAACATTAGCAAACAGCTAACATGTGCGGTGCTTGAAGTTTTGCTAAGGCCACACAATATATCAAAAATGTATTCTAATTGTGCTATTATGTGCAATAATGATACCGTAAACAGTCCTTGAACTGGGATAGTTCAACCCTCTCCTTCCACTCCCTCAAGTGTTCTCGTATTTTTAACACCAACAAACACTTTCACGTTTTCCTGAAGAATTCACTACAACTCCGCCTCAGAAGGTCTTACAAACATCATTTTGTAGGTAGAAGCTTCTACTACCTCAAAACCTCACATGAATCAGAGCTACATAAAAGGAGACGATAATTCGGGTGCCCGCTACCATTATCTGAAAAAAAGCTCAGACGGCTCAGAGCAGGTCATTTCCGTGTGTGTTTGTGTGTGTGTGTGGGGGGGGGGGGGGGGGGGGGGGATTTTCAGTTGTTCTCTCACACAGCTCAACCAAATCTTGTGAGAATTCACAAAGAAAACTTTTAATGTCTCCCGGTTGTAATGAACCCACACACAACAATATTGGGCATTTCTAAGTGGTTGAAATAAGCGCCTGAATACGGTTCTGGGTTCTGTGCTGATTATTGATCAGTTTCAGAGGGGGAACTGCTCCTCCTGGAACTTTCTTTTGAACATAAATTCCTTCATCATATAGCCACAAGCTCACACTCTTAATACTTGGTAGCAGACAAAAGCCACTAAACTGGTTCCATTTCTTTGTCAAATTTCTTGCTTAATTCAGTTGCAATTTTTCGTCAGCTAGCCAGGCTTGTTTGAATGTAAATGTCCCTTTTCAGTTTTTTTTTGTTTTGCTTTGTGATTCACTTTTCACCTCTCAGCAGAGCAAACCTAAAAGAGAAATACAGTTAAACGAAACTTTAACATTTATTTATACAGTGGGACCTCTACTTACGAATTTAATTTGTTCCAGAAGTTGCTTCGTAACCTGAAAATTACGTAAGTAGAGACGCGTTTTCCATGTAAATGCCCTAATCCAATCCAAGCCCCCCAAAATACGGACTTAATTTTTTTTATAAATCATAAAAATGCATCAAAACATGTAACAAATACATGTTACAATAAGATTACCGCACAATAAATGTTGGAATTCAGTGCAAGGCTTCTCCAGGAACAAAATGAACTTTATTACAGGCTAATCTTACATTAGCCGTCATTACTAGCAACAAACGTTAACACTTGTGGTAACACCGCCGTCTAATGGACAAACATACAAACACCCACAATAAATAAAAGTTAAACGAAGGCGACGCTGGGACACACAAACTTGTACATATTGACGTCCCTCCTAGCCAATGGGATGACAGGATGATGCTAGGCGATAGCCAATGGCAGAGCAGCTACAAGCAAGTTTGTGTTCGCTAAACTCCGCGAGCTGCGAGTAGCAGCGGTAGCGTATTTTGACCTTCGTATCCTGAAATTTATTTTGTAACAAGAGGAAATATTTTCCCGTTGAGACGCTTCGTAACCTGAAAATTTCGCATGTAGAGACGTTCGTAAGTAGAGGTCCCACTGTATATCGCGTCTCAATATTTAAACATTTTCTCCCAAACCAACCACTCGTGACCTCTGTGACCCTGCCCCCTGAAGCCAGGCATTCACTAGAATCACCGAGGTCAGTCATTACAATCAGGGCCTGCTGGAGGGGGACATGTGGATCTATTACCCAAATACCCCCCCTTGGAGGTTAATCAGGAGTCTGTGTGTGTAATATGTTTATTTTTTAGAATATATTTGGGACTGAAAGCACCTGAAAAGGTGACAGAGGAGGGTGACAGAATCTTCTGCTCTCTAGTTTTTTGGTAACATAAATACCTAAATTCTTAGCAACTTTCAAAAACACCAAATGTGATTGTGGAGAAGCATTAAAGCATCCCAGACATGCCGAACTCCTCTCATCCAGCTGGACCTCGGGGGTGAGGGGGTTCTGGTCAACATGGGAACATTTGGAAACTGTTACTGCTCACAAAATGGATGGGAAGTGGAGGTGAGTTGGGGGCACGGCTGAGAGTCGGTATCATCACCACACCAGATCAGACAACAATCAGCTCCTGTTTACAATTAGCTTCAGTGAGGAGGTAAAAGGTGGAGGGAGGGAGGGAGGCACCGGGGTAACCACTTAACCAAAGGATGGCCTCCAGCACGGCTGATCATTCCCAGGATTCTCTCGGCCTGACCCTCAGCAAAAGCAAGAGGAGCACTATTTTTGAACGAATGATGAGCTTGAAAAGAAATTCAACGCATCACCGTTGGCATAAATGTCAGCTCAGAGATCTGTAATCACTTGTGACACTTTCGGGTGAGCGTTTCTGGAAGCAGCAGTTTTCTGACGTGTGCTTGGAGTATTGAAAAGATGAGAGGTTTAATCAGCTGGAGAGAGCAGTCACGGCCCGCCCGTAAGGGAACGACCATTTGCTCTTCCTCAACTCCAGTCATTTGGCTAATTGGGAGCGTCTCAGAGCACCGGAGCTGAAGTTACCCTCTGGCACTGCTCTGGATAATCAATGGTCTTGTCTGAGCAGAGGAAGGACAGAGGTATGAATGGAGGGGAAGGGGCCCGAGGCTGGAGCACGGTCGGAGGAACCCTTCTACTGCCAGGTTGAGAAGACTGAAAACACTTCCTGGACAAAGACGTGGCTCTTCAGGCCACGTCAGAAACTCGAAACAGCTGTTTACAGCAGCAAATTCTCTGTGTGGTACTGGGATTATTTTAAACTGGCAGATGAATTGATTTCAGGCAGAAAGCATGAATAATACACTCCCGCCTAAAACATAAAGCGAGGGATCGTTTTCACACATTATTCCTGTGGCCTGTGGGTCTAAATTGTGTTTGTCGCCGCTCTGAACAACAGCCCACCCATCATGTGTCAACAGAGCCCTGCAGGGTCAAGAGCAAGAATCCCATCGTAATTAAAATCCCATGATTTTCTGTTTTCAGGGGAGGGGGCTTGTCTGTTTGACAATTATGGGAACCAACAATCCAGAAAGGCACAGCCTCTCTTCAGCACAGATTAAAGGCCGTCTCTCGATTTAAATGCTACACACTGATGGCAGCTAATGAGGAAAATGAAGCAGACATTAGGTTGGTCAGAGAGGACCCCTCCCACTCAGAACCTTCCCCAGCTGGAGCTGGTTCTGTGCTCAGAAGCTAACGGCAGAACAGCCAGTCTAATGCAGCAGCATGAAATATAGGTACAGAAATGGATCATTTGAAATTAGAGCTGGGTTAAATGACACAGGACCAACACTTCCTGTGTTTGCACAGGCATCTTTACCAGCTCAGCATACCATAGTCCCCATATTTGTCTGCTTGTATGCTGCTAAACATATGCATGAAGAGTATAAACACACACTTGGCGAGTTACTGGCTCGGTATAGGTAATTACAACCACTGCTCTCGGCGAACGCCGGCGACATTCTCGCAGAAAAGGTGCCGCTGAGGCAATTTGTGAACTCTGACACCGCTAACCTTTAAGAGCAGAAACGGCAAAATCCAAATACAGCATTTACAAGATGCAGGGAGCGGAGGGGGGGCATGCATACACGCCTATCATCTGTGGTGTGAGGCGTTGGTTCATGGGCGTACGTGTGTGTGTGTGTGTCATAAGCAGGACGGTAGGTGCAATGAGAGGGGAGGCGTGAGTGAGACAAAAGGGGGCCTCGGGAAACACAAATTAAAAGCCTTAAATGTCACTGCACACAGTATTGCTTTGCGACACAGGTCATTACTCCTAATATTATTTGCAGCCTTCTACAACATTAATAACCTGGAAAATATTACGGCTGATTGTTTCTCGGCCTCTCTGAAGAGGAACTACGTGGTTGCGGGTTTCGAACAACAAGAAGAAAAGATGCTGTGATCGAGCTGATTAAAGACATATTTAGAGACGATGTAAGGTCCCCTTTTACCTCCCACAGACGGAGACAAAGCACTGAAGCACGCTTCATTGAGAGGAGCTGAACACCTGGCACAGTCTGGCTTTTCCTGTGCCTCCATATTGTCAGAAAAAATGAATGATGTCAGCACGGTAACCTGAAGGTTCTCGGCCCCTCGACTTTCTTTTGTTGAGTCCTCGGAGGTTGGGGGGGGGGGGGGGTGAAGATGTCTCAATAAACTGAATATCTTCAAAAAACAACAAATGCTGTAGTATTTTTTATTGTTCCACTTTAGTAAATAAGCAAAGCAAAGCTCCCAGAGAGAGGTCCATTTCTCCAGGATCACATGTTCCATCCTTGCAGTGGGTGGGGTCAGAGGGGTGGGGGTTGACAGTGCTCCACCTGTCTGTCACAGGTCCGCCACTTCAACCTTTATTTTACCTTCTGAGTTGTGCAGACTGTTGGCGTAAATGCTGCGGAGGCTAGCGACGCGGTTAAGTTTCCACGCTTTACGTTTGGCTGCGTCCCCCCGATGGCAAGAAGAGAGAAAAGAGGGAATGATAGAAGATTAGAAGGAAGGATGGAGTGAGGGGCGGAGACGACATTTGGATCAAAGGAAAGAAAAAGGGAAGAAAAGTGAGACAGGTGTAAAAATAACAGCAGCAGTTTGGGGGTCGGTCCACAGACGAGGGCGTGGTCTCTGGTGTTAAAGTGGGAGGGGCCACTGAGCACAATGGAGGGTTAAAATTGAGTTTGCAACATAACAAAGACCAGAAGAGCGACAGAACTTGAACCGTCATTGAAGTGATTAATCGTTATGTTTCTGCACATGTTTTCATCTCCATCCGAGGGTCCTGCTGCAGTTTTGATTGTGCCGCACGCTCCGTGACCTCTGACCTCTGCTCCTTTCAATGCTGCGCTGTTCCATCTAAAACACACACATCTTTGTAATATTTTCTCCCCTGGAGCTACTGGGAGCATTTACCCAGAATGAAATGTAAGCGTGACGACGAGCACGACGCCGGGCTTCAAATGTTACCGTGCTTGTTTCCACAGTCGAGCCCCCCCACCGTCAAATCACTTTACAAACAAATCACAGGACGCCGCTCACCGCTGCAGGAGCTGACCTCCGGCACGTCATACGTGTGGAAAAGATCAGAATCTCCATCCCAAAAGAGTGTTTGGATTCTTTTAAGGAAGTGCTTTGGAATCAGACGATCCCTTTAAAGCAGTGATTTTAATTCCAGCAGCGACTTTCATCCAACCTAAATATCACATTTAGAACCTAGACTTGATGATATCTCATCCAGGAGACCACCTGGGCTCTCCTCCACAGGAACCCTCTTTGTTCACCAGCTGCTTGGATCCAACTGACCCTAATTGACCCATGATGGCTGCAAGTGGAGCTCATCTCCATGATTAACCTCGACTTTAGAGGAATCTGGGTTCAGCTGCGACCGGTGCAGGTGCACGTGGAGCTAACGGCTGATTGACAGACAGAGTGACGTTTGGGGCTAAACACTGGTACAAGTGAAGCTCTGACACACACACACACACACACACACACACACACACACACTTATTTTCAGCTCCACTTGTTGTGACTGTTTCTTGGTTGAAGAATCAAAGCCACCGTGATCACAGAAACTCTCTTTGCAATCAGGAATGTTCTCCTGCTGCTACCTGTGAGGGGTCACTTCAAATACCTGAAGCTCTGTGCCTCTTCTTTGTGCGTGTGTGAGGGTGTGTGTGTGAGAGAGAGAACTTCTCAGGTCAGCTTTCAAAGCATCACGATGAAAGGAGAGTATCAAACAAAGGCTGGTTAATGAGAACAAGAGGTAAGACTGTGATCAACAGGGACTAACCAGACACAGGGGTGTGTGTGTGTGTGTGTGTGTGTGTGTGTGTGTGTGTGTGGAGTATTAAAGAAATGATAATAATGGTGCATTTATATGATATTATTTAGCTTATATATTTGTAATTAACCATAACCAGGATATTTTCATCAGTTTGTTTGTTGAATTTATAATTTTGTAATATTCATTGATTGATCAGGTTATTATCTGAAAACATCCTCTTGGTATCTACATGGACATATTTAATTGAATCATTTGGTTTGGAAACAGAATTATGTAAATTTTGATGACAAAATGTGTCTGTGCAGCTGATCACAGCCCCCAGTCACATGACCAAACACGCAGTCCTCTCAGAGCTGTTTCAACACATTTCGGATGATTCGGGCTCGTTATTAAAGTGCTGAAGAACGTGGCGGCCGGAACTGTCACTGATGTCAAAAATTCTGGAAAATCTTGGATTAACAGAGCATCCAAGAAAAAAAAGTTCAGATGGTTAAATAGTACCAGAGAAATCTTATTTTAATAATTAATCATTACTGATTAATCTAAGATTTCCGAGTTCAGAGGAGGATCCTTCAGCCTGGGTATCAGTGATATCTGGATGGGTTGTTTGGTGGTTCTACCTGGGGGAGTTGGGCCTCAGAGGGCGTTTCCCCCATGAATTACCACGAGCTTTGCTCTGACATGAAGATATTTCACGTGCCCGCCGGCTGTGACAGACGCCGGGCCGACCGCCGGCTGAGTGCGCTCAGTGCTTAATGGCTAAATTGGGAAGACTGTTACTAATCGCTTAGTGAATAATGAAACTGACACAGCTGATAAAAGATTTCAATACGCTGGATTATTTATAATATTTCACTTAAGCCTCTCTGGCTGACTAATGGGGAGGCGACGCGAAGAAGAACGTCTGTGTGACAGAAAGATAGAAGAAGAAGAGCATAAAGATTTAAAAAAAAGAACAAATACAACAAATGCAGATATGAAAAGTGGAAATAGAGGGTGAGAAAAGAAACAGATGAGAAAGAGAAGGAATGTGAGGAGGGAGTGAGAATGGTGAGAGTGGAGCAGAGTGAGAACAAGGCATCCATCTCTCACTCGGACAGCTGCTTGCCCTGTCAGCTGTGTGATGCCTCCATGATGGAGGGATGAACATTACACATCTGCTGCCGCCGCCACATCTGTTCAACCAGCCGTAGAGAGAGTGTGTGTGAGTGCGAGTTTTTTGAGGTGGAATGGCGACAAAGGTGTGTCCTTTGACACATTTATGAAGGTCGGGGTGAGTTAACAAGTCAAACTTGAGTCTGGCAGGTCACATGGTTGGGTTTAAAACCATATCACGCTCTTGTCAATCAAGGGCACCAAAACTGAGACGTTGGTCATGGAACCTGAAACTGTAAATATGGCAGCAGGCAGCAGCGAGCTGCAACCAAACAAAGCCAATGCTAACTGCTCACTTCTCTGCCCACAGAGCAACAAGTGAAGAGCGTAAAAACGAAAGAAACTGCTTTTCCCTTTAATCATCAACCCTCACGTGCAGACCGATGACAAGTCATCGAGGTTATGTCACAAACTGGTTCAGCGTCAAAGAAGAGACAGAAAGGTGATCAAACGGGACAGACGGATGAAGGGCTGAGGGAATGAGACGATGAGGAGATCCGTCCCTCACAGCAGAGGTCGGGGGTCTCAGATGATCACATGACTGCGTTTCCCCATCCGGGTCCAAAGTCATTATTCACAATTTCTGTGACAACTAGTTTAAAATGCAAACTTTTAATACTGAAAACTAATTAGAAGAATAGTCCATATATATTTCTTCAATCTAAATTCTCAAAGTGCGAGCTGTGAAAGTGACTGAGGTGGAAAGAAATCTGGGTAATAATAAATAAAAACAGACTGAATAACAGTCTGCACATTTCTGCAGATTTGGAACTGTGCAACTGTCAGACGTGTTTCTGGGGGAAGGATTTAGCGTTCGGACCTGGGAAGGGAAAGTGTGAGGCGAGGGGAGGGGAGATGGTGTTACCTTCCGCAGTACCAGATAATCCGTCAGCTTTGAAGTTGCTGGTGCTCTTCTTCCTCCGGTGCTTCTTGCGGTTGGCGTGCGGCGATGGCGGCGGCTCCATTTTAGGACTGGTGGTGCTGGAGATACTGGGACTGGAGCAGACCGAGTCTCCCAGGCCAGTGTCTGCAATTTTAACACCAGCGCTGATTTCAGTCTCCACTCTACATTCCGATAGGTACATATGACCATAGTGATGACATCAGTGAGAGGAAGCTGAATCCTCTCCACAATAAAAGCTCAAAACTTTGATCGTGGTGATGTTTGCCCACAAAATAATGTGAATTTCAGGTATATTTTCAACATAACCTCATGAATCAGGGCTCGTCTCTATCAGGTGATCTCACAGGTGGAGTTTTTGAGCCTGTGGGGTTGGAGTGAGGCTTTAAACAGTCTACAGCCTCTCTTTCTCTCTCTCTTGCTCCACAGCAGCTGCTGACAGCTGTGACTAGCGGCAGAATAAAATAACATTCAGATTCCATCAATATCACAGCGCAGCGGTGACGCTGACACGGGCACTTGTGTGTGTGTGCCAAGATGGCAACACCTGTGCAGGAAACACACATATACATGCAGAGCGTGCTCGCTGGCCGCAGCATCCCCGGAATGGCAGACAGCCCCAAGGACGGCCATAACTTATTTTACAATCGTTTAGTCTCAGCTCAAGTGGAAAATGTGACAACTTATCTCTGCTGACAAGATGCCATCCCCCAGAGTGCAATTAACCACCGTGGATTAACGGCCCTCCCATCTGCACGCCGCGCTCCATCCACATCACCCCCCTCCCCCACCCTGACGACCGGCTCCCGCTTCCCGTCCCCTCCATCTGATCGTCTCTTCCTTTCTGAAACCCATCAACAGTTTGGACAGCGGCTGCTGCGACTTTTGTGGACCCGTGACCGTCGGGAGGAACGCTACGAGTTGACCCACTGAGTCGACGTTTAGCTTCGTCAGATCTTTAAATGATCATTGATGGATCATCATGCGACAGTTATCCTTTAATCATCAAAAATCCACCTGATTTATTTTGGATGAAAGATCTCTTGACCTCCAAAACTACCTCTACAACTTTCAGGTTTATGTGGTCCTGGTTCTGGTTAGAAAGAAGAAATGTAGAATTATACCAAATATTCTTCACAATTAATTAAAGTCCTACTAGATCTGATATTATTCTCATTTAGGCATCATCATCTTTAATTTTAACACAGCAACAGTTTGGTGAACCTAACTGTAACTAAAGTGTGTGTACATATGTGTGTGTGTGTGTGTCTGAAGTTGTGTAAAAGCATTTCACAGCTTTAAACGTTATTTGAGAAAAGCTGGAGGCCACAGAGTTGACCGCAGAGCTGTCAGTCAAGTTTATCATCGTGACTACACACACACACACACCCAGACACACACACACACACACACACACACACAACGACACACAGACTGACAGAAACTGGCCTGCAGGTGAAGCTGCACATGCGGGCAAAAACAATGGCACAATTACTGATTGCATTTCCAGAACGTGTTGTTTACCTGTGCTGACTCCCGAGTTGGCGATGACCGTGGCGTCGGCCCACTGGTCGGCGCTGGAGACAGAATACGAGCGTTGGTGCATCCCCTCCACACCTCGGCTGTTGAAAGACATCAAGCTGATGCCGCTCGCCATCTGAGACGCTGAAGTGCTGCTGGTCACCGAACCTGAGGCAGGAAGTTGTGCTTATTATTTACAAGGTACTTTCAAGAACACATTTAA
The DNA here is from genome assembly GCF_003711565.1 of Takifugu flavidus. Lineage (NCBI taxonomy): Eukaryota > Metazoa > Chordata > Actinopteri > Tetraodontiformes > Tetraodontidae > Takifugu > Takifugu flavidus. The sequence goes on from NC_079522.1 coordinate 11,016,610, forward strand.
TCTGGATTCTAGTGAACTAATAAAACATCCTAATCTGTTACTCTCTACTTCCTGTGTCTACTTCCTGTGTGTACAGGAAGTAGAGCAACCCAAATCATTTTTAGCACATTTTATCAGGCCAGCTTGCACATCTGCTCTTATTACACATTTATAACCTGCAGCACTTGCGCAATTACGGAACGGAAACAGATGAATCGATGGGGCCTGGAAGCAGAACGAGCAGCTGTTGTTTCCTGGTTTTAACAAAAATATCTAAATAACAAACAGCAACAGAAAAGCCAGGACAGACTCTCACAGGCTGGAGGTTTAAATCAAACCTTTGAGTTTGTGAGAGGCTGTGAGGTCCAACAGCCGGGTGACTCATACCCCCCCTACCACGCCCCCCCTCGTCCCCCCATTCTCTCATTACAGCTCATTTCATGGTGCTGGCTGAGTGGATCCAGGACTCTGATTGCATTAATATTCATGACAATAATTAGTACATGGAGTACAGCTCACTGAATATTCATGCTATTAGCTCGGGCCTCCTGGATCCCTGCGTGCTACCAGCATGTGTGTGTGAGTGTGTGTGTGTGTCTGACTGAGGCGCCTCATAAGCTCTGATTTCATGTGTGTGTGGTGGAGGAGCACTCATGTCTCTCCACCTTTTATTTTATGATGTCTCCCTTCAGGTAGAGAAGCCTTTCTGAGGCTGAACTCCTGCTTTTAATTTCAGCTGCTCATTGAATATTCAGCCGTTATTCGCTCACAAAGGGCAAAATGTTTAAGAGAAGCCACTGGGAGCAGCAATTAAAGATGCTAATTAAAGGAGATCTTACCCGCCGTTTGTCCGAGCTGCAGGCTGCTCATGTCCTTCGTCAGGCCGTTGGTTTTAGGGCTCGGGACGGCAGCGCAGGTGGACACGGCCCGCGGAGGCCTTTTCCCCGGCACCTTAACTGTGGTCCTCAGGAGGTCGATCTCTTTACCGTGGACATTCTGCATGTAGTCCTGAGAGGAACAAATAATGTTCACGGTCCTGGGTGTTGCACACATCTTAAATCATGAAAGTTCGACAAACGTGTGTAAAGTAGATTCGTGATGGTGATGCGGTCAATTTCAACTGAAGCGCCGCTTCATTCTTTCGCTTTCATGAGCATTAGCGCTGTAGAATTTCTTGGAAACCACGACTTACGCTCAAAGACAGATTCTGTTTAAGGCTATTTTGTATTACTCAGTAGAATTGTTAACATGGTTAAAATCAATAATCGGACTGCCTTCTTTCAATGAAAGCAAATAAAAAAGACCATCGCTGTGAGTTTCTTCTTTTTGGTGAGAATGAATCAGTTAAAAAGCAGCTAAATCCTCAAATCCTACAATAGAAACAAAGAAGCGATAATCCCTCAAAGCAGCAGTGAAGTGGCGGCTGACGCCAGCTCTGATACGGCTCCGCCTTTTTTGTCCAACACGGCCGACCACAGCTGGATGCCTCTCCTCCACTCAGGAAGGGGCGGATCAGAGAAGAGAGTGAAAAGAGAAGTCGGGGTATTAACGAGGGACGAGAGGCGACCATCCCTGGATAAGGGGCGAAGCGCTGGTGCTGACCCGTCGGCCTCCTCTTCAACATGAAGGAGACGAGGAGAAACAAAGCTCAGGCTCGGCTGGAAAAGAAGGCCGGTGTCGCCACTCAGGTCACCTTTTTGAAACAACAACACTAACCCAATTAAGGAATCTTGACCCTCCGACGACCATTTTGGGGAATGAAGACCCTCATTTTTCGGCTCTCAAACACTTATGGGCCCTCACAGAAATAGGACTATCGGAGCAGGATCATAACACACACTCCCTCAGGTTGTTCCGCCTCCTTCTGGCTGCTCAGCTGACAAAGGGCCAATTCAAAGCCAAGTGCTCTCGACGGCGGCTTAACAAGCCACCGGAGAGCCCTCGAGCCAGGGGCCCGCTGGGTAAACCCTCTGCACACATGCACGCACGCACTTCCCTCCGACAGATTGACCGAGGTAATTGAGTCTCCATTTGCATCGAGAAGCTTTCATCATCGGCCCGATCTCCCACAGCACACGGCGACGTCCAGGAGGGATGTGTGTATCGACCAAACGCCGCCTGCAAATGATCTACAGTGCTCATTTTGTGACGGTCTCGGATAGAAAGAGTATTCACTTCTGTGTCCTGCCAGCTTACGCGTGTGTACGTTCAGTCAGTACAAATGGAGGCATAAACATCACCATCAGTGGGAAAGATACACGGCAAACAGAGCGCCAAATATTGCTGATCTGACGAGGCCCAGATCAATGGAAAGGGAGAGGGTGAGGACGGGAGACAGGAGAGGGAATAAGGAAGAGGAATGGAGGGAGAGATGATGTGACAGAGGTGTACAAATGAATATAAAACCCAGGTAGCTAAATCTCGCTCAGCTCACTGCTGAACCTGTGAGAAAGATGAGAGAAAGATTGTAGGCGGAGCTTCTGACTATATTAAAGTAATTACAATGTTAAACACACATCAGCTAATGCAGCTGAGCTGGTAACTTCGATAATCTTGAGAGTGTCGTGAAGCAGAAGGCTTTATCTGCATTACTGTGTGTCAGTGTCTCCCTGCAGGGGTCGTGGCTACAGTAGGAGGTCAGTCCACAGGTACAGAACCAGATTTGTCTACCAGGCTTTCATGATTTAAGGTGAATAATGGCCCATCTTCACTTTGGTGGAGCTTTTTTCTCTTGCCAAATAGGTGGCATCTATTGCCTTCCACTTAATTAGCAGCATTAATGTGATTTCTTTGCACATAGTCGGGCAATTAAGGGCCCTGATTGAGTTTCATTCGATTAGCCTCTGCAAACATGCTAATTGATGCCTGAGATGCAGATGTAATGCGCTCACAGCAAACCTGGATTTTTGGTGCTGCAGGGGGTTTGTGTGTGTGTGTGTGTGTCGATGTGTTAAGTGATGAGTTTTAACACTAATTTAATGCATCAGCTGCTCGAATTGGTGACGGATGTGTGCATTTGAGGTGAAGCATTTTGTCAGAGTGGAGAGGGACTTGAACCTTGCAACAACTGGAACACACACAGAAAAAAAGAGGTGAACAGTAGGTGTGTGTGGGTGGGTGTCTTACATGCAGGCTGGGGTGGTACGTGAGCAGTCCGTTGTCACACAGTGTCACATACTTCTTCTTCCACTCCTTGTTGAGGGATTTACCGCTTCTCTTCAGCAGCATGCCCTGCAACACATCGGCGTTAACAACATTAACCCTCCGAAAAACTGACAAAGGTTCGCTTCATATGGTGACAGCTGAATGGAGGCTTGAACATTTAGAGAAGACACAAATGTGGAGACTTTTGACTGGAGGGCTCTGTCAGCGGAGCAGAATTAAACCTGCATCTGAGCAGAGGAAAGCACGAGAAGCCGTGTGAGAGAATGTCTGTGCAGAGTTTTACTGTCTGAGCCTTAAAACTCTCATTTCAGACTTTGGATCAGGACTTTTGCAGCCCACTTAAATTCTTCTGCACATTTTGACCTTCTGATTCTCCGATTCTGCCATTTGTGCAGTAAAATTACACTTGAGAAGCTCTGGTCTGAAGATAACGAGCTGAGATAACGAGAGAAGTTAATCTGGACAGAAAACAAGGTTTTAACATCAGCTGAAAGCAGCGGCGAGAGGAGAAATCAGCAGTTATTTAATTGTCTGGCTCCTTTTTCCCCCCTCTCTCCTACGCACATCAGCTGCGGCTGACTGACCGCTTAAACCGAGCCACTGCCCGGCGCTCGCTCGCTCGCCCACCCACACTTCATTTAAGCCAGATTCATTAGGCTAGAGAGAAAGAGAGCAAGAAGGTCAAAGAGAAAGCGAGAGTGAGAGAGGGATGGAAATGGGAGAAAGATGAGAGATCAAAAAGAGAAGTAGGGGGAGAGTGTGAGGCAGCGGCGGCGGGGGATAAAATTGTCCACTGATTAGCAATTACAGCCGCGCTACCACGCGTGTCACTTCACTGGACCTCTACAACATTAACACTCCGACAGAGGATAATAATAAAGCCCAGCCGTGAGGGGAGGGGGGGAGGGGAGGCAGAAGTGGAAGACGGGGGGGAGACGGACAGTCCGGCTGATGGACGGAAGCCTGCTCGCTGCTGCCCTGACCGCTCAGCTTTCATTAAGGTGGTCGTTGTTGGTGGGACAGAGCAGCGTGCCCGGGGTCATCCGCGCTGCCGGTGACGGCAGATTTGGTGTAATTGGCGATGACATAATGCCAGGAAGCAGCAGCTCAGAGTGACAAAGAAGAAGTGGAACTCGAGCAGTGGCGCTGATTATCGCCCGTGTCCCAAAGATGCACCAAGGATGTGAGAAATGAGAGAAAGTGATGGTTCCTGGTGTCCCAATACTTTTCCATTAGAACTAAAGTCCATCTTTGAAGCTTCATGAAGAAACTGAAGATGGAAAAACACCCATGAATCATGTGTGGTTGCTCAAACGTCTGAGATGGAGGACTTGTCACTGTCTGAAAAGCTCTTGGTGATGTTAAAAAGGCTCTGTTGAGATTAGAGGCAGAGCTAATGGTAGCACCATTAGCTCTGCCTCTAATGAATGAACGTTAAAACATTGCTGATCATTTGCACAGCTTACACCAAACAATATCGTTCTTCTATTAAACACTCATCAAGGCAACCACGTTAGCAATGCGGTATGAGTATATGTTCTACATTTTGACCATTTAACAAAGAAAAAGATGAATTAGATCCACGATCAGAGTTATTGTTGGCCAAACAGGAAGTGTTGGATCGTAAAGAACAGCTGAAAGATTCATGCATGACTTCATGAACTTCCACTGGTTTAACAAATTTCACTACATGTCACGAATAAGTAAAGCAGACTGGTGTGTGTTGCTGTTATGGTGTGGGGGTGTGTGTGTCCACCCCCACGGTGCGCTAAACGCAACTTGACGAGCTTCCTACTGCTGCAAAGTGAAAGCTGCCGGCAGCCGTGCAGCTGTCAGGCCAGCTGATCATCCATTACTGCCTGTTAGTGAGCGAGCGACATGTTTGCAGGCAGGGGGGGTCCAGGGGTGGTGGGGGAGCCTCCAAATAGGGCCGCTTTTTAGGTCAGCTGATTACCCCTGAGGTTTTGATCAATTTAAATCAAACAGAACCGGATTAAAATCACACCTACTGTGTTAAAAAAAAAAGACAACTACAGCAGTTAGCTAGTTAACTAGCATTCCATGCATGTTTAGGCTAAAATCAGAGAAGTTCAAGAAAGTGGAGAAAAGGTGGAATGAGGACAGCAACCACATTTAACAGGCTCCAGACAACATGCTTCAGTTAATGTCACAAGAAAGGGTTGTCACTCAAAACGCTCGGTCCTAAAATAATGGCAAAGCTAACTAGCCTGTATAATTATACAATAAGCTTCAGGATTTGTTCATTCTTTCCTTCATCATGAGACACAAATAAATCATCACGGGCAACAACATGAATTTGCTTTTCATCGTGAGAACGTCAGACACATTCCACATAAAAGGCGGGTTGAGAAGGTCAAGATGAGCCCGACGCTGAAGAAGAACGCTGATCTCGACCACTGCAGGCCTGGACTCAACTTAAGTGAGGGCTCAGACAATATTTCTCACACTTTTCCATCTAAACCTGGTATTTGGGGAGTCAGACGTCAGCAAATTAATTTTGGCCATCCATCCCGGGGAGGATAAGTGATCGGTTTGCTCCGGGGGAAGGCTAATTGAACGCTGCATCAAAAACCTTCATGATGGGTAATATCTTTCATTATTCACCTCCCCCGGCTCCATGACACACACATGCGTCGCCGCCTATCTTACCTTCGGAGAGGGGTGGGGGGTAAGCTGGCAGCCATGACAGCTCACAAGGTCTCCACATGGGAAAATAGATGTGGGGAGATAAATACATCGTCACATGGATTCTCTCCTCGCCGCACCGAGGCACTTCCAGGCCTGGTGAAGTATTGTGGCGTAGTGCTCAGGAAAAGGTCGCTTGCTTGCGGGTGCAAGGAGATTAAGTCATTTGTTAGGCATTCCAAAATGTCCAAGGCCATTAGTGGGACTCAGAACTGTGTTCCTTCTTTAAAAAACAGAACAAAGCCAGGTCCAAGTGGACACAGCCAGGAATGCCTGAAAGGAACCGAAGGGAGGACTTTAATGGCATTAAAAGCTAGTTAAAGATGCCCGCAAACACAAAAGTCCCCGAGTCACTCTCACTACTTCGCCCCAGTGAAGTATTGTGGCGCTGTGCTTAAGAAAAGGTCGCTGGCTCGGGGGAAGCCAAAAGATGGAGTCATTCGTTAGAAGACGCATCTGAAAATGGTTGTGGGCTCCCACCTGAGGGCTTAAGAATAAAGAGCACGGCAGTCACATTTCAGTCACAGTGATGATGATGTCGGAAAGAATGAACAGGAAAGGGAAGCAGGAAATACTAATAATGCCAGCAGAGCTTCTTTAATGTCTCGAAGTTCACAAAAGACTAAATTCTACTGAAAAACCGCCGGTGACCGTACATTCTATTTCCATCGAGAAGGGACCAGTAAAGGAAGCTTATTGGAGGATTTGTCCATTGATACAGACTCATCTCCCCTCTAATCACTCAATCTTCCCTTATTTTCCCCAGACAATGGCTGCTGCTCAGGCCTCTTCAGGGGTGTGACAGGGCAGATATCAGGGAGCTGCTATCTCTGTGGAAGACATGGTCAAACCCTCCAGAGAACAGGACGATCTCCAAAGGGCCAAAAGTACTTTTGTTCTCCGGCGTCTCCTGAGAGCACCAGGCTAAATTAGAGGTGTCACCCCCGCCGACAGCAGGGCGAGGGAGGGGACGGCTCCTGGAGGGAAGCTGGACGCTCACTGCGCTATCGTGGCGGCCATCTGATGCAGCCTGAGCGGTGACCACAGGTCATCCATCATCCTCAGGGGGCGAGTGTGAACCGAAGGCGGGTCAGTGAAACGCTCAATTGTCTAATCGCTGAACAAAAAGCTGTGGTCTGGGATGGAGGTCTGGAGTTTATTTGTTCCCTCTCTGGCGTGCACAGCGCTGCGCTAAGATGCTGTTCAGATGTGCACATGGTGGCCGAGGAATGACCCACAATGAGGTGCATTCCGTTTTAAATCCTTCATGAGCCACGGGTCTGATTTGGTACCGTTTAGGTACCTGGGTAATTTCTCAAAGTGGCAACAAAGCGACCCCGACACAGCCAGTTATGGAGGACGTGAGGCTCCAGCAGTGCAACAGGTTTCCATCTTTTCCCACCACTCTTTGTCCTTACACAAGCCATTTTCTACAAGGAGTTGGATGCTTTGTCCTCTTTTTGTGTTTAAGAAACTTCGGGCAGATATTTCATGTCTGTTTTCACGCTGATAAAAAGTATCAACGGCGACAAAATATGGAAGAAAAAAGCAGAAGACACAAACAAAGACAAAGAGCAGCTTCAGTCTCTGTCACAAGGTCAGCAGTGATGAGGCAAGGACGGCAAAGGGCAGGCCCAGGGGAGCCGGACGCAGGCCAGATCACATAAAACACCACAGAAGAAGATTAAAGATGAAGAGGAGCTGATTTGTCTGATAAGAGTTCTGGGTAATTAATTGGAAACTCAATTATCCAAACCTTACTTCGGCAGTCTCAATTCATTAGTGGATAAAGGAGCTGGCCCCTCGCTCCGCTGACGACCAGAGCGAGACAGGATGTGAGGGAAAAACTCTTTATTCAAGACCCTCAGGTTGCCGCTTTTGTCCGGGTAATCAACAAACGAGTGCAAGCGCCACCCACATGTGTGCGCGCACACTGTAACACAATAAAGCCACCACGGGGACGCCGCGAGCGTGCTCAGAGCAACATCGCCACGCTCAACAAAAACAGTGGTGGCCGCTCCGTGGGGACCGTCCCAGCGAGGTGTAATGAGCAGGATCTAAAAATGCTCTTTGATTGACGCCTCTGCTCGTTGTTTTAATCATTTCGCAAAGTAAAAGGGGAGCGCCATCCCTCCGACACATCCCTGACCCCCCGCACGAGGAGAAATCTAATTTCCAGAGGTTAGTGTGCATGACAAAAATGTCATCATGGCCAAAATGTCTCCGAGCAGTGACAACCTTTCCCAGGGAAATGATATTTTTCCAATCCGGCGGAAGGCGGATCGTGTCACCCTCGTTAAAGCCTTGATAGCAGGTCTTTAATATTCACCGTCTTAATTAGGGCCACAGTTAATTTCATTAAATTCTTTGGCTGCTAAATGAAGCAGATTATGAGACATCTTTTATTGCGAAGCGTGAAATTACAGCCTGCCCGCTGCCAATGGCGGGGTGAAACTAATGAATTACAGGGTAAATAACACCCGAATTAACCATCCAATTTAACTCCTTACAAAGCACCCGACGCCGAGGGGGGACGAGAGGACTTGTCAAAACCACCCAGCCCCGTGCTCGTCTGCAACCCCGCAAGAGGCAATTACAAGCACAACACTAATCAGCCCCTTATAGGAAGGAGACGGCGGCAGACGGGCATTCTGCAAGCCTCCCAGTCACGGAGCAAATGCTCCTTTATGGGAGGAGGTGGTCTGCTCCGGGCTTAAGTAGTCCGTTAATCGCTGCGGAGCTCAGGATTTGCAAACATCATCTCTACACAACTTAATGAAAGAGTAACAACACTCCTTCCTCCTCTGTGGTCATCAGTTAAGAGGGTCCCTGAAGGTGGCAGCCAAATTCTTTAAATCCTGTAATTATGTGTTCTGCTCTTTTCTAAACCAATCAATTTTAGTCATTAGCCATCATCGACACTTTCAAACAGGTGTTGTGTATCATTTTCCATTCCAAGGCCTTCACAACAGCATCTGGCTGCTGTGTGCCTTGGCGCGCTCCTTCACCTGTTACTCCTGAAGTACCGCAGGGAAGTTGGAATTTGGTCTTTTTACTTAAAATATGTCCATTTCTGCAGTAGCTGGCTTGAGGAAATCGACAGGTCAAAGCAGCTCAAGTCAAAAATTATGCTTTGACATAGCGCAGTAATATTCTTCTGAATTATAGTTATATTTCATAATATGGAATTTTGGAGAAATTCTTTTTTTTTTTTCTTTTTTTTCTAAGCCCATTTTAGCGCCCCCTGGCGCCCCTGGTCCCCACTTTGATGACATTTGCTTTCATGTCTCGCCTTGCATTAAGCTCAAAATGCTGGAAAGCTCATGATAATTGGAAGTGATTATTTCATAAATGATCATTCATCTATGATTTGAAGAAGACAAACCCAGTTCACTTCAAGTTAAATCCCGTATTTTACCTTAAAGGCTGATGAAAAACAGCTTTTGATGGACAAGAGCTGTTTTCATGCCTACAAGCCACGCCCACTTAGCAGGGTAAATAACCAAAAGCAGGACAACACTTTGAAGAAACTCAAGAAAAAAAACTGTGGCGAGCATTAGCTTAAATTGAAATTCTATGCTTCTTCAGATCTGAGGCTGCAGGTCTCGCCGCTCCAGGCTGCTGTGAAATCTGAGTGCGAGTGTTGTGAAACCATCACTGAGCTGGCCTTGAAAACAAGCCGACCACACAAACGGAGCGGCTCAGTGGCCGCCAGCAAAAAGGCCGTTTGTACCGGGCAGCCCTCAGGTGAGCTCCAGCAACACCAGTCTGGCCCCACGCTGAGTAAATAAACGTTTAGGAAATAAATAAATGAAGAAACCTCCCTGTGTAGCGTGTCCCAGCGGCCCGGCTGCTGTGTCGGGGAAAATTAATTTGTCAGATTGTTGGTTTTCAAAGTGCCTCGGTCAGCCGCTCGACAGAGACACGAGCGGCCCCTCGCTCTCTCTCCGGCAATTAGCGGTTAATTAGCGGCGTGGAGCAGATGTCGGAGGAGCCCTGCGTCGTCAACAGCCTCTGTAAACAAAGCTGGACGCATCCACTCACTTCGAGAGACAAGAAATGGGGGGAAACAAAGAGCGAGCCGCTCCTGGAACGTTCCCTCTGTGGGTTCCCACGCCGCGGAGGCCAAGCAGCCGCTTCCGACGCCACCTTCAATCTGTAGGCTCCTCCTTCGGGACATGAAGATTAAGGCTCCTCCGCGTTGAATTCAACAGGATGGACGCGTTTCCCATTGTCATTGTCTTTTTTTAACCTTTTAATGCAGCATTTGTTGGCATTAATCTGCATTGTTTTCGATGAAAGATTTGTCAAACAATTCCAGAATAAGTGCAGATTCTCAACCCCCCCAGAAGCTCTAAATAAAAGCTGACCCATTCAGTGGACAATCGTCCAGCCACAGCCGTCACATCTGACCTCAGCGACAACATCAACACCTCCAAACTTTGTTACTGTTGTTGAAACGAGCTGTTAAAGGCGTCCCCCAGGGGTCCACCTCAGGTCTTCCTTCCTGTCAACAGTGAATTTTATGCTGGACCTTCTCAGAAACACCCGCAGAAAGATGCGGAACAAAGTCAAAATTGTGTTTCTGCTATTAAATGTGGTTAAATTCCCGGTGGGAGACGAAAAGGTGACGGAGTCAGCGCGCCGTCTCATTAAAAGCAAGTGTGAGCGCAGCGCTAACAAGAGAAGGTAAACCAGAGTGCAAATGGAGCGTTAATGGGGAAAAGGGAGTCGAATCTTGAACGTGAAGTGCAACACGCACACAAAACACACACACACACACACACGGACTTGAGTGTCTAATTAGGGAGCAGGTCTGCGGTGTGTCGAGCCCGTGGTTGACACTGAGATTCAGGCAGGGAGACGAGTCGAGCGCGACCACAGGGAACCATCAAATCAATTAGCGTCCACTTCCAAAATGATACAAGAGGGGAGCGCTGGGCGCTCTGCCTCACAGCGCTGCCGCTTCTGCTGCAGTCTGCTCTGGAGGAGTGTGAGCTGCTTTACCGCATCCAGCACAACATGCCAGGCCAGGCGAACTCCGTGTCGCTCTTTATTAGCATTGCTTTCATCAGCTGACTTAATAAAGAAGCCCCAGCTGAGCAGGTTTGGGACAATAATTACAAACATTGTTCAGAAGGAGCAGATGTCATCTGAGCTGACATCCATGTTATAGTGCTACAGCGCTAATTTGGGGTATTTCTGACAGACTTTTAACATCAGTTTTACCCTTGAATTATACAAAAGATGTTTAATTAATCCAACATTTGTATTTTCATTCATTTGCATCATAAATTCCAAAGCTTCAAGGCTAAAGGACTTTTTTTAAAAGAAAAAAAACCCTTAAAACTAGAAAAAAACAACTAAAGAACAAAGAATGAGACTGATCATGAATGAGAGAATACACGTTTGCATCCACTTCATAAATGTTTATCCCCGCCTGCTGAACTCCACCTTTGGATCAGCACCACAGAAGAAGAAATCCCGCGGGAGCTGCGGAGGGACCGCACCTATAACCGAGACTTCTCTCCACCCAAACGCACAAGCACCAACACACTCTCTCTCTTTCACACACACACTGAGTCCACTGTGTCTCTCGCCCGCTCTCTCCCGGCGAGGTGGCCCCGAATCAAAGATGCGATTTGTTCATTAGGAGATTACAAACGAGGCTGCGGCGACGAGGCGAGAGGCCGTGATTAGTGCTTGCTAATTGCCTGATTTGCTTGTTGGGAGAAGCCTCACCTTCACCCCCCCCCCATCACCCTCACCCCTCCTTTACTGCAGCTCCAACTGGAGAAGAGCTCATTTATGTGGGATAAGGAGCCGGTTCAGGTGCTCTCCTCGCCATCGCAGCGGGCGTGAGCATGGATGTTTGCTCGCCTTCGCCTTCATCCTCGACTTCCTCCTCTTCTCTTTTCATTCCTGCAAAACGCTGCCGCCGACGCTCCAATCAAAGAGCTCAAGATGACAAAAAAAAAGTGTCTCTGAACACAAGCGGAGACGCCTGAAGTGGCTGAACAGAGGGAGGTTAAAAAAAGACGGAAAAAGAAGAGAGGGCGAGAAAAAGGAGCGGTGGAGGGAGTGGCAGTTAAATCCGTTCCCTCTCCTGTTCCTAATGATCCGGTTGGCGGACCCAGGAGAGCCCCTCACACTAATTGATGTTAAGTGTGTGATTTCACTGCTAATCAAGGCCGAAACACCAAACACAGCGAAAGAGAGAGGGAGAAAGGGAGGGAGGGGGAGAGAGACTCACCTGTTTGATGGGAATGGCTCGCCCGCTCCCGATGCTGTCGGCTCGAGCTTCCAGGCCTTTTTTGTCCTTGTCCGTGTCGCTCGCCTTCCTCGACTGCAGAGCGGACGAGACGAGAACCGTTACTATCAACGGCGAGTTCAACGCCGCCACAAGGAGACGTCTCCAGCTAATGTTTGAATGTGCCCGACTGAATGTGATCAAATCTGCACCGGGATCGGGAACATTGAGGAAGACTTGGCTGGGCACACAACAGAACGTGTTCATGGACGTAATCACCACGTATTTAACCTCAAATACCGAAGTATGAGACTAAAACGTCAGTTGTTGCTGGAATACTTTTTCAAATGAGAGCAGGGTTTCCATGGAGACACTTACAGTGAAGAGGTTGGAGCGGCGTTTGGACTGCTTCCGGACGGGTGTCGGGGTGTTGGTGGTCTGCGGAACGTCGATGCGCAGCTCCTTCTGGCTGGTGCTGGGCGTAGACGGCACCGAGGACGAGTAGTCGCTCAGGCTCCCGCCGCCATTGCTGGTCTGGAGGGACAAAAGTGTGGGTGGAGGCTGAATTTAACCCGTGGTGCAGAGGTGGCTGAGGACTTGATTTGTGCGTTTCTCATGAGCTCGTCTGCGCTGGGCGATGGCGTTTTAATGAGAAATCGATGGCGGGCTGAAGGACGAGGATCAGAGCGGCTAAAGAGGCTGAAGCTGATCAGGTTGTGCGTCGCCACCAGACATCAGCGAGGCGGGCCTGAGCAGCGAGAGTGTGTGTGTGTGTGTGTGTGAGCGCTGACCTGGCTGATGTGGACAGCCGCCACTTGCGTGACGCAGACGGACGAGTGACTCGGCGAGTTGGGGAGCGACTTGCACGGCCCGATGGACAGCTGCTGCTTCTTCTTGTTGGCCACGATCTTCTGGGCGACTGTGACACACAAATCACGCGAGGGAATAAGAAAACCACCCGATTCACGCAGATCAAAGGCTTCACGGGGACTCTGTTAATATTTGTGTCGTTTTGGGCTCATGAAGGAAACTTCAAGCAGAACCCAACAGTTCTGCTCCTGTGTGAAGACTTTTCTAATGAACCCGACCAAATCAGACCAAAAGGCTCCCGAGACCCCTCGGAAGGCCTAACATTTACACTCGCTCCGTCTGGTTTGGTTCTTCAACACTTCATCATTGCTTCTCCTCCGTCTCGCCGCTGCCCTTGGCTCGGCCCGGTGTCACCTGGTGGTAAATGTTTACGAGCAGCTCCTCATTAACGGGGACCGAGGCTTTAACGAGGCCAATTAAAACAATGGCTTCATCTGAGACGCTCTGTGTTTATTGGAACAGAGATAATGGAGTCAGTAAAGTTTTAACTCTCTCCTGTCCCGACGACTCAGACGCATCACCAAACATTTGGGATTATCCCTGCGAGCTCGGGTCTTGGCTATTTCGATGGAATTATTGACAAGCGTTAGCATGTGTGATGCTAGCTGGGCTGGAGCAGCACAGGCTGGGTCACAACTCAGGTGTGAGAAACACTTATGATAAGGTTGTGCTAAGTATTTAAACTGTGCGGGGAACATAATTTAAGTTAATACATCAATCTTGGTTCTGCTTGGAGAAGCTGCCATTCCGTCTAATGGAACCCTCGTCGCTTTGATCAGATTTACGACGGGGCTGCACCACCAGGTGACATAAAACAGGACAGAGAGGTCAAACAATCAGAGTCACTTAAGAGCCGTTTTGCCAGGGACCAAATGATACGTTTCAATAAAGACAGGCTCATTTGATCATTTCTAAAGTCCTGTCCCGTCCCCCCCGAATCAGAATCAATGCCTTGATTTACACTGATGAATGTCTGGTGTGTGTTTTGGGGGGGTGGAGGTCACTATGTCACTGGCTCGGATGACGAGTGTTCAACATCTGCAGTCTCAGAAAGATGAACTCTGCGTGTGTTTTTGTGCATGTGTGTTGGGGGGTGGTGTCGTTGTAATTAGGCTAATTAAATTAGCCCCGCTGATGGACGAGGGAACATGGCGCTGTCGCCCTCCTCCACCTTAGCCTCTGTCCCTCACACAGAGGTCACTTCCCCCGAGTGGACCCGGCTTCACTACATATCACAGGAAATCCACCCAGACACACACAGACAGAACATTAGTGGATAAAATAAAAACAATCTTCTTCTTTGAAAGCATGTTCGTACAGCGGGATGGGAGGCAACATTAGCATGAGCTTGCCGTTTAGCATTTTATCGACCTCAATAGAGAAAAAAAAAAACTTGGTGTCTCGACATGGATGACAGGCGAAAACCACACAACTACCCCCGCCCCTTTACCCCATCTCCCCCGCATGTAAAAATCATCTCAATGATGAGGAGGTCAATTATTTTTAACGCTAAATGTTGTGGTCACTTGTGCAGCTTCTCACTCGCTCTCTCATTGTGCAGTCACTGAAACTCATCAAAACCTTTATAACGTTTACCCTCCTCACACACACACACACACACACACACACACACACACAGATACACTAATCAAGTCAAATTAGAGCGAATCAGCATTTCTTCAATGGAAGACTCTGCTTGTCGCCGTGACGATGCAGCTGATTGTGAAGATGGATATGGGAGATGTAATTAAAGCCCCCACCACTGCCGTCTGACCAACCATAATTGATTTGGACTCTGAATGAAGCGAAGGTCATGGCAATATGCATGCGGGATCAATACACACATACACACACACGCGCGCGCGCTTGCACTTTCTCATAAATTGTGAATTTATTTACGATCGACAGACCGACGACGTTTGCAAATGTCATTTAAATCAGCGTCAAAATCTGTCAGAGAAGAATTAAAAGAAAATCTGTCTAAATAAATATGTTTTTCTATGATCAATTCCTGTTGACAAACAGGGATAATATGATAAAACTCAGGAGAAAAGATGAGACAACGGAGGAAAGAATGCATAAAATTACATCTAGCATCAAATATTCAGCACACACATTCACACACGTGCACATGCTCGCACGCACGCGCACACACACGCACAGACACACAGCTCCAGGCAGCCGTCGTCTTTCGGGTGTTGACACAAAACATTAAACTCGTTGTCTGCTGGATGATTAAAATACTGATTAATTTGAGATAATGACAAGAAAAATACCAAGAGACAGTGTCAGAGACAAGAACACACATTAACACACAGATACACGTACACTGGAATAATTAAGATGATAATAAGGCATCGTTTAGTGTGAAAAACTTCCTCCTGGCCAACACACACACAACAAATTCGGAATCCTTTGGGTTCCTCAGACATTCACATTTCCAAGGCCTCAAATCTGCTCCTGCAGTGCCCCCTTCAGGACAACCAGTGTAATGGCGGTCGGGTCGGGCTCATGGTTAACTGCAGGGTTAATCAGGGCAAAACATACTCGAATATTATACACATCTGTGTATTGAACCACTGCTAAAAATAGTTCATTAACCTTCAAATTTAGTTAATAACTCAAATCCAACAACAAGAGGTCTCTGTCCAGGTCAGTCGCAACCTTGGCAATGACCTCAGACACTTATTTTCCGGTAATGTCATATTTTTGACGATTTCATATGAAAAACTGTGGGTTCTTGCTGGTTCCGGCACCTCTCTGGCTCCCTCCCCTCGTTATGGTCAAACTTAATTGCTGTTCACTTTGAGCTAAATAGGTGAACAGGCCCATTTAATTTGTAATTCATGTGCGATTAGGAGAGTCTAAATGGCTCTGGATGGGCTGGGGGAAAGGGGCAATGTCACCTTCCCAGAGGACTGGATTAGAGTTAAGACTTGTGTTCATACCGTCCTGGAAGACCCGCTCGACATTGAGCCCGTAGGTGGCGCAGGTTTCATAGTAGGTGCAGCGTTTGAGGTCGTTGGACAGTTTTCTGGCCCGGCTGTCTTCGATCACTCTGGGGTTGGCTGAGGTAATGGCATCTGGGAAATTCACAAAAAAAAAAAAAAAATACAATAAACTTTTAATGGCTACCAGAGTAATTCTTAACATGAGCAAATTTAACATCCAAAAGTGCCTTAATTTATACACACAAATATCAAAACAACAGTAAAAGTTCAATTATTCAAGTTGAGGTGAGGCGCTATTAATAATCTGGCGCCCCCTGCTGTTCAAGACGTGTTTTCCAGCTCCAGTCTCCGTTTAAACACAAGTTTCCAATCTAAATTGTTTTTGTAGGATAAAGATTGCAGTTTTTGATGACTGTCCAAAAGGGGAGAAATTCAAAAAAACGAGTTTAAATAAAGTAATGTAATTTTAAAACCTAAAACCTTAGTGAAGTAGCTATGACGCAATTCTGGCGACAAGAATTTTGAGGTGCGAAAGTATTGATGTCATCACACCCAGTTAAATAATAGTTTGATATCTCTTTTAAAATTCAACAGTCCACTCTAAATTATCTTTACAAAAGACAGATTTTTACATTCTTTACAATAAATCAGATGAGGTGACTGTAATGAACGACGGAAACCACTAGAGGGCGGTAAGACCACAGAAACGGTTTGTGCCTGTGGGCGTGCGCGTCTCACCTTGTGTGCCGACCAGCACCAGCGGCAGGTCGGCCGGGTTCCTGTAGCTGGCGAGGCGGCTGAAGTAATGATAAACTGTCTGGAAGCTGTTCTCGTCCTCCAGACTGAACACGAAGATCACAGCATCCACCCACAAAGCAAACTGAAGCAGAGAGTCAAAGTTAATGTCAAATAAATATTTTCAAACAGCGTCCTGAAATGGTAATAATTTACTGGCTTCAGAAATGTAAAATACTTCAATCCCTAAAACTGAATCCCAACAGGAAAAACAACTTCCTCTGATGTGAACGGGGAGGAAGATGATCCCTTTGAGGTGAACAGGTGAATTATTCATGACCACTCTTCTGTCTAGACTCTCTGGCATTAAACTCCATTTTGTCACTTCACAGGATGGAGAAAGTGAAGAAGTACGACCCACTCATATGGATTCAGTCAAGATTGCGGTTTGTCGGAGGGGGGGGAAGCATCTCGAGTGTTTCTTTAACACAGTTAGCCCATAATCAGAATCTGTGGTTAAACTGGGCACAAAAGAGGAGTATGGAAGGATGAGAGGTGCAGATGAGCCTCAAGCAGGAAGTCCCTCTGCTAACATGTTTGTGGCGACTCTCCAAGTGTTTCTGGGCTTAAACGGTGTCGTTCAAAGAGGTTGCAGTACTCACCTGAGGCTCTGGGGGGCCTCCTTCATCCCTGATCAGCAGCAGGTGACTCTGACCATCGACCACGATCTCCTTCTTAAAGCGACCGCCTGCGGGAGACAACAGCCGCTGTCAGAGGTGCAGGAACGGTGAGGCATGGTCACTGCTCTTCTCTATGTTCTAGTCTGACATGATTGATGTCACAGAAGTGATCAATGGATGGATCGATCGGGTGAACGATGACTGCTATCCAGGAGGGGAGTGAATGTTAACGGCGGACATTAGCGATGCGAGTGATCAGCAGAGGAAGTGGCGAAGGGAGATGTTACACACACTCACAAACCAATGACTGGAGCTGTACTACATCATTGGTGGTGCTGATGGATGTTATTATAGCAAAGCTGCTTCTTTAGCCTCAGATTTATTTCTGGTTGGAACCTTGAGTGCAGGAAGTTTACGTGTTCCCTGGTGGTCTGTGGTCTCCTGAGGAGATGTTTCAGGGGAACTCCTTCAGTGCTAAACTCTGGCGTGATGTTTTATTTTAAGCTTCCGAGTTCAGCGATTTTACTCTGGAGGTTGGCGTTGAAAATGTTTAAACCTGCCATTTTGGCTGAGAGATTATAAACACGTATCCTGCACCAGGTTTATGGATTAACTAGAATTATAAAGTCAGTTAAATGTGGACATGATCTTCCTCTCCACAGACGGGCTGCTGGGTTTTAGTGCGCATCCATCTAATGGTGACGCTACATTGGCCTCTGAGCAGAACTTCTCTGTCTGCAGATGGACCCTGCACCAGTGTTGTTCCATTTTGGGTCAGTGTGGGGGGAGAAAAACTCTTCCTGATTTGACAGGAAGTGGAGGAACCCAAAAATGGGGCTCTGGGTGTTATTTTGGGCAGAGAGAGCTGCAGCCGAACATGTGGCGATCTGCGCTGCGGTAATGATAGAGGGGATGTTTGTGTGACACACACACACACGCACGCACGCACACACACGCACACACACACACACACACACACACGCACGCACCACACACACACACACACGCACACGTTTTATGAGGCTGGCGAAAGGGCCAGTTTCCTCCCTCTTCACATATTTTGTTGAGATGTTTGTGTTGCGCTAAAATTAAGAGTGGAAGGTTTTTAAAGCTTCTTCATGTGCAATATCAAACAACTGCTTGATCAATGGAAGGAATAAGACAAACATTACATTCAAAAGAAGCTAAGTGGAGATTTCAGTAACAAAAAAGTTGAAAAAAATCATTAAAAAAAATCACTCATGTTGCTTCATTAAGGAGATTTCCTGTGTGTGTGTGTGTGACGTGATGAAGGGAGAAGGAAGCTTCCTGTGGATGGTTGAGGGTCGACAGCAGATGGAGGCGTGGATGCCGAGTCAGCACCGTGCCGGCTGCTGTGTCAGCATGTTTCTGTGCATTGATGTACAGTATGTGGGCGTGATGCCATGTTGATGTGCAACGACAGAGGGAGGGAGGAAAATGAAAAGATAAGACAAGTGGGCGGAGCTACAGGTTCAGCTTCAGCAGCCAGAGAGATGCTCAGGAGGTCAGAAGTCCATCCTAAATTTGCAGATTTTACCATATCAATAATATACATAAACAAATAAAATAGGCCAAATGCACGGGCATTTTCTGATGCTGAAGCTGGTCTTTGGATCTAAAGGGACGGATGGAGTGACTGAGGAAAGAGTGCGGCAGCAGAAAGAGGATAGTTACCTGCATCCACGTCAGCTAGATTACAAACGCAGCCCAGAAACAAGAAACAAAAGGCAACACAAAATATGAAAGATGCCGTAACAGTTAATACATGCACAGTCAAAACCCCGAAAACCAGAGATGCAGGGCCAAAAAGAGAGAACTCTGAGGGGGGGGGGTTTCAGGGGTAAAAAAACAAAAGATTTATAGTTGCAGCGAGGCAGAGAGAAGAGTAAATGAGTTTCAAAGAAAAAAATCATGAAAGAAAAGAGAAGAACTCAAAGTGTAGAGTTTTATTGGCAGGTCAGCCAGAGGCCAGAATAAGAAAAAGAAAAAAACTGCTGATATAAGACTTGTTTCCTGCTTGAAGGAAAATCAAATTCATGCGTGCACTTCCTGAATCCCTT
Source organism: Takifugu flavidus (assembly GCF_003711565.1). Lineage (NCBI taxonomy): Eukaryota > Metazoa > Chordata > Actinopteri > Tetraodontiformes > Tetraodontidae > Takifugu > Takifugu flavidus. Next base: position 11,036,027 of record NC_079522.1, read on the forward strand.
CAGTTAGTACACACGACACACCAAATGTTTAAGTCTTGTCCATCCATCAGATGTCCACACACCCGTCCACACCCAGCCTGATTGGTCCACGCCGTTCCCACTCATTTCCTCCCGTTCTTTCTTTTTTCACTACATTTGCGCCGGCGGGACCAAAGTTTAATCGTAGTTGTGTGCGTGAAACAGCAGTTTCTCCACGGCTAACATCGGCTAACATTGGTAGCAACAACTATTTACATGGATGGAAAATACTGTGGATTGTATCCATTCATCGTTTATACTTTACAGTGACTGAAGGTCAACAAAAGTAGCTCAAACTGCATTTTTTAGTCTCCTGCGCTGATGTTTGCTTTACATCCTGGTTTCTAAATTCTACACTGGCATTAGCAAATGTCCAACACATAAACAGTTATTATGGGTAAGTGGAATCCAACTGGTCAGTGTGCTGGTGTTACGCTGCTCCCCTGAAGTCAGACACAGTAAAATGGCTGCAGATTAAAGGAAACAATAGAATCTTTCAAATGGGCTTTGGTGACTTGTGCGAGCTGCTTTAGCTCTGGTGGTCGCGGGTGATTTCCCAACCAAAGCTCTTTTCCGTTTTAATGGTTTCCATGTGCTGCTGCTCGGCTGCTGTTTGGCTTTTGGGGTTGTTTTTGGAGGCGTGTTCAATCAGGAAAGCCCCCCCACACCTCATCACTGGGGGGGGGGCACTCATTGCTTTTGCCGTGACAGAATACAGGATCATTTTAACCTGATAACAGCTTCGGACCTTTTTATTCAACAACTTGATGCGTTCACTTGGGAGGGGGGGCTTTGTCATCTTAAAAATGGGACAAGAGAATGTGGGAATGACAAAAACACTCAGCAAGGATAACAGATTTCTGTGTTTCAACACACAAAAATAAAGGTTGATTGTTTCCCCTCCATTGTCCTACAGTTTATTGACAAAAGGCCAAACTCAAAAACGCTCTCGAACGCAGCTTCAAATCCAAAATTCAAATAAATCAACAGAGCAAGCGGCCGCCCTGAGGCCAGTTTGGAGAGCCCCAACACTAACTTGAGGTTGGCGGATGATGGCGAGCGTTTGTGGCCAGTGGTTTTGCAGCCAATTGTGCTGATTAACAGGAGCTGGTGTGAGCCGTCTGCAGCCCAGGCTCCAGTCTGCAGCCCAGGAATAGTTCTGCTCGGGGGATTTGTGGTGCTGAGCCTGCCACCAACGCTCTCCCATCAACTGCCATGGGAATCCAAGCTCCCATTTTATTTTTAGATCCCTGGAATTTCAGAGCGGCACAAGCTTCCTGCCGTTCTACTCTTCCCTGAAGCTGCTTTTATTCCTGGTTATGCAACGATATCAGAGATGTTTTTGATGATCTGACTGAAGCCGAGATGCATCGTTTTGGACGAGTGGCGAGGAACAACAAGCCATCAGGGCTTTTCTGCCGTTTGATTGGGGCTGGCTCCAACAGCATGTGCAAAGCTGTTTGCAAAGCTCCACCGTGTTGCCGTTGGCGATGCTGCTGTGTAATTAAGGCTGAGCGGTGGAAACGGACCAGCGGACATTTCGCTGTCTGACACTGGTCATTTTTAAGAGATACGTCACCTCTATAACAGATTTTCTCAGTTTTCAGGGCACTCTGGGGATTCCCCACAACCGACAGCAGCTGGGATTGTTTTCCAGAGTCCATTTTTATCAGTTACTCCTTTGTAACATATTAATCACAACGGCTTCAACAGTAAAACGTCAAGCGCACCGACTGGAAGGGCTCGTTTCTCCACTGAGGGCCCCAAAGCTAAAACTGGTTTGTGGGAAGCTTGGCGACCACATCACAACAGCGGCAGAGTTTTCTTCCTAAATGAGCAATGTTTGATGGTTTTCAGGGGGTCGAGCATAACAAACAAAAAGGTCAGGAAAAGTCAATTAGCTCCAGGGAGTGTGGTTGAATGTACCTTATCTTCAGCGGTTAGAGAAGTAAAGAGGGGGAATTTTTCTATATGCTGCTGAAAGCAGTTTTCGTCTCCGACCTGATGAGTAATAACTGGTTTTCATATATTTCAGGCACTGTTTTAAATGTTTGGTTAAAGCAAACGCATGCATGGCCTCTCCTACATACTTTTTTGAGTGGCTGAGGCTTTTAATTTAAAATATCGGAGCAGAAAGACTCCCCAACTGTTACGTTTGCAGCAGAATTTCTAGGTTGTTAGGTTGAAATCCATTTAACCTAAAAGATCAAATGTATTGACTACATAATTGTGTCATTTAAAGTTGATGATTTCTTATTTGTGAAACTCTTAAATAGTGAATATACAAAATCAAAGCCTTTCTGTCTGGTAATAGGACCCATTTTTGCAGACATCTCGGGGTCTCTGTGCTGGTGTGGCTCAGCACCACCTGCTGAAGGTTGCAGATGATAATCCCACCAGTCTGATGCTTCCTGAACGCTTTCGTGAGTGTCAGGAGAGGAAAGAGCTGCTGCTGTGAAATATTAAAGGAATGCGGGGTTTGGCAGAAGTGGGTCTTCGCCTGAGGAGGCTGCTACACTCGACGGTATGTGGGCGAGCTGGCAGCCGAGCGGCTTTAATATTGGATGAGGAATATGGCCGATTCCGCGGGGTGTGAGTGGGGAGCGTATAGAAAACAGAGTAAGCTTTTTTCATAGAGATGAAACATTCAGGAGTCCTGAAAAGAAAAGTGGCGCAAAGTGTGCCGAAAGTCGCCGTCATTAAACTTTGATTGTGTCCAAATTAAATCACCGCTTTTTGAGGGATAATTCCAGATTATTGCAGCATAATCTTGGTATGTTTTTTCATAATATCACCAACATAATGTGGTGACCAGATCGCTGTTATTAGATATTCTGTGAAACGGATAAATGAGCCTGTAAATCTGTGAAAATGAGACCATGTTTGAGAGCCAGAGATAATATCTGTGTGAGGATCACAATCACGGTTTTTCCAGTCGGATGGTGAGTTCAGAGTCAGATGATGAGAGTAGGAAGTTGAGGAGCTTCCTCAAACAGAGAGGAGAAGTAGAAATGGAACTTCTGCTCTGGGCAGCTGCGTGCAGAAGAGTGAGGTCGCTCGCATCTTATTCTGCCCGCTGGGGTTTTAATCCAGCCGTGTTTTAGCACATCCACCCTCGCTTTTTGGAGCTGACTTAATCTGCTTTGCCTGTTTATTATTTATTTATTTGACTGAACTAATCATGGACAGAGGGGATTGTGGGTAAAGCTGGTTAAGTTTGGATGTTTTCAGTCAGCTGTTGACAAGAAAACAGACACAGCCAGATCTCTGAGAGACAGATGGACAGAAGCACTCAGGTTCTGACCTTCAGGTGACTCCTCCTGGACGTACGTTCCTGTCAGGTACCTGTGGACCAGCGCCGACTTACCGCTGGCAAGGTTACCCACAATGCCCTAGGAGATGGGGGATTGATAAAGTTAGAGAGCAGCATTTCCGACACAGGGGTGAGGTTTGTCTGGATCACTCACCACTTTTAGTTCTGGAACCGTTCGGCTCAGCGTCCACTCCTGACTGTTCACAAACGCATCTGCAGAGACACAGACAACCTGTCAATCATAGCGCATTCATGTATGTGGGGTAAATGAGGAGCCAGGGAGGGAACACTCCCAAAAAGGGCCCTTGTTTGCTTAGCATATTGTACATATTAGAGCCACAATCAGGGTCAAAACAGAATCAGGGAAAAGGAGAGAACATTTACCTTTGAAAACAAGTCAACTTCATATTTAACAAATTGAGCAAGCGAAGCCCTTTGCCAGAATCACACACTCAACTTTCATTCACTCCCCCCCCCCCCTCCAAAAGTCCTCCAGGACAGACTGTGGAACCAGATTTCTGCGTCTGAACGACCATCAAGCCCCCTCCGTCACCCCATGTGGGACTGTTCATCTGAGGCTGACGGAGAATCTGACTGTAGCATTTTAAGACTCAGAGCGGAGGCAGCGCGGCTCCGAGGTCATGGGAAACGAGGGGCGTTGGAGACTAATCGATCCTCGGCAGCGGGTGTGCATGAGCACAAACACACAGTTACTGTGTTTGCATTTGTTCACGTCGCTATCAAAGTTTTGTTTTTGCAACGTGGTGATTTCCGTGTTATCAGGGAGGTTCCATCCTGAAGAATTAGACTCACTCTCACACAGTAGGAACCATCACAACACGTCTGCTTTCCCATGATGGCGGGTCAAAATTTTCCAAAAACAATTTTATTTGACTATCTGGGAGGGGAGTTTATTTAGAGGTTTGCTATGACTCAGAGATGAGTTAAATCTAAATGAGTTTAATAAAGTAATGATGTAATAAATGTTGAAACAAACGTCCTACAGACACAGTGGAACCACCAGAAGGTGACGCCGGTCATCCCCGGCGGTGTCGCCCACAGAAATCTTTCCACTCATCTTTCCATAACGTCCATGATATCTAGGCCAGTGGGCCACGTCCACTTACAGCCTTCAGCCCTTTTTTATTAATTCAGCAGCACTGATCTGTGTCAGCCTGTACACTCACAACGTGTCTCTACCAGAGAGGGAGGGAGGGAGAATAATAAAGATAAGAAAAATGTTCATGCAGGTCAACACTCCAGACCAGGAATGCAGTATTCTTGTTCCCAAGAACCTTCAAGGTCTTGAATTAAGATAATAACAATTAATAAAGCTAGCGTAGTAAAAAGTAATTGATTGAAGTGAACAATTTAAATTTACTGAGTCCACAATTTAATGAAAACCTCAAAGATTATTTCTAATGGAATTAAGGCTGCTAACATGTGTGTGTGTGTGTGTGTGTGTGTGTGTGTGTGTGTGTGTGTGTGTGTGTGTGTGTGTGGTTGCTAATCAGTCTCAAAGAAACCAGAAAGATGCTAGCCTGTTTGTGAGGGGACACACACACAGGGGGATTGTAGTTTCCACAAATGTCTGCCTGTGTCGTGTGACCCCTCCCTCTCTGCCAGGCAGGATGTTGATCCAGCTGCTTCCTGTTTTCAAGGGTCCTCCAGTTTCCCTCGGCTGGTTCCCAGGAGAACCCAAAAATCACCCGTAGCGGGCATCAACCCACCCCTGGGCCAGGTGACCCGGCATTACAGTGATTGGTAGAGTTGGACTGGATAACTGGTGCTCCCTGGTTCTTTAACACTTTTATTTGATTTCAGTGCTGACAGATGTGTAAGATGTTTGCCTCACACACCTGAGGATGGTGACAGGTGAGCTGGCAGGTACTTGAGGTCATGTGATAAAGTCACTGATGCAACAAAACACAGGACAGGTACAGCAGCGGTGAAAAGGCCAGTGGAGGAAAAGAAGACAGCCAGAGAGAAACGGGACAGGTGAGAAAACAGATGGGTGAAGATCTCTACTGCTCTGCTCGGGGACAGAGAAGCTCTGAGCATGTACTGTGGGGACGGAAAACACTCATTCCTGCATCCATCCACTGTGCCAAAGAACAGGAGAGAGAGAGAAAAGGAGCTGATGACCTGAAGAGACTTTCAGAGGGACACCAGAGGCCTTCAGAGGGACACCAGAGGCCTTCAGAGGGACACCAGGGGCCTTCAGAAAGACACCAGAGGCCTTCAGAGGACACCAGAGGCCTTCAGAAAGACACCAGAGGCCTTCAGAAAGACACCAGAGGCCTTCAGAAAGACACCAGAGGCCTTCAGAGGGACACCAGAGGCCTTCAGAAAGACACCAGAACAGAGGCCTTCAGAGGGACACCAGAGGCCTTCAGAGGGACACCAGAGGCCTTCAGAAAGACACCAGAGGCCTTCAGAAAGACACCAGAGGCCTTCAGAGGGACCCAGAGGCCTTCAGAAGACACCAGAGGCCTTCAGAGGGACACCAGAGGCCTTCAGAGGGACACCAGAGGCCTTCAGAAAGACACCAGAGGCCTTAAAAAGACACCAGAGGCCTTCAGAGGGACACCAGAGGCCTTCAAAAAGACACCAGAGGCCTTAAAAAGACACTAGAGGCCTTCAGAGGGACACCAGAGGCCTTCAGATGGACACCAGAGGCCTTCAGATGGACACTAGAGGCCTTCAGATGGACACCAGAGGCCTTCAGATGGACACCAGAGGCCTTCAGATGGACACCAGAGGCCTTCAGATGGACACTAGAGGCCTTCAGATGGACACTAGAGGCCTTCAGAGGTAAAAGGAATACTCCTTATCCTTAATCCTGTTTTTTTTCAATGTTTGATTACGTTCTTGCTCTTTGTTCTCCCTCTTGATCTGGAGAAAGTAAAAAAATTCTTTTTTATGGTTCATGTGAGGAGTATAAAAGGAGACAGACTGCATGATTTCAGCAGTGGGATGAGGATAGGACCAACCCAGAAAGATGTTTTCTTCACTGATGAATAAAGCCAATTTAATCCAGCAAAAGCCCTCGGCCATAAACCCAGACCAAGACATGATCATAAATAAAAACAGCCATTCTTTTAACGCCAGTGACGGCAGCTGCAGGTCTACAACGTCGTCCACAATAACAAAGACTCAGAGTCTCTGACATCCAATCTGATTTAACAAGGTCTGAACTGGACTCAGCCGAGCTGCAGTCCAGTTCAATCTGCTTCAAAACCATGAAGAACAAAACACAAACCTCACACATGGTTTTCAGCATGCGTGGACGTCTGCACAGCATCATGGGTAAAACAGAGAGAGACAGAGAAGAAAAGAGGGGGACAAGAGGAAATGCGGGATAAATTAAGACCAGATCAAACAATGCAAATTAAAGCCGGACTGACAAGTCTGATTCTCATTTCCCTGCGCACATTTTTACATTTCCACACCACTTCTGCATCCAAGAATTCAAAGTGAGAAGCACTGCAGAAAAATATTGAAGGTTTATGTGAATGTTTCTTTCTTTGCTGGTTAAATATGTGTTAAATGAGGTGACTGCGATGCATTAACAGTATATACTTAAAAGGTTTATATGGAGATAAAAACTCTCAGGTGCGCGGGACAAATGTGGTTTCCTCATCAGGAACTGCCGCACACACGCACATGGTGATGTTTAAAAGTCAGATGCTTCGCACATGGAATCTGGGTTTAGCTGCAGGAAACATAAACTGAGATCAGACTGCTGTCAAAACACTGACTGCCTCAATGTGGAGCGCATCGGACACGAATGAAGCTTGGAACACGCCGTTTATGGCTGACATACCAGTGGTGGTGATCCACGTAAAGACTGAACACGGGAGTCGCAGGACAGATGTCGGGATAATCTGCCAGCTGATGAAGGATGGTTTGGTTCTGTCGGGCAAACATCCCAGACTGAAGACGCACCCATCCAGCAGTCACAAAACTTCCATCCAAAGCTGACAAAGAGCAAAATAAACCTCCCAGATCTTCTTGTTTTACTGTGCTGTTAAAATATGATCCAAACCAAAAATCACTCATCTTTTGATGAAGAGGGCATCGTCATCATCAAAGCATCAGTGAAACGAACGGGGTGTGACAACGGAGGCAGATAAAAGATGGACAGGAAGACAATTTACAGACAATAAAAGAACAGATGGCATCCAGCCAAATACACACACACACACACACACACTGCAGACCAAATGTGTGGTGAGAGGACCTTCACTTGAATCCACAACCACAGAACAGCAACAAAACTGGTATAAAATCAAAAACTGCACATATCGCAACATCCTGCATCATTTAATAAGCGTAGAATTTAGCATATGTTAAGTGCAGCATGACGCTTCACTCGTTACCGTTCCATAAATCATTGTAAAGTTTAATAGCTTTCAGCAGCCACCAGACGGTGATGCGAGCTGACCTCTAAACACCCACTGGCCTCCTGGCCTCCAGACAGGAGCGGCAGCCAAACCTGTTTCCTGTTAGCTGCTGGTTAATTACAGCTGCACCAGAGTCTCAACGGGAAGGTGCCACCTGATGTTGCTGTTGTTTCGATCAAGAGGCTGATTTGAGGCCTCCTTTGGTATTATCAGTGTGAAATGGGTTGTTGAAACCTAACACCTCCATATTAACCACATATGAATCACATTCTGCATAAAACACCACCTTTAACTGCTGTTAATGTCTCATTCTGAATCAAGCACACTGTTGACACAGTGGTTTGTGTCCAGAAGCCAATGAGGCTTGGCTGTCCTCCTGTTCTCATCTCCCTTTGTTGAGCTGAAGAAGCGATTTTAAAATCAAAATAGGGCTTTTCAATGTGGAAAAAGTGTGTGTTTCCCTTGAATCATTTGAGATTTACAACACAAGCACACGAGGGGTGGAAGATGTTGCTGATTTCTCTGGAAACGTTTACATGGAAAATAAATTACTTGAACTATGAAGTGACCTTCGGTGTGAATGGTTCTCCAGGGTGGAATCCACCAATTGCACTAGCTGGAAGAGGCTCCAGACCTCCCATGATCCCGGGGGGTCAGGGTAAAGCTGATGAAAATGAATGGATGAAGTACTTATAGGAAAACCTTCTCTAGATATAGGCATCAAAAACAGACATGTGTGCAGAGGCATGCTGGGACTCATGCAGCATGACATCCTGAAACAGGTTGAGTCTGGCGTCTGAGAGCAAACACGGTGAGCAGGTGACGCTGCAGCAGGTTCCAGACACGCCTCAGAACTGGAAACAACAATAACTACTCAACCAAGGGAAAGAAGCTCCAGGAAAGCAGCGGCGTGCAGCAGGAATGCAGGCTAAAAACATGACCACTGGGGTCAGGTTGCGTCTTTTGACAGGCTGGTGCCAATAACGCCAGAGTGGCATTACAATAACACCGTCCCCCTGATGGGTGTATCCTTCATGCTGCTGTGAGGGATGAACATGATAAAACCCTGCTGGATTTACAATGAATTTAGAAAAAACTGTTGACAATCAGGAGAGAGGGAGAGGGAAGGAAGGTGAGGAAGCTGCTCGGTTTTCCCATCACAACCATTCAGATCCGCTGACCTGAACTGGGAGCGATAAAAACGTGATGGAAAAGGAACAACAAAGACATCCGTACAGCCCGTGTCTGAAGTGGAATGTGACTCTCTTGGTGTGTCAGGGTTGATAAGGATGTTGGAAAAAGCATCACAGAATAAAAACAAACGCTCCTCTTTCAAAAATAAGCCAGATGATGGAAAATGTGACATAATTCCCGATCACTGACAGCACTGCCCAGTATTCCCAGTCTAACCTGTCTGAGGGACCTACCGGTGCCTCATCGGAACCTCCCTCTGGAAAGGCTCCGCATGTTTCAGTTTTTTTGTCTCCGAGAGGCGGAAAAACAAGCAAGACTGGCATGTGGTGGTTAAATGGTGGAGATGCCTTCAGGAGGAGATTCCAGAGGTTTGATCTCAGCAGCAGCTTACTGGGTCGGGATCAACGGTCCAACACACCAAACATATTCAGTCACTTGATATCTGCTGTATTTGGGGTTGATATGCTGTAACGACAGTCAGTTGCGGGCGACGACCACAGGACTAAAACCACCTACATGACCTGGTCTCAAAACAAATCATCAACTCAAATAACCTAATGTTAAATGACAGGAAGACTTTTATTTCTTTAGGACCAATTCTGAACTAAATGTGACCAATTCTGCACTAAATATGTTGTGTTATCATCCCGTAACAATGTTACACATCAGAAAATAGCCTGTAGTGCACGTGTATACAGGCCAGGTGATTAAATCCAGATGCCAAAGGTCAACCTGCCCTCACGCATATTTAACAGACAAAAACATTAAAAAAAAAATAGTCCCCAAAATTCAAAGAAAAAACAACCAAATGATACAAAAATAAATCACAGTGTGAAAGTTAAAAAAAACAAAAAAACCTGAAAAACCACCAGAAATCCAAATATGAATCTCTAATAAATGGGGGGAAAGAGAGCTACAACCTTGGCTTGTTTTTATCACAGCAAAACACACCCACACACACCCACACACACATCGCTGCAGGGTGACACAAGCTGGCAGGTTTGAATAAATGACATTTAATGCTACTTTTGTCTTAATGATTACACACACACACGCACACACACACACACACGCACACACACACACACACACACACACGCACAGAGTGGGATCATGGGTGGAGTGTGGCTGTTCCTCGCCTCAAGACAGGGTGTGTGTATCTATATGTGTGTGTGTCTGTGTGTTGGGGTGAAACCGCCGCCTGACTGTGACAAATCAGCAGTGCGACCTCATCAGTCACACGTGGCATTATATTATCTCAGCCTTCGCCCCTCACCCCACTTTTCTGACTCTCCACATGCAGTGTGTCGGCTTCTTCATTGGCTGCTGCACAGTAGCCTGTTTTAGGCATCGCAGCTATGTTGTGTGCATGTGCGTGTGTGTGGGCGCGCATGTGTGTTCAAAGACATAATAAAAGCTTCCAAACATCAGCAGTGAATTCCACATTAACATCAGCAGTAGGTGAATGTGCTCCTGTCTGTCAGTTTCCTTTTGTCTGTCTTAATTAAACCAGTCAGACAGGTAGTGACTGACACACACATGTACGTCCGCACACACACACTCTGCCGAATGCAAGTGTACACCATCTGCACACCATCTGGTTTGAAATGCACACATTGCTTGTTTGTTCAGACGTGACAATAACATCATGACGCAGATGAAAAACACACTATATGAAGCACAAAAAATACGAGTGTTCAGAAACAAAGCTGCATCCTGCTACATGTAGCATTAGCTACATGTAGCAATAGCTACATGTAGTATTAGCTACATATTCTCAGAGTAATACAGACTGCACAGAAATAAGCAGATTCAAGTTCAAGTCTAGATTCAGTATTACAACAAACAATCAAGAAGAGACGGAAACCAGAAAACGGTGTCTGCCATGGTTACAGCCACAGGGATTACGATAAGTTTTTTACCCCGAAGTCTGTCATCACTGCGATACAAAGTGGGACCATCCACCAGGTGTGTTTCCTTCACCCAGCTCATCAATAAATTTAAAATGGTCTCACATGAAAATGTCCCATAAGATTTAATGACTGACATCTTCTCTTAATTGCAGCATTTCAGGAATCAGCATAATTACATTAGCCTTTGCTGAACTAATTATAACTCCACGCTGCGTCAGATGTGAATAGAAATCCACAAAAATGGCACTAAAACAAAAATTCTCCCAAAAGAAAATTAGGTGTCTGCATTTTTCTTCATTAGTGAGAAAATAAAATAGGGTTGTATTGCTCCCATTTTTCCTTTATGTGCATGTGAGTGTGTGTGTGTGTGTGTGCGTCATTAGAACGCCGGGGTGCTGGCTGATAATAGCTGTCCCAGAGAGACAATTAGCATCAGTCTGGAGGAGGATGAGCTGGTATAAAGGAGACTAATGTTGGAGATCTGATTAGCATGAAAAACTAAAGAAACAACGGGGTTATTGTTCACCTGAGTTTTACCTCACAGCTGCATCAATTATTAGCATGTGAACTGAAAATCATCTGTTTTGTTTTCCAAATTAAGAGTCAAAACTGTGTGTCCCCGCTGTTCAGCAGTCAGGTTTTACTACAGACAGATCGCATCTCTGCTCACTTCCTGAACCCAACAAGGGCCAGAGGTGACCTGCTGACCTCTGACCCCAAGTGTTGTTCTGGGAAGCCGTTTAGCATTCATGGCGCTGCGAGCGCCTCATGTCACACACCGTGTGACACGGAGGCCGGCTGCTGAGCTCCACTGAAGGAAATCATTCTAGCGGGCTGCCAAGCGGCCCTGAAGGACTATGGGTCAAAATAAGAACCAGCAGAAAGACAGGAGGCATGTGGGGACAAGGCAGATCTACAGTCTTGGTGAAGCTTATCCAGCTAAACCGGCCTTCATAAAGGCAAATTCAGCCGCGGTTTAACGTTCGCAATTGTCCTCTCGTTTCCATCAGCACAGCGAAGCTGAGCTACGCTGGCTGCATGACAAACAGCATCCGTTTCCCACATCCTGGACAACAGAGCGCCTTGTGCGGTGATTTTACAGGCAGAACAGCTGTTCCTGAGGCCGAGGGTATGGGAGGTGAAGGCACGGCGGGCGAAGAGGACTCCGAGGCCTGCGCCACCTGGGAGGGCTCAGATCCCAGAGGAAGCGGCGCTCGGTGACACCACTGCAGCAGGTGTGAGGACAGAGGCTGCGATTGTGCGCGGGAACATGAATATTTAAAAGCGAAAAGTCCAATACGCCTACATCCATAAGGTGGGTTTAGCCACAGTGGAAGATGGCAGCTCTGCACAGATTTGGGAGGAGCTTTGATTTATTGTGCGCCAGCGTGGAAATGATGAATAATTACTCTGCGCGATAAGCTGCATTAACTCTGATCATTGGCGATGGCAACCAGTGCGGTCTCCCAGTGGTTAATAACGTGCTGCGTAATGTGTGTGTGTGGTTCTGGAGGCAGCTGTTAATGGTTTCAGCTGTCACACACTGGAAATTAAAGCAGTAATTTGCCGGTTTCCACAACCAGGGTGGACAATTTCGTCTTTCGGGATCGTGCTTAATGTGGGTTTATATCAAAGATCTGCACAAGAACGTGAACAAAACAACAATTTGATGCAACACATAGTGAGAAACTACAACTCTGTGTTACGTATGAAAACACAATCACATAAAAGGCACATTCCAGCAGATAAACACACAGGGAAGTATCACAAGCTTAGTACTCATGGACTGACTGACCTAAATATCAAGCTTTTAGGGTGAACCTTCCCCCACCACACACATATGCACGCACACACACACACACACACACACTCCAAAGCAGATGAAGTGGTTGTTGCACAGAAGAGAATGAGCTGGTGTGAAACCAGCCAATTTTATCAGATTCATTAATGAACCACTGGGGTTTGTGGGAGATCGTTTCTCTGCCTTGCCAGCCTGTGTAATTTACCTCTCAGCCTCTAGTCGTTGCGTTCCCATTGAGCAGTAGGAAACTGCAGGGTGTGTGTGCCGCGCAGCGTCGCTGAACAAAGCGGCACATCAATCAAAAGGCGGCATGGGGTCGTGTCCCAGTCTCAAACCGGTGTTTCTGTGTGTGTGTTAACACAACAACGACATCCACGTTTGTCGAGGGGTTAATTAGCGGTTTTATGTCCACCCTCAGTCAGCTTCCGCTCTGATTACAGCTCACTTTGTTATATAAATACAGCGTTTACATAAAGGAGGACAGCTATGCCACACGAGTGTGTGGGTGTGTATGTGTGACAGAGAGAGAGACAGAGAGAGGCTGAGCCAGGAAATGTGTTAGAAACATCTTTCATATGGAAACTGGGCGCAATTCTTACTGCTGGTGCTACAAATATGAGAGGATTCTGTGTGTGTGTGTGTGTGTGTGTGTGTGTCCTTGTCCTCGGCCTTCAGATGGATTTGTGCCTTATATAAGAGCTTTAAACAACACTGACGCTCTTCTGGCATGTCAGCGTCACTGGACCAGTAAAGGATTAAGACACTGAGAGCCAGGGAAAAAACTATACCTGCAAATACACACTCGCTTGTTAATTTTAAGGTGTGTGTAACAGGATGATGTAAGAGGTCACCTTTTCATCTATATTTGGAGGAATGTTGCACCTCACATTGGGGTGGATTTTTTCATTTCTTTCCATAATTACAGAAGAAGGACTATCTGGCCACCTGAGGCACCCCCCTTTTTCAAAACTCCAGAATCACAATAAATATGTGGAATCATCCTTTAAACAGTTCGACACAACCATAAAATCCATAAAAAGACTGTTTAACATGAGTGAAAACCAACCTTAAACCAAAAAACAAGTCAGCGTGTCAAATAAATGTGTTCCTCGCAAGTCAGACCTCTTCTGTCACTCAATATACCCCCCCCACACACACACACACAAACACAGACACACACACACCCCTTAGTGTCACTTTGAGAGTGGGCTGCTGTGAAGTGTGCGTGCATGAGTGTGTGTTGCTGGAAGGGGGAATGTGCTACTTCACTGCTCCCAACAGCTTGGTCAAATAAGGGAAGCACTCACAAACACACACACACACACACACACACACACCACTCGGTCCAATATGGGTCTGAGGAGGAAGTGGGCAGGAGAAGATGAAGCGCACACACACATGCTCTCTGACCCCAGCACAACCTCTGCCAATGAAGCGATGAAGCGACACAGCAGACGGCTAATAAGCCTGTGTGTGTGTGCGTGTGTGTGTGAGCGTGTGTGTAAAATGACAGATGACAAACGTTGCAGCCGGATTTTGAAAGTGGATTTCCAACATTAAAGCTGTATAGACAATGATAAAACAGGTCGGTTCGTGACTTTCTGACAAGTGAAAACTAGAATTCACCATGCAGCACGAGCTGCGGCCGATGCTGCAGACGATTCTAGAGTCCAGAGCAATTATCAGCGGTTTCCTGTAGACCGGTTTACAAAACCACACAAAGTTCTCAGTGTTTCAGATGGGCTGTTAACAAGTCTGAGCACTTTTTTGACCTGGCGCGTTTCTTATCAGCTCATGCCGTTTGCCTCAAAGCATTTAACTGTCCCTGAACTGTGGAAAACCCTTTTAGAGCAAAAATGCTGCTGAAATCCAACTGATCTCCATCAGATTGTCAGCTAATAGTCGAGGGTTTAGGTTTCAAACGTGCAGATATCTCTAAATTGTGAAAAGTTATATGGTCATAGATGTACTGTTAACATTTCATCGACTTCTTAAGAACACATTCATCTTGAAGAGGAGTTTATTCGATGGATTGACTGGCTGGATTCATTCTGTCATCTCCTCACACAGTCCCGTAGCATCGACGTCCGACTGCAGTGACCGAGTATTTGCCTGTGGACGCTGATCTGGACCGACAGTGATTTTGAACCATACACAGAGGAACAGGTTCTCTCCGTTCTCTCGTAAGACAAGGGACAAACTCTAGCTCATTTATTTGTATTTACTTGTCGATTTGTCCCATTTCCATTACAATACATTGCAAATAAAATATTTCCCTTTTCGGTCTAACACAGTTCTTGCCTGTCCTTGTTTAATATAGTTCAGAGAATAATTAAGCTCACTAATTCTCACTGTGGCAGCAAGCAAGCTGCCTAATACAGCAGACATTATTATTACGTTTTTCCACCAGAAACACAATGGATCAAGTCCGTTTAAACAGTCCAGCTCGCTGGTCAATGAGCGGTTTGGGCTAAAAGCCTTGGAAAGATGGCTCGATGGCCCAACAGGGTCGTTGGTCCGTTTCTTGAGAGGGAGGGAAAACTGGAAAAAGATCTGTTGAGGCTGAATGAGCTGCTCCTCTCTGAAAATCCAGCAGCCGCCACTGACACACACAGTGTTCTACTGGCCTGACCCCCTGGTAGGCAGTGGGCAGACAGAAATAACGTCCCACCCGGAGACTCATATCCAGGACAGTCCGTGTCCCAGTTCTCATTTCCCACAGTTCCTCACCTCAAAGACAAATGTACTAAATGCAAGTTAATATGACTGAAAACAGTGACTAATTCACAGACGTCACCATAAAATGGGTCACGAACAAGCAGTCCTGTTCTCTGTTGAATATCTGTTACTAAAAGCGCTACAGTAGCATTTATTACCTTCTTATGAGCACCAGTGAGACTTATCACTTGTTACATGCTAACAACATCACATTGGTGGTTTCAGGCTTTGTGCCAACACAACAGAAAGCACAGCTCAGAGAACACACTTGCAAGTAACTAAATGCCTAGGAAGGGTTTTGGAAGGGTAAGGCGAACGATGGTGGTTCATGACAAAATCTACATCTAATTAGTATCCATCTCAGCTAATAACAAAATTTGGAATAGCTGGGTTTTAACTGATAGAGGCCAGGCTTACATTTTTAGAAAAAAAAAAACTAAATTCTTTGACTAAAATTTCAAAATTCAGACCAGAATCAATCAAATAATATAACTTCATATACAGGTGCTTGAAAAGAAAGAAAAAGCATTTCAAAAAGCAGGATTTCAGCAGCATGGTAGCTGTTGCCTTTAGGAAAGCCCTGTTCCACATGTTTTACTACTGACCTCACAAGACCTCGGCTTTAATATTAATAATATTGTTATTAAGAGGCTGTCATAAACTCTGTACATGCAGGTATTTGTACCTATGTATGGATGTATGTCCCAAAAGGTAAATTGAGGTAAGTATGGGATCAGAAAAGGAAGTTAGGAAACAGGAAATCCTGTTAACAGGTAACATCCCATACTGGCAGGAACCGCTTGTGGAGTCACTTCAGCAGACAACATCAAAGGCACAGACATGACTTGTGGATTGGAAGTTTCTGTAGGTTTAATTGAAACTTTCCGATCTGTGAATTAGGTTGGTATCAGAACCGGATACTGGATGGGAGTGGCTGGGATGGAATCATTTGCTGGTTTAATCATTCTAAATGAATGAAAATCAAAAATGTGACGTGAATGTTAAGAATTAAGATGTTAAGAGTTGAAAAGAGATGGAAACATGGGAGAGGATGGATGGAAAAACTAAAAGAAAAGTAAGGGGGCAAAAGGAAAGTAGTAAAAAAGGAGGGACAAATGGAGGAAGGCCATCTCTCCATCATCCCTCATGTCTTGGCCCCCTGCAGCATTGCAGCTAATAGGATTTTCTCCCTATTACACCTATTGTAAGAGACTCAAGTATCACTCTGGGCGAGTGTGTGTGTGTGTGTGTGTGTGTGTAGTTTTAGATGAAGGGAAAGCAGAAAGAGGGATCAAAGTTGCTTTAACTAAGAAACAGCTTGATTCATCTGCAGGCGCTACAGAGATGAAACTCCAACCATTTGACCGTGAGTGTGTGTGTGCGCGCTCGCTCGCTGGTGTGAGTGTGATTGTGTGTATTACTTCTGCATCAGTGTGGATGTAGGTCACATAAGCATAGACCTTGAATACACCCACATCCACACCCTTTACCTATATATACACCCCTATATTTAGGGCCTATAGATGGATATGAACACACACACACACACACACACACACACACACACACACACACACCACACACACACACACACAACACAGTGAGGGGCTTCCTCAAACAACAACTTCCTATGTGGAGGGTAAAATTGGTTAAAAAAGAAGATGAGGCTCAGAATCTTACACCATCCTCTTTGTTGTTATGGCAACATTTCTATAGGTTGAGGAAATGAATGACTCATAATTAGCTTTAACGAACTCCTCTCAACTATCAGTGTTGTCATCTGGATTGCAACCCCATTTCCTGCCCCCCCACCGACACACACAGACCCCGCCTGATCCAACACGTTAGCCGTCAGCTCGTTCAGGGTTACTCCTGATTGTGACCTGCAGCCACTTGGACTCAGGAATCCTAAAAATGTGGAGCCTGCGCCCTTCTCGCTCCTCCCTGCACCTCATCAGACACACACCGCTGAACCTGTTAGACAAACCGCACAGAGACACCGAGAATACCCCCGCCTGAGGGAACCGTACCCCACAGAAGGATGCATTTGTTGTGTGCACAGGTGGAGGTGCTCAGGTGAGGTGTCCTGGAACATTTCCAGGTACAAGACATGCTAGAAGCTAAAATACATAATTGTTTTCCAATCTGAGCATGAAGCATGCAACATTTTCTCCCTGATAGTTGCAGCAACAGAGAAAGTTGTAAAAATCCAGACTCGATTAGCAGCAGGAAAAAGCAGGAAAAACGTGGTGGATCTTTGCAATCGTTCAGGTTTCTGAACTATAAAACTAAAAAACTTGTGTACATCTTCAATTGGGAGTCGTGTCAGTTGCTCTATGCTTACTTAGGGTGTATGACAACTCACAATAGCTCACTTGCCTGCAGCTAGTGCACGTGTCCAAAATCGATGAAAACACTGTTTACACACCAACGGATGCAGCAACATTTTTAAACCACTGCACTTTTGAATCCTTTTCATATGTTTGCAGGCATCAGAGTGTAAAGGCACAGTCTAAAACAGTAAAAAAAGTTTTGCGTTTTCACTTAAAACTGTGTGAACGGGGGCCTGAATAAACTTGTGTGCGTTTCCTGGCTCACAGAGGTGTCAACATGCTGCAGCTGGATGGAGGCTCAAACATCTGTTTGCCCCGGCAGAACAACTGCGCTTCTTCATCGTCATTTTTTCCATTCTGGCAGAAAGAAGCTGCTGGTGCGTTGTTTGTGTTGGTGGGATACGATGATGGAGCTGTTACGGTCATGTGACCGCACATTCTGCTCTGTTATTTAAAATAGAAGAAGTGTTCTGGCCTCCAGCTTCTCCTCTGGTTGTGACTTCCCCTCTAATTCCACTCCTGCTTTCCAAAAAGCCATTCTCCCCCCTTCCGGCTGTTCTTTATCTGCATATTTGGGTTTGATCGCCGTCCCCCTGGTTTACTTTTGTTCCAGGCTACGATGGTTTTATGTTTTGGTGCGTTGAGATCTCTTTGATTCTGAGACTGAAGCAGTAATGAAAGACAAACAGCAAAACCAACATCACCCCTCTGTCCAAAACAAACACGCCGACCTCATCTGTTCTGCCCCCACAAACACACGCCGGCTCCACATTGCGCGACCGTTGGAGCCGAACCTCTCCCCCCGGACCCTGACAGAGCCATCGCGACTTTACCTTCGGTGCTTCCTCCGTTCATGCTCTCGGTGCTGGACTGTGAGAGGACTCTTCTCTTGCTCCTCTGGAGGGATCGATCTGTCTTGGGGCTGCCCGTGGGGGTGGAGGTTAAGACCCCATCTTTCCTGGTGAAGATCCCGCTGAAGAACCGAACCAAGCGTCTCTCACTGGACCGAGAGCCGCCTCCTCTATACAGGAACCCCCCTCCCGATCCGTCTTTTTCATCCGACAGCCGCTGCAGATCGCTGTTGTCCAGAGTACGGTTCTTGTTGCCCTGCGCCCTCTCCCAGCGGCTGAGCTCGGACATCGAGTCGGTCTTGTTCAGAATGGCGCCGACCTCCAGGGTTCGGCTCTTCTGCCGGGTGGCTGTGTTGAGGTGCGAGGCTGGAGGTGAAACCGGAGCCTCTGGGTCCTTATCGTCCCGTGCAGTGTCCCTGCTGATGCAGCTGGAGCTGCTGTGGTGCTTCTCTTTGGACAAGGCCCGTAGGCGCAGCAGCTCGCCACCGCTCCAGTGTCTGAAGCTGAAGCTACGCCTCAGGAGGCCAGGGGGCTGCTTCACAGCTGGAGAGTCGGGGGACAGACATTTGGCTGCTTTTCCATTGCTTTTAGAGGACGTCTTCCCGTCAGAAGAGGTGCTGGTTCTCTCTTCCATGCTTTTCGCTTTCAAAAGCCTCATCTTCATCTTCGCGCTGCCGTTCTCCATCGGTGGAGTTTTATGACACAGATCCTCCTTTGGACCTTCTGATTCAAGCCTTTCTGCCTGGGGTTCTGTTGACATGTTCTCCTCCCTGCTGTGCTCTGCCAACGGACTTGTGGCTTTTTCCTGCAGGTCTTTCTGCAGCAGAAGCTTCTTGGTGATTTTTAGCCTGCCGAGCTCCAGCTGCCCCGTGCTGAACGTCCTGAAGTTCCTCATGAAGCCGCGCGATGAGGACAGCTCCTCAGACTCATCCTCCACCTCCTTCAGCTGCTCCAGCAGAGTGCTCCGCGGGATCTCCACGGAGCCCTCGCGCCTGAAAAGACCCACCTTGGGGTTTTCTCGCTTTTGGGTACCTGAGCCTTCATCCTCATTGTCTAAGCTCTCCCTCTTCACCAAGGTGAGGGAGATCCTGTAGACTGTTTTCCTCTGAGGTATGCTTCTCTCCATACTTTCAGTGCAGTCGCTGTCGAGTAAGAACATACCTAATGACCAAAATCCTCCTCAAAACGCCTCTTCAGTTCCCTTCATCAAAAAAATTGCTTTTCTTTACAATCCTCCCACCTCATTAAAATTCGAAGCCGTGCACTGTGGCTGGCGTGAGCGATGTTCATTACTTCAGAAGGTAGAAGATTCAGCCGTGGCGGTGGAGAAAAGAAAAACACTCCGGTGCAATAACCGACCGCTTCTCCCTCATCCAGATGTGCAAACAGCGCGGATTTGGTGCAGGAAATACATTCCGTGTTCATCCCAGCGGAATTTTAACTGGCAGCAAACAGGCGGAGCAGGCGCGTCCTCTCTTCGGGCCGGAACACGGATGCGCAGAGCGCAGCACTTTTCTGGCCGGGCAGAGCAGGTTTTCCTCCGGCGCTCACGGCTCCTCTATCCGCAACTCATTCCCAACAGGCTCCAGGGTAAATATTATTCTAACGCCGGGTCCCGGGCGGTGCGCGCGCGGCGTCTCCCATTGTGTGCGCACATCCCCCGCAGCGCAGCGCAGCGCGATGAGCCGAGCCAGGCCTCCTTTCACCTTTTCACGCTCTCGATTGTGATTCAAATGGCTGCTGGGTTTAGACAGCGAGGAGCCGGGCCGGCCCTCCCTCCTCTCAGCCTGTCTGACAGGGACACATTGGCTTCGGCAGCCGCGCTCCGCTCCTGCCTTCTCCGCTGCTCCGCCTGCACACTGAACACACGCGCGCACACACGCACACAAACGCCGACCGGCGAGCGAGCCGCGGCAGCTGGCAGGCTCAAAAGGCGGAATGGAGCCACAGGCAACACTGGAGCGGAGTTTCACGCTGTTTAAAAATTCGGTTTCGGAGACGAATTTGAAAGGGTTTTACAGCCACACCAATAAAATACTTAGATTCAATATGTATTTATAATAATCATTTAGAGCAATTCGCCGATTATGAATTAATTATTAAAGGATAGTTTTGGCAGAACCTTTTGAATATATATATATATAACATATTCTAATACTAGTGAGGCGCTTTATTTGGGATGAGCTTTATATATTTCAATAATATGTTGTAAACCTTACTGCCCAAAAATAAATTAATCGGTTATATCAAGTTTCAAGCTTCTTGTGACTGAGCTCAGCACAGGTGATCAAGTTAAAGGGGAACAAAGATTCCAGCTCATGTTTTCATGCCTGCAGACACCAGGGTGGAGCCTCCTGTTCTCTGAATGTCAGACCTTCATCACACCCGCACACACGGGCACACACAGACGCACACGCACACACACCAGAATTGCTCAGCTTCTGTAGTCAACTTAATCTTGTGATGCACACGACCACAACTAAAAGTAAATTTGATTTCTTTCTCATTCCAACAAAGCAACAGCAACTTTTCTGCTCATGACCACGAACCAGAAGAAAAAGCTTCATCTGAATGACATCCATAAGCTGTTTGCAACCAAGATTTCAAATATATGGATGTTGATGTCATAAAATAATCAATTTTCAACACTGAAAGACATGTAAAACTGGCGATTTTGTGGCAGGTTTGCCATGAGCCATGAATAACATCACTATTATAGGATAATTATTGGAGCTATCCTGCATCCCCACCACAGGGCATCAGTTCCTCTGAAATCACATTGTATTTAAAGCAGCCAACTCAATAGAACACACAAAAATCAAATGTGTTATAATTACAAACCCAACCCAATCCCATGTGATTTCGTCTTTCACATTCGCACCATTATGTTGGTGCCAAACAACAGCGCTACCTGCTGTTAGTTTTAGGAATTATGTTAACATCCAAACCGGGCTTGATTTAGTCAGATTAGGTGAAAATCTGACTTCAATTTAAACCTGAGCAGACGTGCGTTTACACAGTGTTTTCTTCCATCTCAGAGGTGGCTGCAGGGTGTCGTGGTGGGATTACCCTCCCTGCACCCCCGCAACACTAAAGGTTTGGGGATTATTGCTGGGATTATAAAAAATTGAAAGTTCAATTTGATGAATGAGAGTTTGAAAAATACAATTACAGAAATGCGAGTTCACAACCAATAACGTCACCTCAGAGGGACAAAAATAAGAAATAAAAGTCAAATGAGGACGTCGTTGTACTTTTTCAGTGTTTATTTTTAGGTCAAAACCCAATTAATCAATCAATAAAAAGGATCAATTGTACAAACAATTGAAACAAAATTAGAATTGATGATGTTTGAGATGTTTATCAATACCTCACACACACACACACACACACACACACACACACACACACACACACACACACACACACACACCTCCCATTACTGTGCCCTGTGTGCAGAGACATCAAACGCACCTTTAAAGCCTCCGCCTGACGCATCACCAGCACATCAAAGACGAGGACCTGTTTTGGAGGGGGCGGCTTGAGCGCCGGGTGAGTTTCAGAGTGTTCAGATGAAAAGCATCAAGTCAGCTGTGAGTGGCTCCGTGCCGAGGCGGTGAATTACGGCGGAGAGATCGACAGACATGTGAAATGTTGAAGCGTTCTCCTGTAGCAGCGCTGCAGCAGATCTGGGGGGAGCGTGGGGCCGGGACACTCAGAGGGCAGATTCTTTATTTGGCTCTTTGGAGGACAATGCTGAGGACGTGGTTCTGTGTTTGGACGGATGGGGCTGTTCTGAGGGGGCCAGGAATCCAGTGAGAGGTGAGCCTGGGGGCTCTGCTCGAGGCCAGCACTCCATGTACAACCATGTCCTGGTCATTGGTCAGAAACCAGCCCTCAAACTCTTTTCACAAATGGGTTTTTTTCCCCTTCACTTTATTTAATGCCCCAAAATATCCTTGCAGTATAACTGTAGCAGGCAAAAAGAACCTCGCCAAGGCATCCTGCAGCTGGTCTGACGAAATCAGCCCAGTATTAAATACAGATGAAATGCTGACGGAGGTCTAAACCAAGGTCTGTCAGTCCTGGATGTCACTTTTTGGGAAGTGTTCAGAAAACCTTTGAGTCACATTTGTTCCATCTGGTTGCAATGAAAAAGCTGTTAACCAACTCTGACGCCGAATATTAGCTCAGAAGCCTTATTTTTAATTGTTTCCTCATGCGAGTCCTATCAAAACAGCCTCTGCAGAGCATCACTCCACCTGCTGTTAACTCCTCAACTCCTCATTATCTTTTTAATTTAGGAAAGTCGGCTCCAGTCTGCCTCTTATCTTTGAATCGTAGTGATGCCTACGGAAGGTGGCTGCAGTTATAATGTGAGAGCGCTCCTCTGTAGATGCGCTGCGTCTTATCAGTAGCTGCAGCCTGCAGCTGTGCAAACCACACACACACACGCGCACACACACAGCAGCTGTTTACATGAGGAGATGGAGAGCAGCTGGAAATATGAAAGTGTTAACTGGGGTCAACAACAGCAAGGAGGGAGACTGACAGGGGAGTGGATTTTATAGAAAATGAAATGATATCAGATGGATTCCAAATGTCACGTGGCGACTTCAGGTCACAGAAATTCATCCAAATGTGTCTTTGTGTCATATAAAGCTAAAACAATGCTGCTGCTCCGTCCTAAGTGTGTGAAGTCCACAAACTCCACCTGCAAACCTGCAGCGGTATTTATCTCTGCCCTCATCGCCCTCCTCCACACGTCTGCTCTGCCTCCATCCCATGAAATATGTATCCACATGACCAGCACTCATAGATGGCACGGAAGCACATCTGCAGATGCTCCACTGAAATGGACCATTGTCTTTGGAATAACTGATGAGCCCACAAAGATGGCAAAAAATCTGGAAAGACGCCTACAGGAAGAACGTGGGGTGTAAAGTGTAACCACAGGAACTGTAGCTAATTTCTATGCATGTTTATGTTTGTACTATTATTGTGGTTCTTGTGCACGAGCTAAACTGTGAGGGGAGTCAACACAAGACTGTCTATAGTAGCAACCTAATCATATTCAACAAATATTTTCAGATATCAGCTCTGCTCTCATCTGTATTTGATGACTGGGCTTAATATTCAGTCATAAACTGGAATGTTTTTGTTAAATTTAAAGGAGAATAGCAGTCAAAACTATGATGATGCAAACACGATGCAAACATCAAGTTTTTTTGTGGAAAAATGAGTGTTTCTATCATCAAACGCTTCAATATGAATAATCTCCGTTCGCACACGCCCAACAGGTTGAACAGGAACATGATAACACTGATCAAAAACACACACACACACACACACACACACACACACACACACACACACACACACACACACGCGCGCCTTCATCCTGCTCCGGCAGTTCAGCCTTTTTCTGCATCAAAGCGTGAAGAAGCGGCAGGAGGTGGGAAGCACAACTGCCGCCCCTCTGCCTCCTCCCCCAACACTGCCTCACCCCCCCGGAGACAGGGGAAAATGGGTCAGTTAGCAAAGGGAGGAGGGGTCCAAGGGGGAGAAGAGAGCAAAGCCCCCTGCTGGTAGGAGGCAGCGGAGTGCAGGAGATGCATATCATCATATCACATCACATCAGAAAGCATAAGGATTTAGCAAGAGCAGAGGATTCTGGGAAAAGCTGCTAACACGATCTTGTAATGGAAAATACACCCAAAAATGTGGAGTCAAACAGAACCTTTGACGTCCACTCGTGTTTCCTTCAAGCCAACAATGCTAAGCTAAGGCAGCTTTTATTGTTGCATTTGGAGGAAGATGAACAATCAGGAGCTCGTTCACATCTTTTCAAATCTAAAACTGAAAGGTTGTTCTTGTGAGGGACAATGGCTGAACATGAGGAGGAACAGAGAAACGGTTCTGTTTTGAGCAGATTACAAACTCCACAAAGACTTAAATTACAGTCCCACTGTGGATTTACACCTGAGAGCCCATTTCTGTCGACAGATGAATTCCAAATCTGTCTTGATTGTTCAGAACTTTTAGAAAATGACATCAGTCCGGCCTGTCAAGGTTCTTTCTGCAACACAATAGGATCATTCTGCACCAGCAGAACAAACACACAGAGGTGACCTTCAACTGTCTATGCAAATCAGCTGCTGCAGGTGTGTGTGTGTGTGTGTGTGTGTGTGTGGATGAGAGAGAGCAAGAGCGAGAGAGAGGGGGCGAGAAGGGAGACAGGGAGAAAGAGAGGAGGAGTATATGGAAAGAGGAAGAAAATGCTGCCCTGCCCCACCCCAATATCCAGACGCGGTCTGTTACTATGGCGACCAATCAGAGGAAGTTTTGCGTGGCTGATTCGATACTTGATGGATCTCGGCATCTGCAGACGGAACAAAAGATGTTGTGTGGTTTCTAAAAGAGGCTGCTGCCCATTTTAGACCACGACAAGCACTGGGCCGAGCGCTGCTCTCAGGTGGCTCGCCTGCTCCTGCTCCTGCCTCTGCTCATGGCCGCAGCACAGATGGACCTCAGACGGATCATTATGGATTCATGCATTTCTGAAAACAACACAACCACCGCAGCAACACACCTCCCAGAAAGACAGGCGATGTCTCCCCCCCCCAACCACCTCACACATACAAACACACAATTGTGTTTTAATCCCTGGCTACAATAGGAAGCAGATGCTTGCCTATAGAACACGCTGCACGCTAGCGCTGCGTTAGATTAAGATCCTGGCTGGTCAGGGCGGCGGGCAGGAGGAGGTTCGGGACCAGCTGGGAGGAGGCTGATAGCAGCACTTAGACAAATCCCACAAGACGTGACCCAAAGCAGAAAGAGGAAGAAGAAATCAGAGCAGGTGCAGGGTTAGAAGAGGGAAAGTGTGTGTCGGGTACACAACTGCTGTTGTATGGTGGCTCGGAGAGGTCAAAACACCACATGCATAGCTTTTTAATTTATTCTGATAAAAAGGTGTCAACACAATTTATGAATACGGTGCCATTAGTATCTCTGTAAGATGATAAACAAGGACCAACATTTAACGCATGTCAACACCGCATGTCTGCACAAATAAAAATAACCACATCTTCCTCAAAAAGTGAGCTTAAAACACATTTATGTTAACATGCCTCCCAAGATGCATCGAAATGTGACACAGGAAGTGTGTAAGTGTGTGTTTGGTGTGTGTGCGGTATCATGACAACATAAACAGTGGCATAACATGAACACACACATACACTCACACTCAAACACACAGGGTAGTTCTATGCCCTGGGGGTATCATTAGAGAGCAGTGAGAGGGAGGCATTAATTATGCAGGGCTTGTGAAGAGTCCCGTGTGTGCACGTGCGTGCGTGTGTGTGTGTGGGGGGCAGATGCAGCTAATTAGTTCACACCACTGACAGAAGACTGAGGCTTGAGCAGTGTAATAACTGATCCATCCATCCGATCGGGAAAAAAACAGTGAATTAAGTTAGATGATCAATCAGAATCGAACCAATGAGGAGGGCCGATCATCTTTAGGAAGTCATGGACTCTTATTCGTTCTTTCTATGTCACGTCAAGGTAAATTCCCAGACGAAACAGCTCTCTTCTGCCCCCTGCTGGCTTCCATCTGATATTAACGCTCACTTTCAGGCTGGAAAAGGTTTTCTACTGTTTTCTGTTGTCAACACTATCCTTCAATGTCTGTGATCACATCCTCAATCCAAGAGAGGAAACCAATCACAGGCCTGAAACTACACAAAGATGAGTCTAATGACACTTCATGAGGTTTAAAGCAGCATAATACGATGCCGATTATGATCATATTTGGAGAAGCCACCAAATGACAAATCCAATTTTATAAAGATTTGCTTTCGGTCACCTCATAATTCAGGTTTCAGCTCAGGCCCATATTTTTGGTGAAGGGCTTTATTAAAGTTTGCTGGTACATTTTGAGGTCTTTTACTCCCACGAATAAACAAAAAGCCGTCATCTTTTCCTGCTGCGGGTGCCTTCACACAACAAAAACCCCAGCGAAGGCAGGAGGATGCTGGCTGACAGCCGTGACCCACAAACAGAGCAGACGTTTTCTGTGAAGACAGAGCCTGAAATCTGCTGGGAAAGGAGGAGCGACCCAGCGGGGTGACACTCTGCCTGCAGGGGGCGAAAACGACCAACTCGAAGGCAGCTTTTTAAAACATTAATCAACACAGAGACTCACTGATTAATTGGTACTTATTAGTCACATTATAACTGAGAAGACTGAGAAGAAAGCGATTTTAAATGACTTACATCAGTAGGGGGAACTAAATAGAAACATAAATAGAAATATTACATTTGAACACTGCTGCTGGTTCGGCAGTTTGCTCTGGCCTGCAGAGGGCGCTAGAGCTCCAGGAGAAACTCCACAAGCCTGAGTTATTGGGTCATCACGCTGCACGAGTTAATGTTTAAAAAGAGGTGGACAAGTCTGGACAACAGCGTGAGAAGCCGTGGGCATTCACTCGAAAATATTTGGTTTGTTAATTGCTCCTCAATGGTGACACTTTATAAAGCTCGCGAAGAGTGTGGCGTTCAGGGACCAAAAGAATAATGAAAGCTTCGGGTTTTCACTGGACCAGAAACGCTGACAGAACAGTTTCTGCTGTCAGACTGAAGCAACCCTGCCAAGACTGTTCAGGTATTCTGACAGTGATGATAGTTACTTTAAAAAACACGAAGAACATTTGCGAGGAGGCAGGATCAGGCTTGTTTTGAACCAGCCAAGAAGACGGCAAAACACACTCTCACACACGCACGCACGCACGCACGCACGCACGCACGCACGCACGCACGCACGCACGCACGCACACACTACATGCATCCATAAACATCACACTCATAACAGCCCATGGGAAAAAATCACAAATGCAAAGTCTGAGCAAGCTTCACAGTCAAAAGATAAAAGACTTTTAGTTACTAAGACGCACACCAGCCGAGAAGACAGCAAACCGCACGCACACACACTCAGGGACGCGCACGCACAGCTAGAGGTACATTTATCTGCCCTGCAGCCTCACAAAAGCTGATTTGAGTCATGAAACCAGGCACTGAAACAAAGAAAGCCCTCATCTTTTCACTGCTTGGCATTAGCACTCTTGGAAACTTCTGGGAATTCCGTTTCATTTATGGTAAAGAGTGAAGCTTTGAGTTCCCAGAAGACAAAAAAGTTCTCAAAAAATCCCAGTTCCTATTAAAAGTGGAGCTTCTGTTTGAAGAGCTGGCCGTAAATATCTTCAGGTTTCTTATCTCTTCTATTCTCAACATGCAGTCGATTGAATGATCGACAGATCAGTTTAAAATCACAGCAAATGACTCCAATGCAGCCCCTCTATCATCAAAGTTGGCTACACTGTGCTAATGTAGCATAGCAGCATAGCAGCTAACGCTACATTACCTCCCCGTAGCATGCTGAACCGTGGAAAAGCTGCATTAAACTGTAGTTTATAGCCAACAACGTCAAGGTGATGCTGTGGGAGACGCCGCAGACGGATGATGCATTCACTCACTTCCAGTTTATCGAATCATCTGAAAATGCCGATCAGACAAGAGAGGCAAAGGTGACCTCTGCATCAGCACCACACGGACAGTCGGAAAACAAAAACGCTCCTCCGTCTAAACAAAATTCCTTGAAACACCACATCAATCATGAACACAGCACCTCGTAAAGTTTCAACAGATAATTTAATGGAGAAAACACAAGAACCAGAATAATTCATCTCTAGCAGCAGTGACCTTGAAAAAGGAAGACTCTCTCTCTCCCTCACACACACACACACACACACACACACACTCACTCAATAAAACGGGACAGTTCTGCAGTGAAACCTGGCGTGGATGCCAAATGAAACCTCATCAATATCTCAGATATGTAATCTTTTATTTATCCAAACTGGAATCTGACTCAGCCTGACACAAAAAGATGCTTTTTATAGACAAGCACTCTTTTCTGTAATTTCCACCCTCATTTGCATAATTTCCTGTGAATTCCTGACAGTCAAGCAGTGAGCAATAAACACATTTTCCTCCCCATGATGTTCCAAATGTCCTCACTTTGTGAAGACGGCGACAACGATGCCGAAAGGAATCGCTTCCTCCCCAGCTCAGCATCCTTAAATAAATCATGTGACAGCACCAGATTTCAGTTTAACTGGATAATATTCGACCACCTCACGATTTACCGACTATAGTATGACAACTTTCAGGAAGCTAAACCGCGTTTTTTATTTGTAGTTCCTTTTAATAATAATAACCCGACCTCCTGACGGTGACTCAGCAGAAACGAAGAGATGAGCAAGCGGAACGGTGGTTTTCACTTTTGTGCGGCTTTTTAAACAGCAGCACTCGGCGTTCACGAACTGGTTTGCAAAAATAAACCTGCTTTATTTAATCATAAGGTCGATATGAGTGAAACAATTCGACAGTTTGAGAAAGCGGAACTTTAAATGTCTTGATATTTTTGTTGCCGGGGGCAACAGTCGGTGGCTCACCACCGCCTCCCAAGGTGACATGTGACATTGCACATCATTTTAGAAGTAATCCTGAAGTAACTCGGGATCTAAAGTACAACCCAAGCTGTGTGCTGAGCCTGGAGCTGAGGTGGAACTGGTGACGGGACCAGAACATCTGAAGGTTTATGACAGATGTGATGTGGTCCTGGTTTCTGCTCCGTGGCTCTTGTTGGTCAGTTTGCCCTCATTTTCTGCAGGAATTTGGGGCTTCCCACACAGGCTGAATTCCACAGAAGTCTTGTTTGTCGCCCATAATGCTTTGCTGTTGTTATTGGAGGCGTGGCTGAGAGATCGGCTTTCATCCGCTGCACGTCCTCACCTCATTCCTTCCTGCTCCCTTCACCTGTCCACAATTAATGGCCCTCTTCGTGTCCATCTATTCTGTGGATGCTTCATCCAAGGAATATTAGAAAATCCAGCCATGTTTATTATTTTAATTCTGTTTTAATGTGATGTGAAACAGCAGAACATTCACAGCGACAATTTAGAGACTCAGGGTTATTTCACATCTTTCTTTTCTCCCACATTTGTGCTTCCATTCTAGTTTTATTTTCATTTTCCTACATTTCCCAGAACACACATAACCCTCCGGAATCACCCCTAACATTTCCAAGACCGCTGAGCTGTTCAAAATTCGAGTAAATTTGTGGGAAAATAACAAACTCTCCCCTTTTGTGCAGAGCTGAAAGAAGCGTCTGACACTTCGCTGCGGGTCCATGAAAGACGTGCAGTGTTGCTTTAGACTGAGTCACAGCAAAAGTCAGTCGGGAGTGGGAAGATGAGAGGAGGACAGAGGGACCGAGGAGAGATCAGCAGGAAGCGAAATCACTCCAATGAGTCACACGCTCTCGCTGTAAACAGACAATTCTGCTCCTCGACTGCAGCGATGCGTTTACTGACACGCTCAAGTCAGCGTCAGCTGCTCCAGGAAGGATATTAACCTACATTTATGCATCATTAATGCCACTCAAGAGAGAACTTTTCAGGTTTGAATTCGAGGGCAGTCAGTTGACATAGAAAAGAGCGATCAAGTGTTTCTGTTTCCACTTCCCAAATGCACTCATAGATGCAGATGGATGCATTGATCTGGATTAAACGGTCATTTACGCTGTCCTGACAGAATCCGTCTCCATCAGTGAACATGCCACTGGAAATGTGCGTCTGTGTAAACAGATTACAGCATCATCAGACCCCGGGTGCCAGGGGCCCATTCAGCTGCCAAAAACCAGGACCGCTCAGTCCCGCTGGGGTCAGCGCTCCGCTCCAGCTACAGCTGAATCAGATTAATCACCCTTTACTTAAAATGAAGAGATTTATGCAGCGGACGGACCTGCTGTCCCCGAATGCGATACTCTGGAGCAGCGCTGCTCTATCTCACCAAGATAAACGAGCTTTTTGCGATATTTCGGGGAAGTTAGAGCAGAGATAAAGCGCACGTTTGAGTCGATCCGCCTCACACGTCTTTGGTTTCCTCTTGCCTCGCATTGTCCCGATCTAATTATAGTGGGCGGGCAGCGCTGTGTCCTCCAGAGCAGGGAGGTGCAGCTCACACAGAAACACAAAGGCAGGACAGGGCATCCTCCTGCCAGATGGTGACCCAGTACAAAGAGAAGGTCCGTCAATATTCTGAGTGGACGATGAGGAGACAGAGACAGATGGGGAAGAGTGAGGAGAACCTATAAAATCACTTCTGTGGTGGGTTTAGGACACTTGGAGGCCTCCGACGCCACGGTTGCTATTGGAAACGACAGTTCGGGCATGCCCTGTGAGTTGGGTTCCTTCAGGGATAAAGGTTACATTGCAGGTCGGAATAAAAATACTAAAAAGGTCCAGATAATTAATTGTTTACTGCTGACTGAACAAAACAGAGAAGTGAGACGGCTTCTCTGACAATATTTCCATATAACGATGAGAAAGTAGCTTATTTCTCAGGTCTTGTTCTGGGTTTACAGAGACTGAAACAAGGAGGTCACGAGCCACGATCACCAAGTGTTCCACTTCCTCAGCCTTTATGGAGACAGAAACAGGAAGCTGCTCTCATTACATTCATGGGATGGCGGAGTCAGTTTAATTTAGCTGTAAATCATTTATTGGGGAATGAGACGAGGCCTTCGGGGGCTCCCGAGCATCTGCTGTATGCCTTGAAGACACGCAGGAAAAACGCCCGCAAATCACGGCCGTGCACCGCACCTTAGTAGAGCGAGATAGCAGGAAGTGACATCATCAGCTCCAGGGAATTTAAAGAGATGGATTGCGAGCGGCGCTGTGGTTTTCTGAGCTAAAGCTGTCTTTTACGTTCATCCTGGGGAGGATGACTGAGGTTCATAAAGAAGCCAGTCTGCTTCATGCCAACCCAACACAGAAATGGAAGAGTATTGTTAAGGAGCAACAGGAAGTCCGTGAGCCAGCTGCCTATTTTTATACACACATCAGATGTGCGCCTTGGATGGGGTCGGCTATTGTTTTGGCCGGGTCAGTGTCTGGAGCTTCCCTTCATGTTACCGAGGCTCGGGGAAGAGG
Source organism: Takifugu flavidus (assembly GCF_003711565.1). NCBI lineage: Eukaryota > Metazoa > Chordata > Actinopteri > Tetraodontiformes > Tetraodontidae > Takifugu > Takifugu flavidus. Next base: position 11,067,632 of record NC_079522.1, read on the forward strand.
AAGAGGAATGCTGCAGCTGGAGAGGGCAGCTGCCGGAAAATGCCGGCCGAGCATCGAGCCACAATGTGAAGGAACGGCTCTAAATCCAGCTAAAGCACCTATCTGCACAATAAAAACACCTAAAAGTCAGTCGATGAAAATTAGTGGAGGATTATTCTTGTTTAAATCGATATTTGTTGTGGGGTTTTTGTGAAAAGCAATGTTATATCCTAAGATATAACGTTGATGGCTCCGTTTTCCCTTTAAACATAGTTCAGTTTAGAGGTGAGACCAGGACAGAGAGGCGAAATACACGGCTGTGGGGAGGGGGGGTGCTTTCTGATACTCCTCTCCCCTCCCTCGCTCAGCCAGTCGCTGATCCGACTCCACTGTCTGGAAAGTTCTGCAGTTTTCACGCTTTGGGGAGGAGGATCAGAGAGCTGGAGAAGCTGTCGGTTCAGTCTGAGGTCCTGAAAACGCCCCGGCCTCACAAGTGTGTCTGGCTTTGGGCTGAACGTTCACGTGGACGGAGTCAGAGGAGGCTGAGAATAAACTGCAGTAAATCAGAGCGCAGCCGCGGCCCGGCCCCAGAGAGCAGAAGATCAAATGGGAGATCCAGCCTGCTGATCTATTACAGCAGGAACGCACACACCTTCATTCTGCTGAGTCACACCAACAAACACAGGCAGGAAACCAGCAGCTCCATCAGTCTCCACCTTCAGAAGACTTCCCGGTGAGGACTCAGACATGGTTCTCAGGCTGCAGCCTTGAACTCATTTGGTTACATTTGCTTTGTTGAAGGCAGTCGACCGTCTCCTGCAGGAGGAAACACCGTTGAGCTCCGGTCCTCAGGATCTGCCTGTACTCATCAAGCCCCACCGGTTATGATGATCAGAATATTGATCTCAGCAGAGCAGCCCCACTGCTGAACGTGGTCACGTGACCATTATCCGCAGTAAACAGGAAGCAGGGGATTGGCTGCTTCATTATGAGTCTCAGGTTCTGCTGTTCCGGCTGAAACCTGATCTCCATTCTGGGCTGCACATCACATTTTAGCATGAAACCGCGGCAGCGCAGCCAGAATCCTGTATCATTTACTCAATGCGACAAGCTCCAGGAACGAAACGTGTCCGGGGGAGAGAGCTTGGGTTGGTGGTTCTGTTATTTGAACCTCAGGTTTTCATTTGATCAACATCAACTCAACGGTGCACGCGTCCTCTGAATGAATGCGACACAGCCGAGGCTTTTCAAAGCAGCGGAGGCCGAAGAGGAAAGAAAAAAAGCAGAAAGGTCAGCCGTGAGGTTTAAAAGCTTCTGAAATTCCATCCTGCTTTATCAAAACAGCTTTCCCTTCAGCATCATGAAGCTGACCTCGCTCCCTCCCTCCCTCCTCTCAATAACACACCAATTACATGTGGCCTTGTGGCGCAACACACAACAAACCCCCGCATGTCACGCAACTACAAAAATAACCTGCCGCCATGGAAAACTACAAGTACCGATCCCGGAGGTTAAAATGGAATTTTTACGGTTGGTGAAGGTTTTTCCGAACGAGAGACAGTTAAATCCAAGAAACTGATCCGTGATCAAACTGGGTGAGCTGGGAGGGGCTGGGGGGATTAGGGAACAAACCCAGGCGTCTGGGATGACACAGATTAGACAGAGGGGAAGATTAAACACCCAAAAACCTCCATCACCTCAACGTGAAGGAGCGCAGCGGGGAGAAAAGAGCTCAAACACACCAACACAACATTCAGAAATGAGCAAAATCAACCTCTGGATTTTCTGGGAACGAGCATTGCTCTGCAATTTTGCTGCTTTTCTGTGTTTATTTTCTCCTAAATTACATAGTCTTCTTCCTAAGGATGATATTTTGGACCCGAGTGGTCACAATATGACATTTTCATCATGAGCCTGTTGTAGCCTTGTTGTGATTGCAGCATTCAGGCTGTAAACACAAGTGCACTTAATGAGCAGCCAGAGCGGGATTATGACGCTATATTAGCATTTGTGTTCCAATACCAGCATCGGAGTTTCAACAGATCTTTGACCAACATTAACATTTCTAGTGTGTGTAAATCCAACAGGAACTGTTGCGTAAGAGTGGACCCGAGGCGGTTTTATTTCTGAAGCTCCTTTCATACAGAAGCATCTTTATAAAGAACAAAACACCGTGGCATCGTCTTCCTACAAAGACGAAGGTCACGGGCTGATAGAAATGCTGGCACTGATGTAAATTGCTGCTGAGCTCCAGCTCACGCAGACGTTGGCCACATTTCCCTAATGGCAGCCTGGAGGCAACTGCAGAGCCTGCTGGCAGCGAGCTGGGCAGCCGGAGCGAGGCTTCCTCAGCTGCCTCCACGGTGAGGAGGCAACAAACTGGAGATGGATTCCTCTTAAACAATCAATCATTTGGGTGACAAATATGGATTAAAGCCGGTTCTAGATCAGCTCTCATAAGTGACCTCTTCACTAATCTTCTTCTGCTCTACTTTCACAAATTCACCTCACTCAACCTCCTGATTTGGATCTAGAATCAGAATTCAACAGCCAGCTCCATCCAATCACGCACGCACACGCACACGCACGCACACGCAGAATTCAACCGGTCTTGCTGTGTTCAGCAGCAGCAAAACTGTTGCCTAGACGATGTTTTAAATCACCAATAATCAACACACGAGACAGCTTTAACCAGCATGGTGAAGAAAGAGAGGCTGGTGGATCCAGCCTCTGGAAACTCACTGGAGACAACATCTCCACATTCTGAGGTGTTTTGGCAAGTTGCTACTGACCGTGATCATGTCTCGTTAAACAACTTGTCTATTTACTTTATACACATGAACTCTTTTGCCAGCGTTTGGCATTTTCTGCCCCAAACTGAGATGAACAGGTTTAACATCAGTGGCCCCTAGAAGGTACTGAGGACTGGTCAGATACTTTAGGTTCAAAGTTCATTCAGGACAACCCTAAATAACTTGAGACAGAAATAGTGGGTGCAGCTGCTTAACTAACTTTACTTTAATGTAACTGAATCACTTTTCCGTCACAATTATACTGCACCTTCCACATCACTGACACGTCTGTTTTCAGAGATTCAACCATTATTGTCCATCACAGTGACTCAAAACATACAAACAAATAAAAGAAATAAAAGCCAGACACATTTAAACCAAGAAGTGTCTATTTTAGCTTGTTTGTTTAAACCAAAAAAAAATGTTATTAAAAAAGTCTCATTGGTTTGAATGTGGGTTTTTGTTTTTTCATCTTTGTGGCCTTGATGTTTTGAGCCTGTCACCATGGGATGGACAATAGAGCTGCTTGAATTGAATTGTGAATTGTGCAGAACATGAAGTAGAGCACAAACCAAATCAAACATCCCAACATAAAACAGCCCATGTTCACAGCTCATAGATTAAAACCTCCACAATCCACACGGAGACCAAATCCAAAGGTTTGAAGATGTCGAGTTCAGGGAGCAGTCGATTTCCTTCTGTCCGCTTCATTAGAGCTGCCCAGACTACCTAAAACGACCTCCTGATTCTGCAATCCCCAAACGGGCCGGGCTGTCACCCCCAGGGCGCTCATGTCTGTGTTGGCAGCACGCTGAGCCCGTCTGAACAGGACTGGAGGCGATGAGTTGGTCTCACCATCATCACCTGCCCAGAGGTTTGGGGGGTTTGACTCAGGTATCAGTGGCTGGTGTTCACAGGTACCAACAGTCTGGACCAGACACCTGGTGTCGGTCATCGCCCGTCTTTAATATTAACCAACTGTTGCTAGGAAACTCATCCAGCCGGCTATTTTGTAGCCATGCAACTGGGCACCAGGAGGAATCCATTCTGACATTTGTGGAAGCTAATTAGAGGTGGGGGGGAGTCGGAGGGATGTTGTGCACTTCAACAGCCAGACAGGCTCATTTCACCTGATATTTATACTCTTAATCCCAGCCTGAGATCACCAGTCGTTACCAGGGCGACTGGATGGACACATTTCTGCTAGCATGTCTCCTCCGTCAGTGGTCCCTCACGGGTGCTTCCTTTGCACACGCATCGATCGCCCTGGCCACATCTGGGTTTAATGACCGGCACGCTATGGCACTAATCTCATTCTGTGATGGGACGGAGGCCGGACGAGGCAGGAAACGCTAATGGCAACTGTCACTTTGTGCTAATCTGCCCGTCAGTGGTTTCTCATTTGCAACGTTTGACAGATAGGGGAAAGAAGAACACGGGGAAAATGTATTTTTCTGAGGAATTGAACAGCCCGTTCATGTCAGCGTGGCGTCTAATGTAAAACTATGAGCTCCGTAACAATAACATTTTCCTCTCCGATGATGTGAAATATTAGAACGCCCCCGGGTCTCGTCGGCTTTTCTCTGAATAGACACTCGCGGCAGCTCCGGTCTGCAGTTGTTCTTGGACCTACAATGACCCACAATCCAGCGGTTAGCTGGTTTAAACAGAGCCTTTTGTTTTTCCTTTTCCATCCACCCATCATCAGCAGCTGGACGTTCCTTGAACGCACCACGAAGGCCGATCGCAGTTTTTCTCCTGTGAATAAACCGATTGTAGCGGCGTTTCTGCCGGCTGACGTGATCTCAGCTCGGCGGGTGACAACAAGGAGCCATCTTGGGTCCTTAGAGATTAGAAATTGATGTTTCATAACATCTTCATGGTACCAATAAAATGCTGTTATGATATCTAATTCAGAACTTCCAGGCCGGTGGTGAGTTTGAGTCAGCTGGGATTTGGTGAATATATAGCAGGTACTGATGCTGGCGCGATCAGAGGGTGAGGAAGAGGAGGGCCGGTTGATGTCATAATCCTGCTCTGGATTATACGGCCATGTTTTATGAAAATGTTCTGTTTTCTCTTTTTAAGCCCTAAATGGGGGTCAGGGCGCTGGTGTTGGAAATAAATCAGCGGGGAACAATCAACAAGCAGGAACCTGATTCTCCTCCGTGTCCATGGAGCCCATGTCAGCTCGGCGGTGATGAACCGCCTCGTCAGACGTGGCGAGCGCAGTTAAAGTGTAACCTGGGGTGAAAATAAACACAGAAAAGTGCCTCGGTGGGCTCTGATCTGGGGTTGCCTTCAGGCACGAGTCAAAAGGTCAAAACGTGCGCGGGACGTATTACGCAACAGCTGAAAACTCCGTCACCGTTACGCAAGCGATCCAGCTCCAATCTCACGCCGACATCGTTACGTTGCAGCAGACTGCTAGCATGGCGATAATCCGCTACATCAGAAAAGCATCTGAACGGTGACTCCTCTCTGGCGGCTGATTGGTTATTTTTGTCTTACAGGCCAGTTGGCACGGCGACCGCCCCGTGCGACTGCTCTGCCTCCGTTTACAACCTGTGTTTGTTCAAGTTCAATCGTCACGGCGAGGCCGCTTTCTCCTGCCCGCAGGTGCTCCCAGGTCAACCTGTGTTCTCCAGGGATTACATCAGCGTCGGCACAATCGGGCTGAAACACGAGAGCGCGCTGTGGGCACGGCGCTGACGACAACAGCGGATACGCCGAGTCGGCGGGCTGAACAGAACACACGGGAGGGACGCGAAGTAGGTCACTCGAATACAAACGAAACCTCCACGCTGCACCAGAGCACAGGTGCTCAACAAAAAGCTGCGCGGACTCCTGACGACCACAACAGTCAGCTCCTGATGACAGCTAAATATCCCAACTCTAAAATCGAACGTTTCTCTGTCCATTATCGCGATCGCCGTGATGGCACCAGCCTCATGAACGGGGTTTATTCCACTGAGGGGCTCCAGGGTCCAGAACCCCCACCAGGGGGGCTTCAAACCAATCTCTTACAGTTGCCTTTGTTTTGGACGGTAGCTAGGCAGCTAGCACGAGCCTCGATTAGCCATAGCCCCAAAATAACCGCTTGGTCTGATACTTTTTCCGGAAAATGTAATGTGTATGAGTAATTTTAGCCCTTTAGTCAGCGAGCGTTTGAAAATAAAAGCCTTTGTCGTCTTTGTGGATGTTCCACAGCTCCCGGTTCAAACACCAAGCAACAACCCCGACAGAACCAGGCTCCAGCCGTGTTCTGGAGTTAATGATCTGCCTTTTACTGGTGTGGAGTCTGTAAAACTGAGGGGAGACCTGCGCTTCCTGCTGCGGGAACCGTGTTCTCAGCAGAGCGGCTTCTCTTAAACCTGCCGCAGCGCAGAGGACGGACCCTGGAAGTGGGTCGCCTGGTGGGCAGCACATCCGCCCGCGTGAACGGACTCCACGGCACCAGAGAGCCCCGCGAGATAAGAGTCTCTGCGTGGTGAAGTAGGCCCACTTCCACCTGCGCCAAAGGTCCCTGCTGGACCCATTACGCAACCACCCAAACACACGGGGGCGACCGCGGCTTGGGAGCTTGCGTAATGCGCCGTGAATCCCAGCGACATTTCCAGATGTGCACCGAGGGGCAACGAGAGCGGACAGCAGCGTGACTGATGCTGCCGCTTTGGGCCGTTTGCAGCGAGGAAACGGTCCGACACCGCCGCCGCCGCCGCCTCCCAGAAGTGAAACAGATGCTCTGCTGCCTGTCACATGATCAGAGCTCCAGATGCTGCAAACGTGCTCACACTGCATACAGGTGAAGGCAGACAAGGCCAGCTCACGCAGCAGGTCTGAGCACGTTCCACACATCTGGATCTGTCAGAACTCACGACATTTCACGCTCGCTCAATGCTCAACATGCAAATAAAGTCAATAAACGGAGCCGGGAGGCGTTCGCTTTCAAGCTAACAGCCACCAGGTGCCGGTGCTTTGAGAGTCCGTCCGCTTTGATGTCAGAGTTTGCTCCTCAAGTCTCCGGTTACCTTCGTTTTAAGAACGCTAACGAGAAAATGAAGATAGTGGAAGAAACAAAAGGAAGACTTCAGCGTGAGAGCGGGCCGGCTTCCCTCTGTATCAGTCCTGGAATGATCCTGGATCATGAGATAGGACAAAAAGTAAAAAATTGGAAGGATAATCTCCAAGATTATCGCTGACAGGCGGCGGCTTTGTTGTCAACACAAAGGCTCCCTGTATCCTCGCTCGCTATCTGTGAGTGTGGCTGCTCCCAACTGGGAGATGGGATGTTTGTGGTTGGTGTGAAGTGTCCTTAAACTCTGTGTACACAAGATGGGAGATCAGCTGATTTTTCACACCGGCAGAGGACAAAACGCAGTTTTTCTTCAGTCCCGTCCAAATATATTTGCGGCAAATCCTCGCAAAGCAAATAAAAACACCAATTTAAGGCAAAAAGGTCAGGATCCGGGAATAAAGGTGTCCTTTGTAGCTTGTAGAGCTTCTATCTCGGGATTCTGACAAGGACGTCGTTGACTTGAATAGTCCTGCAATTCCCTGATCTAATGAGGTCATTTTCAAGTATCTGCTGATGTCCATCCATCCATCCATCCATCCATCCATCCATCCATCCATCCATCCACCCACCCACCCACTACCGCTTATCCGGGGTCGGGTCGCGGGGGCAGCAGCCTAAGGAGAGAAGCCCAGACTTCCCTCTCCCCAGCTACCTCCTCCAGCTCATCCGGAGGGATCCCCAGGCGTTCCCAGGCCAGTCGAGAGACATAGTCTCTCCAACGTGTCCTGGGTCTCCCCGGGGGTCTCCTACCGGAGGGACATGCCCTGAACACCTCACCAGGGAGGCGTCCAGGAGGCATCCTGACTAGATGCCCAAGCCACCTCATCTGGCTCCTCTCAACGCGGAGGAGCAGCGACTCTGCTCCGAGCTCCTCCCGGATGGCAGAGCTTCTCACCCTATCTCTGAGGGAGAGCCCAGCCACCCTACGGAGGAAGCTCATTTCAGCCGCTTGTACCCGTGATCTTGTTCTTTCGGTCATGACCCAAAGCTCATGACCATAGGTGAGGGTAGGAACGAAGATTGACCGGTAAATTGAGAGCTTCGCCTTTCGGCTCAGCTCTCTCTTCACCACAACGGACCGGTGCAGAGTCCGCATTACTGCGGATGCCGCACCGATCCGCCTGTCGATCTCCCGCTCCATTCTTCCCTCACTCGTGAACGACCCCGAGGTCCTTGAACTCCTCCACTTGGGGCAGGATCTCCTCCTTTACCCGGAGAAGGCACTCCACCTTTTTCCGGTTGAGAACCATGGCCTCGGATTTGGAGGTGCTGATTTTCATCCCAGCCGCTTCACATGCGGCGGCAAACCGATCCAGTGATAGTTGGAGGTCACGGGCCGATGACGCCAACAGGACCACATCATCTGCAAAAAGCAGAGACCCGATCCTGAGGTCACCAAACCGGACCCCCTCAACACCACGACTGCACCTAGAAATTCTGTCCATAAAAGTCACGAATGGAATCGGTGACAAAGGGCAGCCCTGGCAGAGACCAACCCTCACTGGAAACGAGTTCGACTTACTGCCAGCAATTCGGACCAAACTCTGGCACCGATCGTACAGGGAGCGGACGGCCCGTATCAGCGGGCCCGACACCCCATACTCTCAGAGGACCCCCCACAGGACCCCCCGAGGGACACGGTTGAATGCCTTCTCCAAGTCCACAAAACACATGTGGACTGGTTGGGCAAACTCCCATGCACCCTCAAAGACCCTGCTGAGGTCTGATCTGCTGATGTTGCACTTCAAATTCCTCAACAATGGTTCAACCACTGTTCCATCAACACCACACCTGACAGGTGGATCTGGGGATCCCCGATGGATCTCTGATGGATCACTGCATGCTCAGCAGAATCACACCGTTGGAATTTCATCCCGACACCCCCACACCCGCCCAGAGAGCCCAGTCCAGTCCCTACCTTCGATGGCGATGACGTGCTCCCGGATCTGGTTCTGCAGCTGCGGCTCGTCCACCTGCTCCAGCAGCTCGTAGATGGAGTAGATGTTCGGGTGCACGGACTCGAACCTCTGGATCTCGGCTCGGATGGCGGCCGAGTTGGCCAGATGCTGCTGGTAGTTCATGGCTCCAACTCCCAAAATGGACCAACCCCCCCGGCGGGTGGTTTAGGGTCGGGGAGGGTCGCAAAAGTGGAGTGTGTGACCTCCAGAGATGAGCCTCCGCTCAGGCTTTCTCCTTTCTCTGGGAGCTCGAAAGTTTGTCGCTATAAACCGTTCAACATTTAAATCCCCCGGAGGGGAAAGTCCCGAGGCAGAAATGGGTTTATCCAATTTTTCATCCCCGGTGCTGTTCTGGTGGAGGCGACCAACCTGCTGCTACTGCGCGGAGAGGGCAGCGCTTCCCCGGGGCGTCCCGCTTCCCAGTTCCGATGTGGCGACAGATGTGCGGCAGTTAAGGCGACGCTTCCCCATCTCCTCACGGCTCGTGTGAGATTAAGACGCCTGCAACGGTTCGGTTCGACGCAAAAGAGCGTTTACAGCCACTTGTAATCATACCTGGAGATGGATAAAAATGGCCTTGTTGCTAGGTGGCTATATTAGCCGGCTAAGGCTAGCTAAACTAGCTGTAGCTTCCAAGCCGGGAGAAAAGGGGGGAAACTCGTTTTTTCGGCAGCAAAAGTTGGTTCCGGAGAGCCGCTTGGCCGGGATTCAAAGCCTCGGTGTGGAGGGTAAAGCGGCCATTTTCGGGAATCTGAGAATACTGACAGCGGAGCGGCTCCAGAAACACTCCGCTGGACCGTGGTCGGTCCTTAAGGTAACTGTTCCCGTTCGTTGTTTTGTCTCCGCTCCAGGACCAGCTGCGCAAAAGCTCCGGCTCACAACGGAAACACAGGCGCGGAGGAGCCCGCACGGTTCCGAAACCAATCCAGGTGTCTTAAATGAGGCGTATATTACAGGGAGGTCCCGCACACGGAGCGCAAACACGCCGCCGTTCCCTCTCCCAGCGCTGTGTGGTCCATCCCGTGTCGGCTGCAGCTCACTCCCCGGTCAGGAGCGTCATTACCCTTCGCTGTTTCCCCCTCTTCCGCCCGGAGCGTCAAGGCACGGGAGCAACCGCGCCGCTTCCGCTGAGCCGTTTCTCAATAAAAAACGTCAACTACACTTTAAAACAACAAAAAAACTCAGCTTCATATCTTTGAATGTGCGGTAGGAGGGGGTGACAGGATACCTTCAGAGTGGTGCCGGGGGGCCCTTGAGCAAGGTGGGGACCCTGCCTTCAACCATATGCAGCTGGGAGAGGCTCCAGCCCCCTCCCCCCAGGACCCTGGAAGGGATCTATCAGACAGGGAAAAGAACATTAACATATCCATCCATCCGTCCATCCATCCATCCATCCATCATCCATCCATCCATCCATTATCCATCCATCCATCCATCCATCCTCTACCTTATCCGGGGTTGTGACACAAACATAAAAATAGACATATATACTGTATATATTTTAAAAAACAACAAACAAAAGGACAGAAACAGATAACAACAACAAGGAGTTTTAGAGTCAAACAGATGAGGGGGTGTATTATTATCTACCTAAACATTCCAGCACGGCGGTGCGAGGCAACGGGATGCTGCTGGGATTTATCTGTGGGAAATGCATTTTCTTTTTACTTCAGTGAAACTTTTAGCCTTCCAATCATTGTAAGTAGATGGCTAAGTGTGTGTGTGTGTGTGTGTGTGTGTGTGTGTGTGTGTGTGTGTGTGTGTGTGTGTGTCTCAGCTGACTGTTTTAAAATGCACCCACCTGAATGAGAGGGATGCATCTGGTGTTTCAATTTATTGTATCCTCAAGTGTTTCCTGGGTATTGATAACATTGCTTCCAGTTTATGGCTTTAAATGATGACGACTGACGTGTCAGGATGTAGCTGGTCATCTTTGCAGTTAAGAGGATTATCCAAAATATGTACTGTAAGCCAATAATTGTGACGTATGGACTCCTTGACACTTCACTCAGATTTAATATATGTCACATGTAATCTTGATTTAAAGGCAAAGGCCGTCTGTGTCAAAACTACAAACAAAGTAATTAACAGTAAATAACCTTTAAAAAAAAACGTGTCAACGACTGCAGTTATTTGATGCTTTTATTTTATAGAGCTGCCAGTTTCCGGTGTTCACGGTGTGCGCGGCGCGAGCTTGACCGCGCGATCATGAAGCGGGTCACCGTCGCGCCAGCGCGGCGCAGCAGCGACTGCACGACTCACTTTATTCCTCTGATTTTCTCCCCTTGCTTCGCAAAGATTTGAGCAATTCGGACATTGAATTTCAACGGCTGGTCATTTATTTTCGCACGTTCACATGGAAAACACACATTTGCACCTTTCCTGCGCTCCACAAACGCAGATTTGCCAGTGGTGGAGCCTCTGCCAGGTCTATTGTGTTGAAGCTGGCACTTTCTCTCCATCCAGCAGCAACAAGTGAACAATGGCTTTCTTCTTCTTGCCCGTGCTCATCGCCTTGATGCAGCACTCATGTTCCCCCAGACTAAAGAGTGTTTCTGTGCCATCCTCCACAAACTCCCCCTGAGGAGACAGACGGACAATAAAATCAAGAATAAAGTTTCCCAACCGTCTCTCTGAATATATCGGTCTGACGTTTCTTACCGTCGTCTCCATTTTCTGCCCGTTGCACCAAACATCCATCGTGTCTTTTTCTGTCAGAGAAGAAGAATCAACAAGAACAACCTGTGTCTGATCTTCGTCCTACCTTAAATAAGATCTGATTCAATGTTTGGCCTCAGCAGGTCCCCCCCCCAACTCACCGAGGACCACCCTGCAGTCCTGCCCGTCCACGTTGAGGAGCCAGGTGCTGGTGGTCTGGGCCCGGTCATGGGTGAACCTCTGCAGACTCTTGCCGTCCACCTCCAGCGAGTACTCGTAGGCGAAGCCGCCGACAGCCTCGATCTTTATGGTGGCTTTGGTTTTGCTGCTCCCCACGACAAACGTTTCCTTCCCAACCAGCTTGAACATCCAGTCTTTTCTGATGACTTCCTGTGGGCGGTGGCGTTTGACATCATCATGAGGATCAAGTGTTTTAATCTTAAGCTAAGCTAATGACTACATGCTTGTCCAAGTTCAAGGCTGCGAGGGGGGCGATGGGATCGTGTTTGAGCACAATTTCTGGCATTTTTCGTCAGCTTTAGAGGGTAAACTTTGACCTCACCTGTCCGTTGACACAGACCAGCCTTTTCCCGGTGGTGGTTCCATGGGAGAACTGGATCCTGTGAACGCCGTCGCTCAGATCCAGGTCCCACGCGGCCACCAGGTCTCCGCTCAGCATCACCGACACAAGCAGGAGCTTCTCCAGGCAGCAGCAGCAGTGTGCAGGGTGTCGGCTCAGCAGCAGGTGCATTAATGTAAGAGGATTACAGCCGGATCAGTTCCCCGACATTTCCAACAACATTCCCATGTGAAACATCCGAACACGGGAACATCTGCTGGAACATCACAGGCCACCACTGGAACAAGAGCAGGAAGAGGATTTATGGTGCTTTTGTAATCAAAGGGAAGCAGAACAAAAACAAAGAAGGTTGGGAAGGTGGTGACAGGGAAGAAAAGCGGCAGCGCAGGGAAAATCTGCATCATGAATCCAGACAAACGTCTGGGAAAATAAACTTCACCAAAGCAGCATCTGTTATCCTTTCATATTTGTAACAAAATACTTGGAGCAAAATTTAAACAAAAATACAACTTTTCAACTTTTGATCCGGGGCAAAACAAAGTATTCCAAGAAGACGTTCTGCTGGTCGGACCAGTTCCTCCTGAATCAGAACCATCAGGAAGCAGCGAGGACGTCGATCCTGTCAGGCTGACGACAGGATCACTTTTTTTCTTCACGTTCCAGAACTGATAAGACCAGTTTCACGCTCCAGGCACTTTAACGGAGGGCCATAATATTTGGATTTAATGTAGTGTAACTACGTGTTTTCACACAAAAATCCACAAAAAATTATAACATCTTTAAACACCTGTACTTGTGATTGGGTAAAAAAGTTTAACAATTTTCTTTTTTATAAATCTGCCTTAAATTTTTGTAGGACAAAATTAGTTTGATGAAAAGATTTTTTTATATTAATTTACTCGTTTGCCCCAAAAAGTTTGAACTTTTCGCGAACTAAAAATCCAAATGTAGCTCAGAGACGCCCCCTAGTGGGCAGCTGTAGCAGTCACACAGCTCTTTGTTGCAGAGAAAATCCAGTTTCTCTTTTCCATAGGTCTTTCTTCGTATTTACATTATCACCAGGAATATATTTATATATATAACCTAGATTAAACATCTCTCAAGCAATATTGTTTGTGTTCAAACATTAATATTTAATGTTGTGTACTTGTTTTTGTGTCATAAATACTATTTTTAACTATTACATTTTTGATGAGAAATTGAATGTATTTCAACAAAGAGATGGACGAGCGTCGGTGGTCCGTGCGTGTTTTATTATCAAACATAACCAGAGTCTCTCTGACATCATAAATACAAAAAAAACCCAAAAAAACTGCACGATTTAAAAAGATGACGACGACGATGGAATGTTTGTCAGAGAAGTGAAGGGTGAGACGGACGAGTGTGCGGAGGGGTGAGAAGAAACAATAATACTGAGATGGACAGAAACAAACGGACAACAGGTCAAGGCACAAACGATCAACCATCAGAATTCCGCGAGCGGCCCAAAGTGGACGAGGCCTTGGCGCGCTCCGATTTGGCGTGCTAGGACTGCTAAAGCTAACGATCCGTCAGGGCGTGGCCGGGGCCCCCGCACTTTCTGCCGCAAGGCATCAAGTTGATCACAAACAGGAAGTGAAAGCTGGAAGTGCGCCAAGGTCACCTGACAGCTTCTAAACGATGATGGACTTTGTGATAGTTTCATTCTACAGATGTGCAGAAAAACAACATTCTTGGATATTTTGAGAAACATAAAACACACGTGCAGGTGGGGAAACGCAGCTTTAGCGGCTGTCTGTAGCGTAAATGTGCAGCGGATCGGCGCTGCCGCCTGGGGGGGGCAGTCCGGAGACCGCTTAGGTTCACCACGTCTTTCTTTGGCACTTTGGCGTTAAAGGATGCAGCAGCGCTTCTTCTTTTTCTTCCCGCTCGGACCGTTTTTGTCTTTGCTCTCCGCCATCTTCTTCTTGCGGACCTCGCGCATGAGGTCAAAGAAGACCTGTGTGCAGAAGAAAGAACCCTGGAGATGAGAAAGCTACCACGCCAACCATCAGAACGCCCATCGATCCTCAATTTTCCATCAATATGAGTGAAAATTCCAACCCCGGGGTGAAGAATCAGTGCTAATCTGGATTCTGATGATCATTAGAAACCCCAGAACCAGGAGAAACATGCCAGAACTCAGCTTTGTTGCGTACCTTGTCCACATTGGCTCTGGTCTTGGCCGACGTCTCCACATACTGCACCCCCCACTCGCCCGCCTTGGCCGTGGCCTCATCCGCGGAAACCTGCCGTCTCTCCTCCAGGTCCGATTTGTTTCCCACCAGGAGCAGCGGGATGGCCTCCTCCTCCTTCACCCGAAGGATTTGCTCCCTGAGCGTGAAGATTTTACACAAACGCGCATAAATGAGCAACACTCCCAGCATCCTAACATGGAGTGCCCGGTCAGCTGACCTAACCACACCAGGACGTTGACACGATGGAGTGAATTAAACTGAGACCTTTTGAAAATGGTGATTTACATTTACGCTGCCGGCTGCTTGTGGCCGAGTTCAGCTCTGAGCTACAGCGGAAGTTTCCGTTAGCCTGAACCAGGACGTTCAACGGTCGTTTACATTTACGAGCTCAGCAGCTGATCTGCGCGTGACCACCGGTTGTCTTCACACCTGAACTCCGATGTTGCCGTAAAGGACTCGTGCTCCGTGATCGAGAAGACCAGCAGGAAGCCTTCGCCGCTGCGGAAGTAATTATCTCGAATGGCAGCGTAGTCCTCTTGGCCCGCCGTGTCCAGGATGTCGATCTGAACGTCCTCGCCGTCCAGGACCACTTTCTTCCTGTAGCTGTCCGCCTTTGTGGGCTCGTAGTCCTCCACAAACTGGCAACGACACAAAAGCCGTCAGGAAGGAGAGACAGAGGTGTCCTCTGCGGAGGCGCAGGCCGGCGGTCTCACCTCGTCGTACATGAACTGCAGCGTGAGCGCAGACTTCCCCACGCCGCCACTGCCCACCATGATCACCTTATGAAGAACCAGAGAGGTCTGGCCCTTGTTCTTGCCGGAGGCCATGATTCTGGCCTGCAGAGACCAGCGGGATCAGATGCAAGAACCCACAGGCAGAAGAAAAAACTAAAACACAAAAATAAAGAAAAGAATCCTCCAAACATAAGCTCCTGACCTTTCAAAAACTAGCTGATCAATGTCATGAATGTGGAATTACAATGACTCGAATAGACTGCTGGAATGCGTGCAAAACTCGACCTATTGCCAGGCTGCTGTTGTTTACCCTTAAACATGTGTTGCTAGCTGCAAGGACAGAATGAGGGCAAAACATTCGCCAAGGAAAACATCATTCTTGCGAATCGGTTCTGGCTGCAAAACGCGTAATAAAGACTTGTTCTGTGCACTGGGCTACAAAGATAAATAAGGAATAAAATAAGAGTGCGTGCGGTTGTGAAAAAAGGGGAAGTATATTTCATCCTGTTAACACAAAGCTTCCTCTCTTTCTACCCAGCTGACAGTTGGAAAAAGAGTTTCTACACCACAGCTTTAGCTCTTCCCGGTTGCCGCCTTCGGCAGGATAATCCGCTCTGATTGGATAAAAGGACAAGTCCGACTCATTTGGGCTCTTCCTATTGGCTGTTGGGCCTGTCCATCACAGGACAGATAGCAGAGACAGTGGTATGACAATAGATAGCGCTTTCTGTGCCCTCAGGGGAATGCACTGTAAACGACAACAAAGTGCCTGGTGGCGGAGCAGAAAACAGGTCCGGGCGGCTAAAATTATACGGCAAGTGTCTTGTGACTCACCTGCTAACGAGTTTTTCCGTGATTCGCCGAGGAATTCTCCATACACCGACACACGCTCAACTTTCACAAGTTGAGTCTCTGCCCCACCTTGTTCCTCGGAGCCGAACGAAGATCGTGTTTACTTAACACGACAGCTCACTTCGTAGCAGGGACGTGCGTACGTGAGTTGCTCAGTTACCCTGAGGGCATACGACGCATTCTTGTTATCAATCTACAAAAATATTACCAATCGGCCATAGCATCATTAAATATGTCAGAACGAAAAAAAGAATAAACAGCTTTGCTTAAAAAACAAAAACAAAAAGAAGGACGACAAATACGACAAGGTGACGAGTGAGAGCTCCTACTTTTTAGCTAATCTCCTACAGGAGCCAGACAACATTAAACAGGATGTGATGTCACGGAATTCCATTTATTTATTTTTTCTAGTTAATCATGACTAATAATGTTTAATTTTGATATTAAAATATATACAAAATATTTTCGTCTTCATTTATAAAATCAAAATAGTCAAGCAAATTCGCTACAGACATTAAGGAAGGACAACAAAGGAGCAACCTAAAAAGTACAGGACGATTACAACAGATTGACATAGTAAAAGGACAAGCCAGCAAACCTCGAATCATGCCAGAGTGCCACTGCATGGTTTCCAAACTGAAGGTAGAGGTCTATTGTAGAGGATCAAAAACGTTTACACGTGAAAAACATGAAATTTTAAAAATAAAAACTTCGAGTTGCAACGCCTGTAGTGCAGTACATCGATTTGGAACATAGATGGCGCTATTTCACTACTTTGCTCGCTCCTGTCTTTTCGCCTTCGGATCTGAGTCGTCAACAGACTGAAAATCACCAACGGTGCCAGATTTGAATTCAGTAACAGATTAGACTTTTCTTCTTATTTAATTTTCTCCCAACTTGTGTCCAATTTCTGTTTTCAGTGTTGATGAAGAATGTAGAGAAGTACTGCAGAAACTAAATGCACAGACAAAACATCCCTTTTTTTCTTGGGGAAGGCTGCTTTTCGTCTTCCTGCAGAGGTCAGAGGTCGGTTTCTGACCACAGCTGTTGAAGCTCCATTTGCTTTGGAATTTTTAACTAACAAATTTCTGCAGATTAGATGTCGTGGCAGCGCAGCCTGGATTCACTCTGAGTGTCCCCAGCTGATGAATTTGACTGGGAAAGCTCAGCTTGTTTGCATGTTTCTGGTCACCGGTTCCACTGTAGCTGCTGGTGTCGCTTTAAATCAATTAAACCTTGTCGCGCCTAAAATCAAATACTGCCTATCAGTGTGAATTACTGTTAATATCAGGTACCTATGAAAGCTTCACCTCAAAGGTCATGTGACAGACAGCAGTAAAATTCTGGAAATTTCTAATAAAATTTTGAAAAGTTGTAATTAAATTCTGTCAAATACAATTAAACATATATATAAAAAACATCAGTGCACCTGTTTTTGACTAATAAGTCAATTAAGTTCAGAAGTAAAAGGGTTTAAATAGAAAATAACTTGAATTTATATCATACTACAAAACGTAGTACTTAATTACAAGGACTCAGTTAAATGCTACAATTGAAAACACCCAAGTTCACGTCATTTAACAAGACTCCTGACGCACACACGCACACACACGCGCGTGTGCGCGCAGCTGGATGATTTCAAGGTTTGAATGTCATAAACTTTATTGGGGTTGTTTTGCGAGCTCCGTGTGGTGACTCGAGGATCTGCTTTCACCTGCTCTCATCGTGTGTGATGTGATCTTATCGTGCCCATCTGATTTTGATTTTTTTAACAGTAGATTGTAACTCTCTTAGAGAGTGTGTTACATTGTACTGAGTAAGGGTAAATGTCCCTAAAAAAGACTGTAATGACTCATCCAGATTAAGAAAAATCAGGTCTGATAAAGACTATTGTTGACTTAATAAAACAAATGTTCATCATTTAGAGTCAGAATATTCACTCTTTGCAAAATGGGTTTAGAGAGGACAATAGCTCTGTTCTAATCAGTCTGTTTTTGCGGTTTGATTTTTTAAAATGTGTGCCTTATGACCTTTCTCACCGGTACCTAAGTGAATAAAACTTTTGTGTTGTATAACTCCAAATATAAGTGAGTATAGATAATTACAATGACTTTTATCTGCAGTATTTTGAGGGATAAATACATCAATCTTGTGCTGGATCTCGTGAAATTGCGACTTTTACGCAGCGGGTTTTCTGACACCCCCCCCCCCCCCCCCCCGACCCAGGGTTACACACTGACCCCGCCCACTTTATTTCGGCTTTCCCCCCCTCCTCCGTTTATAAAGGAGTTTTCGTTACGCGGCGACTTCCGAGTCGAACGCCAGAATGGAAACGTTCCTCGGTGCGCTCTCTGGCACACCTCCCTCTCCTCCCCTTCCTCCAACTCCTCCTCATCATCATCATTCTTTCCTTCTTAATTGCGCATCGGCACTCAGGCAGCAGCAGAGCGGGAGCCACGAGCGGGCGCGTGTGATGTCCTGATCGTGGATGGGCTCGAAGTTTCAGTGTCAGGCTGGACTTAAGTTGTGAAAGATGTTAAAGTGGGATTTGGACGCGCTTCTTCTTGCTTTGCGGAATTGGAGGCAGAATTCAAGCTGGACTGATGCTGATTCATGACATCATGACGCGCTTTCCTCTCCGCGCAGAGGTGATGCTTTCCGTGTGAAGCTGCTCCAAACTCCAAAAAAAAGAGGCTCCTTTCCAGCGGAAGAGAGAGGACCGGTCCCATTCCTGACAGACTGCTGAGAGTGACCAAAGACATCCATTTAACGATGTAATAAAACAGATTTCTTGAGTGACTGGAATAAAAAAATACACTGAGTGAGCGCGTCCGACCTGAGCAGACCGCCGTTACGCATGGAGACGGCTCGGAACTGAGAGGATCTTTGT
Source organism: Takifugu flavidus (assembly GCF_003711565.1). NCBI lineage: Eukaryota > Metazoa > Chordata > Actinopteri > Tetraodontiformes > Tetraodontidae > Takifugu > Takifugu flavidus. The sequence goes on from NC_079522.1 coordinate 11,086,369, forward strand.
TTTTATTGTTTTCTATTCTCTTTAGTTAAATAAGTCTGACAAAAGAGGGGAAAAGCTCATTCCTCCTTCTTAGACATCAGAAAATGAGTAGCTGTCTTCTTCAACTGGCACTCTGCGTGGCTTGCGTACTCTCCATCCGCTGCACCTCTGCACCCCCGACGGAGGCGCACACGACATCCCGGGACACCTGCCCGTCCTGCGGGATCGCGCAGCCGCAGGACCCCGAGTCGGGTCAGCTGAACACGAACTTCCTGGAGGCAGTGAAGCGACACATCCTGAGCAGGCTGCAGATGCGGGAGAGACCCAATATCACGCACCCGGTGTCCAGGGCGGCCATGGTGACGGCGCTGCGGAAGCTCCACGCCGGGAAACTGCGGGCGGACGGCAGGATGGAAATCCCCAACCTGGACGGGCACCCAATGGGCAACGAGGTGCTGGAGGAGAGCTCGGAGATCATCAGCTTTGCAGAGAAAGGTGCGTGAAGGATGCGTGACATTTTAGATTCCAGAGAAAGAATTCCACTTCTCATTATCGAGAAAACTCGACATGTATTTAAAGAGTTTTTACAACATTTCATCATAAATGTCAAGGCCATTTTGTAAAAAGAAAAAGGAAAACTCATGTTTCATTAAACTTAGAAACTTGATATTTTTCACTCGTGATTGAAGAATACATCTAGATAAAGCTAATCGAGCGTCAGGCTTAGGCAAACACACCCTCCCCTCAGAGACTCTCCCTCATGAAGACACGAGAGGCAAAAATGTGGTCTGAACTGTTGCAGCTCAGACACACACCTGCTCGTGTGCGTCTTTGTGTGCCAGCCGGATGAGAAACAAGGAACACACTGATGTTTATCAGATGTTTGATGGCAGATTCTACAGAACCCACCCTGACCCATTCCTGTCGTTAATGACCTTTGACCTCTACGAGTCGCCTGCCGTAGGTTAGCGGGCCACTTTAGGAGTTACCCTTAATCCTAATCTGGATCTCCACATATATTAAGCGAGGCCAACAGAGGTGCTTGTTTCAACCGTTTACGCTGCATTCAGGGTCATAGGAAAGTTTCGACTCTGCGACCATAGACCCAGAACCTTGCACGAGGCTCCGAGCAAAAGTTCCCGGTGCTCTGAAAACAAGCAGGGCTGGGAGTGATCAACCGCACCACCTGCTTCGCCCACGTGGAAACATCTGCTCCGCACATCAACAAACGCTGGTTTCCCCGCAAGGTTCTCCCGAGGTGTTCCTCGGCCGGTGGCTCTTCGAGATTTTCCTCAAACCCACCTCCGGTGTACTGAAGGATCAGAGCTGATCGCCCTTGTGCGTGTGTGCGTGTGTGCGTGTGACACGTTCAAGCGGTCCTCTCGGTTTCATGTCAGAGCTTTTTCGTCGGCTTTCCTGCGGCCTGAATGCAGATGGACGGAGTCCCACGAGGACTCCCAGCGTGTGTAAGTGTGTGTAGGCTTCGTATGAAAATAACAGTGTGACTCGAGCGCACGGTGGAGGTTTGTTACATCACAGCCACGTTTTATGTGTCACACTTCACCGCGTAGTTGCAGGAAATTTGTGAGCAACATCTTGGAGGAATCAATAGTTCCGTTGGTGCTCACGTGGGCTCGGGCTGCGCTCGTGAGCACGACGCACCTCCACAGATGGAAGAGTTCCCGACATCTGCAGGTGAGATCACCTCATCTTAGCGCGGTCCCTCTTCCTGAGCAGCTTGAATGATGAGAATGACAGATAAACTCCGCTGCTGCGGTTTCCTTTTTTATGGGGCTCCATGTCGGGGTTTTCCTTCAGCTTTTCCTCGAATTTGCTTTGTGAGGTTTTTCAGGTGTTTTACTGCAGTTCAATGTTTGCGAAACTCCCCCCCCCAATGACTGAATGTCCTTAAATAGTGCAACCAGATTTCTTGCCTTCCTGGCCTTTATAACTTAAAGACGCATCTCAACTTTTTTTTTAACCTTCAAGTCTGATCTGTAAATGATTAATCAGACAACAAATTCAAGCTCTGTGGTTTTTATCCATCTCACGCTTTCAGACGCTGTAAGAATAATCCCAGATGAGGCGCTTTGAATTCTGGGAAATGTTGACCCCCAGAAAATGAAACAAATTAGAACTATTTGCCCATTTCCCCCCTGTTTTATTCTGCTATATGTAGCAAAGGCAGCTGGATCGTGCACGAACGAGCCGCTGTTGCGACAAGATCGCCAGTTTTTCTTCCCTCATTTGTCACCGGAAAGAAAGAAAGCTGAAATATTCGTCTAATCTGATGTCAGGCTTTTCAATTCAACGCTCCGGGATCACCGTGATCCCAGCCCTCTGCTTCCTGGATCAAAGATTAGAGCTGATCTCATTCCGGAGCTGGTTTCCAGATCCCGGCAACTCAACTCAGGAGTCCGGAGTGCTGCTGCGAGGCAGACGCTCGTGGATGCCTCGGTTCATGTCGTCCCGTTCCAGAGGTCTCCTCTGACCCACAGTTGAGAATAAATCGAGTCCAGATTTTGCTGGAATGTGTCGGCAGGTGGACAACTCTGGAGCTCTGCACCTGTACGGCTCTTTCTTCTGTTCCACGTTGTTCTTGGCTTTGCTCTGGAGCGGCTGAGGGCGATGCTCTGCGCCGCAGGCCTGGAGCGCAGCCGCGTGCGCCCTGACATCCAGGCTGCTGAGTAATGACTCAGAGATTATCTCGCCTCCTGATGGATGGGCTAATGCTTGTGGAGGCTCGCAGAGCTCCGCCGTGCTGGCGTTGATGGGTGCTGCCTCTACATCTCGGAGTAATTCTTCAGAATGTTGGGTTTGTCTTTTCTCAGTAAAAATGCTTCTGCCGCTCAGGACTTGTTCTGTGCACTTGAGCGGCAAAATCTCAGGTTCATCTGCTGGACGCCGGGTCCTCTTCCCTGAGTGTCAGACCTAGTTTCTTTAGCTTAGCTTCTGAGGGTTCACAGCGTCCAGACCTGACGAGTGGCGCTAATCTCTTCACCTGACAGCTGTCAGTCAGCTGCACCACGTCTTTGCCTTCAAATATAGAAACAGTAGGAGTGCGAGGCCTGGCCACACATGTGGGAGTTTGAAAAAAAACAAAACCCAAAACAATCCCATCCCGACCAGGACCGTTTCGGAAATATCTCCCACGGCAGAAACTGGGAAAGAGCATGTCAAGCCAGCAGGAGGCGCTATAACTCTCATACAGCAGCCAACAAGCTGTCAGCAGGGAAGAATATAATGTTAACCTCAAAGTGGGGTGGGGGTAGGGGTCTTAGGGTCAGAATAAACAGGACATTTTCACCTGCCCCACAGGTGCTGCTACATATAACGTCTGTCGCATTTACACCTGTAGCCAAGTTTGCGGAACGTGCTCGATGATGAAGAGTGTTCTTGTCCCGGCATCAACACTCAAAGCGATTCTTTTCATTTTCTCTCACTACACTAAAATATTTCTGACTCCAAACCGACTGCGGGCTCGGCGACAGGAGCTCAGGAGCTAAACACTTACAGTGAGCAGCACCTGTTTCTGTTCAACTTCTCGTGGTTTAGCTGTGGGAACGCTGAAAGGGTAACGGGAGGTGAAGTCTGCGTGCATTTATCCCTGACTTGCTTGGTTCTGAGGACACTGGAAGCAACTGAACGAGCTTCAGATGGTGACTCTTCCTGCTGAAGGCTTTGAAATCCTTCGCAGCGTTCCACTCCAAAAAAAATAAAGAAATCTGAGCATTAGCGGCGAGCTGCAGGAGCGTGCACGGCTTCTGAGAAACAGCTAATGTCATGTAAATGGTGTTTTCCATGGCTTTATTCTTCAGTTTGTTGTTGCATCTCCAGCTCTGCCTGACCTCTCGTTGAGCCCTTGGGCCTCTTTGTGGGGACAGCGAGGCTCCACAAGATCTTATTTTCAGGCAGCATTCAGTGCAGAGCCTCTGAACCTTTGTCTCTGCTAAACTCTCCCCCTCCCTTGGCTGAAAGTTGGGATGATTTGATGGCCCAACACCTTCCCATCGCAGTCCACAGAGTCTGTGCTGCCACCCTGGAACTCCAGGGCTAATGAGGAGCCTTCACTTGTGCCAAAGTACGGTTCCAATTCTAAATATTTAAGAAGTGTACTCGCTCCACCCATTTTATCAAGTACGCATCAGACATGACTTGTGTGGTCTTCGATAACCAGGTATCACGTGATACATGTCACCTGGGTCCTCCACGTATGTAGTGAGGCGTTCAAGAGTCCTGCAGGCCTGCATCAGCGCTGAGGAACAGCTCCGTCCATGTTCGGAGCCCAAGAGCACCAAAGGCAAAAACGTATCGAACAAAATCTAATCTTCTAATCTGTTTGTGTTCCCCAGATGAAATGGTGACATCCAAGTCCAGCCTGTTCTTCATGATCACGAATGAGGGGAACCAGAACCTGCTCGTGACGCAAGCCACCCTTTGGCTGTACTTCAAGGTGTTACAGGCCCCACCGGAGGTGCGACCGCGGCGGAAGGTGACGGTGAAAGTGTACTACCAGGAGCCCGGCCTTGGCAGCAAGTGGGACCTGGGAGAAGCGGGTGGAGCTGAAGCGCAGCAGCTGGCACACCTTCACGCTGACCAACGCGGTCCGGCTGGTCTTTGAAAAGGGCGACCGGCGGCAGAACCTGGACGTGCGCTGCGAGGGCTGTGAGGCGCAGGGCGTTGTGCCCATTCTGCTCAACCAGAATGACGAGTCCCACTGGCCCTTCCTGGTGGTGCAGGCCCGGCAGGCCGACAGCAAACACCGCATACGCAAGAGGGGGCTGGAGTGCGACGGCAGCAGCAGCCTCTGCTGCCGCCAGCAGTTCTATATAGACTTCCGGCTCATTGGCTGGAATGACTGGATCATCGCCCCGTCGGGCTACTTAGGGAACTACTGCGAGGGGAACTGTCCAGCCTACATGCCGGGTGTCCCCAGCTCGGCTTCGTCCTTTCACACGGTCGTGGTGAACCAGTACCGTTTGCGCGGGATGGGCCCGGGCTCCATGAACTCCTGCTGCATCCCCACCAAGCTCAGCACCATGTCGATGCTGTACTTCGACGACGAGTACAACATTGTCAAGCGGGACGTTCCCAACATGATTGTGGACGAGTGCGGCTGTGCCTGAGTTTGATTTATTTAAAGAAGAACGGAGAAACTCGACTGTAAACAGTTCCACCATATTAAAACAACCACACACAAGAAAAGAGAATATAGCGGCAGAATATTTATAGACCATGGAGGGAACCTCATCCACACATATCTACACACAATCATATATGCCTGCACAGAACTGTACATATATTTATGTTTGTCGACCGTTGTTGATGTTTCATGATATTCTGCGTTGGAAGATCACTTCTGTCCGGAACCATTTGATATTCCTTAAAAGGGACACAAAGTGTTCCCTGCTGAGTCATTGATCGTCCACTTCAGAAGTCTTCTTCCAAGATCCGGTTTGTAATCTGGCCTTTCGGTGCAGCGTTATGTGACGTAATCCTCCGCTCGCTGTCACCTCCCAGCAGGTGCTACTTGTCAGTGAGTACCACAATTTTGGACTTCATCCCCTCACGAGTCGAAGATTCAAGCTGCCATTAAAGGAAATCTCTAGAGGAGGTGTAGGGAGCCTTACATGAGTCACAGAGAAGGCTGGTGTGATTCAGCCGTGCGTGTATGTGTGTGTATGTGTGTGCGTGCGTGTATGTGTGTGTACGTTCATTTGTGTGCGCAAACATGTGGGACAAGCACTGAAATTGTTAACACATCACAGCACTTCTGGCCAAGAATCGCGTTTGCGTCTCAGAATCGCTGCCGTCCACCAGTGACCGGACAGATCGGGGGAGGACGGAGACGCGCCACAATCACATTCACAGACTTTTCCAAAAAAGGTCCCGGCTCAACTGTCATCAGTAATCCTCCCTTGACCTTCACTACGAGCCCTGACAGCTGGAGAAATAATTCGATAATCATCGTAACTATTGTGTTCCCGAATATTTGGCAGCTCTGGGTCGTTTCTGTCATCGTGGTGGTTGGAAGGGAACGCTGTAGCGTGTTTCTGTTACTCAACAAGGGCAGAGGTCACCAAAATGTCTCGCAGCGTTCCGCAAAGCATTACGGCGAGAAATCGAGGGTTTCTGGTGAATTCACTGTCATGCTTAACGTCAAATTACGTCAAATTTTACCCTTAAAACACTGACAAAAAGCTTTGCAACAGACAAAACAGAAACTGGAAATTCCCACTGAACGGATCCACAGTCAGATGTCCCAGAAGGATCCTTTGATCTTTGCGTGTTGGACCGTCTTCGACCACACCACATATCAAAAACAGCTGCGATCAAAGCGCGATGATTATATGGGAAATGTGTTTACTGCGAGGACATTTTCACCTCGGTTTAGGTTTTCTTCTGAAATTCTTCACAGATGTCTCAAAAATGCCACATCTTTGAAACGGCGCGGGGTCTCACAGACCGACACACACTCTCTGATAGCACTTGTAGATTGAAAATGCCTTTAACAAGCCCTGCGAGGTGCACCGGTGATCACAGTCCTTCAAAAAGAAATAAGTGCCGCATGAGCTATGCAATGTATAGTATTTTTCCCTGACAGCAGACAAGCTAAACCTAAGCTCCTTTGACAAACTATTACTGATACTTGAAATGTTAGCATGGCACCAGCAGCGGGTCGGGCTTTAGCGAAAAACTGCTGCGTGTTTGGAAATGTGCTCCTGGTAGATCAACGAGTCTTGTTGCACAACAGGAAGCAGGGGGAAGCATATCTATTCACGTCTCATGTTAGCATGTTAGCGGAAGAAACTGACGAGAGTCTCAAAAGACTCATTCATTCGGTGTTTGTTGTCAAAGATTTGCTTTATGTGTGGTGTGTGTAAAAAGTTCTAACTGGGGCTAAGTTTGACCCAAATGTGGTGCACAGAACAGGGAAGGGACGCATCCCGAGGGGGTTCCCATCAAGGCCCGTTCGACACCAAAACACACTTTGAGACACAGTTTGGATTCACTTTGACGCATCTTTTTCCGGGCGTATTATTTTTTTGAGCGTGTTCAGGCCTCGCCGCTACCAGGTACACATTTAAGACAGACACTTGCGTTCCCACTGACATCATCAACGCGCCGCCGTCGATGTTGCCTGCCTGTAAACTTTAGTTTGTTCTTCAAAGCGAATTGTTAGACTATTTGCACTGAGGAGCTGCGAGACAATTAACGAGTCAAATGAAATAAATAGAAACTGCCATTGAAAAAAAAAGGAAGCTATTTTTATAGGAAAAAAATCCTAAACTCTGTTCAAATATATTAAACCAATTAAATCATGGAACCAAAGAGGCCAAGAGGTTTAGCCATTGAAAGTTGGCTCCGCCATCACGTTTCTGTTGTAAATGACTTTGTGACGTTCAAAAGAGGCCTAAACACTGTATCAGGGTATAATATCAGTCCATAAACAGCTTAATCTCTTTTCTACTTTGTACCTACAAATGGAATGTTTCATATTTTTTCATCAAATTACTTAAATATTCCTAGGGTTGTTTTTTTCCCTTCTTTCTTCTTGTTAGCTCTTGTTGCTAAATCATTTAGAGTAAAGCACACGCCATCTGATCCCTGTACAGTTGATGTAACATATGAATATGCTTTGAAATATTTTGTTCTGTGTGATTGTTGAGAATAAATTTCTTATTACAAGTTGTTTGGATCTGTTGTCACATTACTGCCGATTCTTCTTGAAAAATTGAAAAGAAGGTTAAATAACAGCATGGAAGAAGTAACTTCAAAGACGGCGACGACGCGCCAGCTGTTGTCTGTCCCGACAGAAAAACCCGATGCTGCTGTCGGCGGTCGACTTGCTGTTTGTGTTTGTTAAAATCTTTCGACATTTGCAGGTTTTTAAGTGGGGGGGGGGGAATCCCAAATGATTGGCGTTAATTGCAGGAGGAGTTTCCATGCTTTTTGCACCCTATACTAAATCAAAAGTACTCGTTGCCCTGAGACAGAATAGTAGCTAGCTCACTGCTAAATGCAAGGGAAGGTTGATCATAGATTAGCTGGTCTTTTTGGAGCTTGGTTTTGTGGTCTGGGTCTGTTTCTGTTAGAAGATATTTACTGAACAACATGTGTCGCTAGTATGCCATTTCCCATCAGTCCACATTATTCCAGGAGCTCCACGTACATTAGCAAACGGAGACGGGGTTGGGAGAAAGAGCAGACCAGTCTCCAGAGGTCTCGATGTGCCCATTCACTCATACAAAGAGCCTAATTATATATCTCAGCTATATACATCTCAGCAGGACTTCCAGGGTCAAGTGTTTGACCTCTGTGATCACGCCCTTATGACTAGGAAGAGACTCTTTCGGCTATAACTAGCCCGGGCGTTGCTAATTAGCACAAAGAAAACTCACAATTGTACCATGAAAGTGTTGGAACCCCTTGGAGGTATTGTTAATGCTTCTGAGAGGTTGCCCCAAAGCTAACATTTTTAGTTAATGTGAGCTAAAATCCACAAATAATTTTTTTTTAAAAAAGAAAAGAAAAGGTACCAACTCATTACAGCTACAGAAAATATGGCTGGAGCTCTTCAAAACTAGAGGCATCAACAAGCTGTTCCCACCCTGCTTTGGGGTGTATCTGAAGTGGGAAGGTAGTCAGCCATAGGTTTGGTCTAAATAACTGGCGTGTAGGGTCATTGTGGTGATGTCAGGTGACACACAAGAGCCGTTGCATGATGTAGCTCAGCATTAGCTAACCCACCACAAAACACAGGAATGTTAATGAACAGCGCCCGGGGCTGAGCCGCGTGACACACTTTAAGTGAACATGGCTGTTGTGAAGCAGCAGAAGATCAGTGTTTTGACAGAGCGCGGTGAGCACTGACAGACACCTCCTGCAGGACCGAATGTGCTCTTTCCTGCTGACTACAGAGAACGAGAGACAGGTCTAATTTGTTTCAGAGCTGGGAGTGGTCATGAATCATCCATCATCGTGTGTGACAAGGTGCAGTACCTGTTGCCTGGAGGGATGGTTTTGAAGGTTTTGAAATGGCAGTGAAACAGGAGCTGCCGTCGTCCCAGACTGTAATTCCCCTCGTCAAATTAGACCTTGGCTGAGCACACTGTGCACAGCGGGGAAAAAACAGCAATTGTCAAAAAAGACACCCCAGCTAGCTAGCTAGCTTACCTAAAAAAGATGCAAAGCCAACAATTTCAACAGGTGAAAATGTTTCATTTCGATAGAAATGAAGGCAGTTTATAATATTTTGATAGCGCTGCGCATGTTAGCAACCGGTGGAGGCAGAGTGAGCTTTGACATGTGGGCGATTATGATTAATGGTTTAATTATTGTGTAAGCAATCGTCGCCAGGCCACAGTCTGCTTACAATCAGTCAAATATAGAGTGTGTTAACCCCAAATTCATCTCAACCTAGGGAGACTCTACCACATAACAGAAGCATACCACAAATTTAATAAGATGTAAAACCTATGTAACAGGATTAAACATAACAGATAAATAATAACAAATGATGGGAGATAAAACAAATGTTTCTATCTCTATGAAGCAATCCTAGTTGAACAATTTTTAATTACTTTTAACAGGCTAAAAACAGGCAGTGAGGAAACGGAGATAAGTACTAAAGTGGTATAAAAGGTTCAAATGTCAGTGCATCAAAGGCGCGATCAGTTGTTTCTCCGCGGGGCTTGGGTCGAAAGTCATGTCCGATCAATCATTGGGCTCCATAAGTGACTTTACGCATTCACCTGCTAAACCTGCCGTCCACATTTTTCCACAAATAAGTGTTGACACACACGCAGCTTAAGTAGGAGTTAGAGGAATGTTTCAGAGATCAAGAGAGGTGATGAAGATGTTGCATCCCAGGAGTGGAGAGACCGTGTGCAGTGAAAAGAACAACTTTATGGGGAAAACGAAGGTGCAATTCATGCTAACTGCGCAGCCAAAACCTCTCAAAGATCCCATTTAAGAGTCAGCTGTGCTCACTTTATGTAAGAAAGCAGATGAGACGTTCATGTTTGTAGTTGCGGAGCTATTCGAAAACCTCTCTTGGATTTGTTGACAATAGCAGGAAATGAAGCGGGAATGTTCTGTTGGGAAAAAATGCAAACAAACGGATCAATCTGTGATGTGTGGAACCTGTCCGACCCTGGCCTTCAGTGAAAAGCATGAAAGCAGGATTGAAGTGTGCGGATGACTGTCACGCTTTATTGGCCCATCATTTTTTCCACATTTCACCCACGGAGGAGGAGTTCTGCACGCTGTCTTGGTTCGGTGGAGTGTTTTTCTGTCTCTGGTAACGTGGGCGATCCAGCATTTCCTGTAATTCACCAAATGCTCCACGACCAGCGCGCCCCAGTGCCTTCTCAACATCTCAAAAGTTGGGCGTTTTCTCAAACAACGGCCTTCGTGCCGAGGTGAGCGTGAGCCATCGGGGGACGCCCATCGGGGGACACGTGCGGACGCCACGCAGAGTTTCCAGCTGAAGGAGAGGAGGAGAGCTCTAGCGGTGAGGGCTTTGGTGCGCTCTCCTGTATTTACACTTAAGAATGACAGGAATGTTCCGTCGCACTCTTCAAAGTATGCAAGGTACATCTGCAAGTTCTTCTCTGGCCAGAGGCCTCTTCACCTCGTGGATCCTGGATCTTCTTCTCCATTATGTCCTCGGGCACTTTCTGACCTTTTGAAACTGCACAAGTTCACCCAGAAAGGGCTTTTATTGAAGAGCGCATGGAAAGAGCAACAGCAGAACCTTAAAAACCCCCATATTGTTCCACTGGAGGAAGTCGGGCTCTCGTTTCCAATGAAACAAAGAAGAAAGTGCGAGATCTTGCACGAACGTGGCCTTGGGCTAAGTCGGCGCTGCTCTGCTGAGCAGATTGGTTCAGTCCAGTCCGGTCGGGCCCTTTTACGTTTATTTTTGTTTCCATTCCCAAAAAGTTGGAACATGTACCGGAATAACAGTATGTTCTGTCCAGGTACTAAAATAGTGGGTTGGGAGCACAGCGGGTCAAGCTGGACGCACCGGAATCTCGTGATTAGTCCAGTTCCGAGGTACTGACATAGAAAGGGCATCCAGGTTCTTTTCCCCATCTCAATTATTCCCGCAGGTGTCAGGCGTTCCCCCTCCCTTTTCTAGCACGACCCTTTCTTGTTAAAGCCCAGTTAAACCCACCTGTCCCACAAACATTAGAAAAAACAGATCAAAGAATTTGTTCCGTACCGAACCTGGTGGAACTGGTACACTCAGTGGAAACATAGTTCACTAAAGTCAATAAAGTTTTTGGTTTGGCGAACGCCACCGTACAAGAGCTGAAGAATGAAAAACACAAAAAAGTTGAATTCAAGTACAACCGGGAAATGAACCGTTGCCGTAGCGACTCGGCGGGGCCCGGTTCAGGTGTGAAAAGGCGCTCCTTCAGAGATGAGCGACGTTCCTTCAGGGGTGGTGGGTGGATCACAGTCTGGCTTGTGGTTTCCTCACTGTTGTTGTTGTTCCGACGACTCTTGACTCACACCTCAGGCACGACTCTCGGGTCTTGGGGACGTCCCCACCCCAGAACACTTGTGGATATTAAGAAGTTGATGTTAATTGGACGTCTGAACATCTGAACATGAGCCGCAGAGGCGAAACCACAACAACAGCGCCGCCCTGATTAGTCAAGCCTGCCGAGGACTTTTCCAGCAGCAATTATTGCAGACAGATGAGAAAACACATCAGAAGATGTTTCACAGGACATAAAAAATAGAAATAAGAGGTTTGACTCTCTAATGCAACAAGCTGAATTTGACTTGTAGAATCGTATTTTGTATCCAGAGGGGATTGAACGATAACATCTCTGGCCAAGATTCTCTCTGATGGAAGAAATGCAGCTCCGTTTCCTCAGAATCACGCGATCTGAAGAGGTTTTTGAGCTGTTTAGAGAATGTCTGGCAGCTTCTAGGGGACAGTTCTACCTGTCGTAGGCAGATGCAGAGGTAAACCATTACATCGAGGTGATACTTCACAGAGGAACCCTGAATCACCTTAGTTTATTTCTACAAGCATAAAACACCAGTTGTTGTCATCAAAATTCACCGTGCTGTTTCTTTTTTTTTCCACACGAGACGTGCACTTTTTGTGCACCCTTTAAATTAAGAGTCGCCTGCAGCTCTGCGCCTCAGCCTCCCTGGAACATACCACCAGTCAATGTCAGATGTCAGCTAACAGCACAGATTAATGACATGCAAGTACAGCATGAACAGTTTCAGTGACTTGTGACACTCTAAATACGCATATCAATCGTAAAATGCAGATTGAAACTTTGGTGTTAAGTCTCTTGAATTTGCTTGCATAGCCTCAGATTGTCTGATGAGCCAGAACCTACTGATCGGTGCGATGCTAAAAAAGCTTCTGTTCCTCTCTATGACATCTGGACACTAGTGAAATGCCACCCGAGGTAGGGCAACCGAATAAAAAAAAAATCATTCCTATCCTTTCCAGACATCAATAATGCAAACGTCAGTGAGGTCTATCTCAGGACTTCGGGGTAAAGCTGAGGTCAGATTTTGATGCATCATTCAGTAGGACTGAAAAATAATGGTGGGTCGTGAGGCAATGCAGCTCGGACCCCACTTTTTTTCTTGGGGTAGGGGGGTGGGGGTAGTGGGGGGCGGGGCCGAGCACATTGTGCTCCCCAAGCGCTCCAGATGGTTGGTTAAGCCAGAGCTGCTGCTGGATCGCTGCGTCCAACTGACCCGGGTGGTGTTCGCCGGCATTGACGAGCATCATCAATATTCATGAGGAGCAGAGGAAGAAGCTGGCTGTGGAGGGTGAACCAGCCCAGCCTGATTAGAATATTCATACTACCGGGGGGGTCACAAAAATGACGTGCGGGACTCATAACTATTTATGAGGTGGCTCTAATCTGATGGGGACCATTTTTAGTGGAAGCAGTGCCCCTGCCAACTGTAAGAGGCTGTAACGATGAGAGCATGACTTGTACGATACAGTGAGCAGGCTGCCAGTTTTGTTGCCTGATTAAGCCTGATGCCGGTCCGTGTTTCTAGGTCAGGCGGAGGCATACCAAAAGCATCAGAGCATCAAGAATCGGGCTGATGACTTTGTTAAGACAACATACTGAACGCACCATCTCGCCGGACCACATATGTTTTTGGGAACCTTTGAGGGTTCTTGGTTCCAGGGAGAAGCACCAACCTGGTCTTTTCCCTCTGTTTTCTTTTTTGACTATATTTATGTTTTCTGACATTGTCATTGTCGACCCAGAAAAGTAGGACAGACCAAGTTGCAAAAAGTCACAGCGGGGGGGAAGGGGGGGGGCATTGCTTTTCTCGGCAACTCCCAATTAGGCATTGTTCCCACTTGAAATGTTTCTTTTGAGTAATTGACAGTAATTTACAGGGAACTAGAGAGGGAAAAGAGGTGCATCTATTATCTAAATCAGGCCACGTGTCTCTCTGGGCCCACATCAATATTATTTAAAAAGCCTCATTTGCATGTGGCACCAACAGCAAGTTCTCATGTTAAACTTGCTATTTGCCCTTGGCAGAACCCCCCCCCCCCCCCCCCCACATCCACACACACACACACACCTTCCGGTATTCAAAGGTTGCACCCTTGGAGGTTGGGTGTTGTTTCACAGCTACAGTCTCTGAATCAGGAGTTAAACTTCGCTGCAGCAGGACCATGTTGCCGGTTTTACTCACCCCCCTCACCCCCCACGTCTCTCTAAGGGTGCTGAGTCCCTGGGCTGCTGCCGAGTCTCTCTAGGGCACATACTTGTGGGGCACATATATTCTCTCTCATTAGTTCCACAGATTTGGGGCCCTCAGGGTGCTCCTGTGCACATGTGTTCAGAGTGCGGTTCCCACTGTGCTCTGCGGCTCTGATTGAGTCTCTGATTGCCTCGACATTAAGGGGGCTGCAGTTCCTGTGTCATGCCCACTCTGATGAATTGGCAGTGTGGAAAGGGCAGGTGGGGGGTTGGTGCACTCATGTTGTTAAAGCTCACAGGTCTATTGTTTCACTGATGGAATTCTTGGGCACCTGAGGCAGTAGCCTGAATCAGGTCTATACAAGGGGGTGGAAGAGCTGCAACCACTGGAGAATAGACTTAAAACTGACTTTTCTTAACCCCTAAAAACTGGACGGCCTTCTGATGGATTTGTCACAAACTGGAATTCCAAGATGAGACATCTGACAGGCCAGAGGAGGGAACATTTTGGAATGTGATCAAGGGTTCAAAGAACTGTGACATGCAAACTCAGAGGCATGAGTCAAACCGTCGTGATTGTTCTGACCTTTTACTGATGGAGCAACTGTGTCAACTTTGTTGAGGAAAAGGAGGAAAGACCTTGTTCCACCAGACGTCCTTACCAGAGACGTTGCATTTAGTGCTTCATCTTTATTTTGCATCAGCTGTACGATGTGACCAGTAGCCTAAAAATACAAATTTCTTCCAAACATAAATTGTAAAACTAAAGATTATCTGAAAGAATAAAATAAAAATAAAATTTCACATGAATCCGGTCAACTTAAAAACTATATTATCTATAGTATCTAATATTTCCTAAATCAGACAACACAGTTTTGACAGCTAATGTCATTTTTCTCTGCGTTGATCAGTCAGCTTATCAAGCTGTTTCAGTTTAGAGCAGAAATGCAACGCGAGCCGGGGTATTAAATCAAGACAGGGTGGTAAATCTGGAGCTGCAGAGAGGGTTCCAACCAGATTAGTCTGAGACCGCGGAACGCAACTGCACCCGTGAAGGCCCCGGCCCACCCACCACATTCCCCTCGCCGCTCTGAATCCTCAGCTGAGCCTTGAAAACTCAAACTGCCGCTTGTTTCCTGTCAACCCTCCTCCGTGTCAGGCCAGGTAAGCACAACTCCGCGGCACGTTCTGCATTTTTAATTAGCTTGGTTGGTTTTGTGATCAACGCAACGGTTCTACTTTAGAGTCAGTCCAACACCTGGAGTCCCTTAAGGTGTGTCGGTTGCCTCTCTGAACAATCTAATGAGTGTGAAGGCATCTAAGTCCATGTCATCCAGCATGCATCAGAGGTCAACGGCAGCCGAGGCCTCCCAGTCGGCTAATCTCCTGCTATGAGTGACCTCATCAGTTAAGAAGGCGCTGGCCGATAGATTGTACAACTCATATAATTAAGAGGCTTAGATGAATTTGTGCAGAAGAACAAAATGCCATTATGATCTTCTGGAGGATTTGGGGCTGAATGATATTCCTTATAATCACACACTTATGAGATTAGGAGCTGGACGTCCCACCTTGGAGCTCTCAACTGTAAGAACCAGAGCTGAAAGATTTATGGGCCTGGTTGTTTTTCCAGGAATCCGCGGAAAGCTTCTGGTTGACAGCGTGCTCAGCTCATGCACGGTGCCCATGTGTTATGACACTGTAATCATAAAACAAAAAAGCTCACCGATTAGGCAGGTTAGCTTGATGTGTTACAAAAGTGGCGTTTTAATTAATGAGTGTTTGGCGAGTTCCCTTTGTTCTTGACAACGCAACATTTTTAAATCCACTTTAATGAGTGGGTAAGTCTCAGAGGTCCATCCATTTTCTTTCCCAGGGAACTCATCATTTGGTACATGCTGTGGCATGTAGGGTTTCCCATTAATGCCCGGAACCTGAGCTGCTCAAGATTACTCACGCTTGGTGACAGTTGCCCCTGGTGGCTGCGACCTGAACTACAATTACAACAAAAATGACGGCACGCACACAAAAATACAGACAATCGTAAGAGACAAAGTAAAGGTTCAGCAAAGGCTCATTAAAACCACCTGACTCTGGGCTTCATTGAAGGTTTTGGCTCCAGGGTTGAGGCTAAAAGCTTCAGTTTGCTTTCCTAAAGAGAGATTTTGGGCCGAACAATCAGAATCTGGACTATAATTACAGATGAATCACTTTGTTGATGCTGCTTTAATGAGCTGCGGCTAAAAACACGAGAGTTTTGTGGTTTTATGACAGTGAGAAAGCAAACCAAGAACAGTCGGTGACTCATTTGCATACAGAGTCATCGCCAAAAACAGGCCGAGCCAACATCCAGCCAGTCAATTTAACCCCACTTGTTTCCGGGTTATTTTTGATTAGTTACTGACCTGGTAATAGCACGTGATAACATGCGTGACAAAAATAGAGAAGGCCTCACACAGACACACACACACGCACACGAAATTCTCCAGGAAAGATGGCAACAATTCAAGAAAGCGTCTTTTGAGGGAGCTTACTGAGCTCGCTTCCAATTCCCTGTCGACTGTGAACACTGAATGACATCACTCGCAGCTTGTGCTCACAGAAATTTTGCCCCGGCCCTGAGATCTCATTCAAGGCAACTTGAATAAATATTGGCAAGGACGACGGCTCCTTAACTCTGTTCCTCCACGCACACACTCACAGTCAGTGTTTTGATGGATAAACCGTTTAGCTGCAATCACCATCGCGACTTAATACCGTGATAATTTATGGTAATATATGTCGAGGCTGTGTATTTACTTTAAAGGCGGTCTGATAAGAATCATGTGGCGTGTTTCTGGTGAGCGTAGGGGAAAACAATTGGGAGATTTGTTGCGGAGCTCTGGGGGCCCCGATTGCCCCCCCGTGGGGCCTGAACAGAGCTGCTGTGGCTTGAACAAACTGAGGCAGTGTCTCCGCCTCAGGCTCTGTCCATCACTCACGGGCTGTCCATCAGGACTGCGCGTCCCTGGGGTGAATGAATCAGTGGACTGTCGGGGAGCCGGGACGCGGTGGGTTCACTGCCAAACATGATTCAGCAGCGTTCTGTCAGTAGACCCGAATCCAGGGAATAAAATCAGGAAGGGGGCTGAACTAGAACCAGACCCACTGCACAAGAGAAAACACGCTATTTTTATAACAATAATACATTTTTTATTCTAGAAGGTGACGCTGAGGTCTTTCAAAGTGGGAAAACCCAGCGTGGATTAGGCTAGCTTTGGGCCGCCGCTGTGTCGGCGCTCGGCTGCAAAGATTGTTTATGTTCAGCACGCTCACGTCCATTCAAACATCTCCGGATTCCTCACTTTGATTTACACTTGCCTTTACTCTTTTTACGGCGCAGTGTGCAGTTAATCCAACAAAACCCGTAAAACTGAAGGCCAGCGGGTGCGCTCACCATTTCTCCTGGACTCCTCGTAACTGACTGCTTTTCAATGACGCTGAACTCAGTTCCAGAAACTTAAGCTCTCACATCTGTCGATTAGCGGACTGTTTATGGAACGTAGGCCGTGTCTGGCTGCCATGGCTTCCTTTCGTCAGCTCCGTTTCTCTTCTCTTCTCTTCGAACTGCTTTACTCAAAGCCGCAGACTCTCGGTAAGAAAGGTCGAATAATGCATAATTACCAGAAAGGATAATAACTGGGATCATGGAAAGCTGCAGAACTGTCACCTGTAATTGCTGTTTCGTCCTTTTGTTTGACGGGTTTAAAGCTTGCTTGATGAATTTCAGTGACAGGGATGAAAACTCACAGCTCAATCCTAAAATCCAGGTTGTGTAAATTGTTTTTGACCTACTTTCTATGCTCTAAATAAATGTGATTCTCAGGAAAAGACTGATTTTGGCCATGTTTCCATTTCAGTTTTTTTTCCTCCTGGCCTGCGGAGACCTGAATCTATCAGTGTGACAAGTCCTCACGACGGACTGCAGGCACTGTGGCATTGATGGAGGGGCCTCCTCGAGACCGGGCGTCTTCGAGAATGTTTCTGCCTGCTGAGTGAAAACACTGGAGCAGCAGGTATTTTGTAACGTTGATGAGCTTGATTTAGCAGCCAACAGGAGACCCATCAAGGCTGCTTACCTGCAGGGAGTGACCTTTATCGAATATTAATGTATCCTCATCATGAAAAGAATAGTCTTGTTAGCGCACCAGGGTTCCACCAGATGACTGCCAATAACTTGTGGTTAATACTGTTTCTGCACTGAACTTTCCTCTTTTGCTCAATTACACACAAACTTTACAATCATAGTGCACAAATCATTTTATGCTTACGTTTTATTGTCTTTTACACAAAGCAATATATCCAAAATGTTCTTGTTGTATTTTTGTTTTTATTGTATCCCTGTCCAGTCATTTGCTCTTTCACGAAGACATTCCTATTTGTATTTTGGAGGTTTTGCCCAACATTGCCCCTTTGGTTTGACCAGTCAAACTTTGCTACTTAAAGCAAAACTCCTCAGCCATGTATTGGAATTTAAGCCCCTCCAACTTGTTTCTGCTCTTTACGATGACAGAAAGTCAAAGATAAATTCAAAGTCAAAGATTTCAAAGATGACAGAAAGTCAAAGATTTCCACAGGCGTAACAACCCCTCGCCTGCACCAGTGAGCATCCTGGGAATGGATGTTGATGTGGTGGAGTCCTACAAGTACCTGGGTGTTCACCTAAACAATAACCTGGACTGGACACACAACACAGACGCCACACACACAGAGGCTAAGGTCTTTTGGGGTGCAGGGACCACTCCTGAGGACTTCCTATGACTCTGTGGTGGGATCAGCCATCTTCTATAGGATTGTCTGCTGGTCCAGTAGCATCACGGACAGGGACAGGAAGAGGATGGACAGACTGGTGAGGAGGGCCAGCTCTGTCCTGGGATGTCCCCTGGACTTGGTGGAGGTGGTGGGAAACAGGAGGATGATGGCTAAGCTGTCATCCATGTTGAACAACGCGTTCCTTCCCCTACAGGACACCCTAGCAGCACTGCTCCACCCTCGCTGTGTGAAGGAGAGGTATCGCAGATCTTTCCTGCCGGCTGCTGTCAGACTGCTTAATAAACATAACGCCCGATAGCACAGTCTGAATATGATATATTCTGATATGTATATTGTATTCACCCTCTGTACTATGTACAGGTACACAGAGGCCGAGTATCCATTTACCTGGATTATTGTAAATATACATCTTCTTTGTATATTCCGAATTCTATTCTATTTTATTTTTATCTTAATTGTCTCTGCGTGCTCTTGCTGTTGTTGCGCTGTAAATTTCCCTGTGTGGGACAATAAAAGACCTGAATCTGAATCTGAATAAAACATCATGATCGAATGCTGAGCTCCAGCTGTAAGTCAGAACTGATGAAAATGGTATGAAACGCAGATATTCTGGTCTTTCTGTCATTCATGTGTCTGATCAATCAATACAGCTACATGTGTGGAACTTAGGCCAGCAAAGATGGCATCTCAAAAAAGCTCTTGTACAAACGATGCCAAAATGCTGTTATATGTATGCCAGGCCAGTAGGTGGTGGTAATGAGCCAAATCTGCATCTGCAATTGTTGCTATTTGTCTACTGAATGTTCCACGCCTACGTATGGTCCGACTTGTGCGAGCTCAGTTGCCTACAGCTCTAGTACACAGGCCCTGAATTACTGAAACTACCGTTTCGTGTTTACACGACAATGACTAAACAGTTTTGAAACGCTCCACTTTGAAGCCATTATCATATCGTTTTCCTTTCGTTCCATTTTCAGGCTTTCTCATTTAAATGGTCAGCCAAAACAGAACCAAAATTTTCTGTTTTCACCAGAAAACATTGTCGTGTAAATGGAGGTTCTTGCGTGGTTCCTGACACTAGTTAGCCCTGGTTGCAGAATAAAGAACTCCAGTAAGACTGAAATGTTGTCAGTGCGAATCATTTCAGCCTTTCAAACATGTTTTTCTTCTACTTAAACAGCCAATTTTTCTACATTTCTGACAACAGCAGACAAGGCCCAGAGCTCCGGACCTCAGAAAAACTCCTCGGACAAGTTTCTGTGTCAGGGAAATAAATCACAGCCCAGAGGTAACTCTCCCAGTTATATGGCAGGAGCTGGCGTCTCCTCCGCAGCCTTCTAATCAAGCCTGAGAGAGGGGACAGAAACCAGCTGCACGGCCGATATGAAAGGAGACGCTTCATGAGACCGCAGGTGAGACGCCTCTCTGCCGACTCTGATGGCCGCAAGCAACTAAAAAATACAAATGTCTTCTCCCCCAACTGTGACATCAAGGAGGTCTTGTCGTGGCACTTCAGCGGGCCTATTAGCCCCAGCTGAGGCGTTTTCCTGCTGTGCGGGGTCAGCCGTACAGTAGTTGAGATGTTTCAGGTTGCTGGAACATTCCCATATTTCAGAATAATGAGAACAAGATGTCCTGTGGGTTGATAGCGGGTCAGAGTGGTGTTGGGGGACGAGCACAAGGTGGGACAAAGCACGGGGAGAGATTGAGTTGGAAAAGCAAGGGAGAGAATCGGAATGGCAGTGGGCCGGGTTCCTAAATGCACACAGCGAAGGCCAAAGTTTAGAGCCGCTCTGTGCTGGGAATACCAAGCGAATGGCTGCCTGCTCGGCGGACAATGGGCTGATGGGCGTGCTACGGCAGCTTAATTTTCAAAGAGCGAGAGGCGAGTGTTGCCCATCTCTTTCAGTGCTGAGCAACAGGCCTAAATAGCATAAAGACACATTGTGAACGTGGCAGAAACTGAGCCATCCGTGGTTTCACAGAGATCGCCTCCATGTGAAGTCGAGAAAAACTTGACTTAAACCTCTCCCAGCTGGAGGAGTGTCCCGAGGATACTTCCAAGTTTATGGCAAAACCTGAGGAGGGTGGGAAAGGAGCACCAGCCAGACAGCTGAACACTGTTAAAGGTAAATCCTTCACCAGCCACCAAGATTTTTGCCCTAAACATGTCGTGGTTTGACGAAAAAAACCCTCCCAACAAACCCATCAGATTTATTTTAGAGAAGCACTCCGCAGGTTTAACGTTTCACTCCCAAACTGCTCCTAGATGCCCCAGAGACAGGTTTATAAAAGCTGGAGAAATTAAAAGCAACAGAGACAGTACTACCTGTGTAATATGTGGTGGGACTTGAGACAAAACCACAGAGGTGACTGGCAAACAGCAGCACAACAGTGAGCAAACAGTTTCAACATTAGCTTGATAAGCTCAATGTAATGACACTGGTGGACGTTGAGGGTGAGGATAAAGGTGTTTTAAAGGGTTTTATGAGGGGAGGAGAAACAACTTCATTTCTTCAACTGTCAGATTGTTGGGTTTTTACGGCAGATTTTTATCAAATCTAACAGATGGATCACAGAGAAGTTTGGAATGGACCTGATTGGTCAACCTTGAAGAAGGGTTCAACCAGGGAATCTTCACTTAAAAATGTGAGGTTTTCATCATACAAATCCGGTCACTAAAGCAATCAGCTGTCACGTTTCTCTGAAGATCAAAGTTGAACTCCGGCCCACTGTCCCGGTCCGGTTCTGTGGTAGGTCCATGAAGTCTTCTTCTGTTCTGACAGCGACAGCTTCGCTCCACGTGTCCCGTGATTAATCTGCTGGTCATTAAGGCTCCGTGCAGCGCTGCTGAAACCCAATCCTTTCCACTGCCTACATTTTTGTTTGTTTGTTTCGCAGCCCCAGCCCTGAATTAGCGCAGAGAATACATTAGCATACTAACTACCAGCGGCAGGGCCCGGGCAGAGAGTAGCGGGGGCTTTTCTCAGAGGCAAATGTTCTTTCTCAGGAAGTCAAGTTTACACACAACAAATTCCCAGTCAGAGAAGAAAGCTCAAAAAAAAAAAAATCCGGCATTGAGGGACAATTTGTCAGTTGTATTTCAGAGTATGTTTGACAACAGTTGAGCATTTTACCAAAACTGCGTTGTTTAAAACCAAACTTGAATCATATTACAACTGAGGCTCAGAGAGAACTTCCACAGTCCAGATCTAATTTCAGGGAACAGACGGGCAACAATGCAGCAACAAAAAGTGTGATGTTGCCCATGAAGGAAGGCGGAGGGGGGGGGTCATTACCATAACAAGCGTCGCACAACCAAAAGCCATTTTGCTCCTTTTGTTTCAGCTAAGCAGCTGTCATTTGCAGAACATTATGCATTTTAAATTCTGCTATGCTAATTTTTTTCGGGGGACAATTTTTTTCCAACAATAAGCACCCGGGCATCGAACAGAAAGCCTTTCATGGCACAGACCCTGGGGTGCCCCGAACCGTGCCAAGTCAAACAATGGCTTATTGCTCCGAGCAAGCACATCTCAGCCCTTCAATAAAGCATTAAGTTCCCAGCACACCGTGGCCTAAATCCCCCTGAACGACTCTCTCACACGTACCTCATACAAACCTGGTCCCCTGGGCCGCCGGGACCATTAATCAAGATATTAATCAATACTGACTGGGACATGCATGGAAATCCGTTACAAACAGTGTGAACTTGATAAGCTCCATGGATCACAGTTGTTATTTTTAGTTCTCCAGAGATCAAATTTGTTCCGATGGATGGAAAAAAGCAGTTGGTCACAAGTCTCACAATCCTTTTTCCTGACGTGTTTGTGGCTGTCCGCCATTTTTATGAAGGATCGCCCCAATGCAGGCATCAATCAGGCTGTTTAACACCAGAAAGTATTAGCATGAGTAATTAAAGTATTGTGATCCAAAGGTCTTCTCCCGTTCATTATAAAAGCCACGGATTATTGTTTATGTAGGTGGACTTCAGACGTGGACAAAACAAAGATTTTTATGTGGAAAGAAGGACCTGAGGAGGAGTCGACCTCCAGCTTCAGTTTCAAAGAAAAGACTGAGGGTCTTTGCATCTAATCTGGGATGTTAAAGAACATTTACGGAATATTTTGAAACCGTTCTTTGGCATAATGTCAGGCCTGCGCTCTCCAAGGTGCTGATTCTGATCTCCATCACGAGCCACTGAGGCGCTGCATCGCCGGCTTTAACCCATGCTTCTGACGATCTGCTGCTGAAGGTGCTCCCTGGTTCCTCAGAGAAGATTTCAGAACAGGTTGGACCCAATATGGAAGCACAACTGTCTGATCAACAAGGAGAGTCAGGAAAATAAGACCTTCAAAAACCATGTCTCTAGTTGAAAGATGAAATCCTCATGAACGTTTAGGGACATATATAATTAATGTTAACTGAAAGAATAACGATTCTGAAGCCAGACAAGAGGCAGTATTCTGTTTTCTGTCAATCCCGGTGCAGCAGAACCTTTTAAAAGGACCTGAATGAGCGATGTGTGATCATGTGTGTGTGTTTGTTCGTGTGACAGTGCGCGTTATCTGTGACTTCATTGTATTACTTGAATTGTAACAGCGCGTAGCCCCGGGCCACAGCTCTCCCTGAACGGGCAAAGTCAACTCAAATTGGGTTATTGGAGACCTCGGGCTGAGCAGCCGGGCCACCAGGATTCCAAAATAAAGCGGCCGCCCCTTCTCCCCCCAAAAATAGACCGACATCAGCAGCAGGAAATCAGGTTAATGTTCAAGCAGAAGAAAAAAAAAAACCCTTCCGAAGCATTTTCAACCCGCGTTTCCTCGCATGACCTCCTGGATCTGATCCCTTCCGACAGATTTAGCTGGTGATGTGAGTTTTTCAACCTTGCAACGGAATAAAAGGGGACAGTTTAGAGGTCATCTTTTGACCCCCGAGGGCAAAATCAATGATATTATTATTACAGGGAACAACAAGATTACACTCACTCAGCCGACACTTGAGAGGAGTCCGCCCTCTTACCCCCTCACGTCTCCAGCTGACTTTCAGACAATAACGTTTCCATGAACGAGTCCATCATGCTTAGTGGACGTGTGGTTAAAAAGCCTGAGGGAAGGTCAAGACAGAGTGAAAGGAGAACGGCCGCCACATTCAGAAACACCTCAAAAAATTTGGCTAGTGCCGTTCCTTGTGCTCCAGACAGCCCTGAAACATTCGTTTATACGTCTTCTCCTCAATTATCGCCTTTCACGTCCCAGCAGGGTTACAGTAGTCGCTGGTTTGGGTGGGTTAGTGAACACGACTGGGGTTTGTCCCAACATCTGCAGCGGTTATTCACAAAAAAATGCATTTCTATCGAGCTTAACCAGGTTACCACCAGAATTAAATGGATTCTGAACATGGTAAGTTCTGACCTGTGGCCATTTTGAGATATACAGTATGTGTGTGTGTGTGTGTGTGTGTGTGTGTGTGTAGAAAGAAAGAAAGAAAGAAAGAAAGAAAGAAAAAAGAAGAAAGAAAGAAATAAAGAAGAAAGAAAGAAAGAAAGAAGAAGTAAGAAAGAAAGAAAGAAAGAAAAAAAGAAAGAAAGAAAGAAAGAAAGAAATTTCATCAAAGGGAACTCGTCAGTGAAGGTTCTCAGTCATCTAGGCTTAAGAGAATTCAACTGGAATTCTCTTAAGATTAATTCTCCGAGCCAAGAACATCAAAGTAACATCAAAGGAATGGGGAAAGTCTCAAGAAATATCCTTGAACAGCAGGTCATATTTCACTATTTTATCATGTTATACTTGAAAACTAACCAGCATTTCCTGCTTGTATCAGCAATATGGAACTCGTTCGTGTGACAGCAAATAATTTATGGTAAACAATACTAACGTGGCATGTTTCCGAAGTTGCAACGCGTCATTTCACACTGGATGGTGCTGATTCCCACGAAGGTATCCCGACCCCTGAGTGATGTTGTGTTTTCCCATGTCCTGAAACAGGCAGTAACACTGTCCTTGACTACCTGAAACACGCCTCCCTGCCTTTCTATCCTACAACCCTGTTAAGATTATTTATCACTGTTATCAGGGACTTCATACTAGTGTTTAGTTTTCCTGCAGCAGTGTCATATACTGAACATAGAGTGCAATTTCCCCGATGTGGGGTCAATAAAGTCTTTTATCCTTATCCTTTTATCCTACAGGCCATTAGCATAGAAGCTAGCACCTGGATTCTAAGACATGTTGGCATGTTTGCCTCTTCATCTCTGGCACGGAGGGATGAAACGATCGGTTCATTTCCCTGGTTGTCGGAACAATGTGCAGCGACGTTTCGAAGCCCTTTAATAAAAGCTGCACACATGAATGGAGTTGAGTGCGGCTTCATTCAGGATAATCAGCCATGACTCTGGGAGATATGGATCGTATGACATGTTTTACATGGGGGTGGGACGGCGAGCGTGCAGTGGTGGTGAAACGGGGGCTGCCGAGCGCGGGCTTGTCCAAACATCTTGTCCAGTTCTATTCTGAAAGCAGGATTAGAAGCACCTGCCATCCAGACAAAGGCAGGCCTCGAGCCAGATGAATGAAGTGCCACTAACCAGGAGCTCCGCCCCCATCCTCCCCTTTCGCCGAGGAGCTCGCCTGCGGGCAGATGTGATGAGCCAGTTCAGCTCCCGATGCGAGATGGTGAGAAAAAGGCTCTGAGAGTCTCCGAGATGGAGGTGTAGAAGTTAAACGTTAGCTGCTTCCTGGGGATTTCCTTTGGATTTTCAGGAGGGCAGATCGGAAGGAAACGCCATTAAAGATGATTAAAGCAGTGGTTTCTGTGGTTCTGTATCCAGAAAACATGCAACACAACAAATCTTGGGACTATTAAGGCGTTTGAAATGCGGAAAAAGGTTTGGAAAAGTTCGACAGAGCGTATCCGATGTTAGCTGGACGTCAGATCCCGGCAGGAGTCTGAAATAGTTATTTAATTCTGACTCCAAAAAGGGAAGCGTCCAAATAAAAGCAGAAAGGCTCAGTCACGGGGAAAAACAGCCTGAGAACCGATCCCGACCCATTTAACTTTTACGATCCTAGACAATGTTCAAACATGAGGGTAAATGAAGTGTTGTCTTTCAAAAGGCCCGAAACCTCCAGAGGAGCTTTTTATTTCCATCTGGGCCTGTTTTTTCTGGGATAATACGCCACAGCCATCACCCTCAAACAAAATCAAACATTTCACTCAGAATCAGTTAAATGTAGTGGAGCGTAGCAGCTCCTCTGAGTCATCCAGCCAAGCAGCAAAAGATCTAAACTCACAGGTCGGGAAAGAAAAGCCAGGAAATGACATCAGCACCGTTCGGCCCATTATAGCCAGACTTAAACCGCGCCGCTCTCAATGGAGAAAACATGTCTGTTTAATTTGGTGGAAGAAACCAGAGGTTGAAAACGGAGGGCAGACCAGATTAGGGGCATTAGGGAAAAGCCTCAGTTGAGCTGAAAACCCCTCAAAAAAGGAGAGAAAGAACATTTTGCGGTGAACATGATAGTTAAAGTTGATTTAGTGCTCCGTGCTGCTCCTTGGCACTGTGAAATCTGGAGAGCAGCTAAAGATTCTTTCAAGAATCGCACCAATTATGTAAATTACAGGACAATTTTCCAGTTCCGGATGATCTGCAGAGCCTGTGTTTGGCAGAGAGCGAGGCGTTCACACTGAGGGCTGCAGCGGCGGCGGCGAGCGTTGCTGTGAACCACAGCAGGCTGGATGTTTTGCATGTCCAATAAAAGAGATTTTCATAATATTATTCTAACAATGCTGAGAGATCTGTCAGCGCAGGATCGTGTCCTCCAGGAGGAGGGGAGATTTCGTGGTGGGGGGGCTGCAGGGGAGCCCTTGGGGATCTTTCTACTTGGCACAGCGTGGTTCTTGTCCCCTGATTGAGAGCAGGACCCAGGGGCTGGTGGGCTGTCCAGGCTCACCACGGGCTCCAGCCACGTCCAGTCAGTCCACATCAGGATCAGCCAGGAAGGGAGAGAGACAAAGGCTGGACGGAGGCTGTGACAGAGGCCATCAGGTGCACTCTGATATGGATCCAAACCATGTGTGGACACGCTTATATCACTCCTCCATCTGTTTATCTATTTATCATCCAGGTTTCGACGTTTAATTGACTTTAATTTGTTTTCAAGATACTCCTTTAAGTTTCTCTCGGCTCTAGTTTCACTGTTTTTATTATTTCCACCTGAATTCATTTGCGCTTCTCTGCCTCGTCCATCCTCTCAATGCTTTCATTGTTGTCGTTCACATTTTTCTTGCCTGAGCTCTCACAAAAGTCATTTTGTTTCTTTCCAAAGTCCTTTAAATCCCCTTGAAATTCTCTGAGTTCCTTTGCAAAGTCCAGTTTGATTTCTCCTGTTATTTCTTTGATGCAGGACTCTGGCTTCACTTTAGGTCGGCCTGCCAACACTCTTTTGTTTTCTGTGTCACATAACTTCAATATTTATTTATTTTTTTTAATTTTGTGATTTTCTCAATTTCAGCCTTTAAAAATACAGTTTGCAATTTTAATAAAAAATCGCTTTTTGCCGTATTCCTTTGAAATGTCACAACGACCTGACAGTAGTTCACGAGTGACGTAATTAGCCCTCTCCGGCCTTGTTCTATGTTTCTAATTTGATTTGCAAGACCACACCTGGACCTTGGACAAAGCTCAAGACAAAACAAGGGTGAACAATGAGAGAATTT
The DNA here is from genome assembly GCF_003711565.1 of Takifugu flavidus. Taxonomy (NCBI): domain Eukaryota; kingdom Metazoa; phylum Chordata; class Actinopteri; order Tetraodontiformes; family Tetraodontidae; genus Takifugu; species Takifugu flavidus. Next base: position 11,113,599 of record NC_079522.1, read on the forward strand.
ACAAGCAACACAGAATAAACAATCTCTCTGCTCAACAGGTTTGTCGGTGAACGAGACATGAGAACGTCTCTACAGTAGATGGCCGCGCTATATCTCGCATCATATCAAGCCAGGCAGCAGCGTTTGAGAAGTTCGCCCCTGCAGGTAAATGGCGGGCAGGGCTTTGGTCAGAGACTCGAGCGGGGAAAGATTAATGAAGCAAGGCTACGTGCAAATCTTGCTAACAGTTTTAACACTGCAAACTTAACTTTTAATTGCCAGGTTGTTTTTTTTAAACTTAAAGTCTCTTTAAGAGTTTTATTCTGATTTAAAATAAAGCATTCATGTGTTTTGTGATTTGATTTTGTGTGCTTAAAAGACAGATGGATAAAATCTGAATATCCTGCTAACAACTAACAACCAAAGGCCTGTATCTGAAGAGAGATAAGGGAGGTCAATAGTTTGGGTACAGCGTGTGCCTGGATACTCACACTCATTGTCCTTCAAATATCAGTTTGAGTGTTCTACTGCTGCAGCAAATCATATTTTTACATTTTTGATGTCCCAGAAAACTTCCTAATTTGCTCCTCAGACATTTAGACGAACAATCTGACCATGTTTGGTTGTTGTGGCTCCCCTCTGTTTGAGGCAGAATCCCGATTGTGCCGACCCCTTCGTCTACCCCTTGTCCCTGAAAATGGAGCGGCAAAGGGGAAGCTGTCGAAAAAACAACCCCTTAAGAAATGGGACACCATTTGACGACCGTTACGTCATTAAACATTGTCGGCCGCTAGCAGGCTGTTACATCAGCAGAAGCAACAAGCCACAAACAGTCAACATGCCGTCGTCAATAGCAATAGTTGCCACGGTCCTGGTGTGTTCTGTGTCTGCCCTCGATGAGGCATTCAGGAAATGCAGCACATTACAGTGAAGTCCTTTTGCAGTGAATTTGCACTGATGCATTAGATTGTTATAGCGAACTATTTTAAAATTAAGCTTCCAAACATGGGTAAATATTTGCACATATTAAATGATTTAATATGCAATTTTCTTTTTTTTTTTAAATCATCCAAAAAGCTGTTGTGCTCATCTTCAAAACAGATTGGCCCTAAAATCGGACTGGTGGTGGACCTGTGATGTGGTGCCAGGACTCATCACCGGATCCAGTCAGTCATTCTGGACTTCAGTTGTCTCAGTCGGAGGTAAAGAGGTCCACCACTCACTAGCGTCTGACTGTCAGACACAAACACCCCCCACTGTGATGTGTTTGGAACAATCCCCTTTGTTTCAGCATTTCTTCACTCCTGGGTGGTTTAGCCCCCTCCTCCACTGTCCATCCGTCCCTCCTCCTCTCCCTGTTTTTTTGACATTTCTGGTCCAGTTCCCATTTCTACACCCTGGGGTGTTGACAGCAGCGCAGATGAAAACTCTGGGCTCCTCCTCTTCTGTTTCAGAAGTTTGAGGTGCTGAGAGTTTTTGTCTGGCATACAGGTGAGCCTCCATCACAGGAGCATTTATCCAGAACATCCAGACAGCCCAGTTAAAATAAGGATTTAAATGGGAGGAGCTGTCATTACGGGTCGCCGTGTTGTCAAGGTTAATCTCTGTATGAGTGGGAGAGTCTAACAATAACTTGTCATGAGCTTAAAGAAACTTCTGTGTCACTGGAGATACAAAACAGGCTGAGCACACAAAACAAAGGATTTAACCAAATGTGTGAGAACCAGGAGATCCAGATTCCAAAAAGTAGATCCCTTTTCCCCATCAAGTGACTGCATTGATTTTGAGGGGGAAATGGGGGAATTTTTCAAACAAAGTGAATATTGATTGACTCATAATAATATTGGCTCTGTCTGGATGTTCTCCAGACAGAGCCAACGTATCTGACATAGTTGCCTAGGTAACGATGTAGGTACAATCATCTAAACCAGGGGTGTCCAAACCCAGTCCTAAAGGGCCACAATCCAGCCAGGTTTATTTTCCCACCAGCTGGCCAACCCTTCCACCTGGGATCCACCTGTCCTTGGTAAAACAACCGTTCCTGGCTCTTCTGCCCTTAGAACAGAAAGTCTGGCTGGATCAAAGCCCTCGAGTGTTGAAAGTATCGAAACAGCCTGTGAGCCTGTGTGAAGGACGCATCCATCCAAGTTCCAAACACATCACTTTTTTCTTAGGGTTAGGGTTAGGGGGGTGTGTATGCATGTTAAATTGCTAGTTAGCTAGTTAACTCCGACCTGGCCAACAGTATAAATAACAATGTGTTATTCAAATACTAAGGAAATATTAAGTAATGGGTTTCAGTTCGTCTTTTGAACTGATTTGTGTTTATCTCAAAATAGCTGCCAATCAAGAAGGGATTCAGCCTTTCAACTGATCCTCCAATCATCATGCGTTAGCCCAGCTTCCAGGCCATCCGAGGCTGGCCCACTGCTCCACTCACCCCCAAGAACACCGAGGGACAAAATCAAAGCATTTATCCAATGACCATCGAGTATCAAAGCACTGAAAAAGCTGTTCCGTGCGGTTCATCCCAAGTGAATGGATGCTCAGCTTCTGCGGGTAAATGAACTGATGCTACAGGACTCTAAAAGTTAACGTTAGTTGAGTCAATTGACTTATGCTATGTAGCGCATTCTGAACAAACTCCTCTTCCAGATGAGCGTGTTCTAATGCGCTTGTAGCCAACGATATGTTCAGAAAGCATACATATTTCACCGTTTAAATATTTATAGGAAGCCATGCTTCAGCTTGCAGCCTTCGAGAAATAAAGGGATAAAGAAGATACTTTTGAAGAGGTTTCACTAAAAAGAGAAGTCAACGTGGGACCGATTGCTTGGCCCACCGTGTTTTTCTTCAGATCTCAGTAGGAAACGTGACTCTGCATGACCAATGCTGTGTTGGGGTTAGCCGCGGAGGTCCCGGAGGCTCCCGGCTTTTTGAACATTGCAGAGAAAACAAAGGTGTGAAACCAAAACCCTTTCCAAACTAAACCTGGGTGGTGATGAAGTCAGATTACTAATCCTTCGTTCAACATTTCATTTCTGGATCAACTCAGAGGTTGGACAGAGTCTCCGCCGTTGACGGTTTGGGGCTCAGGCCAGAGTCGGGGAGCTTTGCCGTCACCCACCTGCTGCTGGGTCGGTGGGTCCTGAGTTTCACCAGCTGCTTTGGAATCTAAATGGGATTTCAGGATGAAACCTGAGCTACAAATGTAATTTCTGCACACAAGCCCCAAAGATCCCCGAGGGCCTGGTTCTCCAGGCCATTTGGGAAGATTTAAATCTTTCCTTTGACAACATTTCATGAGCTTCTAATTTTTTTTCCCCTCCACATGAAGAGTTTATTTTGACAGTTATACGCAAAGTTCAGAAAATGTGACAAATATTTGTTTGTCAGGAACAGTCGTGAAGCTAAAATCAGGAGGAAAAACCAATAGAAACTCACAAAAGTGTGTTTAAATTCATATTGCAGTATTTCTTTATTTTTTTTTTAAAAAGGATTTTTATTATATAACTGGTTTTTGCCAAACAGCAGTGGGCCTGGTGCGGTTTTATAGGCTCAGGACCAGGGATAGAAAATGTTTTTAGGCAATTATTTTAGATTTATGTACTTTCATAATGACACAGGTTCCTTTCTGAAAGGTCCTTTGTCTTATTTATTAGACTTCAAACTGCAACGGTAGTTTCACGGTCCAATTTTCAGGGATTTCTTCAGGACTGTGCGCGGGTTGACACAGCAGAAACAGACCTGCAGCGTGTTCTCCGCAGCGCTGCGAGCCCCTTCTGGCACGCTCGCTGGAAACACAAACATTGGGTAGAATATCCGCATATTAGCCCCAGTTGCTCTGCAGCCGTCACTACTGGAAAAAGCCAGGTAGACATTTGCACATCAGGTCTACAGGGCCGTCGGGGTAATGGAACCTCCCGTCTGGGTCACGGTACCTGCTGACTTCAACTATTATACAATACGGAACGTTTGGAATCCAACTAACAGCAAGTTGTGAAGGATTTTGTGCACCAGCCAAGCAAAACTAGCTGTTCAGGTCAACACAGGTGAGCCACAAAACCACAAAAAGAATGATGGACAATGGTTTGTTTCAAAGTTCTGGTGTTGTTTGCTGGGTCAGGACCGGTACACAACTCCATTCTGAGTGGTGTTTACACTGTTTTAGTATATGCGTCAGATATATAGCCTATATTTCTACTCATCAGCAAAGTTCAAAGGCCAAGGCCTGCGCCTCCTTTACCCATTTTAAAATCATCCGAATCCCAAACTGGGGCTCTTTGTGCTGTGCTTGGAGATCGCAGACTCTCACGCTGGGAAGCGGAGGCCGGACCTGGGAACCCGCCACGGCCATGTGTGTTTTTCTCCTGTACGTGTAAACGGACTGCGGCCGACCGCCGTTGTGTTGCTGTTTGTTTGTCTGCATGGAGACCTTCAACGTCCACGTAAACCGCTGCCAACAAGGGAGAGACGACGGACAATTTAAGTTGAGTCACTCACTTCCAAAAACAGTAGAATTCAGTTACAGCCATGAGTCATGTGGGTAATTTCTGTTGTGCAAACTGCAGGATACGTGGAAACTTTTGCAAGCCTTAGACGTGAAATTATTCTGCTTTTTAAGGAGCGAGTGTTGTCACTGATGCGGTTTCAGAGACACTAAACTGTACTGTATTGAATGTTGTGTGACTCATCATAAATCAGCCCAGTAACCAAGAAAACAGAGGAGCCCTTTCTGGTCACGTCTGTATATCCTGAGCTTTACAAAAACTGTCATAACAGGAACAGGAAAGCTCATCTGTTGGAGCAGATGGGCTGGACACAAAATGAGGATATCAATCAAAATCCTGCCTTTTTTTTCTTCTTATAGAGGACTTGGGTCTGCCAGGCAATTCCAAGACTGGTCTTTAAAAACCTGTCAAGTGGTTGAAGTGACGATGTGATAAGAGGTCAAAGTAATTGATCAACAGGCAGCAGATGAACTATAAAGAAAGATCAGAGGAAATTTGCCTCTTGGCAACTGACCTCAGGGTTCTTTCTGCCTTTTATCACAGGACAAGTCCTCTGTAGGTTAATGGAATTATTGTTATGATGGTTTAAAGGAGCCTGTACTCTAGTTCAGCACCGGAGATCTTTGTATGTGACGCGACAATAAACCAAAGGATTCTGGATATCCTTGTCAGGATGTTGGATCTGAAACCTCTGCCTGGAGAGCCAGCAACCCAGAAACCAGTGGGTTAATCTAACTTATGTCTAAATTAAACTGTTAACGACTGGAGCAGCCCCTCTTTCGCACATCCTTTACAAACAGTATTAATCAACTGCCCGTTCTCTCAGACCCAGAGACAATGATCTAAATGAATCTCAGCACATCGGGCTTGGGAACGGCTCGGCTGCGCTTACAGTATTCATTAATCATAGTCGGAATCTATTGTGGGAGCCACCCGGCACTGCTGCGACGACGGCCTCCGATGTGGGAACCCAGAGTCCCCTCTGCCGCTACAATAACACGGGCTAAATGAGTAAAATGTAAATGTTCAATAAAACCCTGAGTCATGCCTGCAGCTGCTCTACGGTGCTGGCAGGAAAAGTTGATCAGTCGCAGAATATTAACACTCAACAGCTGTTTAGCTGCTGGGAAAGATTTGAGATCATAATACATCAAACTTCAAACGAGACAGGAGACACAAAAATAGAACCAGCAGCAGGATCTCATTTATCTGTTTTCTACAGGCGGAAGAATACGCCTTTTATGAGGCCTGTGCATGACACGGAGATGAGCAGATGAAAACGCTGTGTGCTGTCAAAACAAAAACATCCTAGATCAATGTGACGGAGTGGGCCGGGGGGTGGGGGGGGTGGGGTTGCTGGGGTGGGTTTGCTGGGGTGGACGGCAACGGCAACACACCGTCACACCAATCTTCTTTTAATCAAAGGTAAAAATGATTGTTTCCTGGATTCCAATCATGCCCGGAGTATCGGACATTTACTTTATATTACTTTTTTTTTTTTAATTTAAAAAAAAACAAACAAAATTGAATCCCTTTGTCACATTTTTCGTCAGCATCGTTGTGTCCAACCCGTTACCACGGTCACTCTGAGAGGCTGAAGGTGTGCAGACACGTGCTGGTTTCTGCATTCATTGACTTTAACTGAACCCGCATCGTTTTGGGGGAAAGGCAACGTGGAGGGAATCTAATCAGACTGTCAACTCTCTTCTGGCTGGCGGAGGCAGCCGTAACCTCGTGTGCACCCTGGTTTATGCTCGGCACAGCGGCTCCCTTTGATGCAAAGATCTCCGCTCTTCCAAGGGGCACCTGAGAAAACTTTAAAGCCATTGGGGCGCGTCGCAAGAGTCTTTGCACTTCAAACTCTGGTATTATCCTGCGTCAGAATGTGGGGCACTTCACCCCTCGTTTTTCTGAGAACTGTGTTTTCCCCATTGTTGTTGTTGAGAGAAGAGGATTATTGATGTATGCGCTTTGAAAATATCAAAGCGCTGGATCCACGGCAAAAATAAAGTGATGGCTCTGCTCTTTTATGCCATCACTCATTAGGGAGCTCGCACTCAAAGGGTAGCTTTGTGCTGGGAGTCGTTTTAAGTTGGAGATGGCTTTACAATAGATCACCACGAGCACGGTGCGATTTCAGGCGCAGGAAGTCAGTGAAAGGTTATGCAAATGGAAACATGTACATCTCACGGTGAAAGAAAAGAATCTTTCTGAACTTGAATAAGGAGCCGCCTTCTCCTGCGCCCCCCTCCTGCTTTATGTTTCCTCCTTTTTTAAAATATAAAAGTTTTCCTCCAAAAGCGTCGAGCCCAGCGTGATTGACTTTGTGACAGGTGAAATATTTATCCAGGCAGAGTCGGGAGTCAAAGGCAGCCGATCGTGGTTGAGCAGACAAAAGCTTTTGAAAGGCTGACAAGTTTGTGCACGGAAGGGCCCGCCACGAAAACACACTCGTAAGTGACTGAAAGTTAGACAAACGGGAAAGAAAAGAAGGAGGTATCTGCGGGTGACCATGGGCCACATGAGGCCGTAATCTGGGGTCTTTTTAAATCCATCTCTGCCCGTCAAGATGCAGGACTTTCTCTCACGCTGAGGCAAAGAGCAAAGAGACGAGGCCTTTGAGCTCTGCCACGGTGTCTGGCCCCAAATATCTGATAGCCTTTCTCCTTTTACATGCTGCCCTTTATCGCCTGGTGAAACGAGACATGGTGCCCTCACCCGACCTGAGTACCAACCCGACACCGAGTCAGCAAAGCGGTGAGCTGAAAAAATGGTGGGAATAAAAATGGTCTTTCAAAAGACATTAATAGGAGAATAAACACCCAAAACCAACACCTGGCAACGTGCTGTGACAACCCTGACAGAATCTCTTTTAGCACGCGAGTACACCGCTAACAGGACCATCCAACGAGACCAGCAGTGGCCAAAAAACAGCTTCAAACAGCTTTTGACAGCAAGAGGGGAAGAAGGCAGGCTCCGTAAAATAAATCAATCTGCCTCAGTCTGGGTGTGATCTGCAGAAAAGGAGGTTTACTTTTTTTAGGAGGGGGGTGGTTGAAAGTATCCTAAGGGCGTCAAACTGTTTCCAGTAATGTCGAAGTCAAGGGAGAGGGACTCCTGAAGAGCCTCTGCAGCTCCTGTTCAGACTTCACAAACAGGGTCACCAGAACAATCAAACCCTTTGAGGGGCAGCGCGCTCTGCTCCACAGCTAAACACAACCAGGCGTGGACGCGGCGCAGCGCTGCTTGAGGTAGATGATTATCAGGTCAAACTTGTTTGACCTTGAATTAGCCTTGACATTTAACGCTTGACCACCCCATCCCTGGGTCGCCTCTGGTCAGGGTCAACGGGTTCAGCAGCAGATAAAGTGGTTGGAACTCTAGGCGGCGCTGACCCACGTTTGGTAGGACACAAATGGGGAAAGTTTCCACACGCATAAATTAGAGCCAAACCGCAGGAATTATCTCAAGATGAGGAAGAAACATCAGTGCGACTTTTGGATTACTCAGAGGGTTTTGAGTTTCTCTCTTTGTGCTCCCGGTGTTGTTTTAACCTTTCGTCTTCGTCACATCTCACAGGTGGTTTGCTCCATCTTTTTTCCTTTCAGGGTTTTCTGCTTCTGCAGTTTGAAACGTCGGAACAAGTTTGGTTTCCCACATGTCTTTATTCCTGCTTTGAGTTAGCATGTTGGGCAACCTGGGAAACTCTGGGACACTTGGCGATGCTGCGTATGACATCACTTCCTGACAATTCCGGGTTTGATACGCACAATACGAGCTCAGCAAAGCTTCACTCACTTCACACCAGAGCTTCTATGGCTGCTGTCAGCTGTTGCCGATTAAGTCCTTTTCCTGCATTGCATTGTGGGATAACAATGGCACTGCAACATGTGTTTAGTCAATTTTGCGTGACCTAGTAATGAGAAGAGAAAACTGTGACTTAACTTCGCAATGCTGCTGCAAAGTTTATGTGCACAGAAGAGGCTTCTTCCGTTAAATGTGTCAGATTGAGCAGCATCTAGTGGCGATAATGGAGAGAATTTGGAACTGGAGGTTTTAGCAAGTTGGTTTAGGTTTTGTTTTTGATTTGTTTAGTCCTATGTGATGCGTCTGTGTTGTTTTGATAGAAGTGCATAACGAATTAGAGCATTAAATTACTGATTTCCAGTCATTTCCAGTCAGCAAACCCTGCAGATGGAATTAGAGAAACAGATCTGATATATTATTAGAACATTTTTAAAAGAGAAAACATTCTTCACATAAAAGTCAATGAGAGGAACAGGAAAAAGAAGTTGAAGAGTTCATGTGTTTGACTCATGGATGATCTGTTTGGATTCAGCTTTCTTCTCACGGGAAATAAAACTTTACAGTCCTACTCAACAAGGTTAACCAGAACTATTCTGAGGTGGTCGACTTCTCCCTGGCTTGTTTAGAAAGCTTTTATTTAAAACAGAAAAAAATAAATAAAAAAAATTAGCAGTGGTTTATGAGAAAATATGTTGTTATTGAATTCTGGGAGGAAAAATCCCAGTCTGGGAACGTTAACAGGCTCAGATACACAGATCTTTTACATGCTCTGATTAGGTAATTAGATTTTTAACAGGACTATACAGCAGTGAGATGTGGGCTTTCTCTGTCAGGCAGATATTGAACAGTGTGAGTTCCTCTCTCTGTCCCTGGAACAGGGACTGGAGCTCTGCTATCCTTCCAGTGTGTGGTGGAGAGAGTGATCAGGATTAGCCATGACAGATAACCCTTTTTTCAGCATCCTTCTCTCCACCACAGCCTCCGCAGTGTCTATCTCAGGGACACCTGTGTAGCTGCACCTACAGGAGTACTAAATAAGTGGTGTATGAACCCCGGTTTTAATTACAAATTCACCACCTGGATAGCAGCATATGAGTGCTGACTGGAGCTTTCTTCATGTAAGTTAGCAACTAAAACTGTATCTTAGAGAGAGAAATTTCAATTGAAAGGCTGTGAGGTTGGATTGTCATGATCTGTATGAAACAAGCAGGGTTTAAAAGAACAAATGTTCCAAAATGCAGCTTTAAATCTTCTTAAACAAACCTGGTCCATGTCTGGTTACATGACTGAAACTCCCCCAGTGACACAAAGCATTTTGCCACGTTCTGGTGATAATTTTGGTTCTATTTTAGAAACAATTTCCCCTACAATTAAGTCCCATTTCACAAATGGGGCAAGCGTTTACTGCCCAGATTTTCCTAAATCCAATATGTCACTGCCTGTAATTACTCGGGCGCGGGACGGCTGAGATTAATTGCGTATTAAGGTTCACACGAGCCACCGAATCGTGTTTCTACGAACCCGAGCTCGCTGAGGAATATTGTGCATGGAACAACTAATTTGTCGTGGTTTTTATGCGACACAACCTTAAGTGGATCCAGAGAGCAACGGTCTGGAAAGAGAACAACAATCTCTTAATTGTCCTTAAACTATTATGAACCATCACATGGTGCTGCTTGCTGAGCTTTAATGTGGGCAAACAGGACGTGAAGGAGACTCATAAAGAGCCCAATGAAAAGATAATCTGTCTTTCTTATGGAACACTTGACAAATGAGGCCTTAAAAAGTTTTGTTTAGTTCCATGTGCCTAAAACGCCCTCACTTTTACCAAGTGTCTTTGTCCAGCAGGCTGTTCCTAATGATGCTCAGCGTATAGTTTCTTCAACAACACACACTTAAACATCAAGAATGAGGCGTGAGCGCGCCGCCCGTCCTGTTGTGGCCTCTTCCTAACTGCTATAGCGTGTTGTGGCGTGGAAAGCAGAGGGTTAATCAGCACTAGCACACTAATTGGCAGAGACTGTGCTTTTCCCATGACCCCTCTACACCCACTATTAGCCGTATTGTTCTGGAAAGAAGAATTATCATATAGGCTGCAAAAACAACACAATTAGCACAATTTGACAAAAAAATAAATAGCACAGCAGGCCAGTCAACCCTCCGATGAACTCTGACGTTTGTGCACAAACACAAATAGAACTGACGTGAAAAAAACCCACAGAAACACTGATGTCAGAGAGCGCTGCTATTGCGAAACGTGGGGATTGACGTCAGTGGTGACGGGAGTTTCAGAGCTAACGCAAAGGTGGAACGTCGTTGCAGAAAGTGGTTCTGGTTTTTGCGGTTGAAGGAAGACGTATCAGACTCAGTCACTTTCAGGGAAGGATTTGGAAATGGCTGCAGCTGTGGTCAGGACTGGGTGACAGTGCAGCTCCAGATGACGGCACTCAGATCAACCAGATTTTCTCGAGGTGAGAGGGCTCGCTCAGGGTGAACATCAGGCTGGGAGCCAGTTCCTTTGCTGGGGGCATTCTGGTTCACTGAAAAGGGGTCTTCCAGACCCCTGTTAAAGTTGCTTCACCATAATCCCAGACTTTACATTACAGCTTTACATCCACTCTGAGATCTGTTTAGTTCAAGTGGATTCCCCAGATGGGTCCCGCACCTCGTTTTTCATGCGGTGACCCCCCCAGAGCAGGCCCATGCTAACCACGGCAACTGGAAAGCATGCATGGCTAACGCCTGTGGGAATGTATGGAGGCTTTTGTCTGGGCTATAGGCTCTCTGAGTGGACGAGATCCTCTGCACATCCTTCGCATTACACACAATTTACCATCCATTTTTCTTTTGCTGTCTTTTTTTCACGGCGCAGAATGACATGCATAATATGAAATATATTCCCAGACAGGCCAGTTTAGATTCATTTTAAAGTGTTTACCCGGGCAAAACAATGGGCAGCGGTTACGGCTGTTATCTGTTGATTTATTGGAGAGCTGGTGAATGAAAGAACTGGCAGCCATGTAGGACAGTTCGGTGAGGGGGCACAGGGAGATGGGCGGAGGGGACGGAGGGGGAATAGATGCACTTAAAAATCACTTCTTTCACCGTTACTCCTTGGGCCCTGGTTGGTCGGACAAAGGGATGAAAAAGTCCTGGCACCAAACGCTCCTTTCACTCGACACAGCTCATCATTGTATTTGGAAAATGAGCCAATTTCCATAAGCGATTTGGAGAACAATGTATTAAACAAGCGTGCATGCAGAGTGACAAAGCCGCCAAACAAAAGACTGTCCCGGGTCGTCTCAGTGTGGCCGCTCTTTATCTTACAGTAAACGGGCTTTTGATCCCTGGTGCTCCCAGGACAGACTGCCAACTGCGGCCTAAGAAACTCGGAATTAATGTCGGATTTACCGATTTTTTTTCTCATTTTGACGCAAAGTGGCACATTAGATGCAATGGTGATCTGTGCTTCGTAGTGTTTAAAGTTTCTGGTCTTTTAGCTACATAAATACACTCCCGGTGGCTTTTTAATAACTGAGGTCTAAATATTTTGGCCTTCGACTGCAGATAATTCAGAAAGTGGGACTTTGATATTGGTGCCAGAAGATCTGTGGGGGGAGCGAGACCTCCAGAGTTGAAATAAACCAAACCAAAAATTCATGACGGGGACCAGTGAGAGCCCAGAAACTCCAGGACGTTCATCCCACACGTCCTCAGGTTGGTACTGAAATCTCTGACATACATTAAATCCAGCTTTTCACCCACGACTGATCCAGTTTTGGCTGCTTTGATAGCAGTAAAAACAAATTACACGAACCTCTTTTGTAGGACATCAGATTATTATTCCGAATAAGGGAGACCTCGGCCTTTTGAGCCTCTGTAGCAGTGAGGTTCCTGGTTTATGTGGATTCTAGTGCCTCTTTTGAAATCTTTGGTCATTTCATAGGTTTATCGAGGCAAAAACAAATTTTTCAGGAAAACCTCAAAAGCAGCACGTATCCCAGATCTGATAGGGTTTGCTGACCCTGGATGGTCCGCATTTGCTTGGGCATAGGAAGGAGAAGAGCCCACCGCTGCCGAGGGAGAAGGCGAGGGAATGTTTATCCAGGTGGAGAGTGTTAGCGGACGATGTGCTGACCCCACCTTCTCACATCCTCCTCGAGATGACGAGGCTACACGAGGACATGAACGGGCTCCACTCAGAGCACTTTCAGGGCACCTCGAGCAACAATGGGATCATCATGAGAACCACAGTGCACACTCACACACACACACACACACACACACACACACACACACACACACACACACACACACACACACACACACACACACACCCATGCATTCAGTCTGTGAGGGCTTGACACTCTCATGGCACATTCATGGGGCATTAACACACCCACACACTTGAGTACTCCCTCCGTTTTGAGCAAAGAAAACACACAGACACACACACACACACGCACACACACACACACACTCACGCCATCACAAAGTAGGGAGTGAGGAGCTTTGTGAGGAGGATGTCACAGGCTCCCTGCTGTGCTTCACGCTGCCGCTCAGCGATGCTGCGAGATGGGACATTGCATGACTGGGAGCACAATAATAATGTGTGTGCGCACGCATGTATCTGTGTAAGCTCATATTAAAGGTCTTTCTTTTAATGTACTGTTGACACACACTCATGCACACACACTGGCATCATTGGAGTGGCCCCCTGCTGGGTTCCTATCAGCGTCAGCCGTGAATCGGCGCGTTCAAGCAGCAGTAAAGCCCCCAAAATCTCACTCCACTGACCCTGTGCGGACAATAAACTGCATCTAATTACTGGCACATGCACTCCCAGCACTCCCAGTGCAGCATTCCCTGGCACTGGGAGTGGATATTCACAAAAAGCCAGTGCAGCCCACGCCAACTTCTCTTACAGATATAGCTTTTTTTGACAGCTTGAGCCTTTTATCGGGGCCATGCACCACTCGGCTCACAACGGGCCACGCTCGGGTCGTGTGGGCTGCCAAGCGCAACATGTTGGCCGCAGCCTACGTCGCATTTGGTTCAACATTGCTTTATTTGTGCCTGAGACCGGCAAAAAGGGCAAATGCACAGAAACAACTCAACTAAAACGGTCCCGCTTTGTAAGAAACCACTCGGCGTCGGTGCCACGTCATTTCATTCCCCTGATTCAATTCATGGAGGGCCAGCGTTCAAAAACATTAATAATTCAGAAGAAGGTTTGCACCAGACTTTAGGAATTATTTGTCAGGATATATGGAGGAAAAAGCCTGAGCCATAGAACGACACAGATAGAGTGGACAACAAGAGGATACAGACAGTCCTCCTTTAAAAAGACCTGGTTGTGGTCGTGCAGGTGCAACACGCAAAAAACACGTAACATGAAAGATACGACGTAAAGTGCTGTTCAATAGAAGAGCGGTTGAAGCAAACTATTAGCTTCTCTTAGCTACACAAATCGCACGTCATTTCGAGTGAAACAATAAAATATGATGAATTTCCGATTATTTACTTTTGATAATTGAAACATGTCGATGTTTAGGAACATCTGAAGCTAACAGCAGGCTGCCCTTTCAGGATCGTAAAAACGGAAATTGGGGTTTGGAATTTGTGTTTTTCTCACATCACCTGTTTCATTTCTGATATTTTCCTCCCACTGGTCCTAAAGAGGGCTTAAATTTCCCATCCATCAGTGCGAATATAAAGGATTGAACCTTTGTGAGACGCACAGTATCAAGCCCAGCGCTTTGAGGCTTCCAGCACCTCTTTTGAACGGTTCAGCTCCACCCTGGTTTTAGGTTTACATCTGAACGCTCTGGCTCGCATCTGCCCCCACGCGCAGGTCAAACAGTGCCGACATGTTGGCGTTTCACTTCCTTTCTGAAAAGGTGGCAGTGACGGGGCCTGAGCGCCCTGACAGCCGGCTGTTATTAATGGTTGCTCCCCCACCCTGTTTGAATAGGTGTGCCGGCACCAACAATAGCCACTGTTGGGAAGTTGGAATAGCAGCTTCTGCTTTTGAATGAAGGCGGACATGCTGCAGCACCTGCTAGCGTCGCTGCGGCCTCGCAGGTGTGGAGGCATCGGGGACGTCCTCGCCTTCACGTTGAGGATTCCACTGGATCACTTTTCATCCCTGACAGGCGCGCCGTCCACAACAATTTAGCAATAAAATGTAGTTCAATCTGAATATCGCATTCAAAGTCCTGTGTGTCAGATTTAGCAACACCTAGTGGCGACCACGCAGACTGCAAGCATCATTTCCATGACCAAATCCACACGTTTTCAGTTACTGTTCTTTCCTAGACCACAAAAGGGACAAAACGGACGAGTAACATTATAATGGACAAATATTTGAGTCTGCTTGTCCAATCAGGGCTACCGTAGAAACACGGAGGGTGACCGGCATCCCTCTTTATCTAAATATCTCCCTGCTACATGAGCAAAGAGACATGGATAATGCTGACATGCTTTAAAAAGCATGTCAGTGTTTATTTGATTCAATAATTGATCTTTAATGCCAACATTACAGCCTTTTATGTAAGTTGGGGTCTGTTTCTGGTTGTGAATCTTGCAACGTAGATTTTCCAACATATGGATCCCACATTGGAATTTATCTCTTTTCCCCGACCACGTGTTTATGTACAGCTCGACACAGTTCTGAAATTATTAGCGCTGATGTAGCCGCTAACTGCGTGGGTGGCTGATACTGAAATAATTGGCTGCAGATGGTGCGTGGAACGTGGGGGAGGGGCTTATGCCCACATGCCCAACACCCTACACAATTAGTCTATTAAGCTTGTAATGACAACCACCAAATAACCACTAGCTTTTGTTTTGCGGGGTCGGTTCTCGTAAGTACGCGTAATGTGACCTGGAAAAACGCACAATGGCAACTTTTGGCTCTTTAGCTAGCAGCAGAAACAATGCCAGCATTCCGCGCTGGAGATGACATCACCGAGTTATTGTCATCAACAACCTGCCGTGTTTTGTCCCTCATTACTGCTCATTAGGCACACGCATGCGTGCACACACGCCACGGGAGGTCTGCGTGGTACTCGTTCTTAACAGTAACCCTGAAGAAGCACGTCAGGTGTGCCCCACCACTCACCTGTGACCCTGATCCCAGTGAGACGCAGTGGGTCCTCACCATTGTGAAAAAGAATCATTTGATCCAGTTTTAATCAGCAGAATGAAAATGTGGGTGCATCGTTCCAACCAGCTCTTTTGTTCTTTCATTCAGAACTTTGAGAGTTCTCATGCACCAGAGCCTCCAGATAAAGCTTGGAATCTAATTCTTGTTTTTGGAAAACCCAGCTGTCCGGTGAATTTTTTTTTTTTTTCAGGGGGGTCTGATCATAATCTAAGATTACTTTTTTTAAATTTTTTTTTTAAAGAGGCTTGTTTTAATCAGTTGTTTCTTTTTAAGTGTGGACAGAAAAGTCTTGCCAGAAGCATGTTAGCGTAGGAGAAGTACACAGTGCTAATGCTACAGAACAATGGCTCCAAACAAACAAGACACTGATTTGCATGTCAGACTATGAGCTGAAATGAATTATGGGAAAGTGGGCACAGAAAGTCAAATTCCGACAAGCTGGGACTTTGAATTATCATAATCGGAGGCCATGGCGGTGGGGGGGAATTGGCAGCCAGACATAAATTTGATATGATGAAGCCCAAGTGCTCACACAATAAACCTGATGTTTGATTATGTATGACTGTCCTCTGAGCGGAGGCACGAGTACGGAGGACGAGTTCAAATCTGGCATCGGTTTCCTCTCCTTTGTTGTCATTTTTCTTTTCTAAGGAGACAGGCGGGTTTCAACACCCTCCCTTCTTTTTCCTCCTTTTTCTTTTAAACCACGAGGTTCTTTCCAAGTCACTGACCATGAAACCGCCGTCTTTGATCTGACTTCCGAGGTTAGGGAGGATATATTGAGGGACGATGGCAAATTAATCTTCCTATTGTCATTTTTTTTTAAAAGGAAATCTTTGCAATTATTCCTGTCATCCAAAACCACAGAGGCTCTTTCTGTTGTTATTTACTTGTTTCTGCAACCACAAACCCAAGTTTGGACCCCGAGGAAGTGAACACCGATGGTGTGACGTGAGTGACCAATACACATCTATTCTTGTGGGGTTTTTTAGGGCATGATCACATGAACACATGTTCAAGCTGGGAGGAAAACTAGAGGATTTGAGGAACCATCTGTTAACCAAAGCCTTTGGGAAGCACACTAAGATGATCTTCGGATATTGTTCTCCCCAGGTGGGAATGGCAGGGGCTCCGCGGGGCCCCTCGGGTCCGAACAGAGAAGGGAGGGAAACGGGGGGGCTTAAGAGCGCCAGCTCACTGATGCCGTAATCTCATTTTCATTCATAACGCCTGAGTTTTCCAGGTTAGAGGGAAAATGGAAGATAACAGCAAAGAGAGCGGAGTAACGTCAGGCTGCACAGCAGGTCAGAGCCTGACGCTCTTTTGAAACAAACTCCACAAGCACAAATAAAAGGATTATCATTTTTAAGCATCACGGGAGACCCCTCACAGGTCAGGAGAGACAAATCAGGAGGATCCTCGTGATGAGGCGGGAGGGACGAGCGCAAATCTTTCCTTTAAAAACATCTGCAGGGAAGGGACGGTGGAGATCAAAGCACTTCTGCTTTGGTGTGAAAACTGGGAATGAAAACTGGGAGAAACTCATCTGGGCTTAACACAGTTCAGGTCCGTCTGTTTCCAGCGTTGGCCACAATGTTCCCAACAACGGACTCGGAATGGCCTCCTCCTCCTCCGCCTGCAGGTTATCCCGAGTCAGAGCTTTCCAGCCGTCATCCGCAGGTCTTCCCTGGGTCTCGACGTTCACCTGTCAGCCTGGTTGAGGGCGTTAACGCCTGCCAGGACCATCAAAACTCACAATGTAAACCATAATTTACAGAATCCATTTGGGCCGAATGAATCAATAGCTCAGACAAGCTTAATGCTCACTTTGGACCGGCCAAGACAAACTTTCCCTGAGGAATTTTAGGTTGGGAAATCTTTCTTCGAGGCTGACACAATCGGATTAATGGGAATGTCCAACCTCTGGACTTGAGCCCTCGGAGACCCGTGTCATACGCACGGTTTTGGCGTCTCTGGCCAAACCGAAGGTGGGAGGAAGTCCTCGAGGCAGTCGCGGATGTGATGAATTGCGGATTTGACGTGTAGTGGTGGACCTTTGCACCCACACGCTTCAGCGGGAATACAGCCATGGAGGTGAACGCGGAGCGTCTCCAACGGAGACATCAGGCATTAAATCATACAAGGCTGAACGCGCGTCGGCTGCGGGTCCAGCTGTGTCCTCACACACCTCCAGGAACACAGCTGGACTCCCAAATACACGCAGACTTTGAGGAACTTTTCAATGGAACCAGAGAGGGATGTTGTAAACTGCCCAGAGCCGGGATCTGGACCGTGTCCATGTGTGCCCGGCATGTCTTTGTCATGTGGCCCAACAATCCGCTGACAAAGACTCCAAACTGTGGGTCATTTTGACTGAGTGGAGCGGGCATCACACACAGGAGAATGAACTCGGGAATGTGCTCAGGCTCCATTTGAAATGTCCATTCATTCCTGAGATTGTTGTTTCTTTATGACATTCTGACCTGGAAGAGACCCGGGGGTCGTGACCTCCAGTTCTAGGTGGTGGGGCTGGACTGTCCAAACACGGCCCAGCGCTGGTTAAGGAGCTCCTTAAAAGCAGCTTGTGCGCCGTTAGGAGTATTATGGATTAGTTACAGTCTGCAGGCTGCAATAATTACCACAACAAACAAGAGGGCTCTAAGCCGGGTACTTTTCTGCTCTTCTTCCAGACTTTTCCAATCTGTAATTAGGATTTTACTCGTTTCCACCTCCTCCTGAGCTGTATTTGTTTTTCTCCTCTTTTTTTACACCTTCATTCACACCCACCCGGCCTTTACCCTCTCCTCCTCCTCCTCCTTTCACCTCCTGTCCATTTCCGTGTCTCTTTCCTCCTCCCTCCAAGGTAATAAGTGATTTAAATGTAGGAAAAACAAATCGCGGAGGGGCGAACAGATTGTTGGATGCTTGTTGACCTGTCAAAGCAACAGAATTGTGGCACAGGATTGAAAATCTAAATCTGCATTAGAGGCTTTTGTTGGGCCTGAGGCGACTCACTCTGCACGAAGGGGTCTTTATCTCACCATTAAGAGGAGGGGACGTGCACACACACACACACACACACACACACAAAAGCACTACACACTGCCTCCCAAGATTTAAAGCCAACACAACGTCAGTGCAATGTCAATGTCAGGAGGTGGCGGCTCATTATACCGACTCTTCTACTTTCTCCAAAGTTGATGTAAACATTAACAAAGTTATGAATTATTCATAATAAATCCGAAATCATCACCATTACTCCAGTAATCTGACATGAAATCTAAAGTTGTGTCTGAATGCCAAAATGCTGCACTCATGAACCGGGTTTGTTAAAAATGATATAAATTTTACGTTCATTCCAACGCTGATACTAGACCACAAAAAGAATTTAGGACCGTAAAAAATGAAACAATCCCATCTTATGATTTAAGAAAGTTGCAGAAGAAAACTTTGTTGAAAACAACAAGCTGAAACATTGAAATACAACTATGAGCCATAACTCTATTTCTTCAAGGGATGAAAAGAAAGGTGGCATCAGATTTGGAGACTGTAATCGCGTCTACATGCATTGTTTGTTTGTTTATTTACTCATGTCGGTTGTCGTCCTATGTGAGGGATGGTTGAAGACGGATAATCCCTCCTTGGGTTAATGCTGTGGCCCAGATTGCCGCACAGGCCACCGTCTAATGATCAGTTCCTGGAACCTCATCGCTAAAGTGAAACTTTAAGTTGATTTTTCTCCGAATCAGAGAGAAAAGTCCCAACTGTAACTGAACTATGTGGGATTTTATAGGTTTAAAGTTCAGAAATGAGTTAATTCCTGATAAAAATTCTAGCATTCATCACCAAAATTAAAGCGCCAGTAAGGAGGCAGATGAGCACCAGAGAGCACCAGGCCGTCCGGTCCCCAACGTGACGTTCTGGGACGCAAGTTCGCAGTCATATGGCCGCAGGACAACACCCAAGGCGAGGATTAATTAAAGCGGTGCGTCCCAGCGGCGGCCCTGCTGATCAAATCAGCACCAAGACGCTTCTTACCAGATTAAAACATTAAGCCATTAAAATCTTATCACAGAGTAATCATCTATCAGGCGCTCCATCGAAGAACTCATCCGTTCATCAAGGCCAGCTAAGTCCTGATTAGCATGAGCGCCCAGTCTGCCAGCACCAAACCCAGGAAAACAATGGCTCAAAGTGGAAAATATAATTAATTAGGTCAGATTAGGATTGTTTTAAAGTGTGAGATGTCCGTTTTGTTGCACTTCCTGATGTTGATGCATGGTGTTTATTTCACCTGTCCAAATTGTCTGAGCTCTGATGCAACCTAAAAATAAGAAAAGGACCAACGTCAGTGCCCATAGTTCCTCTTTTCCAGGAAGCGCAACATTGTTACTGAGACTGTTGCAGAAACCTACACTACCACAGGCGTAGTCCTGCAGTAGGATGTGAACTGCACCATTTCCTTGGATATGATTGAGGTTTGACCTTTTTGCCGTCATTGATTCTTTCTGACGAAATTTCTGATTAAGGAAGTGAAATCACGCAGGAAGGGAACTTCTGACTGATTCCACTTGATTGAAACAAGAGAAACTCTTCAGTTTTAGTATTGACTTTGTTCAAAATGAAGCTTCGAGCTAAATAATTTAGTTGAACTTGGTTTAACTTTTAAAATGGATTCTATCTGAAAGGGCAGCAAGGCCCCTCGAGCATGGACCATTTGCTTTTAATTAAAAATTTAAATTAGCACTGCTTTGTTTCATCTGCGTTATCATGAGGTTTATAGACGTTGGCTGCCGCAGCACCTGAGGCGCCGTTTGAGAAACTTCGCAAGATATATGCGATGTCTGATAACTGATGTTATAGATTGGGATATGTGTTTACTTGGTGAATGAAGGACAGCAAATAAATGTTAGCTAGCAATACACAACAAACATAAAAGAGAATTAAATTAAAAGCATCAGTCTATTCGTGAAATGACGTACAGCGAGAAGTTTTTGATTTGGATTTAAACTGAGGAGGCATCTTCGAGATTCAGCCCAAGTCCACATCCTTCGTTATGGACGGGGCGTGACCGTGGTCGGTCGGCAACCACGGCAAGAAAAGAATCCTACGGTGACTTTTGATTGGAGAATAACTTGATCAAAAATATCTGCCTTTATCTTCTCTTCTGCTCAGTTCCTAACCTGCAGTTCAACTGTCGCTGGCTTTCTTCCCCCAGAAAACCGTCGTGAAACACAATTGGAAAGTTGGCAACGGCGCGGCAGATACATTGTAACCCAACCGGGAATGGCTGCTTTAAACTCTATCTTAGGCAAGGCGGCTTTTGTAAAGCGTCAGACAATGGCGAGCTCTGTTGAAGGCACACAGGTTGATTTTCACCTTTTAAGTGAGGACACCAGATACCCGCCGTCCCTTTGTGTTTGGTTTGGGGACAAACTTTCTATCTCGAGGCCTTTTTGAACATGAGCAGAGGACGAAACGTGACACACGGTCGGGCCGTATCTCCCAAAATATTCCAATCCCTCAAGAATTTCTGGGACGATATTACCTCAAGTTTTTCAAAAGCGGATTAGGGATCCAAAAGGCCCGTGCAAAAAGTCTGTAATTTGAGCGGTGTATAAACACGCCGGGCTGTCCACGGGACGCCTCAGATGTGGTTGAGATGCGACTTGTTGAACCACAAGAGAATGGGATTAAAAACACCACTTAAAAACCACTTCAGCGCTTCAGAATCTGCGTCTTCAATTGTTGCTTCTTTTGTTGAGTCTATCTTCCTGCCTCTGGGCCGAAAATACCCAAGGCACAAAAAGAGGATCAGAAACCACGTCTGAGGCAAACAAGACCTCAAACCACACGAAGACGTTCCGAAAAAAATATCTCGAACTGTTTTTCACCTGGTCCTTCGTCGTCGGAGTCATCTGGACTTCCAGAGGAAAGTTTGAACTTCTCTATTACCCATTTTATTGGTCAGCTGCTTCCTCATTCTCTAAATCCTTTAGAACAACAGACAGAGCATCGCACATCAGTCAGCCCGGGATTTTCTGTGGAACGACACTTGATAGTGGAGTCAGAAAAAAGCGGCTTATGATAAAAAGGAAAGATGTTTATTTTAGGATAGCTGGTGGACTTCAGGGAAGCCCCTGATAGTACCCACTGACCTCAGCAGGAACCAGAACTGCATCTGGTGGCAAACGTTGGGTCACTGACTGATTGATCCCGTCATCAATATCTCTGAAACAGACGAGGATCTAGGGATCAAAGGAACAGCGTCATAATCATGCGTGTGGAGCTTTGATGTCTGTAGTTTTGTCCTAGTCCGTATTTTGGGCACTTCTGAAGTTTAACCTTAAAACGAGGACTTAAGAATGATGTTCCGGTCTTTGATGTTGACTTCCACCTCCGAGGGTTTAATCTGCATCTGTTTGATCACCAGCGGAGTGATTATCATTGAGAGTGATGCTGGAGGAGCTAATGAAGGCGCTTATTTGATGCATAGAGCTCTGGTCACAGTTATCAATCATGCTTTTATCAATTATGGATATATTTATCTCTGCATTGAACTATGGAAGAGGCAGGAGACGTGTTTCATTTGATGATCGAGAATTTGAAATATCCCACGGCTACAAAGGGAGCTAGTTTCTGAGTGTTTCTGACATGTGGGAGAGATTTCATAATGTCTCCCTCCCGTTGCTTTGAAGTCAGTCTAGATTTATATTTTCTGGGCCAACAAAGTATGGAAAAATGTTTATGTAACATCAGAATATTCCAGTAATGCGGAGAGTAAATAAATCAGTGGGTAAAGATGGTGGGTGATGTTGAGAGATGTTTAATACATGCGAATGATGGATGACAAACTCATGCTAATGGACAAAATGTGCTGCTCGTTTTCTGAACGCATGCTGATCGCGATGTTTGGGGAGTTCAAAGGCTCAGGTTTTCAATTTTGGAGACTTTTCTGTAAACGGCAAAGGGCTCCAGATGGACTATAGACTGCAGAGCAATGATGAAGCGATGGGTTGCAGAAACCAACGGCCGGCGTGGCGTTGTATCATCAGCTGGAGCAAACCCGATATAAATCTGAGGGTATCCACAGCGGCGCTGATGAAAAACTGCTGACTCGGAACATCAGCCGGCAGCTCGGTTCAAAGTGTACAAATAGACCACAGCCGTTATTTTTCAAAAGTTATATGAATTATAACAACTAGTCACATCATCAAACTTAAAAGAAAAACAAATATTCATGCTAGTTTTGACAGGTCGAAGACAGAGGAGCCCTTGAGATGGTCCCTTAACAGCCTTTTGAAGAATAGTTGATAAGTTACTGTGAATTTTCTCCTGTAAAAATGCTCCTCCTGCGCTCTGTCATCCCACCTGCCACCAGGAAAACACATCAGTCTTGATTTCCATCCAGCTAACTGACCTGCGTTTGTCCATTTTCACACACGTTATTGAAATTTTGCGTATCTGGCTTTATGGCGGCTGGAGGTCGCTGTGGTGTTGATAAAATGACCCGCGAGACGCTGCGTGTATCATCGGAAGGCAGCGGTGGCTGTGACAGGTTACAGCCGCTAGCGACTCACTGCTAATCAGCTTTATTCGTGCCACTAAAACCAATCAGCGGGGATCAGACGTGCCAGCTGTCTGCACGACAGGATGGTTTCATATCACAGGAATTATGAGGCTCAGTCATCCCGCCACAGAGATCGACAGCATCGCATCCTGTTGTGGAAATGCCACCAGTCAGTTGGCTCAGCAGGTGCTATTGAAAGGTTAGCATCCTTAGCAGTAGACAAGAAGATGGGCAGGGACAGCGGTGCTGCTGCCGCCGCCTCCCCATCGGATTCTGTAATCTGTTGGTGGATTAAATGATTAATTATCTGATTAGCGTAAATCAATTACCGCTGCAAATGAAAACAAAAGGGAGCGGTCGGTGGGGGGACCAAAAGGCTGAATGTAAACAAGTTGTTCACGTGGGGTTATGCTACATTTTGCTCGGCGAAGGTCTGATTGTGGTGCAGGTGCTGAGGCCGTTGACGTGCGCATCCTCGGATTATCAGATGGAAGATGTTTAGATGCTAATGGAGCCAAACTGGAATTACACCCTACTGCTCGGGAAAGAGGCAATTTCTCTTTGATCTTGGATATTTTTCTGCCTTCTGTTCGACACATTTCCTGTCATTTCCTGTCTGTGCAAAAATTGGACATCTCCGAGAAAATTTATTTGGAACGGAGCAGGACATTTTTCAGTCTCACTTGTTGTTTGCAGCTGCTGCTACCGCAGCCACAGATTGTAACCATCAGCCTCAAAAATGCAAGAAAACAAAGTCTAAAAAGTTTGGTTGTCTTTGATGTCGCCAAAAGCCTCATGTTCTTTCCGTGTTCGGACACGGCTTCATTCATCAGCTCAGCAGCTAACAGCACGCTAGCGACGTAAACACCCTCTCGCCAACAGGCGCTAATGACTCCCATGCTTGTGCAGTGGCTTCGGGGGGGTTCAGGCAGAGTTCAAGCTGCTCATTTGCCACTTGTTTGAAGCCCAATCAGCCTCGGCATCATCAAATGTCCCCCGAGAAGACAAAGACGGCACAAAGGCAGCAGAACACACGAACTAGCACGGATTGGGAAATATCACTACTGACAAAGAGTGAACTACTTCTACCCTTTTATTATTATTCAGTAACACACTTTATTCACTCTTACCTAATAATTTATTGAATGATTTCAATATTAATATAGGTTGTTGGCTTGAAATAGAAAACCATTCCAGTCGTTTCTCATCTCCTTGGGGGTAATTTAGGTCATTTCAGTAGCTTTGTGTTGCTCACGGGACACGTAAACATTCTGGATCTTACATGATGTGGTTAAAACCTGCTCATTTAATCCCTCTTATTATACTTTGAATATTTCCCTCCCTCCCGCATGTGTTAGACTGATGCCAGGCTCCTCTGTTCAACATTTGAGTGCTCCCACAAGCTGAGGTCATGGAAAACAACAAAATAAGTTACCATAATTACACAGATGACAAACTTATTTATATGTCAACCGGGAGGCTGTAATTACAAGCTCTGAGAAAGTGCTCTCAACAAAGCCATGATCAAACGTGCCAGAATAAAAAAACAAACCTCTGTAATTGTTTGGACCCCCCCCCCCCCCCCCCCCCTTTAGCTCTTTTCTTAACTTCACAGCTAAAATTATTACCGTGAAAAAGAGTGACAAGATGGTAAATGTTGTCTACTTAAGCTATATTGTCATTTATTTAAGGGTGTGCAAGGTACAAGGTGATGCCTTGCTCAAGGATGGACCCGACCATGACCAGGACGAAAGACGCCGCGCACCCTGGTGCAGCCTGACAATAGTCTTGTTTTCTGTGACATTATTGGCTGTAATTTGTGCTCAGATCAGGGCTCAGATCAGTTTTATCACTTCAGCCACTGTCCAACATTAAAAATCCGTCACATTTTTCTAAATCAGCTCCAAACTCCCGACTGTTGAGGCCCAAAACTAAACTCTGCCAAAAGAGCAGGTTCTGATGATATAGTGGCCACGTGCTGAGGTCACCAGAACAAACCTTTTGTAGCCCGACATGATGACTTAAAGCTAATTAAATCCATCCGACCACGTGGTCTCAGATTTGTGGAATCATTTTTAGACACGTTTTAGACACATTTACATCATCTGGCCTTTAACGCACAAACATTCGTCCTTCAGCCACCTTTTCCCCACCTTGGGCTCATCCCCTCTTTCATTGTCTCCGTTTCGCTCCTTTCTCCTCTCCCCCCTCCTTCCTCCTCCCTCGCTCTGGACCAGATGGACATAGAGTGCCCCCCTCCCATCCCCCACCGTCCCCTCTATCTGCATTGTCTCAGTGGACTCTTTAAAAAAGATAAGCCTCACGGATTTCTACGCACGCCAACCTCCTGAACTTGACCCCTGGACAAATTCATCAAAGGAAAAGCCCCCACCCGCCTCCTCTTGACAAAAACATCACCCATCAACACCCTCCCCCTCCCCCACGCGCTTTGTTTTCCTTCATTTACTCTGTTTATTTTTAAACATGACTGACGTTTCTCTACGTATATATCTATCTATCAGCTTCCAAAATTCAATATAAACCAAAGGAAAATTACAAACAGGATTAATGTGTTATGCTGACTTCATTTCAGAAATTTGTTGAAGAAAAATGAGAAATCCGTGATTAAAACTATTACTGATGATTCAGAAAACTGCCAGGAGGTAATAGTGGTGCTAATGGAGCGTAATCTACATGAATATATCGATGTCACGTCCTGAAGGCAACGCGAAACAGCCCTCGACCAATCAGGGCGCTTGTTTGGCTTAATGAGGAAGTTATTCCGCAAAGATCAAAGACAGCTCTTTTATCTGGGGTGAGGAATGAGGCGGGCTTTAGCTCATTCTTTATTTCCACTTTTCCGGTGTCACCTCAGGCCACACAGCCCAACATGCGGCCGTGTGGGCTTAGCAATTGTAAAGCTGGAGGAATCCCATTAGGCTTTGAGAAAGTCTCCGCTCTCGGACCTCCAGCTCCAGTGTTTTATTGCCCTGGACCCGCTCCATTTCTGCCTAGCATAAACACTGATTAGCAGCCCAAATCCCCTGGAAATGTTACAGTTTGTTGAGACACTCAGTAAATCCCGCTGCTGAGCTGCGTGATCCAGCTCTGTGTGGAGGGATGTGGGAAAACCTGCTGGCCGCGAGCCGTCCGACACCCAAGATGGGGGTTATCTGGCACAGCTGGACCTTTAACGCGATTAAAGTGGGGTGTCGATCTTCATCACCCACTGGAAATTCGTCCCTCCAGATTATCTATATCGTACTGTTGACACTTCTCTGGACCGTTTTATCCGTGGATCGACACACAACACAGGGAAATTATTGTCAAGTTGGATTCATTAGGAGATGCAACGACTGAGCCTTCTGCATCATTCTGTGGATCTGTACTGTTGGAGCGGGCCCTGAACAGCCCCCCAACACTGCAGCCAGAGGGGAACCTCCTCAGAGAGAATCACACATATCTGACCTAAAAATAAAAATAACACAAACACATAAACTCTGCGTTCATTCACTGAACCTTCTGCCTGACGTCTCCCATCCAGACCTGCTTCCTCTCGTATATCCAACTGTGGAAAAACGTAATTTGCAAAGACTGAGGCCACCTGACACGTGTTTGGGCCAAATTCCCTTGTTTGAAAAAGTATTTTCCAGAACGGTTCATCCAGAGAAAAATCACAACCCTCGCGCAGATTGTTAGAAAGGAAGGGGGGAGGGGGTTGTTATCTGCCGCCCCCTTCCCCTGACTGGTTTTGCCTTTGCTTGTTAGCACGCTATCTTGACAGAATTTTTCATTTCTGCAGTAGTGACAGTGAGCTCGAGCCTCCTTCCTAGGAAAAAGGGCCCGCTCGCATCATCAGGACGTGTTTGGAAAGACGCTGTTGAATCACACAAACCGCCAACTGAGAAATGGCGAAGAGCGGCTTGTGTCTTTTTTTTGGGGGTGGGGGGGTGGGGTGACGTCACACTTTTAGGAAAAAGAAAAGTATTTTTTAAAAGACAGAACAGATACGTTCTCCTTCACCTCTGCATCCTCGCATCATTACTCAGATAATCCTCGATGTCATATCTGTTCTGTTGGGAGGAAGCTTGTGCGGGGCCCCTTGGGCGGCGCGCTCGCCAGCGGCCCATCCGGTTTGAAGAGGTGCCAGGTGACGGCTGTAACAGGAGGAATTCCTGCTGCAGCTGCCTGCCAGTCAAGAGGGAACCAGCCGCTCTCGAGTCCACCACAACCCCCCAGGAAGGCTCCAGGTTGCTCCTTTAATCCCCTCTCTCAGCCTGTCCAAACCTCAAAGCTGAACCCATTGTCCTCTGGTCCCGGAGTCGCTCCGTCCCCTCCTTCCCCACTTCAGGCCGCCACGAACCTCCTCGACTGACGCCGGCCTGATTGAGTGGAACGTTTCCTGACACAAATGTCCTCGAAATGCGAGCTCATAATGAAATGAAGGATGGACGCTTTGGCACGTCGGTGAAAAATGAAGCAATGCTTTTTCATTTTCTAATTTATTCTCCCAGCAATGTGTTTGTGGTGAGTTTCTGTCATATTTCACTGGGGAAGTACGTTTAGCAAACCGTTTCGTCATTCCAACCAGAGTAATTTGAACCAAAAGCTCAATAAAA
Organism: Takifugu flavidus; assembly: GCF_003711565.1. NCBI lineage: Eukaryota > Metazoa > Chordata > Actinopteri > Tetraodontiformes > Tetraodontidae > Takifugu > Takifugu flavidus. The sequence goes on from NC_079522.1 coordinate 11,141,253, forward strand.
CCATAAATTAGCCTTTGTTATACAAATTGCATGTGTCTGGAAGCGATCTGCTTTTATCCTAAATGCTATTTTTGACATTTTGGAGAAATCACTGCCAGCAGTCCCGCTTTCTTCTAAATAAATGTGCTGACAGAAGAAACTGATTGAATATTATGAGATAATAATGATGAAGATGTGAAACCGAACAATTTATTTTTTAAAAGGAATCATAAAATTATAAACAGATGCTTGACATCATAGCACATCCAGATATTCTATTCCGTCTCTATTTTGGACGTTTTTCTCTGGACTTGAGTTGTTTAAACTCACTCTTTTTCAAGACGTTCTGGGCGTTCAACACAAAGAAAACTGCCGAATAAATTCATGAAAATTCAATCACTTTACATTACGTTTAAATTATTTAGCAGATGCTTTTGTCCAAAGCGACTTTCAGTGAGAGACAAAATCAAGACACGATGCAATTGAGACCAGTGAGAATAAAATACTACCTTCCGTCCTTAACTAGCTGGAATCAGTGCTAATTCCTACTAAAAGCGCAGATCTATAGAGCGGGAGTGAAGAGGGATAAAAACAGGAGAGAAGAAGAGAGGAGGTGAGTGTAGATCAGAGGAGAAATATCAATAAATATATCTTTATCTGAGAAAAACAAGGGTGGGCAACCCCTGGCTCCCTGGCCAGCATCGGTACACCACAACAAAATCCTTGGCAGACCCTGAAAATACCTCAAAGGTTAAAGTTTTCCGGCCCCCACGGATGTGAAATCTCAGGTCTGCTTTTCAAAAGAACTCCATAGTGTACGCCTTATGTACAAAAGCTCATGCCGATCACACCGGTCATCGTTAGCCAAATGATGAACCGGGTTTTTTCCCAGCTTCTCGGACGATTTGTCTTCAGAGAACTATTTTGTCAGGAAGAAAGGAGTTTCCTGCTCTAGCGAGAAGTGTTGCGTAACACATCGACGCTGATGCTGTCTGAGCACAGAAAACAGCTGGGCTAACAGATGCAGCGGAGTTTGCGCATGTGAAGGATGCCCCTAGATAGGGTAGCCGTGGCAACACGTCGTTTTAATATTCGTGGGTGAGAATTTCATCTTCATTGTTCGAAGGGCGGCGCAATACGCCAACAGCAGCGAAGGTTAAGAATAACCAATATCAGCTGTGTGACTGTGAGACATGACTTCAGCGTTCAGTGACGCCTGTTTTTCTCATACGTCTTTATTATCTTTCATCCTCATCCTCCTCCTCCCAATCACAACGTCCGTCCTGACTCGCAGCTGTGCTCAGGCTGTAATTTCACTTCTTTCAATAAAAAAGGCTTTAAGGGCCGAATTACAGCGCAGGACGTGATAAGAGGGGATGATTTAACCGGGCCGGTCACCCGACATGGAATCAAAACAGCAAATCTTGGAGCTTTCTCCAAAATCTTCTGCCTCTGTCTCCAACCACAAAACCTCCACAAACATTGAAGCCTTTGTTGGAAGTTCTCCCTCCCTCATCATCCATTCTTACAATTTGGAGCCTTATCTCTGCCGCGATGGTAATCTAACCCTGCACTTACTCCAAGCTGACCTGGATAACACCATCAGCTTAATGCTTAAAATGCAAAAAAAAAACGTCAGTCCTTGAGCAGCGCAGCTCCCGTGCGCAGTGTTTACAGTTCAGCATTTAAAACATCCAAAAAAACACTCGATATTCTTATCTGGGCCGTTTGTTTCAGGATCTGAAAGGGCCTGAGTGCATCTGCATGTCCACGCCACCCCATCGCTCCTGCCTGGGCCAAAGCACTTTTCCCTTTTAACGTCACTTTGCAGCGAACATTTATACCTTTAGCATCAACATTTGGACAGGCTGCTCCGTGAATCTCTGCCAGCCCTCCTGGAAGATCCCGCACGAGCGCTAGCCGCCAGGGCCGTGACTGACAGGGAGGGGTTAGGGAGGGTCGTGGGTAAAATAAGCAGAGGGGGGCTGTGTTTCCGTAAAACCCATCAAATGGACAAACACGAACACATGAAAGTCCAGTCTGGAGCGTAAACGGACGAGACGGGGGAGGCCGAGCCGGTGTCAGGGGACGGAGAATCATGTGCCGCCGCAGCTCTTAGCCTTGAGAATTATGAGCTTAATCCCATTATTTTTCTTCATATTTACTCACAGAGCTGCTTGCCTTCATATCTCAAAAGCCTATAAACACTTTATCTGCTGATGATGTTAATACGTCGGTGGACTGAATAATCTGACCCTCAATGGAGCAAAAGCAAATCATCTGTCTTCAGTCTAATCCAACCATGGAGCACATTTAATCCATCACAGGTCCTCTTAAGTGGTCTGTCTCATAAATTTCAAGCATTAGAGTCAAACAAATGTTGGGTGCACTGACCAGGCGATAAACTTTTCCCTCGTTTGGCAGGTCCGGTTACTTCGTGGGTGAGTTTCAACCAAAAACTGACGGTATAGTTTAGTCACATGCGTAAACTTCCTTCAGTGTGGGTACAGAAACTGTGGTTTGCTAGAATAGCCACAGTGAGTGTGCTGCGATGCTAGCACGCCTACTGGATGGAGTTGGGAGCGAACTCCCCGTTTAAAAGCGATTCAACTCGCATCTGGCTTCAGGAATTTCTGGCATCCTCAAAATTTTCTCCTGAGAAGCCAAAGGCAGGTTTGGAAATCAACTCTGCGCACGTTTCCCTCTGTAGCCTCACAGCGGCGGTCATTCCTCATTTATTTGTTTTATCCTATTATTATTATTAGTCCTCACGTGAGACCTGTCACTCACGTGTCACCCAAGGGATTGAGCTCAGGAACAGGGTGACCCAGGAATGGGAACAGCCAGTAAAGATTTAGATCACAAACCTAAACAAGGAAAACCGGGACGTGCAGGAAACTGCTCCTGAAATGCACAAATGTTGTGCCAGGTGGGTTCAAAGCCCAAGTCGCTCGCAGTGTTGTGGCAAAGGTGCCCATGGAGACGGAACACTCAAATCCTTCCAGTTCCACTCACGATTATGAAGGTTGTTGCGGAAACGGAGTTTGATGGAAGAGTCAAGAGGGAGGAATTTATTTACATGAGCATCCATTAGTCATGTCTGGACCATGAGGCAACAACAACAGTCCCAGGTCCACTTTTCATAAGTTTTGCTGTTCACCTGAGGATGGAAAAACAAGTAATCAGCCAAATAATATGTGACTTTAATTCATTTTAGCCCCAGAAAAATGTTCCGGTCAGCCTCAGTTCGACTCTGACGCACAGTCGAGCAATCAGATGCCAAATTCTTCCCCAAGTTTCCAAGTTTTTGCGCAGACTTTCGTGTGGAAGCTTCTTTTTCCATCGGGTCCCACAACATGCGAATGAACAATTAATAAGTCAGCTGTTGACAGAGACGCTTTTCCTGTCTTCTGCTCTGTAAAGATGCTTTGATAAGTCCTCATAGAGATGATAAAGCTCTCGTTCACACACACACACACATTGCCGAGGCGTCTGAAAGGGCTCCGTAAACACACGTGCAGAAGGAAGTCGATACATGAGGAGCTGCAGCGAGGTCACGGGGTCAAGCAGAGGTAGAGTGGGCTGGAAAAGGTCCAGAGATCAGGAGCGATAACCCCGCCCCATTACAGGCTGATCCCCCCCCCACCCAGGTCAGCACTCTCAGGTTACCAGCTCAGGCTTGTTTGGAATCTCCCCCCCTCCCCCCGCGTAGCCTTGGACGTGGACTTGAGTGTTGATCAGACGTGAATGATGGCTCAGAGGCCAAGGAAGTCGTTCCCTCAGTGTGTCTATATTCTGGAAAAGGTTTATTATGTCAGGGCACTCCGACCTCGTTTTCCAGTTTGACTGGAAAGTGTTTTTGTTTTTGTTGTTTTGGGTTTTTTTAACCAGGCGACGGATTTGGCAGGCGTCGCTCCCGATCGGTTCCTCTGACCTTTGACTTTATGAACTTTTCAACTCTGAAAAGTTTTCTTTAGAAAAACAGTTCAGGAAGAAAAGACCACCTACGTCTCTTCTTTTTTTTTTTTGCTGGAGAACGACAAAAGACGGACAGACTGGTGTGAGCCAAAGGTCCGGGGTGATGGGGGACCGTGGCGCGAAACATGTGTAAAAGTTGTGAACCCTTATCTCAGTGACGACTATTCAAAACCATCTAGCAGAGCGGAGCAGGAACGTGTATTTCTCAGTATTTCCCTCTGGAACGTTTGTTAGCAACAGTCATTTTTACACATGTGAGAATCGGCAACAATGACCGACAGTAGCGCAGGAGGGGAGGAGGTGGAGGAGAACACCCGAGCGTTTGATCCTCAGACATGTTGATGCTCTTCGGCTGCACGCTCATCGACAAATCAAAGGGAAGTAGATTAAAAAAAAGGAGATTTATAGTCCTAAATTAAGCGGTGAAACCGAAACCCAGATCACAAGTGTACATGTAGGAACACTTGGGTCTGACTTTGATGAGTGGAGACGCCCAGGAAACCCAGAGACTTGCACACGCAGAAGACCTGAGCAGAGGTTGTGCTTCTCTATAAATCAACATCACAAAGACTCTGTGATGGTTTTTTGATCTGCCCTCAAAAAAATAAAACCCCCAAAAAAACACATTTCGGAAAGTGTGTGTTTCTCTTAAGGAAAATGAGGGAGTCAAGAATCCTCCAGCAGGAGACGAGCGTCCAGATGCAAAAGAACAGCGGAGTGTTCTCACAGACTCCTAGTTTGATCAAAAAGCTCATTCAGTTCTTTTGGTATTTTCCCGTGTAGCTCGAGGACATGAAACTCGTGTTTCTTTAGGATCCCGAGTTTTGAGCCAATATTCCATCTCTGGAGTTTTTCCTCCATCCCTCAGAATCGGCACATTTCACCGTCTTTCCACGTCTTTATTCCTGACGGGATGAGAAGCTGCAGAACGTTTGCTTCCGGATTTGAATTTGTTTACCAGTCAGAAGCCTCAGTTGCCACTAGGAGCTTTGTCCACAGTCCATAGGGAACTTGAACAGGTCCCTTGTTTCTCACATCAGCTTTATTAAAACATAAACCCAAGATCACAAGATCACGGTGCCCTCTGGCTAACACGTGAGGCCCGAAATATTAGATCGACCTGAATAATTCACTCCAGCAGCTCATTTTAGGCCTGTTTATTGCCAACAACTGTAAACAAGGCAACCAGAAGAGCAAAGTCAGCACTTGGCTCCTGAAGCATTTGACTTGTGACTGTGGTAGATAAATTGTGCATTCCAGAGGTCAGGGGAGGTAAGACCATCCGTTTCACGCTAGCAAATAAACAATGGTTCGAGTAAGTGCTAGCCTGTGCTCACAAATGTTCCTCCTCAGCTTCGTTGTCAATATTTCTTCCTGAGGTTACAATTAGCTGAAGCTCAGCAGATTCCACCGGCTTAAAAATGCTCAATAGACTAAAGCGTCGCTGACCTTTGACCACGAAAGTCAATGGACAGATTATACGCCAATTCCAGTGCTGCTAATTATAATGAACAGACACATTACTGAGGTTAATGCTGATGTTCTCGGCATATGTGGCATCTACTGCACATCTGAGAGGGAGCCCTCGTCTCTGGCTCTCCTTCAGGGTGTTTACGTTTTTTATCCTCTGATGTGAGGGTCTAAGGTACGGGAAGGGGGGGGGGGGGGGTGACGACTGTGCAGCTTGTAAACCAATAATTCTGATGAAAATAAAGAAAAATCAAAGGTTTTCATTTCTTCAGTTTTGACAACACCACAACTGTGAACAAATTTCTGCAAAATCTTGGTCTCACTCTGTGTAAACAAACGCGCACACACACGTTTCTTTTAGCAGTTGGAACCGCTGAAGTGCACATTTATCTGTGCGCTTTTATCTGGGGGTTAAACAACCAATAACTACTCTTTCGTGAATAAAATGATGCAGCACTTCAATATTTGCACAAAAACAGGGTCAGGGAAAAAGCTAATGATTGCACGTTTCTGTCGCATTCGCCCGATACGTAGGCTCTGCCGTTGAGGCCCTCGGATCACTCTTTCATCCCGGCACCTTTCATATCATATGTCACAAAGCTCGGCCTTGGCCAACTCGGTGATAAGGTCAAATAGCAGCTTATCACACTGCTATTTCACGCACGCTGTGACCTTTACATCCCGCTGCCAATCAGGAAGCTCCGAGCGTTGCTTCTTATTCTGGGTCAATGACGCGGCGGGATGGGCCACCGACCCAGCCAGACATCGATGACACGTCGGAGCGGCGTGTTGCAGACGCACCGGAGAACTGCCTTTCATCAAATGCATCTATCTGAGAGGAGGGGGCACGCAGGGGCAGCTCGACTGGCACTGAAGTTCAAAGTGACGCCGCGTGATTGCGATTCATCACTGCCGCAGCGTGGGAACAGAAGAAAAAGATGAGGGGAGAGGAAAAACAAAGGAAGCCTCCTGACCTTTTCCTCCACACACTCCCACACCAAACACGTCCAGCAGCCTGAAGGCCCATTCATAAACACCTACGTCAAAGCTGCGACAGTGACCCCTAGGGGCTGGAATGCTCCTTACACCAGAAATATGTCGCACACGTACAAGATCCTGATCCAGGTCTTCAATCTTTAACCAAAACAACAAAAAAAAGAAGTTTATGTGGGAGACAGTGAAAGGCCATGTGTGACATGTCATTGATAACATGTGACAGAGAGGCTTAAATTCACTAAACTGTTGCAGTAAAAAAAAAACAAAAAAAAAAACTAATGCTTACAGCTTCTAAATCATCATTCCATATGTGATTATTTACATGACCTCAGATGTTCGGACCGCACAGACGGCTCGTAAATCCCAAGCTTCCTCTCCTTCGAGCTGGAGCTCTACCTGACCTGTCAGGACACAACTAATGTGACAATAAAAATCTGCACTGGACACCAAGACCGGAGTCCTGCGGAGTCCGGAGGGTGAGTCATGCTCCAAAGGGATGTGGACATTTAGGAAATCTGTCCGCGTGTGATAAATGAGTTTAAATAAAAGGTATTTTAACTGTTGGCCCAAAACAGAAGTTTGAGAACTCTCTGCTGTAGACCTGCATTTAATGGAAAACATGCTCATTTGCTCCATTTCAGTCTGTCCGACTCAAACTGAAGTTGGAGGACATGCTAATGCCCGCTAATGTATCCCACCCTGAATCAGGATTGTGCGTCACCTCTATGCCTACACTCTTTCCTCTTTCCGCCTCACTGCCTCAGTTCCTTGCTTCCAGATGGAACCGAACCCCCCGAACACAGAAGACCAACCACGAATGATGAGAACGACTGTCGTAAAGCTCAATGCAAACGGTCACAAGCCGCTCTGGGATTTAATGAAACTTCGGATGGATGTCGGAGGAGGGTTCAGAGGAAATGCCTTGATCTGGGAGGCCTGCGCTGAATTATGGGCTGGAGCCGGACGCATCTGGAGCCAAAAACAGACGACGAAGCCGCACGCAGCCAAACTTCTGCAGACGTCCAGATGGACGAAGCTGATGTCGGCTCTCCTGTCCTTTTATTGGACGACATTTTTTAGATTGAATGTCCTGTGGGCTGCGGAGGAATCCTGCAGCTAACGGGGAGCCGCTAACGGGACGGATGCATGCCGAGCGCCGCCTGAAGCACACAAGACTTAAATATTATCACAGCCACGCGCAGCATGTCCACGCACACTTTTCTGTCCCTTCTCCGGTCGCCACCATTGTTGCGTAACACCGATGATAAAGGTGGGAAATAGCCTGGAATCCACAGCTGCCAGATCAATAAACGCAGGAGTGCAGCAGGTGCCAGTCAGAGCGGCAGGTTCACTGTCTCACTGTGATCAGACCAGTTCAAGTTATTGACTGTTTCAAAGTTAAAGTTGTCTTTGTTTTGAAATTATAATCTCCCGTGCAACTTGAATTGCAAATGAAAACGATAGCAAGGTGTAACCCAATCACCCTGTTGCCAATGGGTGGTACAGTCCAGTCGAGAATGGCACGGTCCAGTTTCGAACAGTATCCGATCACCTCTGCTTTCAGACATCGCGATTCACTGACTAATCGTGTCTCTTAACACTAAGCACACCTTTATGGTGTGAACTTCCAGGGGCAGCACAAGGACACAGAGAAGTTGTTGATGACCTGGAGGAGCCACAGGGGTGAAGTGCATTGTGTCTGAAGGCAGCCCACGTCACGTTTGAATCAGACTTGAGTACATGGGTGCAGGTGCAGTTTGCATCCTCTGAACTGGAAAAGCATGACTGTGATTTCACAAGTATGCGAGAACACAAGTTTGCATCTGTAGAAATGGCCACAGAGTTGCTCCCGACAAAAGAAACCCCCAAACTCCTCCGCCCATCTCTCCAGCTTCTCTCGTTTCCTGTCATCGCGTCGGGGTGTCAAACTTGACCACAGCGGGGGTCACAGGGATATTTCATTACACGCGTTGACCTTTGACCCTTCGAACATCAGTTTTGGGCATCCAGGACTTGACGTTTGCCCTGATGTTCTTCAGAGGATCCTGGTCGAGATGGATGAGCTCACAAACAATAAACAATCTTTTTCTACCTTTGGACATGACGTTTTTAATGGTGGCTCCTCTTCAATATTTCATGTGATCGATGCCCAACAAAGAAAGCTCTCTTTCTCACACACACACACACACACACACACACACACACACACACACACACACACGCACACGCACACACACACACACACACACGCGCACACACACACTGCGTCCCTACTGTTCAGTGATGAATGAGGTAAGCGGTCATGTGATACGCTTGCTGACATGGAACAGTGGCCCGGGGTGACGGCTGCCATCTTCCCTCCTGAAACAGACACCACCTGGCAGGTAATGTGTTCCTGCTGCAGCAGTGGTCAGAATCAAACGCGTTCTTTTGTGCGGCAAAGGTCACCAGCAATGAGGTCAAATATTTGCTCTTCAGTGGAGACAAACTGGAATAAGTGACGTTAAAGGGATTCAAGGTTGTCAGCGACCTCTAGTGGCTAATCCTCTGGGTGAGCTCAACTTCCAGACCTCCTTCTTCCCCCCCGCAGCAAGCGTCACACCAAATTAGCCCAGTTCGTCTTCGCCGGGTCACAAAAGCTGAGGTCAACCTTAATTCTGAATCTGGCAAAAGTTCAGCTAAACTGCAGAACATTTGAAACAGGCCCGAAATCCGCAGAACGGGATCACTCTGGAATCCGGTGAAAACATTTCCCAAGCTCCCTGTTTTTGCTGTGCTCTGAACCCCCGAGGACCGGCATGAGCGGGTTCGCTGACCCGCGTCCTCGCTGTCAAGGTGAAGGTTAGGAGAGAAAATTCTGTCCTCGTCACGTCTCATCCCAAATCTGCTCGAGCGCTCCTTCCCGAGAGCGTCAACGGGTCTGGCTGTTCCCGTTTGCAATTAGTCTGAGAGTTTAGCAAACAATCAGAGGAGAAAATAGAAATGTCACATCAGCGTTTGTGAAGCCACAGGCGGGTTTATCCCTGGGGCCCTCCTACACCCCCCCCCCCCCTCGTCTGCAAGTCACAATGGCTTAACGGAAGCTGCCCCCGCTGCTCCGAGCGAGCGTTTCCCAACACTGCGGCTCAGTTGATCTGAACCTGCCTTCATCTGGACTCTAATCTGGCCTTTCCCCTCCGTCTCCCTCTCTCTGGCCCCCATTCACAGCCCCGACTGGCACCAGTGACAGCCCACCATGCGGTGCACCGGCACAAAGGAGCTAATAATGTGGATGTGTCCCCAGCTCTCCCAGCAAACGCTGGAGGGTCGTGTCTTTGACAAAATGGCTGCTGATTGAAGGGTTTCTGGGGGAAGGGGGGGTTTGAGTGAAGGCCGTGTGCAGAGATCTAATTAAAACACAAAACAGCAATTAATGCTGTTCTTTCTGAGACAGATGGACAGAATTAGACACCGCAGGGAGGCAAACATGGCCACAGGTACACACACCGACCTGCACCACAGCTGGACCTCCGGAGCGTTTAACGGGACAGGGGTGTTTATTGTTCCTTTAAATCGCTTTGGAAACTCGCTCGGCTGAATTTGGGGACGAGCACAAATCTGCAGGGTCTTGAAAAGGCTTCCACCTTTCACATCTCAATTCAGAAACCACAGCTCTGGTGAAACCAACAACTCGGTTTTTTGAGTAACTTATTATTCGTGCTTTCTCTAAAAGTTATTATTCCCCCTGTTTTTCTAGCTTTTTTTCCTCTTCTGAATTATCGCGATGCGTCGAAATCCCGTGAAATCCTGCCAGTGACTCCACGGAACATTCCAGAAATATCCGGCTGATTCTGGAGAAACATCACCAAACTCCTCAAGCGCCAGCGTAAAGTCGACAAACTCACATTAATACCACCTGTACGAGCTCAAGACAGGACCCAGATCAAAGCAAAACTTGACATAAATAAGCAAACCGCTCATGTTTGCTTCCATGAAATTGGGCTCTCAATAGAGGAATGTGTCTGCTGTTTCTCTAAACTCTGAAACTGAAAATAAAATTAGTCTGGGTTGAAGAAAAAAAACACACACAAAAAGGAAGAAAAACTACATACAAATGCAGAAAAAAAAGATCCCAAATTTAAAGATAAATTACCCAGGAACAGAAAAATAAATAAATTACTCCGAAAGAGAAACCAAAAAGCGATTACTCAGAAAAAAACGGATTTCGAGTGAATGCAACACACTTCCCCAGAAGCATCTCACGTCTTTCCAAAGATTTCATCAAAATGAAACTGCTGTAAACGTTGTAAACGTCCCAAACAAACCTGACCACAGAGGCCAGAGGGGGCCACTGGAGCTCCACGTGAGAAGCCTGGGTGTCTCCGGGAGGGGACCCCGCTCCGCACTTGACATTCATCTCCTCTCAGATCACTTGAGTGTGACTTTCCCTCGGCACAGCCCAGCGTGGAGCCCGCAAGTCCTCCACGACGCCGCTGACATGCATTGTTGGCGTGTCACCGGGTTTTGGAGAGGGCCACGTGCACCCAGCCAGCCGAGACCAGTGTTCCCATACATGATGTCAGACATGAGTGTGGGGCAGGAACGCTCACCCGTCCGTAAGGCCCCGACAGGCACAAAGAGCCCGAGGATCGGCTCAGGGGTCGACCAAGCCGACCGCTTAACAAGCTTTGTGCAGAAAACGACGACTTTGTGTTGCCTTTAAACTGTAATTTCCATCTTTAACGGGGCCGATGCTCTCACGCAGGACATTGTTTGAGGCCTCCGGAGTTGGTCAAGGACACTTGAGCAGGAAAAACAGTGGAAGGCTGAAACAGCTGTGGCCGTTTGAATCGGGGATAATCTCCCAAACCAGCGAGACGCGCCGCCGGGCAGCGAAAACACGGCTCGGGAGGGAAGAGGGTTCACACAGAACACGCGTAAAAAAGCACCTGGAGGCTTTCAAGGAAACAGAACTCTGACATTTCACAGTCGGCGTAAATGAACCGAGAGTCAAATACGCAACATCAGAATGTCATTAAACTTCATCCTGTCCAGATCCTCCGGTCTCAGCTTTATTCGTCTCCAAAGGACAACCTGCGCCTGGACGGGTCGTTGGGGGACGCGGTCATCCGACACCCTGAGAGTTGCGGAATGACCAAAAGTCAACAAATCAAAATGTAATGCAGTTGGGAGACAGGCGGCTCTCGTTTTTAATGCCTCCCCACCTCTGTGCATCTCCTGGCCAAAAACATCCAGGCCAACGTCACAGACGACAAAGTCCAGACCAGAAATGTCACCGTTAATTTGCATACGCGGATGTGAGGGAAGACAAATGTCGGGATTTCAAGTCAGAACGTTGCTCCTGTTTTATTTGCCTTTCTTGGTATTTAAAGAAAGAGGTGTTCTACGTCCGACACGTCTATCGTGCCCAAACAAAATAAGAGGTAACTTTAATCTTGTTGAATCCTCACAAGGGAGCCAAACCAACCGCGTGGCCACGACACACACGGCCAGTCGCAATAGAATTCAAATCAGCCACAAATGTAGGAGAAAAAAAACTCTTAAGGGTAAGAGATTAGCATCCAAAGCTATAGCGTTTAGCTCATGAGCACAGTGGACAACGTTGGCGTCGGCGTTGTCTGGTGTCGCTTCCTGACCTCTGGAAATAGACGAACGGAATCGTACCGGACCGGGACAGACGGAACATTCACGCCGTCCAGACAGAATAAGGCAGAGGAGCAGAGGGTGATGAAGAGCCGTGGACCTGCTGGGCATGAATGCGTCTGTGTCATCAGTTAGTCAGACAGCGAGACGGGCGGGGACGGCAGGGGAGTCTGTGTCCACTTCATTGTCCTGTCCAAAAGAGGCTGATGGCTCTGACAGATTCCCCTTGGCCAAACGCCAGCAGGCTTACACACACACACACACACACACACACACACACGCATTAACGCACACATTTACATACAAGCGGCACCATGGGAACTTTCAGAGCTGCTGGTTTCGATGAACGGATGACGGAGGCGGAGGGCAGATTGTCAGACTATTAGTGTCACACATGGGATTAAAAATGTCTTCCCCTGCCTCTGAACGGGAAAGGAAACAGCACAATCTTTTATTTTAATGGAGCAGAACGTTTTCTGCGACGCTGACGCTAATGAACGGCCCATCAACGCCTCGACTCCGCCAACAATTGCACAATGATGCAGGAGATAATAAAGACAACAAATCGATGCTGTTATTCAGAGGTGTGGACACCAAAGGCAGAGTGCAGAAGAGAGGCCTCAGATTAACGGGGAAATTATAAACATGCAAAGCAGTTTGAATCCTTACTGGGACTAAACAAGCACCAGATCAGAGACAAGGACATCGTTGCACCGCCGACAAGTCTCCAGCTCAAATCCAGATTAGGATGACTGACTTGCTCACACTCGTCCAGCCCAAGCAAAGATTGTGGCTGGATCACATTTTGGTCTCCAATCAGAAGAAATGAGTCGATCTATTTTCGCCTGGAGCCAGAAGATCACAACCTGCGCATTTTCACCCAGTTCATCTTCCAGAATAATGATCATTGGTGGCAGCAGGGATGAAAACACGTTATTACGCTGATGACGCGCTTCTTATAGAAGCAGCAAATTCAAAGGAAGGAGGCAAAATCCCCAAATCCGGGAGTTAGCTGCAGTCGTGATGCGGTCAGCTTCTCAAAGCACCCTCTGGTGGACGTTTGAGGGTAGGGCACCTCTTCATTCGTTGCTAGCCGTGTCATCAAGGACAGCTTTGAAAAGTTGTGGATCTTGACGGTACCGACAAGAACGCAGCTGAACTTCAGCCTGGACCGAACAAAGGGAGGTCTGTCGCCAACGCTAACAAGGACCGACGCGCGCCCTCTAAATCAGCCTTTGAAGCCTGTATGAGGAATGTTTTTGACACTTGGGTCGCCCCCCCCCCCTTTGAATCCAGGTCTTAATCCGGTCCTTGTCATAGCAAACACAGCAGAGACCTCGATCTAACTCGATTCACTGAGGAAAACCCCAGGTCACAGGGGGTCAGGTGAGAGGTGGCGGGGGTGGGCGGGGGTGGGCGGCGCCCTTCAGCGTGTCTGCTTTAATACGCAGCGGGGCGGGGGCGGCGAGGGAGCGCGCACGGCCATGTAGCACATAAGCCGAGCGGATATTAAAGGGGCCAGGGGTCACCCGGCATGTGTTTTCTCAGACGGACCGAGCTGACGACTAAAGCAGACGAGTCGCAGCTGAGACGGGGGCGTCGCAGATGTGGGTCAGCTCGCCATATTTACGACACGTGAAGAGGTCAGCCATAACAACGGCTACACAAACACGGTCGGCCGTCGCCCGCGCGGCCCGCGGCCCACCGATCGCCGCTCAGATAATCAATCACAGCTCGCCGAGGCGTGGCCCAACTTTTCCGGGGGTCTGAATCCATCAATTGTTCCATCAAATTTCCAGAGCAGGAAACCTGTTGATTCCCAATCTGGAGAAGAGTGAAACCAAACTTGACCTGACGTCACAGAGTTAATCCTCTCTGGAGGGGTGGATCGCCAGAGCGGCGGTGTGAGCGTTGTCTGAGGGGCCTCTGACGCAGGTGACTGTAGAAGCGCATTAAGGTAGATTTCCCAGTCCTTCCCAGCGTGGGGGCAGATGTGCACACAGCGAGGTCTCACCAGCAGCTCTGGGGAAGTCATCAGTGTCAGATGGTGAGATGGGGGAAAGATTTCTCACACAAAAGTTTGAAAAGATATTGAATATTACTTTTTGCTCGAAGGGGAGATTATTTCCACATGACAGCGTTTGAAGTGATACGATCTCCCTTTTTTTTAACAGTTATGATATAACTTCCACGTTCTGTTTTCATTTCATTTGACTCATTTTTGATGACGATCGGGCAACAGATGGTCCTTTCATTTATCCGGGGACAGAGAAAAGAGACTTTTTTTTTTTACACAGAAGCGCATTATTTAATGTTTTTTAAAGGAAAAAGAAGCCGTTGGTTTGTGAACTCATAAAATTCCTCCCAACCGCCAGCAGATGGCGCCAGAGAAATGGAAATAAACGATGGGTGAGCTCAGGTGGAGCTATATGAACTGAATCTTTTAAATATTACATATTCTTAGATGGAGGTAGAAGCACTTGCTGTTTGATTTTTCCATATCAGAATGTAGCAAATACACACAGGAGTTACACATTCAATACACACGTTGTCCGGTGCTGTCGCACCCTCAGGTCCAACTTCCATCCATCCATTTATGTATCCATGAAAGTCATTTTATAACTACAAGTAGCTAGAAACTTATTTTTTTCAATAAATACAATTCTATAAGTGGTTTTAATTGTCTTATTGTTTGTAAAATCCTGAAGAATACTCCAGAGAAATAATGTAACCTCACAAACGTACATATTTACATGATGATTTTAACACTCGATGTCTTCTCGGCCTGTTGATTTTTATCAGGAGAAAAATAAATCTAAGATACAACAAAAACATTCCAACAATCAACACCGATTACCGACATGTGGTGCAGACCTCCCGCTACCGACCAGCGCGTCAGTGGACGCGGACGCACCTGCAGTACATAAACCGGCCAGAAGGTGGCAGCGTCGCCTTTGAAACGTACCGAAAGCGCGAGCGCGACCTCCGAGTTTGTTTAATCAGAAGATTTTTAAGATGATTCTTTATTATTACGCTTGCCCGTTTGCGTGTTTTACCGCCATTTCATCAACAGCAACAACTTATAAATAGTTTGAAGAATATCAATGATTTTAGTCCACCAATAAACTCAAAATAATAATCAATGCAAAACTTAAAAGGCAAGAGTAGAGGACAAACTGAATACAAGATGCACAATACATTTGGGGAAATTCTGATAGATTATTGAATCATTACCATTTTTTTTATCGTTCAAAAATTCTGACAGTGAATCACGCTACTCTAAATACGTTTAACCTGGTTGATTTATAGATTTACGACTGAAAAGAGCCTTTTTTTCTATTTAAATCTCTTTAATATGATGGGTGGCGCGATGACGAGGGGTGATGGGGGGAGTCCGTGAGAAAGAGAGAAAGAGAGGAGTGAGGGGAGGGGTGAGGAGGGGAGGGAGGGAGGGAGCGCTGAAGAAAGTCTCGGATTCTCCGCAGCATCCGGACCAAACACCCACCGGTCCCGAAAAAGTTTGGCGTTTTCTCTCCTCGGACGCGCGGCAGCCTGCAAACTTCCCAAATCCTCAGAAAATGCTCTAGAATGCGCAGGAGAGCCAAGAAGTGAACTTTTCCTCTCCCTTTTTTCAAAATCTGATCTGGTTGCGCATCAATGCTGCGAACTCATCTGGAGGAGCGCGTTTTTACTTTCAGCCCAAAACCAGGCGACAGATTTCTGCTCCTGTCGGGATTTCATGTTTCTGCAACTTTGTTGCAGCTGAGCGGCAGAAAGGAAAAGTTTGACCTGAAGTAAAGAAGGAGAGAAAGAGGAGGAGAAGCGGCAGCTCGGGTGAGTCTGTGCCATGTGCTCGGAATATTCAGAGATGATCCACCGTAAACGGGTCCCCGCGCTCCCTAATCAGATCATTTCTATTTAACTCTATTTTTCTATTTAACTGCATGTTTCTGCGTCACTTAATGGCCGACGTGCATCGGTTATTGTTGTTTTTCTTTGTTTTTCATCGCAAAACAGAGTTTTTGAGTGTTTACAGAGCAACAGGGTCACAGCAGGGGTGTGTTAAAACACTGCAGAGGGGACACACTGAGCAGGTATTCCAGGTTATTCCAGGTTTACGCTCGGCCAGGAATTCCAGGAATTTGCAACCTGATATTTAGGATGCTCTCCAGTTGAAAAGGAAAAAACAAAACCCGCAGAGGAATATTGAGAGGAAACATCTTGTCTTAAAACATCACTTAAATATAAACCAAACTACTGATTAAAACTGAGCTGCTCCCAGATAAAATAGAATAAAAACAGATTTCAGCAGCTGCAGATTTTTATTTAAAGGCCTCATGTGAGTTTTTGCTGCAAAAATCAGGAGAAAATAAAACGAAACAAGAAAGAACAAAAAACAAAAACCATGAAAATTCTTCAGGCTGAGTCATTAAAAAAAAAACCCTCCTGAAAAGGCCGGTTGTGGCCATTTGCATCAGAAAACCCGTTTTAGTGCATTTGCTATTGTCCGGGATGAAGAGTTCCTGCAGTCAGGGAGAAAAGACCCGACTGAAAGGAGGTGAGGGAAGAATGGGGCCTTCACATTCTTCCCCGTGACACCGGTGGCTTCCCCGACCTGCGACGGGACCACGCTTTCATCCTCCGCTCGGTGTCATTTTCACACTCCTCTAAATGGCCCGTTGGCACAGAATCGCTGCGATTCCTCAAATATGAGCCGAGTTAAATGGCAGGAGAGGGAGCGGATGCTCAAGCAGAGGAGGCTGGCACGCAGGGGCGATAAATGGGAATTGGAAGTGAGGAAAAACGCCCCGCTGTGCCGACTCAAAAGTCCCTTATCCTACAAAACAACAAGCCCACACCAATTACGCCATGTGGCCCCGGGCGGTTGTTCCATGTGGGTTTAGAGGAGAAAAGAGGCATCAGGGGAATAAATCCACACGCAGGGGGAAGGAGGAGGAGGAGGAGAGAATCAACCCCCCGAAATCCCCAAAACACACATTCTGATGCGTTTATTTAAGATTTCCTCTCCAGATTTAACCCACAGCCATCAACTCGGAATTATTGATCAGAAAAGCTGCAAGTCCAAACAAAAGTTTTCAAGAATCGCACATGAAGGCTGCTCTTACCTTTAAGAGCAGGAGGTTGCTTCTTCCTACATAAAGATTTGACACACAGAAAATAACTAAAGCGTGTACTTTTATACTTTGTTCCAGGATTCTCCTTCCAACCCGCTGGGTTAAGAATAATATAATGGCTGTTATTTCTAATCTAAACATGGGGGTGAAGGTCTGAGCTCACTCCCCTCACTGAACCGCGACGTCGAGACTCTTTCAACAGAAACGTGTAAAGTTTGTGTGAACAGCAGCGATGAGGCAGCCGCCGATGAAATCAGGCGCGCCCTCACACACGTGCAGAAACGGGCGCGCACGGACAGACAGACATCAGAAATCAAAGGTCCAGGGGCCGCCGGGGGGCCGTAGTTCCTCCTCTTTGCTGTGTATCCAGAGCTCTCATCGGGATCCACTTTGATGCGTCTGTTAATTAACTCCTGAAGGGGATGGCGGCGACGCCACGATCGGGCCTGACAGCCGCCGAGCCGTGGGGGTGGGGGGGGGGGGGGTGGGGGGGGCACGGGCTCGTCTGAATTTCAAGGGCGGATGTGAAGAACGCCCCACGCTGCGCCGTGAGACGGCCGCGATGACATTCTGACACGTGGAGAGGCGACGTCAAAAAGATCCGCTCTCCACCCGTCGGCGAGGAGTTAAACCAACAAAGCCGACATCTCTGTTGATGTTTCCTGCCCCGTCCTCAACGTTTTACCATGTGGCGTCCCAGAGGAGCCATGTGGGATTCTTTAGCAATCAGGCCCCTTCGCTCCGGCGGCGTCTCTTTGCAATCAGACCCTGAGGTCAGGAGGAACCTCTGCGGAGCCCCCGAGGTCCCCCCCCGAGGAGGGAGGGCTCCCCGTTCGGGGCTGCAGGCAGGTTGGAGGGGGCCCCTGCAGGACTGGGACCTGCCTCAGCAGCTTTTCCACCTTGTCGCCAACTGCTCGAGGCGCTTTCAGGCCAGAGGGGCCAGCGAACGCACGTGGAAACGCAAGGCGGCGTAAAACCTCTCGGACTGATCGGATTCCAAATCACGAACCTCAATCGATCAAAGCTTTGAACGGAGAAATCATCGAAGACACAGACAAGAGTCGTCCAAGTTTGAAAAGTTGAAAGCTCGACGACACAAAAGCAACCGGGTTTTCTTCCGAGGACTCAAAGGAAGAGAGAAAAAAAAAAAACGGGAGACTTACGTAAGGTGTTGATGAAAGACGGGGACAAGTCCGGGCAGCCAGGAGGAAGCCGGAGCTCCAAACTGCGGCTGTAAAACAGTGAGTGGCCGGAGCTGTAGAGGAACCATTTGGCCAAGGGTCAGGGATCAAAGCAGCCGGTTCAGCTTGGCGGTCAGCACAGACTCGACGCCGTGGACTGTGGAGACAGACACGTGGCAGCGATACCTCAGAAACAGCAGCGACACCCAACAACCCTCATCATACTACAGAACCAGACTGATGACATCATAGCAATCATTTCATATCGATTAAATTAGCTGTTTCCTGGCGCACTCGCAGGGGATCCTTAGGGGTATCGCTAGCGCGTGGTGGGGGTGCACCTTAAATATCTCGCAGGGTTGGGGAGTTTGTCTTTGTGGCCTGGAGGAAATGTATCTGTGCATTCTAGTGGCATACAGGTGAACAGCATTGCTCCGTCCCAACAGAAGGGAGTTCTCCATTTGAACTAAAACTGCCACATCTGTTAGCTGTTGGCAGAGGAAGGAAAAGATCAACTACAGGATATTAAGGAATCCAGACAGGCAGGGCTGAAGCTCCAAACACCGACAGACGCCGTTTTGTCCCGGCGGATGGGCCGGGAAAAGTCCAGGTTTTAATGTCAACTCGGTGGACATTTGGTGTTGATCGTGGGCTGAGGTCAAACGGAAGGCGTCACCGCTGCTGACCTCATGGAATCACTCCGCCGTGCAGCAAATTCAGCTCCTATTCAGGCTCCCTTGTCGGACTGTATCATCGTTTATCCAACGTCAAAACCACATTAGCGGTGCTCTCATCAGAACCCTCCACCCTGCTCGTTTTAAAACGCTTCAGAAAGAATTTAAGTTCCACGTCAGCCCCGTCCAGCGTTGGATCCTCAGTAAATCAAGGTTTCGTCCTATTTGAGGCCCACCACCAACTTATTCAGATTAGGAAAGGTGTTTCGCCCAAAGATAAATTGGAGCAAGCGACCCTTTGGAAGGGGTTTGGTGACTGCGCGTTCCGTGATTTCACTCAGCGAGGCTGTGACCTTTGAGGAGAGACAGGCTCATTTGTTCGGTCGACAGGAGCGGCGCTAAAAATGCAGGCTAGCGTTCAGCAAAGAGCCAAACTGTACGCTACTTTTCTGAGGTGAATTTCAGCATGTTCCACAGCAGGACACCTCCACTTCCAAAACACTCTAAATAATCAGTCGAACAAACAGCAGCAGCGAATAAAGTCAATGACAACCAGATGTGTTGTCTCAGCAAACAGCCGAGAGCCTCAGTTCCTCTCTGATGGGCTGAACGTGTGAGTTTAGTTCAAAGGATGAGTCGGCAGAACAGTTGACTTGAACAATGACTCGGGAGAGAAAAGGGGAGCAACCATCACCTTAAATAACTTCATTGTCAGGATTTCTTTGTTGGCCATTATCCTCAAATGAATGACTGTTTGCTCCTTGAAAGGGGACTCAACAGTGGGAGGTGACAGTTAATTACTCTGCCAACTGAGCTGTTGACTTGCTAACATGGTTGTTAGCTACTCCCACGCAGACGCGACTCAAATGTTCTGCTAATGTGTTCATCAGTGCCAGTAACAACACTTGAGGGCTTTAAAAAAAAAAAAGCAAATAATGAAGATTTTCCCGCGAGAACCAACGGTGCGCTAGAAGATGAGAGGTCGGCCTGTCGAGCCGGCAAAGAAGAAGGAAGAACCACAATTCTTAAACTTACTGAGATGTAAACACATTAGCGAGTCTATCTGAAGCAGTAGTGTGAACAGCAAACACCTGTCCGCTAACACCTGCCCGCTAACGATCGCGCAGCAAATGTTTGGGTCGTCATCCGTCTGATTTGCAAGGACGGAACAGAGGACGGTGGCCTGAAAGACTCTATTACGTGCTTCATATATCACCTCAACTACAGGGGTTGTGTTTGAACACGTCTGTGTGGGGTAAAGGACTCCCATGAGCCCGGACCCTCACACCTGCTGACCCCCCCCGAAAATGTTTATGAAGTGCACGTTTACCGGTATTAAAATCACTACAAAAGTCTCAACACATCCTAAAAACAGGTTAATTTAAATTGAATTTAGCCGAGCAAATGAATAACGATGCAGAAAGATAATAAAACGTGTTAAATCTGGGTCCAATTCTAAATTTCTTCATTAATGGTGTAAGTAATTCAAGAGGGTGTCAGTTGCTAACCGGCTCGTCTCTTGTTTCAGTTTTTTTGTTTTTAACAGCCATTAATGAAATGTTAATCTGTGGTGTTGTGACATAATTGTTGATTTGATAATCTGAGCCAGTCCATCAGGATAATTGGTTTTTAAATCATTTAAAAACCTGATGGACTTCTGAGGAACTCTGTTAATTCTGTCTTTGAAGATAAAGTGTTTTTGTCCCCAAAGCTAAAGCCAAAGCCGGCCTGAATTGTTCTGAGTGAAAGGTCAACAGTCAAATAAACTTTGATGACATGTGAGCCCAGACCCCTGCCCCTCTGTCTTTAACCCCACAAACGCCGGTCCTGACCCCCGCGTCCCTGCTACGCCAGCTTAGGTTGCAGCTCGCCACGGTTAGAGCGAGCTGATTCCACGCGGATCGAAGGGATATTTATTTTGTTTTCCCCACGGCTCGTTGTCAAGACAATTATGTGACTGAGCGTCGATTAAATCATTCCTGAATACAAACAATAATTAGATATCAAGCTAGCTGCAAGCTATTTTGGGCTAATAAACGAGCACTTTTTTCTAAACAGTCTCCTTTCAGTGAGGGATTTCAAGTGTACTGCTCCTAAATTGGCCCTTCCTCTTCTTGTCATGAGCCACCTCTTGACTGTTACCTCCTCCGTGTTCCTTCCCTTTTAGACACGCCGGTGATGGAGACCCCCGCGGCGCAGGCTGCAGAGAAAAAAGACAAAATGGAAGGCAACGTGTTTTCTGCCCTTGGAAAGAAGCCTTCAGAGACGAGAGGTAAACCCGTTCCTCGACACGAGTTCCTCCTCAGATATCAGGACTTTCGCGTCCGATTTGCATGTTGAGCCTCGGTGTGGTCGGCTAAGTCGGAGGTGTTCAGCCGGAGGGCAAAGGGGACCCAACGAAGACCATGAAATATGCATTTCAAAGAAAAAGTGTCATCTTGGGAGCTGATGCTCCTCAGGCCTGATAAGGCAGCAGCGGCAGTCAAAGGTGACTTACAGTAGGCAGCTGATCGGAATCCCAAATGGGCTCTGCTCTTGAAACGGCATCATTAATGCCGAGTCCACCAGTGTGGCACCAAGTGAGAACATAAACACTGATGAATAGAGGACACGAGGCGGGGGCCTGGCAGGTGTGAACCAGCTCTGGTGTTGTTGAACTAAATGGAGAGTAGCAGCGATTTTCTCTGGGCAGAAAGAGAGAACCCATGTTTTAAAGATGTCAGCCAATGTGTGATGAAAGCCCGGCATAATGAGGCTCAAAGACCTTGTTCTTACCTCCAGAGTATAAAGGGGGGTGGGGGGGTTGGGGCTGGTTGGGCTGAGGCTGACACGAAGCTTCAGAGATTGACAAAAATGCCGACTGATGTGACGCCTTTTGAAATGGAAATTAAACGCATGATTTAGTGACATCTTTGGTCATTAATGACGGACCTGGTGGCCTGCCATCCCGAAGAAATGCTCATTAATTGACAAAGAAGGAACAGAGCTGGAACTAGGCTCAAAGGCAAGAGAAGACCCCAATAAGTAAACACGCCGATCCGTTCGTACCTACACGACCTCGCCGGGGAGACGGTAGCGACGAAACCGCACCTCAAAGAGCAGCAACGGCCTTTTCCTGCGAGGGCAGCGAGACACGATCTGGAACAAGAGACTGGAGAGACTTTGTGCTCCCCAGATGTTAAAAAAGCTAAAAGGCTTCGCTTCTACCTTCGCGGTAGATCAGGGATGAGTTGCAGGGAAGGCGAGTGGCGTTAATGACGAGTGACGACGCCTTTGAAATGAAAATGCCCCCAAATGTTTCAGCGACATTTCTGTTCAGAAATGAGGGAGGTTCGCCAGTAGGACCTGGTGGTGCACCAGGGAGAGCACCGGGTGTTCATAAGTGAATGTAGAACATCTTTAGCATCTCAGCAGATGCTCCTTGTGAAGAGGAATCACTGGCTTTGATCTGTGGGCTTTGGTGTGAATATTGAGAAAGTATTCTTGGAAACAGGTTTTGAGGTAACCGTCAAGTGACACCTGGAAAATGAGAAAAATGCAGGTAAAGGGGGGGTGTCAGTCACCGAAGACCACCAACCCACTAAACCTGTAAACCCTACATGGCTAAATTAAGCGGAAATTGACCTCTTACATCACTACCGATGACCACTTTAGCTAGCAGCAAACCTACGGGCTCAGGATCAACCATCTCTCCTTTGGTCCATGAGGGGACAGAAACCTCAACCATCATTTCCATTTGGGGTCTTCTGTTCGGCATTTAATGACTGTGGATCAAAACTCCTAAAAACGAGGAGGTAGCTCGCTAGCTAACCAGGAATGAGTAATCCAGCGAAGATGATGCATTCAGTCAGACGCCCTCGTTTCCAGGCACTTCCATGACCAGTAACGATGCACAGTCGAGAAACAAAGGTAGAATTTACCGTCGTTGTTGTTGGGTCGCAGTGAAACCTGAATATTTGATGAGGCGTGAAGGTGTGATGAATGTTGCATTTCTCCCGTTTTAGAAAAGCTAAATTAAAGCCCCCGTGAAAATCGATAGAACGTCAATCGCTTCCGTCTTTCTCCGCGTTCTGTTTCGCGGTTCGAGGCGACGTGAGACGGTGAAAACGGAAATTTCCCCGTCAGGTTGAAATGCAGCTCCCGCTGCTTCCGCTTCTGACCCCAGGTGAACTCCGCCGCCCCCGTTCAGGTTTATAGAAGAAACAATTTTCAATATCAGCTGCTGATTCCTTCCTTCAGGCCCAAATTGAAAGCTCCCTCCATAACTCTTCCCCCCTATCAGCCTCGTTTAATTTTAATCTTGAATAAACAAGGAGCTCCACTTCAGATACGGGCGGAGCGGCGGCGCTGAGAGGCCCAGCTGTCTGCCACCGGGTCCAGACAGAGCAATTACTTATGGCGGTGGGAGCATTATTATTCCTGTTGCAGCTCCTGATAAGTGCATATGCAGCACGAGCGCGAGGCAGATGGGCCGAGGTCCTTGAACCCCAATGTTTATCCCCAAACAAGTCCGCCGCAGGAAAAGTAGACCCTCCTAATAAACCTGCCCTCTTTTATTGGCGGCGTATTGTTTACCGTCGACGGCAGAATTCTTGTCACCTAAGTCATGCCCACCTCCGAGGCTCCGGAACGGCGCGGCTTGTTTTATACTCCCGTCCGGCGTTATTTATCTCCAACAATTTCCGCTCCGTCCACAGACGGGGCTAATGCCGAGTTTTAATATGTTATTTACACATAAAAACAAGCTATTTACAGCGGCGTACATGTGCAGAAGGGAGGAAAATGAATGGGCCCCGGCGCCCCTCTCCGGTCTGTTATATCACAGTTTAACAATCTGGATTGCTAATAGAACCATTTATCACGGAGCGGTCATTTGTTTTACGTGTGCAGCCCGGTCCTGTTCCCAGAGGCCTATGGAAATGGGGTGCGCGTATAATGAAGCTCGAGCGCGAGTCACTTTGTTTAGAAAGTGGATACGCTGCGTTGGGAGTCAATTAGGATGGGCCCAGGTGCTCCAGACGCCGCTATCTGCACCTATTTGATGGCGGCGGCCCCTCCCCCCCTTCGCCGCACGGCTGCAACCCAGGGCGGGCCGCGACCCCGCGGAATCAAACCTGCAGGGAGGAGGAAGCAGCCTCTCAAACGAGCCCAAACGCTGGCACGCGGTGTTCTGGGGGCCGCACCTGGCAGCGCCGCCCTCCCGGGCCCCCGCCGCCCGAGCCCGGGCCCCCGCTGCCGGCTTAATAGATTCAAACGACGGCGAGTATTCCCTCTGACAGCGTGCATCTGTCTGCTCATACGCCGGGCCTCGGCTGGCAGAATTACGCCGTCGCCGGGACCTTCGTGATTCGGGGCCCACTGGTAATAACCGAAGAATATTGTTGATAAACGCGGCGAAATGACGGAGAATCTGCCAGCTGTTATTGATGCAGACGTCAGTCTGCAGACTCGGGCCCGGAGGAGCGGTGTCGCCCGGCGTTATGAAGGAAAGTCCCCCCGTTTATATACGTCTACGCTTCTTTAAGGCCCGCTGGAAATTGGGTTTCCTCGGCTGGCTTGAATTTAGACTTATTGCCTTTTCAATATCCATCCTTTCCTTCCTGGCACGGTCGCCACGGGAAACATATGACAATTAAAGCTAATCCTGATTGGCTGCGGCGACGCCAGTTTGCAGAATCAGAACTGGAAATCCCGACAGAGGAAGCGAGTCGGAGTCCGGCTGTTGGGTGTTTGCTCAAATTTCTATTTTTGAAGGACTTTTAGAATAAGGACAACCAGCATCGAGACTCTGATTTTGGAATTCTGGCCCACGGAAAACAGAAAAGCCAAAACATCCCGAAACCTTCCCTCGCCCGCTCCTTTTTTAATGAGGTCATTCATATTCGGACTTGTAAAAATTTAGGGAACAGCCCCAGCATCCCTCACCCATGCTAATCTTTTTTGTCCTGAGCTTTGCGCCGCGGCTCGTTTTTCTCGTTAAACTAGGCCAGAGGAAACTACCGGGCGCCGCTAACGATATGATTAACTGGCTCCGCTGGCGTGTGACATACATCTTGCCAAGAGTGAGTTTGTCATTCTGGAGGGAGATCGATGTCCCTCACTCAGCGCCTCCTCCGTCCCTGCCTAACCGGGGTCTTTCTGCTGAGTCTGGCGGGCCTTCGGGGACGGGCCCTAAGTACCGCGGAGGCTGCCCTCGGAGCACGCCGGGTGGGAGGGATGGAGATGAAGCTACAGACGCTTTAGTGGCAAAAAGGAAACTCAGTGGGCTAAAATAAGAATAACTGCAAGAAGGGAGCAGCTTGAGATCGAGAACTTAATTCAAATGTTGGATCAAATTTTTAATTATGTCCAATGTCATTTTTTCTGCTCAGCTGGCTCTCTGAAAGGTTCTCCGCTCTGTGAGAGAGGTGCTGTAGTTTGAACATCTAGTTCTGGTCTTGCTGGAGTCTGGGACGCGGGGACCACTCTGGCTGGACGGGTAGATGAATGGCGAGGGGTTGAGGTG
This sequence comes from Takifugu flavidus, assembly GCF_003711565.1. NCBI lineage: Eukaryota > Metazoa > Chordata > Actinopteri > Tetraodontiformes > Tetraodontidae > Takifugu > Takifugu flavidus. Next base: position 11,166,814 of record NC_079522.1, read on the forward strand.
GGACTGGCCACGTAAAGAGGATGTTAATAGAGGTGGGTGAGAGATAAGGCACATTTCTTTATCGCGCTGGTAAAGTCTGGCCGGGCCGACAGTGAGTAATGGATGGTGGGTGGAAGCGGGAGCCTCCACCACAGGCCAGCGAGCGCACTCAGGGGGTCGGGCAGAGAAAAATGTGCCTGAGAAAGGCCCGCCGTTCACCTCCGAGTCCAAACGGACGGCCACTAATCTTTCTGGGGGAGAAGATGAAAGGGGGAGAAGAGAGACCCTGGAGACCCGGCAGCGGAACAGCCCCCCCCCACATTAGCACACAAAAACTTTACGGCTCCAAGAGCAGCAACATTTGACAAGAGGATTCCAGTCTTCCTTCCTCTGAGGTAGCGTTCCACCTTTAACTGCTAATGTTTACTCATTAATACCCCAAAAACAAATATGCTGCTAACAAAGGTTTAAAAAAAAAAAAAAAACGTGGTTTATAAATTAAGACGTATAATTTAGGTGGAATAGTGGAATCAGATGCAGCTCAAAATCAAGTTTGAAATTGGTGCTTTGGTTTCTTTGTTGTTGTTTTTTAATTGCAGCATGTAGCCACTCAGTAATCATGCTAGCGCGCCGTTTCCACGTGTAATCATCCAGGCTCAAGAAATTTATGTGCACGGAGTCAGAGACACATTTAGCAGATTTTTCTTGTTCTATTTTATCTCAAGTTTAAGGCGGAAAGGCTGAGATTAGCTGTAAGGAAAAGCAAGAATGTTTTTTTTCATATTTGTTCTATTTATTTATCCCGCCTTACTTCTTGGTCATTACTCATCCAGAAACAAGGCTTATATTGAAAAAAATCCCCTGGAAGCTGGAATAAACCTGGAAAATGTCATGTTTTACCCCTTAAACGATTAATCTATTAAATACAAAGTGTGTAGAAATCAAGAAAGAGCTCTAATCTACGTGGAGTTCCTCGTGGTTTACGTACGTTTACAGAAGCATTCCTGTGCTAACGTTCAGACATCTGAAGACACGGATCCCTCTGGGCCAGTGAGGTTAGCCAAAAACAACAGGCTACATTCCTGGAGATTTACACCGGTGGGGAGTAAACGACATGTGCATGTTTCAGAGGATTAAGTCAGAACTCCCTCTACCTTTTCATTTTTTCCAGCTTGTATCCCTCCATTCTTTCTGGGACCCCTGAGAGGTCACCTCGGAGGTTTATGGGCCAGGTCTTCAGGTCCGACCGGAGCAGATTTAGGAGTTGTTTAATTTGAGCCCCAAATGGGGAAAATATCTTATTTTAGTCGGGACTTTAATGATCACAGTCTGGACAGACCGCTTCGCTTTAATGGAAGGAAAAATGCATCAAAACTGAGATGAGAACTTGTGCGTGATGGGATGAATTTCCCCATTTTTCTTCCTGTCGCAGTTGGAAATCCCCCGGGGCTTGGCCCTCCAACAATAATCGGGGGGGGGGGGGGAACGGCAAAAATGTGGAATCAGACTGCTTCAAACATTCATGGACAAATTGCTGCTGTGAAATTTACTGCATGACTTAATTTAAGCTGGACGCAGACCTGCTAAACATCAGCTAACGGCTAACATCTGGTACAATGAGTGCTCATTCACAGGCCAAATGACTGTGTCGTGGTGTTTATCAGCGCCGCATCAGAAGCCCTGTAATCTAAAACCACGTTTAAACCGGCAGTTGATATGATGCTGGAGGCTAAAATGTCCGTGGCCGTTGGCTGCCCTTTAGCATCGTTCTAGCAGCGATTATTTTCAAAAATGTTACTGGCATGTAAATTGTCTTACGTCTTAATTTAGGAAAAACCAGCTAGCGTGTAACTGCAATCCCCATTCACCAATTTGGAATGTTCTCAGAGATTAATATCATTTATTTGAGAGCTAAAGCTATTGTTAAACTAGCTTGTCCTGTTACCCAGCTCATCCTCACCCATCTCTGTGGGTCAGGGAACGTTGGTCAGAAACCTCTTTCAGGTTATTTTTATCACTGTGTTTGTGTGTAGCCATTGAAATTATTGCTATATATGGTCATTTTTACTGCCATTTGTTATTATTTCTGGGAATGTAGCAAGTGTTATTATGCTAAGATGCCAGTACACAGGTACCCAGTGAACAGGATATGACATAAACAAGCAATCTTATTCATTTCCTGCCAACTTTCTCCAAAAATAAAACTTCCTACATTCTGCTGCAGAGTATTCCATCAATTTCAGAGGCTAAGAAACCGAAAGGAGAAAATTAACCGAAAACATAATTTGATATCCATCCAGCCACAAATTTGATTATCACATATTAAATAAGTCCTAAAGCCAAATGTCTTAAGTTTGCCGCATCGGCAGGTCTCACACGCAGCTGCCGCCTCTCTTTACAAAGTTAGCATGGACCGAGGAGAAGCACGCTAATTGCCTTGTAAGTACTGCAGAAAGCAGCTGGAGATTAGCAATAACAGCTAATTAGCTCGACTACAGTGGAAATCAAAGCTCACACGTGAGGGTAAATACACGGCCTGGTGTTTGTCTGGCGATTATAAATCTTTATGAAGCACCAGGTTGTCACAGTGAGAGACTTTAAAAGCCCCGCGAGCGTTGGGCCGCTCCGCCGTGAACGCTAAAGTCAACGCCAGCACCACCAGGGGCCCACGGCAACTGTTGAAACAACAAATATGACTTTGCTTTTTTCTCAATTCAAGACTGAGGAATAGTTTCCCTCGTAAACGCAGTGAAGAAAGTGCTTCCTAATTAGCCATCCTCGTAGCCGCTGCTCCAGAGGGCCAATAAAACTGATTAGAGGCTCAATAAAAGAGCTCTTGATGGAGCTGGAAATCCATTTGTGGGATCGGAATGCATTACATCGAGCAGGATCAGACAGATGGGAAGGTCCAGATGAAAGCCATCAAGCTGGATCTCCGGCAGTTTCCCCAGCTTCCAGAACCCAAGAACCAGTGTGGTTGGTTTTCTTTACGCTGTGAAAACTCACGATGAATTTCACGAAGCGGCGCTTGACTCAGGTTAGCTGAGCGGAGCCTCAGCAGGGTCAGAGCGCCGCATCCCCTCCCTCCAGCCTGGCTGGCAAAACCGGCTCTTTGTACTCTTACAAAAGGCGTCTCCACCTTCCTCGCAGCGTTCCCATCATCTGGATCACCCCCAACCCCCCACTGCCCTCTCCCTCCAAAAAACACTGCTTATCAAATGGTGTCGTTCTGAGGAACCATCCTCGTGTATCCTGCCCTCATGAAGGGTGAAAGTACCGACATGGGTCCCCCTCCATGGGGGGCTAGCATGTTAGCCGCCATTTTCCTACAGCATTTTCCTCATTTGATGCCAACGTGAAGCTGCCTCCAGCGGGGTGAAGGCAGATCACAGGGTTTTGTGTGCTGGTTTGAGGGTGTCTGGAGTAAACACCTAAATCCAACACCCCCCCCCTTCAGATATAAATCTGTTTCCACCTACAGCAGGAGGAAGTGGGCTGGCGGCTAATGTATGTAAACCTTTGGGACGCGGGCGTAATGACACGTTTCTCGCTGACAGGGAAACTCGATCACAGCTGACGGCTTGATGCTGGGTCTCGCCCGCGGAGCACACCCGGCTCCGGCGGTAACACGAGCCTGAGTGAGGTTGAAGGCCGACACGGAGCCACCTACCAGCCCCCCCCCCCCCCCCGGCTCGCTCCAGCCAGGCTGCTGGAGGTGGGAGGCCGTCCTCCGTTCCAGGATCCCCTCAGCTGAGCTCTTGTTTCCTCATCAGCGCTCTCGTGTACAGACGATCCCTGAGCCACCACCAGCCTGAAGCCCGTGGTTGAACAAATGCTCCTCCTGAGGCCCCCCGCCACCTTGTGGAGCGTCCTTCAGGTCGCCTCCTGTGAGGCTCCTGATCCAGTTTGATTTGGAATCACTGTTTCCAGTAAAACATCGACATGCTCTTCTGTTTCCACTCTGGGGCAAATAGTTTCATTAGAGCCCAATTTCCTCGGTGGTTGGTGTCAGGCCGGGACTCTGATGAGGGGCAAATGCTAACTCTATCAAACAGAAGCTAGTAGCCTCTCCACAACATGGTAAAAACAAACAGGCTATAAGACAGCGAGGAAGTAAACCACAATTAGTCTGTAAAAGATTGTTCCATCAAAGCAGACGCTCAACTAAAGGGTGGGAAATCTCTCAAAATAATTAGGGGAGGACCTGAAAGGTTGATTGGGATGCAAGATGGGCGACAGGGAGGCAGAGAGGGCGGTGGGGGGGGTGGGGTAGGTGAAGACCATCAGGGTCCCGCTTGGGTTTATAACCAGGAGTAAAAAAAATGGAATCAGGCCACATTAGTTGCTAAGATGCAGCTTGAGTTGCTTCAGCTGAGGGAGGAACACTAAAAGAAAACCTCCAAAGAAAAAAGGACAAGGTTCAACAGTGGACTGAAGAAATGTGGCACGATTCAACGGGTTTCGGGTTCTTTGTTGGGAAAAACAGGGCGTGAGGCTTTGTTTCTTCTCTTTGTGAAACGGTCTTGTTCCGTTAATCAGCTAGCTAGCTGACATGAGGATCGTTTATCAGGGGAAAACAAGAATCAACCCTCACATTAATGTTTTCTTCAGCTACAACATGATGATGTCACCATGTTTTAATTTCTCTTAATTAGCTGCTTTCAGCATTTTACCTGACTTTGCGATGCTGAAGCCTTCGAGTCTGTAATCACACCTACGACCTTCATTTGGGACCTAAAAGGTTCCACCGTAAAGTAAACGCCAGGGAGCCGGCGAGATGCTTGTTTATGGGAGGCTTTTGCTCACGTGTCATCCCACCGGGGCTGCGATGTCTTTGGTGAGAGACGTCTAAATAAATCCGAGGACAGATCCTGTAATTTCCAGCTCGGAACGATCGGGGTCCGCGTGCTGGAATTCCCCCGTCTTTGGTGTTTGAACTCACAAAGAAGAAGATTGTACTTCCGTCATGCTCCGCTTCACGTGTCCTCTTTAGAAACCAGAGTTTACTTTTCTCTCCCAGCAGAGGCGCGTTTTCCACATTTGTGCCTTAAAAGAAAACCCGAGCTTTTGAGGCAAACGTCCTGAAGAGGACAGCATTCATGCGTGAGGGGCCACCGAAGGGCCCTCAGCAGTGGGAAAAAAGTTCATCGGGATTAGAAAGTCAATTCCCCTTTGGTTTGTCTCCCTTTCCCTATTGTGGCCTCTCTGACGGGCCGTTCTCCAGCAGAGAAAAGACAGCGAGGGGACCATTGTTGAGGGCCGGGTGGCTTGAAGTGCCCCTTTTGTGGGCTCAAAGGTCACGCCGGCGACCACATGATCCCTCGGTGGCATCACTTCAGACACACGTGTTGCCTTCGCTGTCGCAGCTTTGGTCTGTTCGCTGCAACTTTCCTGCCCTCGTTTATCCAAATTTGTTGTTTAGCATGGGATGAAAAAGATTTTCTTTTCTTTCCTTTCAGGATTTTCATTTTGGCCGGATAAAAATAGACTCGTGACCTGGATATGAATTTGTAAAATCTGGCCCTGCACGAATGGATAAAAGTGGGTTACGGGAAACAAATGGCTCTCTGAGAAGCTCTTCATTTTCCTGACACACATGCAAATGCAGACAAGTTGTGTTCTTTGGTTGTTTTTTTTGTTGAAAGTTAGGAAAACCCCTTCAATCAGCTGCCTTCAGCCTGATCGTCTCAGGAACCCTAAACCAAGAGCTCATTTATAGCCGAAAGAACGCTGAGTTAGCCTCCGTCCGCGTGCGTCTTCTGCTAAATCCGCACATTTCTGCACATGTAGAAGCATCTAGAAATGTTTCCTCTGGCAGCTTCCTGCTGCGTGTCATTGAGAAGGCGCTGCGACCCGTCTGATGAAGACTGAAGAAGTGCAGCCCGGCCTGCTCTTCGTCACGCTCAGCAGACACGTGTCAAACCCGCGCCGGGCTAAAATAAAGCTGGCCAGAGTCCAGGGAGCCGCCGGGTCAGAACACAGGCGCAGCTCTGCCTCAGCAGGTCGCATCAGGTGGGCGACGGACCGTTTACCCCGACGAGAAGCTGAGCGGCACCGTGCTGATGCTCGGGGACGGACCCGGGTCTATTTTTGTAGGGGGTCCGAGAGCCTCCCCAGGGAGGGTCCGATTGGAGAACAGCGCGAAGCAAGAAAAGAATTCTGCCTCCACCTGTGACACATTCATCAAATCACTCACACACTCCCCTGTGCCCCCCCCCTTTGTCTCCCTCCGCCAACATCTGCACGTGCAGCGCCCCCCCCCCTCCTCGTTAAGGGACCTTAAGCAGCTAACCTGTGAAGGTTTTTTCCCTCCTCAGAACCACGTCTTTCTTTAATTGGAGACAGCCCATCGCTCGGCTGCTTGGCTCATCCAAGGTGAGGCACGATCCCAGGTGCCCCCCCGGTGAGGGCGCCGGCGGGGTAATATGGATGTTAGCTGGGGAGCGCAGTGACAGCCCCAGAAGCGACGATTTAATCCATTGTATTCTAATTATCACTGTGGCTGGGCGACTGCGAGGCCTCCCTCTGGCTGCTGGCGACAGCGCGCCTTTATCACCAGCCCGTCTGAGCAGATAATAAACTTCTGCTTTCAGGTAATTACTTAATCTGGACAAACCCGCGTGTTAAGCAGTGCTATTAAGCGCGGGGGCGATAAATCAGGCACGCATCGGAGGTGGGTGATTACTCCACAGCGCAATCAGTCTTTGAACTTTCACAATCTTCTTAAGCCCCTAAATTGTGCAAACATTATGCTAACAACATGCGACGAGCAGAGGAGGGCCGTCAAAGCGCCTTGTTCAGGCTCACCTCCAGCCTGGTGATGAATGGAGATTATTAGCGCGCAGCCTGAGCACAGCTGTCCACGGCTGATACCCGAGTACCAACCAGGACCACCTCACTATGGAGGGATGGATGGACCCGTGTGAGCCGCCTTCAGTATGGAGGAACCTCCCGTCACTGATTGGATCGCGTGACATCTGAGCTGGCGACTCCGACTGAAGAAGTTCCTTTTCTGGGTAAACTTTATGGTTGCCTGGTGCAGAACCCCAGCCGCTGTAACCCGAGGGACCCAGAAGAACTGTAGTTGGTTGAAACTGAAACAAATGTTTTCCAGCAAAGACTAATAGATGCCGGGAGTGTTAGCGGGGCCCCGGCGGCGCCGCGCTCTCTCAGGGGGGAACTGTTCTCAGCGAATCAGGTAAATGTGTCTCTTGAACTCTCGTGAGCACTCGCCTTTTGTTCTTCCAGAACAATAGATGCTGTCTGTGTGATGGAACAAGTCTAAGGGGCCAGTTCCCCTGCAACGAAGCTAGCGAGGCTCCGTGAACGTCAGGCTGAAGGACAGATAACCGCAGACGACCTTCGGTGTTCATGCGTTCTACTGTGACCTGCACTAAAGATGTCTTCCTTTCTACTTTGCATTTCTTTGACCCAGATTTAGCTGCTCTTTGTCTCCCACCTACTCCTCCCCCTTTGACCCCCGCTTATAGCTCCCCCCTTGCTGTTATGAATGGTGCATTAACTGGGGCAGCTCTTTGAAAAGGGCCCCCTGACTCTCACACTGATACAGATGCATGAAGATCCTGGTTCTGCTCAGCCTGCTCAGATAAACAGCGACGCAGCGTAATGATGCTAAATTACAGAGTGCCACAGACGGTCCACAGACGGTCCACAGACGGTCCACAGACAAATCCTGCCGCCACCAATGAAACGGACGAGAACAGGAACGTTAGGAAGTAAAAGAGGGAATTAACAGAGAATGATGGAAGCAACGCAGAATGAAAAACAGAGGGAGAGACGCCGTCGACCCTCAGGGTTCTGTTCTGTATCGTCAGCCATGCAGAAACATCTGGAACATCAGGACGGAGTTGAAGGAATCCAGCCTGGTCCCATCGGGGCCCGGTGGCGCTGGGCAGAGCCCCAGTAATGTCAAGAGGACTGAGGGGACGCGGCCCGACTGTCACGCTGTCGGCGGGCAGAGTGAGAGAAATGGAGCTGCAATGCTGACTCAGCCAGTCTGGAACCTCGGGGAGCCCACCAGGCCCTGGTCCCCCCCCTCCCAGAGCTCCACTGAAAGCAGATAATGATCCGTACTGGTGACCCCTGCACTCAGAAATCCCAGGTCGCCCCTGAAGATCCCCTGTAGGCTGAAGCGTGTGCGCGTGCGTGTGAACGAGAATCATAATGGCATTCAGAGATCGGCCAGCTCCCGCTCTGCCTGTTTGACTTTCCCATCTCTCCAATGGGAAAGACAAGACGCACCAGGTTGCAATTAACGGGATCTAAGAGAAACCAAAGCGTCAGGCGGGCGAGCGAGCGAGCGAAGGAGGGATAGTCAGCGTTAGTTGGATAATTCCCTCGTGGAGCTTTTCCAAAATAAACCCCTGAGAACAATGTTAACAGGAACCATAACTCCACAGTCTCTGAGTTTATATGGTGCTAATATGGGACGCACCATCTTCTGCGGTTTCGTGCTATCTCTAATGAGTTCGGATGGTTCAAGAATCCAGGTTTTAATGAAAAATCAAAAGCATTATTAAAAGGATGCACGAAACACGCAAGCCTCATAAAACCAGACCACTATTAAACAAGGCTCAAATTGGAAGCAGAAATTCACCTTTATTGCCTTCAGATTTGTCTTCGCCCGCGAGCAGATGTCGGGGTCGCGGACAGATACGACACGCTAACGTGTGACACAACACACGCAACTAAAATTAGCACGGGCTGAGCATGTGTATGAGTTTGTTTGTTTGTTTTTTGAACAGAAGGCAGCGCTAGTGATGTCAGCTACATGCTAAAAAGTAGCTGATAGTGTGAGCATTGCACAGAAAATGAGGGATAGCAACTAAAATCCACCAAACCCACTCAAACAACCCTCTGAAGTTGCTTCTGTTGGGGTTGCGGAGCTGAAGGTGTTCTGTTAAGATCTCGATCCCTCGTTGGACTAAAGGCAGAACAAAACTTTCATCAGGAATTCCCAACAACTCTGTAGAAAGACCAAAATTCCAGTGCCTCCGGGCCGGAGCAGGAGTCTGAGCAGTGTTGCCGTCTGTTGCCAGAGGAGAAGCTCAGAACTGAGTCGGGCCTCCTCGTCACACAATCCGTCATCACGTCTACTTCAAAGGCCGTCGAGCTGCAGGTCTTTGTCAAAAAAAAAGCCTGGCAGGATATCTTTTATGTTCGGCATGTCGGGTTTCTTAAGATGACTTTGATTACTTATTTATTTATTCCACTTCTCCCGTTTGATAGAGCCAATATGTTACAGGAAAGTGCTCAACTTGCTCTGAAATTCTCGCCGCTTCGCCGTCGACCTTTGAAACGTCTCCCCTTTTTTGAAGTCTCCTCTCCCTCCCTCCCTCATCTGGCTCTGTTCTCTGCTCCTGCAGCCCCCCACCATCTCTTCCCCACCTTCCACACGCCGATCCCCATTGACATGCGACATCACGAGGGGAGATACCACTACGAGCCTCACGCGCTGCACGCCATGCACGGGTAAGTTGCCATTTCGCTCTGGTTTTCCAGCATTTATGCCTCTAACTGCACGCTGGTCGGACTCTGGATCTCTCTGGTTTGAAAGCAGAATTTCTCAAGGAGCACAAACAAACGCTGGTTTCCTTCTGCGTGTGCGAGCGATGAAAGACAACAGGCTGCAAACCGGCGGGAACAAGCAGAACCGGCTCCAAATGTCTCCTCTCCTAAAGCAACGGGTCAACAAAACGTGACAGAAAATGACCCTCGTTCGCTCAGAATGTTTGATCAGATTTCAACTGATGAAAGGTGTCACCCAGAGATCAAAGTCAACTTAATACTAACGGACTTTGTTGGATAAATAAAGGGTAAAGCTCGCTCTGGTAGCAGTGATCCGCGGGGCCGGATCCATCACCGACGACACAACGCGACCAACCTGCGCCCACCGCCTCTTGATATTCATTAATGGCTTGTTCGGTGCAGCTAATCTGTGTGGCGCAGACGGCGCTGCCCTCGAGCGAGAGCAGTAATTAAACTCCCAGAGCGCAGAGGTCACGGAGCAGGCGGCGTGCGCGGCAGCAGCGCCGGTGGTGAGTCCAACTTCCAGGTTACTGTTGGGTTCAATGCGTGACGCCAACCCATTAATTTCCCTGATAGAACAGGTCTGGAGGAGAACAGGGTGTTTTTTAGAACCCTGCTGAAAAAATGCAACTTCCGCCAAAGGAGCTGCTCCCAACTGCACGGATGAAAATTCCTTTAAGCTCTTTAAACATTAAAAAAAACAAGGAATTTGATGCGTCGACTGTCGGAGCTCCTTCAACTGGCCGGAGTCTGTTTGAGCCGAACAGTTTACAAGCAACACGGTTCCGAGAGACGCGCGGGGGGGGGGGGACAAAAAAAACTGCCGTCTGGACAGAAAAAAGTCGATACATTCCTCCAAATAGTACTCTTACATTTAAATTCACAGATTTGATGGTGATGCATACTTTGCGCCGGGCGGAAGCAGGGCCATTCATCACACCGGCCGGGAAAGTGGAGGACGGGGGAGGGGCAGCGGGGCGGCTGTCCGTGGACTCGGCCACCTTGATTAATGTGATTTGATCTTGACAGTGGACCCATAATTCATCAAGGCCTTGATCTAGCTGTCGCTCCCTCCCGCCTGTGCCAAATTCACCTAATTACAGGAACATTGCGCAGCGAATTAAGTGCGCTGTCATTTGTTGCCCGCTGCAGCACTTTATTATACAGCCGTGGCCGCGTGTCAGAGGTCTCCTCCTTGATTGTCGAACATGACATCTTTGTTCCGTCCCCTTCATCATTGTTTGCATATACCGTAATGAGAGGCCTGGTTATTTTGTCAAGCGCCTCTCTTTTTTCTCTCCTCCTGTCTGAGGACACCACTGAGGACGGTTCCACCGCCCTTCTCCTGTTGAAGAGCCTGGAGGGAAAACTTCCTCCTCTGGCTTCACAGCAAAGCCAGGAAAGGGAGGAAAAGTTAAACGTAGCCTCGCAACAGACCGGCGCACCAGAACAAAGATCAGGTGTTTTAGTTGAGATTTCTGAGGTGGATTATTAGTTGTGGAGACTAGAAGAGCATCCCAAAGCTGGTCAAGTTTAGCTTAGCTTCAGTCTGATGTGGTTTGGGTTCTATAAAGTAGAAAAAGTGGGTATTTTCCTTTTAAAACCAGGCCCAAAATTTCAGACTTTGTCAGAAATCATAAATCATCAGAAAAACTGTGGCTTTAAATCTTGCGGGTTGTGCTGTTTAGCCTGGCAGAAGTCATGTGACCATTGAAGGACCAGAGCAGAACACAAGCCCAACCGTGAAAAAGGGCCTTTCCCCCTGCAGCCTGCCTGAAGTTCCAGAGCTGCTACATGTGATCACGCAGGAACATATGAGACGTCCATTGATGATTATCTCATGTGCTGCTTCCTCATCCTAAAAACCAAAAAGCCACGAGAGTGGAACCTGCCAGTCGAAGAACAAACCAGAGGATCAGAAGAAGTTCTGGTTTGAGGAGTTAGTTGTTAGTTAAGATCTTTTTCTTTATCTAGGTCATGAAGAGGAAAGCATTTGGGGTGTGGAGGGGTGGAAGGGCGGGGGCTGTGTGTGTCTGGGGGGGGGGCTGTTAGGTTTGAGGAACCCTCTTCAGGCTCCTACAGTGGGAGTTTGATTCAGTCCTGGAAGGTGTGATTTATCTAAATCAGGGAGCTCCCGGAGCTCTGAGACGAGCGCGTCGGGCTGTGATTCATCTGCGGCGTTGCACACGAACACGGACACAGCAGGTTCCTGGAGAAAGGACTGTTCTCATGTACAAACAGGTATCCATCATCTCTTATCACCTGAGACTCTCAACATCATCGACTTCTCATAGGAAATTAAAAAAAAAAAAAGTCAATCACTGTAATGGGGCCAATACTTGACAAAGAGTCTTTTTGCATTCTGAAGGAGCCATAATGAAGTGGTGCTTCCCATTTAGGGGATAAACACCCTGGCAGCTGCGGCTAAACTCCGTGCCAATGGGGGCTAATGTAAACAGCAGTAAAATGCACGGAGGATAAAGTCACGTCTGCCAGGAGGTGTGAGAGGTGACACCTTCTGATTGATTTCCAGACGGTACCAGTAAATCCGGGGGTTTCTGCTGTCTGAGCCGTTTCGGGATTTCTGCCGGCTATTTGAAATGACGGAAAGGTCCGATTCCCTAGCTAACAGCTAACGGTGGAAGCATTACCGGTGTAACTTGTCAATGGTCCAAATGTGAGGCCTAATGGTCCGTGGAGTTCTGGGACTTACTTTTGATGACACAATACCAGATCTCGACCCAAAATGATACCTTACACCTGAGCTAAGATAAAATACATCAACCATCTTTGTTTATGCCAGTGGAAGGCACCGTTATCGAGAGTCTAGGATGGCTGAAACGAGCCCTCTCTTGTCTGAGCTCGCCGGACCGTCACGCCGCAGCTAAAGCAAACAAACTCAGAAACTTGTTAAGTGTTCCCGCACCACGATCCACTCTACAAACCGGGCAAAACAAAGCACAGGCAGTGGGATGCAATGAGAGGAATATTAGCATCGTGTTTTTGAGATGTCGTCAGAGCAAACAGACCCTCACAGGTGGAATTCAAAGGCGGAGCGTGATCACCTGCAGGCCGTTACACGGCGAGAACATCCATCATTCAGGCGCCGTAGAGACGATTATGGTGGAGGGAGAAATCTCATCTTTATCTTTGGCAGAAAGCGAGAAAACATTGCTTCAGCGCTGATGCAAGCTGGCTGCGAGCCATCTAGCATTTGTTGGACACTCTGTGATGGACTGTGTGTATTTTTAATGAGGCCGCCAGGTAAGAAAGACAGACACGCACCCGATGTTTGGACAGCCAGACTCAGACGTGACTTTGTTTTGGCGTCCATGCCGGGTTTCTCACACGTCAGCCTCGGACTGAAGGTGTCGGATTAATCACGTTGCTCTTCCTGAGAACATTCAGGTTGCACCCTGCAGAGCTTCTCGTTCCCCAGAAGGCCAGAGACAACCCTGACAGATGCCCTGTGGGCATCCTCTGACTGCCGTGCATCACCCCCCACCCCCCCGCTCGGATTAAACACTCGATGGAGGAGCGGCGTTAGACGTGACCTCACTGGGGCGATGCAACAGTGCAGCTCCGACACCTCAGGTGTTCTGAGGTTAATATCACTCAGAATCTTTGCTCACAACTTGTCTCCTCTGTCCCCCACAGGCCTGCAGCTCTGGCCGGCAGTCCCGTCATCTCCGACATCTCGCTGGTTCGCCTCTCGCCCGCCGCCGTGCCCGCCGGCGACTCGCCCTTCAGCCCGCCTCACCCGTACGTGAGCCCCCACATGGAGCACTACCTGCGCTCTGTGCACGGCAGCCCCACCCTGTCCATGATCTCAGCGGCCCGAGGACTCAGCCCGGCGGAGCGTAAGTCAGGTGTTTGTAGCCTAATTTAGCAGGAAAATGCTAAATTAGGTTCACTTTCCTGTCAGCTGCACACCTCTTTCAGTCGGGACACGTCTCATCAGGGTGTTATAGTGAAATCTTGAAACTAGAATAATCACGTTTCACGTGTGAACATTTAGTTCATTTTAAAATTTGACAGGATACTTTTCCAGTAAATGTACTGTAGGAGTGACAATAAAGAAGGAAACAGGAAGTGAACCTAGAGTGTGAACGCAGCGGCAGATATGAGGCGTGGAGTTGCTTTGATGCTTTGAAGAGGGAAGGAAAGTGGGAGGAGGCTGATTAAAGGAAAGGAGCTTGGTTAAGCAGCTCCGCCCACGGCGCGCCAGAACCACCAGGACGCGATGACAACTCTCTCCTCAAAGCTGAATTACAATAACAGAGCGGAGGGCAGCGGCGAGGGGGACATAAATCTTCTTTTACAGTCCGTCACCGATAATGTGCCCGTGCTTTTAAATTAGAATTACAGGCCGCGCCTGAAATCTGACCACAAACGAGGCCCGTGATGGGATGGAGGGAAATGCGAGGAAAGGGGGTCAGAAATGAAGTCTGTTAGCTTGTATTTGTTCTCTCCGACCTTCATTTTTGTCCTGGTAAAACTCTCCGGACACGTGGACCTTCTGAGATCATAGATGATTCCCCAGAAACCTCCTCTTCTGCTGCCAGCGCTCCGTTTAATAAAAACACTCTTTCACCTCACCTGCGCACTCGTTATTCACAGGTATTTTAGATGGAAACTCTATCCCTCGGAGGGAGGCGGTGATGTCAGCGGGAGTGCGGCGTTTGGTCTCTTCTGGGTCGGGGGTGGCAAACGGAGGTGGGGGAAAGAGTGAGGAAATGGGGAGTAATGATGGAGCCATAAAACGAGATCATATCGAACCCTAATTAACTGGTCGTAATGGTTTTAATGGAGGTTACTGGCAGAGAGGAGTCATACTGTAACATGTGTCGAGTTTTAAGTACCAGTGGAAAGTGTCCCGATAATCAGCAGACTGGAACTCCAAACGTGGGAAAAATGATCCAACCCCCCCCCTTCCTCTCCTCTGCAGTGGCCCATGAACACCTGAAAGAACGGGGCTTGTTCGGACTCCCTCCTCCCCCGCCAGGGACCAGCCCGGCTGAGTTTTACCACCTGATGGCCAGCCACCGGAGCCCGTATGGTGACTTGCTCATGCAGGGGGGGGGCCCCCCCGGGGTCCCACCTGTCTGACTACATCACACCCATAGACGGTGAGTGACCAGGAAGCTTTGTTCCTTTCATGTGAGTGTCACCTGAACACAACCCCAACGTCTCCCCGTGGAGAGGTGTGTAGCTCCGCCCCTTCACATCAGAGAACAGATCAACTAGTTCACGTTAGCTCGAGTGCGGAGGCCGGCCGTACGACAAAATCAAGATGATCTCATGTCAGACATGTTGAAATATCCGAGGTCGCAGCCGACTCTGCTCTTTTCTATAAACACTGAGGATTTAAAGCTACACGCTGACATCACCACTGCACGGGCACATGCAGTTACGGCAGATGTATTTAATGTATTAAACATTTCTTTGATCTGGCACCGGGTTTTGCACCTTAAAAGGGTCTGTGTGTCTGCGAAAGAGACCGACAGGGGGAGGGGATCTCCTGATGATGAGTCCCAGAGAGGAGACCACGAACATCTGCTGAAGCCTCAGGATTTATCTGCTGCTCAGACTCACTGTCCCACTCAACACAAGCACGTCTTTGAATCTCTTTTACGGCATTTTTAATCAATGAGGAGACATTAAATCTGTTGCTCTGCTGACGGTACGCTGCGTTTCTGTCCCCCATCAGCTGCATTTGCAAAAGCGGTGGTTCCATACTGGTGGAACGAGGCATGACCGACACAAAGAGAGAATCTAAAACCAATACAAGTCCCCTTTTCATCTGTGTGACCTCCTTTGTTGATGCTACAGTCTGTTGAGCTGCTAGCATGACACGCTGCTCACAAAGTATCGCCAACACATGTCTCATATAAAACTGGATCGTTTCAAAACAACCCTGCTAAACATTTGCAACCACATTTCAGCTACTAATGACATCGACAAATTTCAGGTGAAATGTTGCGAACACTCGTGGCTTCATATCACATCTGTAATAAGTGTTGATGCTGAAAATGTGCCAAAAAGTCATCAAAGCAAACGTTTCCCAGCCCTGAAGAGCGGAGCGGCCGACAAAGCGGCGAGCGCGGGTCAAACCACTTCCTGCAGGTTCAGCCGACTACAGCCACGGATTGTGAATGAGCCTGCTGTGTTGTGGTTTTGCAGTCCAAGTGTGCGCTGGTGGGAAATGAGGCAGACTGCCAACAACATTAAGCTGTCCAGCCGGGCTCACTCGAGCTGTCATAACTTCATCTGCAGCCGTCCTGAACACTGCGCAGGGGCGAAGGCCAAAACAAACACAGGGAACTTTTGGCTCCTTCTCGCTGCAATGTCATCGTGAAGCTATTCAGTGAAACCTTTGGACGGGAGATGAAAAGAGGATCTGGCCAAATCCAGTGAACACTTGGCTGTTTAAAAGTGTGACGGACTCCATCACACGTCTAACAAGAGGAAGTAAGGCTGATGGTGTTAGTTTAAAAGCTGATCTTGAGACCTTAACAGACCCAAGATGGGAAAAAGCAACAACAGGGAATATTAAATTATTTATTGATAAAAATCAGACATTTTGAGCTGATGTAGATGTGCGTAGCATGTTTTGTTTGTCATTTTTGACTGTCAAATTTAGCTGCATGGTTCACTGGGGTTATTCTAAATAGGCAGCGGCAGCATAAAGCAACAGTTTTAAAGATATTCATCAGCTAAGAAGGTCTTCGAAGGTATCAAGATACACACTTAGCTGTTCAGTCAGTCTCAGACACGACTACCCGTGTGTGGCACAATCCTGCTAACGTGGCCAGAAAACCTACAATTGGACAGTGATGGAGCTGATGAGCTCCAGATGAGCCGTCCCGGTGAGAGGAGGCGGCACGGAATGAGACCCATGATGTTGCTTATTTAATTATGCAAATGTGGCTCATGTTAGCGCCATGTTTGAGAGTAAAAAGACAAGAGCATTCCATCTCCTTCGAAGAAGCACAGCATCCTTTGAAGTCGCAACCTTCCTGTTTCCAACAGTTACACAGGGACCACAGTGGCACCAAGACCCTCAGGGCCTCAGCACACAAGCCCTAGTTCACTACCCAAATCACCCCCTCCCAGAGGACACTGACGATATTAATCACAGCAGAGGAGGGGGAAGAAGAGTGGACCCAGAGGTTTCTATTGGTCCATTTAT
Source organism: Takifugu flavidus (assembly GCF_003711565.1). Classification (NCBI taxonomy): domain Eukaryota; kingdom Metazoa; phylum Chordata; class Actinopteri; order Tetraodontiformes; family Tetraodontidae; genus Takifugu; species Takifugu flavidus. The sequence continues at coordinate 11,183,534 of NC_079522.1, forward strand.
CAGGGGAGGCGGCGCATTAATAAACACATCTCCCAGAGGTAACAGGAAGTAACGGAGATAAATATGTTTCGGCAAAATCAACATTAACAAGGAAGCGAAAAGCTATACTTGATCCCCCGGAACCCCCATCCACCGGCCGCTCCCAACCACCACCATCACTACAAACAGCTTACCTTCAGCTGCTTAGGTGTCCACATTAGCATCCGTGGGAACGTCCTGGATAACAGGCCTCCTGAGCTCGGACACCCCTGGAGAAACAGGCCTAGATGGTGATATTGTTTCTATTTTCCTCCCGCTGAGACCAGCTAACGTGTTAGAAATGCCCCCAAATATTAAGATAAGCAGTAAAAAGTCATCAGATGAGCCAAACTGTGGATGACCAGCATCTGACCGCAGGTCCTGAATTCCTAAAAAGGCGGCTCAGTCGTTCTTATCAGGCTTTACATTCGGAGCCAAGATCGATCAGATCTGAGTGCGTTTGCTCACAGTTGAGATCAATTTGCTTTAAATTGCCCTTATTTAGCATCGCGAAGCCAGAGCCAGACTGTGATGGTTATCTGCGGTAATTATGGGAAATTATTGCGGGGAGATTGATCAGGTGGACTGACCACATGTGTGCAGATGTGATAGCTCCTCCGGCTCTCTCGCACAGTTCCTCAGCTTTGTGGTAACAGTGTGAGCTCTCCTCACTCTACAGAGCGTCTACGACTGCCTTCGTAAGGCTCCTCTCGGCGTCCGCGATCTCTGGAAGCGCCCACTGAGGAATTTGTGTCACTGGGACAAAGCCGCATTAGTTAATAATATCTTCTGCCAGGCTCACTTTCCATCAACCTGGAAAAAATGGCAGCGCATTTTAGTTGTGAATCAATCTCCGGATCTTATTGATAGGGTTGTTCTGTGTCCGTGGGGTTCGGGTGTCGCCAGGAGGTTATGGCGGCATCCATCACCGCGGTCCCAGCTGCAGCCTCGCGAGCTGGCCGCCCCTTTAACCGCGGCGACACGTTCAAAGACAACAACAAAGCCGTGTGGCGGGGAGCCACTCGTTAAATTTCAGGAGTCATTCTTTCAGATTGAGAGCATTTAGCGTCTCCGAGGGGAGCAGGAGCTGTCTCTGGATCAGATTTGAAGGGATGTGGTGTCAGGACGGAGGAGCTGCTGCATTCATCACACCTGTCACTGTAAAACCAGCCTCTGTGGTGATGTGCAGGCTAGCATTGTGAGGCTAAACATTCAGCTTCTGCACATTAGCTTTCTGGATGGATGTCTCCATTCTCCCCCATATTTTTGTCACATCAAACCAAGCGATGAACCCAAACAGGTGCAAAACTGTGTACTTTGAGTTTGTGTCCAGACCACCAGGGCGGAGTCAACCCACCTTGCATGAACTGTTTGGACGTTTATTGCACCAGCAACAGCAGTAACTCATTCACCAACTCACTGTTTCCGCAGTCTCCCGCTTCTCCAGCCCCAGATTGACGCCCCGACTGAGCAGGAAGAGAGCTCTGTCCATCTCGCCTCTGTCGGACGCTAGCATCGACCTGCAGACGATGATCCGCACCTCGCCCAGTTCACTGGTCGCCTACATCAACAACTCGCGGTCCAGTTCAGCTGCCAGCAGTTCTTATGGACACCTGTCGGTTGGAGGACTCAGGTGAGGACAGTCAGTCGTATCTGAAGAGACACTTGTCTTGTCTTCCTTCTAACTTTGTCTTCTAAACTTTTGCTCTTTCCAGTCCATCTTTCCCCTTCCCCCACCCCATGGCCTACCAGCAGCTGCTCTCTCAGCAGCGAGGGCTCAGCGCCTTTGGCCACACCTCACCTCTTATCCAGCCTCCACCCACCTTCAGTGCCCACCAGCTGGGCCTCGGACTCTCCTCGCTGCCTGAGAGCAACCTTCCAGCGAAGGTAACCACCTTTGACTCAGATTTTTTTTTGATCTCTTCAAAATTCTGCTGACCCGTTCCAGATGTCCCTGCTGGAATTTCTGGTGTCAACATTTGAACACAAACCATGAATTTTGGAGCTCCGCTTCTCTAATTTGGTTTTCCCATCATCTCCTTAAATATTGGCATTGATTGCAGCGTGTTTTGGTGTTTCTGACGAGCGGTGTCGGCCTCAGCACGTGCGCAGTCAGGTAAACTCTGGCTGGAGGGGCTGTAATTTCTGTCCAACCACAATCACCGCTGCCTCAGCATTTAAAACCTCTCCCACAAAAAAGACAGAAAGAGGATCAACAAAATGTCCACTGTAACACAGATTTAAATGAGCAGAACTTAAACTCAAACTTTGACCCCATGGAGGTCTTTGATTAGAGAAAAACCTCTTTAAGCACTGAAAAAACACGTCCTTTGAAACACTTCCTTTTTTTCTGTATCAGCACCTGAGTGGCGACTCGGCGGTCAGCAGCACAGTTGACCCCCTCGTCACCAAAAGGTCAAAGGTCAAGACTGAAGCAGAGGGGTTGAGGCTGTCTTCTCCTTGTTCTCCGGTATGAAGCTAACACACATCCACCATTTACTGCTCTAGGTGGAACATTCAGGAAGACAAAATGAACATTTCCACAGACTTATATAGGTTTTTGATTGCTGTGGTTCAGGCCTGGGAGCTCCCAGTCTTCCACTTGCTAACACGGAAGAGTAAAAACAGATATGTGACACCAATGCCCATTTTTAGGGAAATAAATGACAATTTTTAAAAAAATAAAATGCTCGTATGCATCTTCTTGGAAAGTTTTTTCCTCAAGTAGGCATTTGCTGTCTTTCATTTTCCAGCAAAACATTTTCTGTCCTGACCCACGATCTGACCCGTGTCCCCCGCGGGCCCTGCTCTGGACGACCCCATGTAAAAATGTCAGATAAAGAAAACCCTGGCGTGATAAGAGCTTCGTATCCGTTTATTTGGTGGCGGCGGATCCCTCCGCCCTGCTGCTCCCCAGCCGCTGTAAACTGTGCCAGAGCACTTCATTTTCATGAAATATTGGTCAGGCTTTATTGTCATCTGAGGGGCCTTTTTCTCCACTCGTGACAAATTTGCGGCTCCTCTCCGATAGTAAGGCAGGTTTGGGCTTGATGCATGGGGACGGCGGAGCGCCATCGTCTTGGGGCCACCAGAATTGATGAAGATAGTGTGTGTGGGGCAGCGACAAACATGCTGGAGTCAGCACAACGGTGTGTGAGCCTGAGAGAGAGTGTGTGTGTCTGTATCTGTGAGTGTGTGTGTGTGAGCATGTGCGTATGTGTGTTTAGTTAAGCATAATTGGCTTAAATCTGTAATTTAGCCTCTCTGATGTTCCACTCAAGTAAAGCAGAAGAAAACAGCTCGCTTTGACTCCCAACAGTTTTGCTTTGGCTGAAAACTGTTTTACATGTGTTTGGAGAGCCGATGAATTCTGCATTAATCTCTAAAATAAAGAAAACCTGTTCTCTGATGCTGCAGAACCATCACGACGGCTCGTTGGACCTGAAGGACGAGGGGGACCGAGACGATTGTAAGCAGGAGCTGGAGGCCGTTTATGAGACCAACTGCCACTGGGAGGGCTGCAGCAAAGAGTATGACACGCAGGAGCAGCTGGTGCACGTAAGCAGGCGCACGTCATCGGATAAACAACCAGATGCAGCTGAGAGATGCTCCTCCAGGAGCAAGAGCAAAAGCATGACACCTCAAAATTAACTCGACCGCTGAATCAATGATAAACATAAACATAGCGTCGGCGAGCACCGTCCATAAACATCACGCAGAAGTCGTTGCTTTTGGTTGCGTTGTCGTTAGCATCGCTTTAGCTTAGTCACCCTCGAAGGGTTTTCCCTGCTGTCGGGTCAGCAGACAGACGGGTCACCGCTGGTGTGACTGGCTGAAGAAAATGATTAATGCGCTCACATGTCGGGGCAACATGGCCGACAGATGCGAGCGGACACCTGAGCTGCCTTATCCTGATGTATGTTTTTAAAAACGCGCCTCTGAAGTGTCAGTCTATTCCTGCTGATACACGCCAGCGGCGAGACCTGAACCCCGACCATCATCCCTCCTCCAGAAACAAGCAGAGTCTTGGTAAACGGGCCTTAAACATTCCACGCCGACAGCGGAGCATGGAAGGAAAAAAAAAAGAGGGCGTAGGTTGGAGTGTTTTCGGGGGAGGGGGTTCAGTCTGTCATTCATTATACTTAATTCTTCTGTCCGTATAGAGGAAAATTTCCCGTAATCCACTGCGCCGCTGTCACCGTCTCACGTCTGCGAGTGTTTACAGGCCATTAAAGCTAACATGTGCGGCCACGGCGTCGGCAGTTTATCGTCGACATAACGGCGAAGCTTTGATGTACTTCCTGTAAACAAATTAGGTGTGTTGAGATCATCGCCAGCGGCGTTGTTGCCGTCTTATTGTTTTCTTCAAATTGAGACCATATTTCCCGTTAACCGAAGCTAACTCCTCTCATCTACTCCTCACAAATATGTGCCAAATACCAACTTCGTGAACTGATATTTTTACTGCTTTGGACTTTTTTGGCATATTTGTTGTATTGATGACAGATATTCACATATTTATGGTAGAAGATGTTTGATAAAAGTAAGGTGAGCTTCCATTTCCGGTCAAACTCTTTCCAATATCACCAACCAAAATCACTTTTTATTCTAATGCTAAGCCACATTATGTGGAGTTTTCTGTTAAATCGAGTTTTATTCGGGCAGTATAAAGAATCCACAAGGTCCTAATTAACAGAGCTGTAACACTTTCCTCTGCCGCTGTTTCCCTTTGAGACTCACCCAGATAAGATGGATTTCTACAGAGGAAATCCTTCCGAGAACAACATGAGAGCCTCTTAGTGGAAGCGTCTCTCTCTAGAAAAACCACTCATTTGTGCGCTGGTGTGTCCCACAGCACATCAATAATGACCACATCCACGGGGAGAAGAAGGAGTTCGTGTGCCGCTGGGAGGAGTGTTCGCGGGAACAGAAACCCTTCAAAGCTCAGTACATGCTGGTGGTTCACATGCGCCGGCACACGGGGGAGAAACCACACAAGTGCACGGTGCGTAAATGACGGCCTCTGCGTAAACACTGCACACAAATGTTTCACACACGGGTCTGGATCCGGAGGTGATTCACACTATTGAGGCTCTCCTTCTCTTTACCTAAATCCACTAATATCAGCAGAAAATTCTTAGATTTTGGACCCTTTTCCTCTTAAATAAATGCCAATAGTGGACAATAATCTGGATGGCTAATCTGGATTTTGGGGGGGTTGGAGGATTTGATGAGAAAACAGCATTTAAGTTTCTGCCTTTTACTAGTTTGCTTTAATAATAAAGTTAATTTTCCACACTTTGTTGAAAACAAGGCAACAGATGGCGCTGGCGCCAGAGGACAGACCCTGGGGGGATTGATGATAGAGAGCAGAATAATAAGTGGTCAACAGAATCTGTATTTGCCTGCAGTTTGAGGGCTGCTCCAAGGCCTACTCCCGCCTGGAGAACCTGAAGACTCACCTGCGCTCACACACCGGAGAGAAACCGTACGTATGCGAGCACGAGGGCTGCAACAAAGCCTTCTCGAACGCCTCGGACCGAGCCAAACACCAGAATCGGACGCATTCCAACGAGGTAAGCGTAAAAAAATAGCAGCTGCTTTCCAAATTAAAAAAAGCAGCTAAATGTAAATGAGTTGTATCATCAAAAAATTCCTTAAATGTTCCATCAACAGAAACCGTACGTTTGCAAGATCCCCGGGTGTACGAAGCGCTACACGGATCCAAGCTCGCTCAGAAAGCACGTGAAGACGGTGCACGGCCCAGAGGCGCACGTCACCAAGAAGCAACGCGGTGACCTCCTGCCGCGGCCCCCGGGGCCCAGGGACAACAGCGAGAATGACGAGGGGAACAGGGAAAGGCTCCAGAGGGACAACAACATGTTGGAGAGCAGCTCCCCCAGAGGAGCAGAGGACTACCTGCACATAAAGTCCATCAAGATGGAGAACTCTGTGGTAAGATGGCTCAGGGATATCTCCAAACATGAGCAAAGGCACGAAGGCAGGAGAGGGTTCAGTCAAAAACGCCACTTTATCTTCTGCCACTTTACTCTCTGTGTTTCTTCTTCCTTTTCCTACTTTCCAAACGGACAGAAATTACTAAGGTGAGCTGACTTCTTACGTCTCAATCTTCCACATCTTTCATCATCTTTTTGCTGCAGGTAAAATATCTCATCTCGGGACTGAAGAAGCCGTTTCTGTTGTCACGTTTCAGAGATAAACATGTTTGAACTTCATCAGCAGTTATGCCGCATGTCACCAACGATACCACATACGTCACTTTTCCTTTCCTCGCCGCCTGTTTAAAGCAACACTGGAGACCCATCAGCCATGCCTGAACCTGATGAAAGCCGCTCCAGGATTAATATTCAAACCCTGGGAATTGGCCGGGGTGCTCCGCGTGCGCACAGCCGACCGTCAAGCTGCGATCAAGACAGCTTTTTAGTGATGCATAAATTAGCGTCAGCGAGGAAACGGAGGCTGGCCGGGCTTGACTCTGATAGGTGTTTTCCATATCAGGAGGTCCTCGCATCTGATAAAACAGCTTTTATCTGATATTACCATTGATAAATATGAAACACGCGTGTGGACGTCCTGTGAAAACTCGGCAGAAAAGACTCAAAGACCCTACAAGTTCAAAACTCACCTCCATGTTTAAAGAACAAGAAAAGCTGTCACGGGGCGGTTGGCCTGGCTCAGACAGCCTTTTCATCCTGCCCATTTTTAATTCACAGACAGACTAAGACAGCCTGTAATCTGCAGCACATCCCCCACCCTTCACCCCATCCCCCCCAAAAAACACTCATTATTTACAATTAAGCTGGGACAGAATAAAAGATTCAGCCGTACGCACTTCCTGGTGCCATTAACAACTGTTCCACTTGTGTTCTGCTGGGAAAACCTGTCTTTTGAATGGCTGTGACTTCTCCCTCTTCACCCTTCTGTCTCTCTGCCTTTCATGCATCCGTTGCTCTTCAGATGTATCAGCCCAGCCCTGGCGGTCAGTCATCATGTAGCAGCGAACCATCACCACTTGGCAGTGCACCCAACAATGACAGTGGAGTAGAGATGGCGGCGAACAGTGGGGGAAGCCTGGGGGACCTCAGCACCCTGGACGATTTACACTTCGTGGAGGCCCTGAGCTGTGTAGGGTCTGCTGGCGGAGTCACGGTGGCAGGACCCCACTTCCTAAAGCAGCTCAGCACCTGCCAGCGGTTGGAGCATCTGAAGAGGGAGACGCTGAAGACGGTGAGGGACTCGTGTCACTGGACAGGCGAGCCAACCGCCCCGGTTCTTGGCACCAAACTCCCACCAATTCCAGCTACTGGTGAGTAGAAGAAAATTGGCCATTGAAGTTTCTCATTCCATTATGACACCAGTCAATTTGAGCTGCATGGTTCCAACTCAACTTGCCTTGATTTACTGGATTCAGAAACATTTTTGGACCAAATACATCATGTTACCTGGTGCTTTAGGTGTTCAAGATAATGGTCAAGAAATCAAATAATCCAGTATTTTATCTGTTCTTTCGCAGGGTCCCTCCTGGAGAAAACACACGTTCCGGTGCCCCTTCCTGGTTCCTGCTTGGTTGATCTGAACTCTGATAAAACTCTATTGGGAAACCTTTCAGAACGCCGCGACAGCACTTCCAGTACCCTCAGCTCTGTTTATACCCTTAGCCGCCGCTCCTCAGGCATCTCCCCATGCTACTCAAGCAGACGCTCGAGCCAAGCCTCCCAGTTTGGTACAAACCGCCCCAACAACCTCAGCTCAGCTGACTCCTATGATCCCATCTCTGCCGACATCTCGCGTCGCTCCAGCCAGGTTAGCCAATTTGGGGAAAGTAGTAGAGGAACTGAAAGGTACGGTGGCCCACCCAGCCCCCTTAGCCTGACTCCAGCTCAGCATTATCACCTCAAAGCAAAATATGCGGCTGCCACAGGAGCCGCACCACCTACACCTCTTCCACACATGGACCAAACATGTCCAAGGCCCCGAACACCCTTATACGATTGTACCCAGGAATTTGCAGCACGGAGTCTGATGCCCCATGAGGTCTCAGCTAGCATGTCTCGCAGAGCCAGCGACCCTGTGAAACGCCTGCTTGTCACTCCTCTCAACCAGCCCCAACTGCAGCGCTACAACAGCCTTGGAACCCTCAGTAGAACGGTGGAGCCGCGCCCACCTTCCCTAGCAGATCGACAGCACTTGCCTCAGCTTCGGCACACGCATCCAAACAGTGGTATGTTCCGCTACAGCCTACAGCCTCTCAGCATTTCGGAGCATGCGGCTGTGGGGGTAACGAATGGCGTCACGAAGGAAAATCCAGCGCAGTTCCAACGAAACAGTGAGGCCGCCAACAGAGTCCCAACCAACCAGGATCAGTTCCCGACAGCGACTAAATTCCAGCAGCCATTGCAGCAGAGACGGATGGCTATCAGGAATGCTAACCTCCCCTTGACCACATCCAACACGAGTCCAGCGCAGCAAAGGTGGTTGTGTCCACTTCTGGCGAGGGAAAGTCAGGCCAACATTCTGGTCCAATCTAATCAGGTTTCTTTGAGACCCATCAGTACCAACCAGCATTATCCCGCTCCACAGGTTGCAGGGAATATGGCAGAGCTCTCGCAAATCAGGACTTTGGATCGTATCACAACAATCTCGACTCCAACCAGCAGACAATTCAGAACCTGGTTAACACCCTACAGCAGAAGTTCTGGCAGATGTCACATGTCAATGACAGGATGACCTCACAGCAGGGGTGTGACAATAGTATGAGTCTATACGATCAAAATGGTAATTTCTGCACAACAGTGGTGGAGGGGAACATGCTGAGGTCCACATACAAACAGGAACCAGTTGACATGGAGACCATGGGAACGTCTTATGCTGATGCTGGATTCCAGAGGGTCAAGGTTAAAACCGAGGAAACTGACAGATCGATGACGATTTCAGATCAGCAGAGCTGTCACCTGACATCCCAGTGTCCCTTGCAAAGCCAAAGCTGTCTCCCACCAAGGCCACCAACAGGACCCAAGTCTCAGAACCCTGCACTGTCCCGGGTGATGCACCGAACAAGACACTTTAGCACTTCTAACCAGGATGTTGCTTCCGCACTACCCAGTCATGGAGCTTCGGGTGATGGCTCTGACGACCACATATTGTACTACACGGGGCAGATTCACGTCTTTGAGCCCAATGCAAACCTGGACCATGAATTTCCACCCGTGCTGAATATGTCAACGTTTGAAAAACATGCAGCGTTCCCCCGTGTTGGGGACAACCAGGCCTCCACGCACGACTGCGATGCAGCAATAGAGCAAACGCCCATCGATTTTGATACCATGCTGGACGACCGCTCCAGCCTCATATCAGGACCCCTGAGTCCAGCTCTGCTCCAGGGCTCGTCACAGAGCTCCTCCCGGCTGACCACACCCAGGACCTCTGTCACGTTGCCTACCGTGCCAGCGGCGACGGGGAACATGGCCATTGGGGACATGAGCTCGTTGCTAACCACTCTGGCAGAGGAGAGCAAGATCCTTAACCTGATGACTTAAAACCCATTTTTGTCTCGAACTGAAAGAAAATGGTTTTCTTGAACTACTGACGCACAAGCTCATTTTCATGTTTTTTTAAACCGTGTACCAAAAAAAAGTCTCTGCAGTCTTTCTTAATGTACAGTCTTGTGTAAAAACTATTTAAAATTTGTATTTTTTTGTAAATCAATCGCTGTAATTTTCTGCCTTAGCTTGTAAATATGAGCGCCTCCTAGCTTTGACACATCGGTGAGGTCAGCCGAGTAAGTGCCTGGTCCAGCCGACAGATACAGATCTGACCCCCCAATGCAGAAAGGTCACCAGGTAACTGAGCAAAAGCACCAACTTGGTTCACACTGTAAAAATCAGTCATTCTTGCTCATTTCTGCCGCTAAGAAACGCCACCGTCTCCGCGACAGCGAGGCATCGTACGGCTGTCGTCTGTGTCTTGCGTAGCTTCAAATCTTGCCGATCCTGACTTCCCAACCCCTGCACTGATCCGTCTGCTGTGCTCAACGAGGATCAAATGATCACACCGTCCCTCTTTTATACTCAACAATCTCCGTTGTCCAGCAGTTATCTGTATATAATGTTTGTACATTTTTAAAAAACAAAATACAGCTGATGACTGATCTTTTTGCACTTCTGTGTTTGCTGTGTTTCGTGTGACTGGAGGTTCCCGTCTAGGAAATCTGTGATCTCCATTCTGAAGTGTCCCCCCTCCAGCACCGCAGATGGGACACCCGTCCACGTCTCCGCTCTGATCCACACGTCGCTGCTTGTTGTGGAAATTGACAAAATCAAGTCCAGTAGCTCATTTAAACCAACTTCAAATGTTCAAAAACATGAGCGAAAATACTCCGTGCACTATTGGTGACGCGGCGCTCTGCGCACACACCCCATGTGACCACACCGCCATCTTTAGTGTCACCATAGTGACAGACATAGTGTCTCATAGTAGGACCGCCACAGCAACACGAACAGTTGTTCCCGTGGTTGCTTCCGAAAGGATGAGTGCTGATCATTAGTTCAGCAACTAAACTTTTTGCCTTTGAAGCCGCGTTCCTGCCGTCTTTGCCGACAGTGCACTTTCCTCAAACCCGTGTTAGGATGAGACGCCACGCATTTTTTTCCCCTCAACCTCTACTTTGAAATAACGTCCCCTGACCTCGTCTCACCTCTCCGGCGAGAGCAAACTTGGCATCATGTAAATTCTCGGGTGGGAGATGATGAAAAAGGATGCTAACAGGAGCGGAAAAGGCCAGACGCGTGCAGGACGGCGGTTGCTATCGCCGTTAGCCCGCCTGTACTTCACTATTGGCTGTGACAGAGCGACCCAGAGGACGGCGCTGCCGAAACCACATGAAACAGCGCTACGGAGGAGAGCGCCGGGTTCCCAAGGATGCAGTGCTCAGCGTTCATGTGAGGAACAAATGATTCCAGGCTTTCAGGCATTCAGCTGAGGATGCGTTTGATCCGAGGTTTGTGATTGCTTTTGCCACCTGAGCTCCTGATTGTCTCAGAGTTGTGAAGTGGAAAAGAAAATAGCCCGCAGCTGTGAAATCAGACCAAGACCCCCTCCCCCCCCAAAAAAAAGAGGTGAAGATGGGTTTCACAAAGCTTCCACAACGCCAGCATCTTTGTTTAGCGAAGGAGGGGAGATGAAAAGATGCCCTCCTGCCAATCAGGTCAGGGATCTTGCATGTAATTCAGCATGAAGAACAGGTTTAAATCTAGCGTGAGGGTTGTGTAACACACATTTGAGGTAAAGCTGTTATGCTAACTCTGAAACTGACAACCTTTAAATGAATGTAACTGAATGAATGAAGCCGTAAAGGTGACTGGGCTGGACTCATTAAAGGGTTGTTTTTAATTTCTGAGAAGCACCTTTTCATTCATCTCCAAGTACCTGACGGGAGGACCTGGCCCAGAACTGTAAGTCCGTTAGCGATCAGCTCTGTAAATCCAGAGATTAGCCTTGAACCACCATCCGTTCCGGACCAAACAATTTAGGTTCCGTGGTTTTTGGGTAGCACCAGGTGGGGAAACAAAGCTGAGCTTGTTACAACATTATTGAGGAGCATTTTCTTTGGACTGAAGAAGAGCTCTTCTTCTGTGGTCTTCCCATGTTCAGCGTTCAGAACTCCCTGTTCTGGCATCTTGATGATGACGATATGGAAAGTGACCAGCAGGCGAAGGCCTTAATTACGTGTGTGACAGTGGAGGCAGCAGATGCACTCTGACGTGAAGGAGATCTGCGTCTGACCTCCACCGCTCCCTGCACTTCCTTCCTCCCAGTGATGCCACATCACAGCAGCGCTCCGCATTACCACCTTATTATTAGGCGCATGGCAGCTCCAGTGTCAGCGCGGATGATGGATAGTGCTCAGACACCTCATTCATTTCTATTACACCAATATGGAAATCCCTGCGGAGCCCAAACTGAGAGACAATATTAATTTACGAAGCTATTCCAGAGGCTTCTGCCACAAGTTTTAACGGCTCCATCTCGATTTGTATGAGAAACACAACTACGAGTTCAAGCATGAGTCTGAAATATGAAAGGCAAGTTTTTCAAATAAAAATAATAATGCACAATGCAGGAAACATAGAAAACAGAAAACGTATCCCAAAAATTCCCTCTCATGCTCGTCTCAAACAGGATCTGCTCACATTTGTGTGGAGGACCCACCGGATGTGGGCGGAGCTTATGACTATTTTCCTCTTAACAAAATCAGGACCTTATTCTTTTATGTCTTTCTTTCTCATAGTATTTTGAAGAATTCCATAACAAATATCTGACTGGTAAAAGAAGATTTCAAGCACATCTAAGTCAATAAACTAAAGGTGAAAGTTAAAGGATTCATACTTTGTCCACAAACGTCCATCAACATTGTCCAGCAGCTCTTCCAGACTCACGTCAGGATTTGTACAACTCAGAGATTCTTCCCTCTTTTCGCAGTGCTGTGGCCCCCGATGGACAAATGTATTATTAAGACCTGGTTCTTCTCATTTTAATAGGGCCACCTAACAGGGACGCCGTGTCAGCGGCTGCTCAATATTAACGAAGGCCCCGTGGATGATCCCAATCCTCCGAAATGGAGGTCAACTCCACAGTAAAGGACAGAGAAACTGTGGTTTAGTCCTCTAACAAGACGCCCGGCGCTGAGTTGAATCTTTCATGGAGGAAAGTGCAGAGGTGGGAATGTTCCTGGTTGGGTTTTTTCCTGCCCTGTTTGGGTGATCGAGGTCGTCAATCACTGAGATTTTGGGAAGAGACGCCGCTAACGCAGCAGCTAGCGTGGCCGTAGCCTGAAAACTATTTAGATGAAGGGTGGAGTCGGGCCCTGTATCGTCCTGGACCGTGATCGGATCAGACTTTGATTCAATGAGACTGTGTAATTACTGAAGAATCCCACCTGAGTCTGAACTCCCGAGATGCCTATGAAGGTCATTCTGTGCCGTGTTACAATCACACTCGAGTGTTTCCTTAATCGTAGAGAATAAAGACACAAAAGACGCGAGCACGAGCCCCCATTCACGGCGACGGCTCCAGCGTCACAAGCAGATATGGCATCCATATTCATCCGACGCTTCTATGCAAAATAACATCTGTTTCCAACACCGTGCCATCTGTCTGGGGGACTTTACCATATTAGCGGCTCATCGTGCTAAAACAACCCAAAAAAAGACTATTGTGATGGTGTAATCAGGGCCGGGCATCATTTCCATGTAAATGCACACAAACATCGGAGCCTTTAAAAATAAACTTTTATTGACGTAAAATAACTTATTTAAAAAGCTTTTTCACATAGAATGGAAACGCCCTCCCCTCCTTCCCAGCCTAAACCCCTGGTTTATGTGTTCATCAGGACCAGGCGTGAGGAAGAGGAGCTGTTCCTGGTGGCACCTGAGGAAGGTCAGGGAGGTCGGCGAGGTGCTCCGCAGGCTCCTGCAGGTCTGGTGCTCCCTGAAGGTTTGAGAACGGAGGTCCTCATTAACACCTCCCACGTCTCTGCCCTCTCCTCCTCCTCTCCTCTGAGGAGTCACACGGCAGGACGGTTCAGGTGTCAACCAGCTCGCCGTCTCCTGATTAGAACCGCCGGAATATTCACAAGCAGAGGAGATCCGTCTGGGTTCTTCTGGTGTTTCCAGCTGAAGAGCCAGACAGGAAGTGATCTGTCAAACAGGGAAACGATCTTATTTTCTTTCTTCTTCTTCTTCTTCATTATTAAACTTCTCAAAATAAATAATCGTTGTGGATCCGATACGATCCCGATCCTGTCCATGAACAAGTGCTCGTTGGTAGAGTCCAGTTGCCTCAAACGTGTCTTCTGTTGCGTGTTGTGCGGCGGGCCCAGAGACCCCCACGGCCCCGGTGAGAACCTGAACCTGCGCCTCAGCCAACGTTTGATCAGACTGAAGGTTCAAGGTTCTTTTCTAACTGTTGACTTGAGTTTTCTCTCTCCTCCGTGGAAACGTGCTCTCCTGCGGGGGGGAAGGGGGGGGGGGGGCTTCAAAGCAGCCAAGCAGAAAGGGCCGAAAACAAAGCAGCTCTGTTTGAAGGTGGCGGCGGCTCGCTGAGGGTTAGCTTCTCAGTTTCATGCCAATCCCTCGCTGGGCCGGAGGAGCTGTTATTTCTCCGCCTGTGAATGGAGGCGGACTCATAAATGGCTGATTTTCACCTCGTTCGGAGAGACTCCGTGTTCAGGCCGCGGGGCCCCGGCACAGACAGCGCCTGATTATTCCTCCTCGTTTTACGAACTGACCTTCTCTCGGCGGATGAGAAAGGACCGGTTCTTTTTACAAGCTGCTTCAACAGGCGGGAAATGCACCATCATTTTTACAGTGTAATTAAGAGGCGGCGCCCGATGCCAGCGCTGGCTCGGGCGCTTTCTGGAAAGACTTAACAGGCCCCGGCTGCATGTCTTGGCTGCGGGTCCAGAGCTGGAATCAGCCTCCCCGACTTAATCCTTTAGAAGAGCAGCTCTCCTCGCTGGCCACTCACCAGATCGGCGGAGCGGCCGCGGCCCCGAACCCGGAGCCAAAGTTAGCAGACAGCATCTGAACCGAAATGCATCAATAGATAAAAGCTAGCTTTGCTCGGCGGCGCTGCATTTATGCAGAGCGCCACCCGGCCTGTCAGCAACTAATGGTCACAAGGATGATGGATGGTGTTTATTCTCCGGTGATGGAACGCAACCCCCCGCCCGATGATAATTGTAATAAAATGACAGATCAAGCCGGCCAGCTTATTCAATTATTGGGCCATAATTTGCATTAATGCCTCCAGTGGCGCGGCAGAGACGCTGGGATGGGGGTCTGACACGGGCCCGACTCTTTAGTCCACCTTGAAACGCTCCCTGTGCCCTCAGCCATCAGGACATTCAAAAACCGAGTAGAAATCTTGGAAAAAATTGTTCAGAACCTTAACAAGTTCTTCTCCACTGGCTTTTGTTGTGGCTGTGAAAGATTGCCGAGTGACCTTCAACTGCTAGCTGGGTAGCTAGCAACATATGGAGGGAAAAGTTTACCGCACGGTGCTGAGGATTCTAGCGTCAGTAGGAAACCCCACTCAGACCCCAGAAGCACCAGATCTGAGAGATCTTCATTAGCCGCCGACTGAAGAGCTTCTGGTCGAGGGCCAACCGGTCGGAAAAGATCCAGCAGAGGAGAGAAAGAAACGGAGGAGAAAAGAGGGCGGTCGCTAATGGGACTGCGCTGCTTTTAAGTGCAGCGTCCGCCAGAGGAATTCACAAATTCCCCGTTGGCGGAAACTTTGGGACGGTATTGATCGTTGTCTTTGGCCTGAAACGTATCGTCAGGTCGTCTCGGCCTTTGATCTTCGGGACCGAGGAGCATGCTGGCGACGGCCACGCTGGGTCACGCTAGGCGAGGAAACACTTAGACAGCGCCGCGACATTTCGTTCTGCTCTCATTAGAAGGAAAGTTGGACGGCGGGACCACAGAGGAAGACGTGAAAGTTTGGTGACATCACTGCGGGCTTTCAACAAACGGGAAACAGATGGAGCGCCGCGGCGGAGGCGGCCGAGGAAGCCGAGTCCTGTTCTGTTAAATAATCATGATGAATAATGGCGGCCCGGCGGATCACCCCTCCTGGGCGGACATTTAGTGTCAGCCTGACAGGTCCTGGCAGCAGCTCGGGGACGGCGGGGGACGGAGTCGTCTCCATATTAAGCAGCCACATTAGACCCGTTAGGCGGAGGCCGGCGCAGTGCGGTGCAGCCCGCGCACCTCCGGGGTCTGGATCTCATCAGGTGATACCCGCCTCCGCCACACCTCACGTCGCCCGCCCCCGCGAGCTGGAAGTGACCCTGCTTCTGCCAGGCTGAGCGCCGGCCCTTCCCATCATGCACAGGGGCTGCAGCCATCTCCCATGAGCCTTCGCTGCGCTCTCCGCCATCTGCCGTGATTTATAGAAAACGGCCGATGATTTATGGGCCAGTCATCTCACAATGAAGTCGTTCTCTTTCATTTGCGTGACCTCGCCGACCCAGCCGCCACTCGCAGCCAGGTTGGGGAAACGTGCGCTAATCATACACGATGAGGGCTTTTAGGGAGGGGAGGGGGGGGGGCTTAATAAAATTATTTTTCACCCGAGTGTGCAGGCTGATGAACCAGGCCGGCGATGGCACGCGACCACAGCAGAGAGATGCTAATGAAGCTGCGCGAGGTCCAGAAAGCAGGAGGAGGCTCGGCCCCACCTGCTGATGCGTCAATCAGAGGCCACAAAGTGTTTAAATACCGGTGGGCGGGGCTCTGCGCGGTGGGCGGGGCCAAAACCCGTGTGGAAGAACTTTCTGGTTCTTGTGGGTAGATAATTGTGGTAGTTTGTGCATTTGGATTTAAGTGGTGTGTATGCATCGGCATCTAAAGAAAACGTCCAATGAAGGAAAATATTTAAGACTTTTTTGATTTTCTGTAACCAGCAGCTGCGTCAAATGCGTAAAAATGTCCTTTTCAGGGACATTTTTTCCTCGTGATATTTGTTCTAGTCGCTGTAAATGTATTATCCAGTTTTTTAAAACGTAGCTTCCAAAGTTTCAGAAAGCGAATTTTTTAATCGAATGTGAAGAATCTTTCTTTTACAGCTGACTCAAATCCCCTGTAATATCGTCTTCGTAAATGTGTTTCCTTTTATTTACAACACGCTACGGATTAAATATTGGTGATACCTTTTATTTTTCTTACCTTTTTCAGTTTTTCCTCCAACAAAATCAATTAGCTCACCTGTTATCGGAGCTTTAATGGCGAGCCAAGCGCGCCCTCTGCCGGCCGGAACAGTGAACAGAAGAACGAAAGAAACGCAGAGAAAAGATTTATGGAGAAACTTATTATAAACTTATTTTTCATTGTATAATTTAGCACCCGGTTTCAATATTTGATTTTAATGTTTTGGGCATTTTTCTTTTGGTATAATTTTTAAAAATATATACAAAAAATCAAGAAACGAAGGAAAGTGGAAGTCTGATGGTTTATTTCTGTAAAGTCTATCACAGGTGAAAGAAACAAACATGTAAATATATACAGTCATACACAGGAAACTTAAATATAATAAAGCATGAAATCAAACTAAACTAAAAACTGGAGTCATGCACGTGTGCGGCTGAAAGCTATGTACAGCACTGCGGCTCATTGTCATGCTAAGTCCACCTCAGGAAGTGTATTGCAGTGTTAGTACACACTAGAAATGTGTGGGACACACGGGTCTGTTGCCTAAAACCACCCCAAAGGCACACATTCACAATTCAGACGTGTTTTATCTACAATGTGTTCAGTAACTGTAGCAACAGTAACGGCGGCTCAGTCACTAAGCTAACACTCGATCCATGGACGACATCGTGACATTCTGTCCAGAGCGTCCCGTTAACAGTCAATAAGGCCTGAACATGATAACTACTCAATAACTTGACGTTACGGTTTGAAACATTTTGTGAAATTAAATTATCGCAGACTGCCCAGCTTTTTTAAAGATACCGGCGCAAGTTAATTAACCTAGCTTAGTGGCTGGAAAGGCGGGAACCAGTCAGTCAAGAAACAGAGGACATAAGAAGTCAGAACATTTTTGTTCCCCCCCTGGTGGTAGGCTGCACCGGTCATTGATTTTTTTTGTTGCTGACAACATAATTTTGGAATTATAGGAGTGAATGCCGTTGAGTAACTTTAAAAATAACTACTTATCGTTAGGTTACAGTGTAGTAAACAATTGTTTACATCATTTTAATACAAATCAACGACGATAATTACACAGTAATTATAGAAAAAGGGTAAATACTTTAAGTTCCTACAACACAACAGTTTCAATACCGAGGAAAAATTTGGATACTTAAACATTACAGAGTTCGATTAAAGTGAGTATCTGTTAGCATGTTACAATGCTAGCATACGGGGTACAGTGACGTAGATTTCCCTGTTTCCAGTCCTTTCGCTAAGCTAAGCTAAGCTAACTGGCAGAACATTACGTTTTTATGACCGGTGAAACATAAATTAAAATATTAGAACATTTCCTTAAAGTAACCGCACAGATTTTGGTTGAAATCATCCCATGCACCCACCTGATGGGCGGAGCTTAGTACAAGAAATGTTTGACCAGTCAAAGACTGAAAGGGTTTAGTGTTCATCAGCGATGTAAGTTCTCCGCAATCATAACTGCATGATACATTAGGCGTGGTTGTTAGTATTAGAATAAGCAGCAGTAGCTTTTAACGCTAATATCACTAAAAATTAAGGTTTTTTACACGGACGGGCGAGAGAATGAAAGTTTACAGTGCTTCGACATGAAACTCTGAGCTGGGTTTCTCAGTGATTATTGCTTATGTCATCAGATCAAACACTCTCCGTCGTTAGCATTGTCGCTAGCTCATCGCCCCGATTGTCAGTCTTCCCGTCTAATTTAGGCCCGTTTGCTTAAACACTTCACATTTTTCAAAGGTCTCGGAGTGATTTACATTCAGTTTAGGATGGAGTGAAAGTGCGAGGCTCCTTCGATAAATCCCACATTCCAATAAAAACACTAAAAGATCATTCCTCACGAAACATTCGCTCCCAGCCGAACCGTCATTCATTGAAACACTGATTCCTTCCTTGACCTTGAATTTAAAAACAATTCATTAAAATGAGCAATAATGTAACAAGAATTCTGCGATGCAACTCAACAAACCACCGGAACCCGAACGGGTCTGAAACAGCAGAACTTTCTGAGTTTGACCCGCCGCTCAGTCTCCGTCTCTGGGTGGGAGACGATCATGTGACACACGCCGGCACCACGACAACAATTCTGACGTTGTAATTGAAAAGAGTGAAGTACATTATTTGGCGTGAATCGTCTTCCTGGAGCGTGAAAGCTGCAGGTTTTTTTAATCTTTTCTATTTTCTTTAGATCAGAAGTGAAACTCCTCCGTTAATACTTTAGTGGCATTCACATTTCACCTTTGCTCTCGTGCGTTTGGTCCGTTGTGTTTTGTCTGAAGCGAATTTTCTTTTCTTTGCAGCTGCTTTCGTCACATTTGCTCCTTTAAAATACAGAATTTTCTGCTGGTCGCTGAGCCCGAAACCATAAAAAGGTTCACTGTCGTGCTCCGGATCATTGGCCCGCCAACTCAACCAAACGACGACAAACGGGGGGGGGGGGGGGGGGGGTTCAGGCTGTTTTCTCTCTTTACCTGCTAAAACTGGAACGGAGGTTTAACCCACAGGAGAAAGGAAGAGGTGGTTCGGGGGGGGCAACAGTGCCTCCCGTTGGTGGTCTTTACATTCAATATACGATAAAGTTCCATGTTTCAAAACGAAAAAAGAATGAAAATATTGATGGACGAGAGCGAACTTTCCTTTTTGTGAAGCTCGGGTTTGTTGCAGGATTTCTCAGAAGAAGCGAGTTTAAAAAGTGCGTCCTCCCACGTCTCCATCGACGGTTTAAGGCTCAGGAGTTGGAAATGGGGGCAAAGGTGTTCGTCCAGGACGGTGGTCCGGAAAAAGAAGGGAAAGAATGGGAAGACGATCCCGCTGGAGGCTGAAGGAATGAAACGCAATGAAAGAGGGGCGGTGGAGGGGCGGGACTAGAGTGGAGGGGCGGGGCTGGGTAGAGGCGGGGCTATGGTGGAGGGGCGGGGCTAGTAGGAGGAGATGTCAGAGGAGCTGCTGCTGTTGCTGGAGGTCTGGGCTCTCTTGATGTACAGGTTGAGCAGCTTCATCTGTCAGAGGGAAACGACCCGTTCAGATGAAGGTCCAGACCAGGTGAAACAGACAGGAAGTGGACCCACCTTGCTGCCGGTCAGCTGGGACAGGTACGGCTTCAGCTCCTCCCCGATCACAGAGTAGATGGCCACCAGGCAGAAGACGCTGGCCTTCCTCACGCTGCTCTCAGTGTTGTCGTAGCCCTGAGGAGGAGACGATGAAGGTGACGGTGGTGGTGATGATGATGAGAGAGGCTCTGAAGGTTCTGAAGGGGCGGAGCAGGAAGCTCACCTGCAGGAGGCCCGGTATGATGTCAGACAGCAGCTGATGGAGCGGCTCCTTGGCGATGCGTTCGATGGCCTTGGTCTGCATCTTGATGGCGGCGAGGTTGATGGGGTAGTCGGCCGTCTGCACGATGGGACAGAGCACCTTGATGCACTGCTCCGGGTGGATGGAGCCCGCCAGCGTGGAGGCCGCCTCCTCCGCCGCCCGGACCACCTGCGGCCGACAGGTAACAACTGCGTCAGCGCGATCAGCCGAACCCCCACCCGCCCCCGGGCGCAGGTCCCCACCTCCTTGTGCGAGTCTTTGTGCGCCTCCAACGTCTTCATGATGGTCAGCTCGGCGTAGTTCTTGAAGCGGGCCGGCTGGTTCCTCAGGATCTCCTTCAGGACCCGCAGGGCCAGGGCCCGGATGGTGTGCTGTGGGAGGGGTGGTGAGGTTATAAACACCTGTGTCCAACGCCGCTACCGCGTGTGTGAGAGTGTCTTTACGTCTTTGTCCCCCAGCGTCTCCAGCAGCAGCAGCAGCATGGTCTTGAAGTGCTCCTCCCACACCACCAGGCTGTCCTCCCGGGCCACCTTCAGCAGCTCCAGCAGGGTCCCCCGCCTCTCGTCTGGGCCGCGCTCCCCAGCCTGGGCGTGGGACAGCTCCTTCAGCAGCCCCCCCACCAGCTCCAGCTGCTCCATCGGCCCGGCTGCGGCAACAACAAACCTGCATTTGTGGTTCGGGGTCAAAGGGCGGACGAACCCACGCGGGGGTCTTTACCTGGGAAACCTTTGGGGCTCACAACCTTGTTTTCCACGCAATCGTGCCGTCCACCTGTGAAGGACATGTCCCTTTAACACCATCATCAAAAGCAAGAGTCACTTCCTGAATGGAACCCCCGTCAGCTCTACTTCCTGGCCGACTCACCATCGCGCTGGTGCTCCCCGCCGCCTTCGTAGCCCGGCTCCTTCGTGGCGGCCTTGTCCAGCGTGTCGGTGTAGTTGTATGGGTTGTAGTCTCGGAAGCGCGGCCCAGCGAAGGAGCGCGGCGACGGCGTGTTCAGCAGCGAGGTTTTGTTGTCCAGAGCCGTGCGACCGCAGCCCGCCGCGTCGGCGTCCGAGGACGCTCCCACTCCGGACTGAGGGAACGGCGGAGGCTGTGAGCGCCAGATGACGGGAAAAAAAGAGAAGCGCCATTGTTTCTCCTCACCATTGCGTCTCTCTTCCCGTCTCGCCGCAGCTCCATCGGGTCGTCCTGGCTGCGGAAGCTGTAGCTCTGGATGGCCTCGGTGACGCCGCGCAGGGAGCTGTAGATCTCCTCCGAGTTCAGGTTCTCGCTGTCGTATTCCATCATGCTGTGACAAACAGGGACAAAAGGTGTGAGAGGTGGATGCCTGAGGACCGACGACCACGGGGTGATCCAGGACGACGTGCTGAGTCGTGGATCAGCACCGTCTCTCTTCCGCCTCAAGACTGAATGATGGAGGTCTGACGTCCGTTTTTGGCTCCCAGCGTTGCCGACGTGTAAAATGTTCCAGAGAATGAAATGTGAACAAAGTGCTGCACGTTCTCCTGACTTGTCCCAGCTAAACAGTTAAGCTAAGGCACAAGGAGAGACGAGACCGGGGGGTTCACGGAGAACCAGGAAGACACGAACGACAGTTTTTACTGCTTGACTTTAGCACGACATGAAGTGAGATTGCTTTAGATGGACTTTGAGGCAGAAATATCACTTATTTCAGTGATTAAATGGTTAAACTCACCAGGAAGAGATCATTTTGTGTGTGAAATTTAAAAACCCAATTGAGCCAACAGCTAAGGAAGCTAGCTGCCTGTAGGTAATGGAACAAATGGTCTTTAGTCAAACTGAAATTTCAGCTAAGAGGAAAAGGCCTTTAGACTTAACAAATAATTATGTTCTGATCAATAAAAGCTGATATAAACTTGAATATCAAGCTAATAAAGTCTCAGAATTGTAAATGGAAATAAAACTGATATAGTGAACTGAGTTAAGATATAAGTTGATTTAAGATCTTTCAGCATGGAAAAATTATCCTTAAAGCTGAAAAAAGATCATTTGGAACTGATAGCTTAAAAAAAAGTTTTGATTAAGCTAAAACAATCGGTGAGACTTTGACCATAATGGAGCAAACACAATCTGAAAATAAAGACTGAAGGTTTAGCAGAAAACAGAGCGAACGAACTGATAATGTGGCTAATATTCTGCTGTTAGCACAAAAGGGGAAAAAAGCGCTTATATATTAAATTTCTGGAATGTTGTTTGGTTTTTGAGGGTCTTTTCTCCTGCTAATCCCCCAGCCTCTACTGTGAATGGAGCAGGAAGAGGGGCGGGGTTACCTTGGGGAGTAAACTCGCCGTACTTGCTTGAGGGAGGAATAGGCAGAGAGCGGAGGTAGAGTGGAAGGGAAAGGTGGAGAAGAGAACTTGGAGAGCCCGTCTGTGCTCCAACTACACAGCCGGCTGCAACCAGCCCAGAGAGAAGAGGAAGAGGGAGGAAGAGGAAGAGGAGGGAGGTGTAGATACAGACAAGCAGCTCTCAGTCAGTGTTAGAAGAGGTGGGTGGAGCTATTTCCTGAATCAGCGCGTGGTGTCGATTAGCAATTGGGTGTCCTGAGGTAGAGATCATCATTGGGTGGAAGTAACTAAAGTGTTTACTCTTCAGAGGGGGGGGGGGTGTGTACCTGGGAGAAAGCCCCCCGTGGGAGCAGTTGGTGGGGGAGGTCAGCGGACTGCTGCGGCTGCCCTGCTGCCGCGGTGCCGCCCGAACCGAGGAGTTACTGGGAGACGCCTGTGGGAAAAACCAAACACACACATCGCACGCGTGTAGGTGTACACCTGAAGCCTCTGTCACAGCTGCTGCAGCGCGGGGACGTGCGTTACCATGGTGATGCCGCTGCTGGCGCTGGTGTTCCTCAGGTGGTTGTGCAACAGCTTGGTGGTCCCGTCCTGGAAGGTTTTGGGCAGAGCGCCCAGGAGCATGGTGAACTCAGGTGTGTTGAGCTCAAACAGGGCGATCAGCACCACCTGGGCTGCCTGCAGACGTGGACACACACACACACACACACACACACACACACACTGATTATGCTGGTGTCAGAACTGCATTCTTCTGCTCTTAGGAGCGCTGCAGGGGAGGAACTGATGATTTGAAACTGACCCACAGCCCCTCGGCGACGCCTCGGCCCGCCATGACACGGACTGAGGCTTTTATCGTGTGTCTTGGTGCAAACATGCAGCAGACCGTTCAAAGGCTCAAGGTAGGAGAAAACAGGCAGAGGAGTTTCTACTCCAACTCAGGTTAAAGAGGAAAAAAAAGAAACCCCAGCTTTGTTCTGTTGTTAGAGATTCGCCCATCAAATACTGGCACTTTTATTATCAACAGAATTCTTATGCTAGACTTTGTTGTCATTCTCTGATGGGTGCACCTCTAAGAGTCTAGCAGACAGAGAGCTCATGCAAACACACTCCCACTGTCCAATTAAAGGACAGTTTCTCCGATTTTGCAGCCAGGTGAGTAAAAAATGACAACACGACCCCTGAAGTGGAACTGGTTAATGTTAAAAAGCCTTCACGCCACTCAAGGCCGGACAGATCGGTCCGAGTCTGCAGGCGGCGTGCCTCTCACGCCGGGTTAGACGAGGTTAAGGGTCTCTGCTCGGGCCGTTTGATGGACAGTCTACCTGCTTGCACCTCTCCTCCAGGTTGCCCTCTCCAGGCAGGGAGGCCACGGTGCTGGCTCGGCCTGACAACTCCTCACCTGCCCAGTTATGAAGCGTCTGAGGGTGTGGTGGTGGGTGAGAAACAGTGATCGGAGTTTTAAAAAAAAAAGGAAAATCAAATCAAGTTTAAAGAAACCAGAGAGAAAACTGAGATGGAGGAAAGGTGGGACCGCGGCGCCCCGGACTACCCCGCCTTCCTACCTTTCGGACGTCGGAGCTCTTGGGTTCGGTGGTCCACGTGATGATGCGTGACACGGCGAGACGCGTCTCACTGGAGTTGACAAAGTCAGCCGGGTCCATCTGGCGAGCCAGCGCCTCGATGTAGCGCAGAATGGCCACCTTCACCTTCAGGTTGGGCGTCTGCGTCTGATCCACGATGAAACGCATCAGGATGTTGAACTGCTGCTCATACGGGAAGGACTCTCTGCAGAGAAGTGGGAGAAAAAATCCCATATTAGAGAGGAAGACAGACCAAACAAAAGGTAGCTGCTTTCATAGCAGCGTTTATTTTAGCCCCGCCCATCTCCAGTGTCCCCTCAAAACCTGGTGACGTCCAGCGCCTTCTGGACTTTGGCCTGGACGGAGCCCAGCAGGTCGGCCCCCATCTTCTTCAGCAGCTGTGTGAGCAGGACAAAGAGCCAGTCCTGCAGGTCCTCCCTGTGCAGCACGATGAAGTCCACCAGCGTCTCCAGGAACATGCTGAACACCTGAGAGGACAAAGAAGCGCCGTCATTCGCGTTCCGCGCGACCGAGCGGCTGGCGGCGGTGAGTAAACACTTACTCTCTGATGTGAGTCCACAGCGAACAGGCCAGCATGCAACGGGAAAAACACACGGTTAGTCTGTGACGCAGTTAGTTCTGGTGGTCGAGTTAGAATGTTTGTGTGAGTAGAACCGGCAGGTTTCAATTCTAATCAAAGGGATTTTAAAAAGAAAAGTCCTCGATATACATGTTTTCAACATGGACATTCTGTCCACACAAGGTTACTGTCTCTCTCTCTCTCTCTCACACACACACACACAACTGTGAAGGATTTCCAGGACAGCCAGGAACAGGGGGAAGTCTCACCTTGCTGTGAGGATCTGCAAACATCCTGGTGAAGATCTCACAGAGTCTCTTCAGCTCCACACGACTGTCAGACAGAACACTAACGTCACACAACTGGGAAAAAAGGGCTGTTTGTTCCCTTTTTCCGTCCTATCCACCTGAGCATCCTCTGGCTCTTGAACAGGTTCTGCAGTCCCAGCAGCCCCTCCTTCCTCTCGGACCAGTTGGCGCTGGCGCAGTGGTTCAGAACTTCGGCGACGTCCTCCGTCTGCCGCATGTAGTGCGGTGCCGCGCCGCCGTTGCGTGAGCTGTACGAGCGCTCGGAGCAGGCGCTGGAGGCGTCGCTGTTGGCGTCGTCGTCCGAGTACAAGCCCGGGGACTCAAAACGCCGCCTCACTGGCCTCCGCTGAGCGAGAGAAAAGAGGTTTGTCTTTTTCTGTGAACGTGTCCCCGAACAACCCGTCATGCAGCTGCCTAATCATGCGTGTTTGTGAGGTTATTTCACGCTCACTCAGGTCGCGTTGGGTTAAATAAGAAAAGGATGAAAAAAAAAGAAAAAAAAGCCGACGTAAGCCAACCAGATCAAGCTGCTTCTACTGTTTATGTTTCACTCTCATGCAGAAACAGATGAGATGTCTTTGTACCTTACTCCTCGAGTCTCCTAAGAGCTGAAATATACAAATTTAACAAAGACATTAGAAGTTTCTGCATGCATATTTTTATGTCACATCTGTTGATGTTCTGTCATTTGTCCACATATAGACTCTGACAGCCTCTCAGCATCTCTGCCCTCACCAGAGCGTCGGCCACGGCGGCCTCCACCTCTGTGCCGGTGTTCAGGATCCGCATGGCGTTGACGGACGCGGAGATCCGAGCCTGATGAGACAGCCGGTCTGGGATAAAGAGAGTGAACTTTAGTTGACAGCAAGCGTGTGTTACCATCATTCAGGCGTGACCATGCAGTTTCGCCACAGGACAAATCACTCTTCGCTTCCGTCTTTTGGTAAATGTCATTTGGCTGCGGTCGGATTCAGAGGCGCGAGGAGTGTCTGAGTCCCGTTTTATCAGCATTTCATTTCCCGACCCAAAACTGAGCGATGAGCAAAACAAAAGGAAACACAGCCGAAACAGTGGCGAGGGGAGAATGCAGAAATGGAAACCACCAACAGAAAAAAAGCTGTCGCAAACGATCGAAATGAGCGTTGAATAATCCTTAAAAAAACATAAAAAACAGGCGGAAACACTGAATCTGTCCCCTGAGGAGACCGCGCGGGTCACCTGAGTAGCAGTCTGCAGAGGACAGGGCGCTGGTGGAGCGGGAGTGTCGGCGGGTGGCTAAAGTTAGAGCGGACAACAAGACCGTGGTTACACACACCATGGCAGCTCTGATTTTAGGTCCTTACACACACTCAACGAGAAAAAGGGAGAATCAGAACACACATCTGGACAGATGCACGTGCACAGAAAGGAAGAGGAGGAGGAGAAAGGCGTGCTCTTCCGATTTCTGATCCTGGAAAAGACTGTATTCCTTCAATTTGGCTTTTAAGTATTAAAGATTCAGAAATTTAAATCATTACTAATGGGGGGGGTCAGCGGTCTCATACTCACCCAGGGGGGAGAAACCCCTGGCAGGGCTGGTGTCACGGCTGCTCTCGCGACTGGTTTCGCGGCTGCAGCCCTGACTCATGCTGGGCCGGGGGATTCGACTGCGGGCTGGAGGAGCGTGGCAACAGACAAAGGACAGACAGATGACAGACAGACAGACGGACGGACGGACAGACAGACAGACAGACAGACAGACAGACAGACAGACAGACAGACAGACAGAGAGCAGGGCAGGGGAGAGTTTAGCTCTTAGCACATGTAACACTCAGAGAGCTGCAGTTAGTCACAGAGAAGATGGCAGAAATAGATTCAAGCAGGCGGTGTTAGGGTGGAGGAAACTGTTTGTTTCATTATCAGTGTGTTTATTTAAATAGTGCTCTTTAATTGAAATGGTTGGGATTTTCCACACCTAGAATCCCAAAATCCTCTTACACTGTTAAAGCTGAAAAAAAAAATTGCTCAAAATTTCCCATATTGCTTTTCACTCTGAGTCAAGGGGCTTTCGGCCCCCTCATCGGTCTGTATCAGCAAAGGTCCAGAGGAGCAGCAGCTGGTCCAGCCGGTGCAGAAGCCTCACCTGCTCCTGATCTGCTGGGGCTGGTCTCACGGCTGCAGCCCTGGCTGCGGTGCCCCCGCGCTAAGCTCTTGTCCGTCAGGCCGGGTGCGGCGCTGTTAGCGGCGCTGCTGCCCATGGTCGGCCTGGGGATCCTCCCATAGGTGGCGGTCAGAAGTCTTCCAGGAGACCCGGAACGACTGCCGGCTGAAACACAATCGGAGGCATTTTTGAGGACACGCCTTCAACGCTTTGACCATTTTTGAGCTTAATTGCAGTGAGACAAAATTCCACTTCAGATTTCAGCCCCAAAGGTAATTTCAATAGATCAGAGGAAGTTAGCTAAACTGACTCACGCTGAGACTGCGAGACCACCTTCCCTCGACTTCTTCCCCTGCTGTCAGTCACAGACGGACCATTCCCTGAGCTCGATCGCCTGGTTCTCACTCGACCTGGAGAGGACACACGTGCACACACATCCAGAAATAAGAGACATTTATCATCATTCGCCCAGAGTGAGACCAGTGCACGAGGGGTTGTGGTCATGCAGGACGAGTCAAAACTTGAATAAGAGAAAAAGGTGATAAACAGGGAGAGATGAAAGACAGACGAGTGAATAAACAGTCAGTTAACAACAAAACGTTCTTCTTTCTGCCACAAGATAAAGATCAGGGGGAAACGCTGATACCAGCTTCCTGTTGAGGGTATAAAACAAGTGTCATTTTAAGGGAAATAAGTTGTGAAATCAAACCAAAAAATAATTAATTTGGAACAAGGTCTGGCGCCACAGCTTACAAAGGAAAATAAAACATTTCATTTTGTTCCTCGGCTTCTTAGAGAGTAAATATTTCACTGTGCTTCACTTATGAGATTAAGCAAGACAATATTGACAATAAACCAGAAATGTTACATCATGCTTTCATGTACGGAAGATAATTAGAGCCACAAAAATGACTAAAAATAAACAAGTTAAAAAGCGTCAGAGTTCTGACCAAAGCAAATCCCAGTTTTGACATTATTTTGCAAATTTTTCACTTCTGTATCAAGAGTTGAGTGGTTTTTAAATAAAGAGAAAAGGTTCTAAATTAAAACTATCACATTTTTCTAAGATAAAAAAAAGCAGAAAATATTGTTACCAAAGGAACAAACATAGGAAAAGTGGGAATCCAGAAATATGTTGGAATGTAAAACTTGTATCACAAAATTTTGATTTCCCCTCCGCGAGAATTAAATTTAAAGAATAAAATAAAATTCTGGGTGAAAAAAAATAATCTAAATTTCAGGAGAAAATTAATTGAAGGTGATGTGTCCCTAATGGTCTTCCGTACAGACGGTCCATGCACTGTTCCAGCACAGATGAGCACCGTTACAGTAGTGATGGAGAGAACAGACACACAGAGGAGGACAAAGAGGAGGAGGAGGAGGCATCATTCCTCTCCCCACAGTGGTGAAGACACGCAGCTTACCGTCCACATTTACAGAGCACGGGCCGTCTGACGGAAGCGAGCCCAGGAGAAACACAACAAGGTTAAGATTTACACAAGCCAGAGCCGGTGGGGGAGGGGTTAGTGTCACGCAATCAGACATATGAGGACAACCACAAAATGAAATAATCCAGGTTTTTCTACACAAGTTATAAGACCTGCTGGACTCCTGTGACTTCATAAAGAAAGATGAAAGAACTCTTAAACCCTGGCGCTCTTCCTTACCCAGCGAAGCGTAGGAACCGGGGGGGAGCGCGGAGGCCGAGCTGAAGGGCGACGCCGCCGACGGCACCGAGGGCGCGGCAGGCATCCTGGTACGGGCGGAGGCAGTGGCCGCCGCGTTGACGTCCACATCGCTACGGGAACGCTGGAGGGAGCTGGTGGCTGGGGCTGCAGCCGGGGTCCGGGTGGGAGGGCCTTTGGCTGGAGGGGGGAAGAAGCCTGTCTTAACTCTCTACTCTAATGTTTTCTCCTTATTCTTCCAAGTGGATGGGTTCTTACTTCTTGACGTCGCGCTTCCGAAGGTGTTTTTCACTGGCAGAGGTCGACTGTGGAGGCAGAAACAATCATAACAATGATAGTTTGGTCACAGTTATAAAGAAGTAACTGTTTGTGGTAAAAGGATCAGTCTTGTAGGAGAAATAATCCCTCAGCGTCTCACTTCAGGCTCTCCTGAGAGGATGAAGAGGAGCGGTCGGATGCGGGCAGTGACATCATACTGTCTCCGCTCCTCAGGTGAGTCTGCAAGGCTTTCTGATAGGACGACTCCAGCCCCTGGAAGAGCTGATCCGCCTCCCGACGGAAGTGGCCGTGGAAGCTCCAGTAACACCTACCGAAGGAGAAATAATCAGCATGAAGAGTACAAACGGGGCAGAGTTATCACCTGTGTGTGAGGCCAGAGGAACAGGACTCACTTCCTGGCAACAGAGCGAGCCTCTGCGTCTGCATCGTGGATGCCTTTCTTTATGGTCTCCATCAGGACGGTCCCATGCCTGGAGGTTGGAGATTGATGGCAGAAACAATCGAACGTGAGGAAAATCTTCAACTGCTTTCACCCTCGTGTGTGTCTGAGAGTTGGTGGACGTATTGGTGAAAGACGCCGCTCAGGACGTTTATGGCTGTGGCCAAATACAGGGTGAGACCTACTGGATTCATGTGTGGAAGAGGAAGAGTCAGTGCTGAAAAACTGGCTGACTGTTGCTGTCAAAGCTGCCTTTTTAAATAAAGTTGAGGGTGATTGTATTAATGGGCCAGACTGTGTGGCTGATCGATGACAACCAGAGAGCTCCCTCGGTACAGGGGAGTGGGCTCTGGTTTCTCTCTGCTGGCGGCAGGAAACAGCCAGGCGGGAACACACTGAGGCTTATGGAGGCAGACACAGAAACCCCCCGGCATTGCCATGGAAACTGCCAGGCTAGCCCTGACCTGGGTCAGTATCACATTACTGAGTGTACTAGAATATTGTTGCCATGAGTGTTGTGAAAGCCTGAATAGTGAAAGCTCAGTTTTTGTTCATGTCGGCATGGACTCACCTCTCCAGAGAGCTGGTCTGCCACTCCTGCAGCAGCAGATCCAGGAACTCATAACAGCGCCTGCAGGGGAGAAGCAAACACACAAAATGACAACCG
The DNA here is from genome assembly GCF_003711565.1 of Takifugu flavidus. NCBI lineage: Eukaryota > Metazoa > Chordata > Actinopteri > Tetraodontiformes > Tetraodontidae > Takifugu > Takifugu flavidus. The sequence goes on from NC_079522.1 coordinate 11,213,605, forward strand.
TTTCAAAGAATTAATTTAAAAAATATGAATAGATTAATTCAGCATGAAATCCTCAAATCTTTTAAAAAAGCGTTGCAATCACCGTCGCACAGCCACGGATTTGGAGGTACAATTGCTGGTGATGATGGGGATGAGACGCGGGTAGTGTGTGTGCTGGAAAAAAGAGAAAAGGGTTTTAAATCTAAAGAAGCTCTTTTTTTAGTTACAATCTATCAGTTTGACTCGTACTCTGAGGATGAGGCGGATGGCAGCCATCCCGGAGGTGGCCATGATTTTGGCACTGTTGGGGACCAGGTTGAGCAGGATGGGCATGGTGGCCTCAGCAGCATGGTCGAAGCGGCCGCCGAGCACCGATGACAGGTGTCTGAGACAGAGCAGAGAGACGTCAGCGTGAGTCCCAACCTCCTTTCGGGGACAGAATTTCTGAGGCTGGCGTCTCACCCCAGAGTGATGCAGGCCTCCCTGACCACCTGAGAGCGCAGGTCCTTGGCGGAGAGTTTGAACGCCGCTTCCATGAGCCGCAGCTGCTGCGGGAACCCGTCGAACTCTGCGGCGCCAGCTAGGAGGAGTGATCGCACCTTCTTCAGCTGGAAAACAGGAAGAAGGTTTAGCACACACATTCCTCCAGAGCGACTCTTGTGACAGGGAGGTCAGGTCCACTCACAGCTGCCACTCTGAGCTCCCAGTCCCGCTTATCGTCAGACAAGACGTCTCGGATCTTCGTCATGGCCTCCTCCATCTCCCTGTTGGAGTAGAGCTGTCGGAAAAAAGAAATGAAAGATGAGATGAGGAGCCGAAAGTCAACACATGTCCTGGAGTCAAGAAGGCGTCCAACCTGTACAGTGGGAACATCCTCAAAGGCCTGGATGAAGTCCTCCACGTCCACAGCTCCAGCGCCAGAGCCTTCCCTCCCTGCACACACCAGACATTTCATTCAAAACAATCGGGAGATGATCACGTTGACGCGTTTCGCATTGTTTCCCCATCGTATACAGAAACATGCGCTGTAAACATGAGTCATGTGACTGTCGTCTCAGACCTGCAGACTTGCTGCCGGAGGCGGAGGACGGACGTCGAAATGAGCCCATGCTCACTGCCTTCCTCCCTGACAGTGAGGCTCCTTTGGATGAGGATGAGGAGCGTCCCCCGTCCACAGAGTCATCGTCCTCGAAGTTTTTGTCTGGTGGAGAGAAAGGTCAGGGGTCACGTGTCTGAACAAAAATGTCAGCGTTCTGTACTCTAGTAACGCAGAGGAGTTGTCAACGATGACATTTCTGCATTTTAACTTTCAGCTGACACAACATAACCCACATTCCTGCATCGGCGACATAACGAGCTAATGATGGCGAGGAGAGACAAGGGCCCGGCTTCGAACCAAACAATCGCTCCTGTGTTCCCAGTACGAAGCCAAGAACAAAACACACATTTTGGGGACAGTTCAGTACTCCAGGAGCACAATAATTGGTTCTGTGGGCACGCACAATCCTTCACTCTGCACATGTAAGGATGCTGCAATCAATGGTGGCCCATCTCTTCATGTTCCCAACAACCAGAGGCCTCGTTTGTTCCCTGGGGACGCCACAAAGTGCACAGCCAGCAATCAATCCCCTTTCATTACATATAGTCCCCAGTGACACACAGAAACGAACGCACACACGCACACACTCACACGAACACACGTGCACACAGCAGGGCAGTCAGCCAACACCATCATCACGGACGTCAGGTTGCAGTTTGTCATCCCGTCGTGATGCAACAAGGTTCACAATCAGCAAAGTGGAGGGAAAAGACTCAGTGTGTCTGTAAACAACACACCGGGGAATACCTCCCAATTAACCTGGAGCCCCAGCAGAACTGGAGCAAGAGAACTTCATTTTAATATTCTCCTGAGGAGCTGGGCACACGCACGCAAACACGATATCAGACTACTGCTCGGACACAACACAGCTGGTTTATTTCAAATGAGCTCTGCTCACTTCTGCTGCCTACACTTTTTCTCATTCCTCAATATTCAAGTTGCGGTAGCAAGGAGCCGTAAAAGCTGAGCGAGTCGTTCGTGTCGCTTGACTTAAAACATCAAGTGTGATGAGAAGACTGGGATGTCATGAAGAATGAATTAAAATTCTCTTCCACCCCTCGTGTTGCACACTGGAAGCAGAGCAGGTCAGCCTCTGCTGACTAGCATGCAAAGCTCAGCGGCTAACAATAAAAACAACATGTAGAGGCTGAAGCTGAGGAATGCAGTTCAGTTCAGCACAGCACAGCACAGAACAGCCCAAGACTGTAAACTGCCTGAGCGCTCAGTCAGCCGCAACAGCAGTGTGACATCACGACAAGACAGTTTGTCAACAACAACAACAACAACAACGAAGCAAACTCAGGCATTAAAAAAAGGCCACATGAGAACAGGAGGCACGGCCGAGCGATCGGTAACAAATTGACGGTGAAAATGAGGAAAACTACGAACTTTACCCAAAGCACCGTGTCACAGAGGCGTAACAGCATAAATAAATGTTACCTGTCGCTGAAGCAAACCCTGAAAGGCAACCCCAAAATCCAGAGGGTGAAAAGTCTGTGATGAGCAAAGTTCGCAGAGACCAAGTTTCTGAACTGACGCCGCCGCGGCCACAAACACTTTCATTCTAATTCATTGTTTAACAGCACGAGACAGCTTTCCTCCTGTTCTGAAATGGAATGCTGGTCAATAATGTCACAAAACATACCAAAAATCCTTTGTACACATGCTTCAAAAATACATGAGGAGATCACACTCTCAGCACGGGGGTTTGATTCCGGGCCCTGCTGCCTGGGCAGAGGAGCAGCCAGGAGAACATCCAGCTGTGGTGAAACCGGAGACGCCGCACGCTAATTCCTCCTGGATTTACATCCGGCGACAAACCAGGCGTTCCCCTCCTCCCCATTCAACTCTTTCTTTCAGTCATTCTCTCTCTCTCTCTCTGTTCTAACCATCCTTGCGTCCAGAAGCTTACAGGAGCAGATCCGCCTGCAGACCAGTTTCCTCAGCATGTCGGCGGTTCTCTGGTTCTTCGTGCTTCTCACATCATTTCCTCCAGCTTAGGAGACCAAAGAGGAAAGAGGAAATACTGGCCCCGCCCTCTCTCCACTCCCAGGCAGCATGTGCTCCAACACGATCTTCTTCTTCGTCCTGTCGTTGAAACGCCGGCAGGGCCAGGATGGTGGAAGACTAACAGAGGCGATGAGGAGAGGTGCTGGAGGAGAGGAGGAAGAGGAGGGGGGACCAATGAGAAGAGAGGGGAGGGGCCAGGATCCGGTGGGTGGGGTCACAGATGCAGGAGGGCTTTTGTGTCATCGTGACTCAGGAGAGGGGGAGGAGGAGGAAGGATGGAGTGACACTTCTCTGGAGGAGACGGCGGCAGCGTCAGCCTCCGCCCGAGTTCAACCCTCTGCCTGCAGCCGCTCCAGTGGTTTTATCACTGCAAGGTCACAGTTGCTGCACAGAATATTCTAACGCAGCGTTACCCCCACGGAGGCAGCGCTAATAGATCACTGAGGTGCTGAGGACGGAGAGGGCCATCTTTCATCATTAGACTTTCATTTTATAATGCAAATTCATGCTAAAAATAGAGGCGGGAATCCCCAGGCTGTAAATAACGAACTATATTGTCAATATTAGCGCAATGCTTTACTTTAAATGGCATTTTTATTTCACTTTTTCCCATTTATTACAAATCACAATCATGTGATGTAATAAGGTGGTAATAAAACTGTTAAACGCCACTTCATTCTTGCGACCACTGTTACAAACTGTCACTCCAGCAAAAACAAAAGCTGCGACAGCTGTTGGATGGCTCGTCCTGTCTGTTGGATCACCCCACACTTCAGTTATAAACTGCAGTTCTGGCAGAAAAGACAAAGAGGGTCTCACAGTTCGTCTGCTTCATTTGACTTTTAAATGCAGCCCGCTGAGCAGCAGCGGCAGTGGTGGCTTTTCCGTCCAGAGACGATGGCAGCCGCTTCTTGTGCTTCCTTCAAAGGCGATGCAGTAAATCCCCCCGTCGTCTGTCGACTGATTTGATCATTTGCCACTATGACAGATGGAGATTCTGCTGAGACACCATTGGACAGAAACCCTCCTTTCACAGGACGGCGCTGTCAGTCTTCTCGTCCTCGCCTTCCGCCCGCTCTTCCTTCCTGTGTGTGAATCATATCTGATCTTTGGTTCAGGGAGGTCAAAAGGAATCTGTTTCGAACCGTTGAGGTTGACACTCACAAAGCCGTCAGACTAAAAACCTTCTTAAGTTTCTGCACAATCCGATACTTGTTGTGACCGAATGTGGCCCTCGTTGAAGCGCCAGCTAAAAGATTTCCTCCTGGCAGCTCCTCAAAGCATTTGAGTGCCCCGAGCCTGATGGGGTCTGATGGCTGATCCCACCGATGCAAATTAAACAAATGATGAGGTGGAGTGTCACCGCTGAGGAAGCAGCCGCTCCAAGTTGGCCCTTTAACAGCAGCGTGTTTGAGCCATTTCTCACCTTTGACCTGACCATCAACACAGATTCTCATTGGTTCACACGGCCGAGGGATTAACGCTGCTTTCACCTTTCACTTCTGCTGTTTCTGTTTCTGAACTTGTTTGATTCTCTGCCTTGTTTAGGTTCTGTTACTGTTTGGACTCAAACTTTTCTGGTTCCTGTGTTTTCACTCTTGCGCGTCACCATTTTGGTTCCGTTAGAGGATCAACCGTTGTTTCTCTCACACAATACTCCACCAGCCGGGGTCGAGGTTGCCGTCAGACTGATCTGAGGTTTGTTTTTAATTGTATCCAGCTCTGCAGGGATCCAGCCTGGACTGTGTTCATTATTCAGGAGGTTTCCAACAGCCCCAGTCCTGCTGGCAGCTCCTGGCCCGCTCTCTCATCGCCCCCCCTGGCAGGGGGTTGTTTCCAGGTTTACCCAAACCCACAGAGCTGATTCAGAGGCTCGGACAAAAACAGCACAGAACCAGCAGAGAACAACATGTGACTGCATAGTGCACTAAAAATGATAAATGACATACAAACCACAGCGTATGAACCGGAGATCAGACGACCAAATTAACATTTTAAAGAGGATTACACGCATCGCCGAGCTTCAGTCACTTGTTGCATGTTTCTCTCCAGTTATGATCCTGACGCAACAATCCGACGGTCCAGAACACGCAGAACAAAACCGGGATTTTAAAGTCTAAACACTCAGTCCTGACGTTTACCTGCAGGGCCCCCGGTGACTCGCTCCCCGGTGGATTAGCTGGAGAAAAACGGTGGCGCCTGACAGCGACACAGAGCCGATGCACCTCCTCCTCCCTTGGACGCGGTCTTGTGACTGCAGGGACGACAGCTGACACCACTCCTACCAAAAGGAGGCTGGAGCTGCCTGGGTCTGTTTCTCATCACGTTTTGCCTTAAAGCCTGTTAGCAGCCCTTCCTGCTCCTCAGCGTTTCTAACATTTCATGGTTTTTCCAGGTCGGATCCCCGTCGCCCTCTCAGGTGACATTTACGATGTTACATCCACAGTATTTTTGAGACGCATTCAAAAGCTCCTTTTTGATCGCACATGTTTTGTTTTTTTGTGATTCACTGAAAACTTCCTGTGGCTGCTTCAGCCAGAAAACCAACATTGTGTGTTTAAAGTCTTTCCAGGATTTTACTTCCTGGTTTGTGGTGTTAATAAAAAAAGAAAAGCTGAAGTCCTTAATCCATCCTCACAAAGAAAGTAGCTCAGGGAACTTTCTCACTATAATGCAAGAGAAAAGTTTGTTCCAGCTGAAACATAAATATCAGACCAATCTGACTCAGCACATGTCACACACACTTATGTTTATGGAAATAAAACATCACTTTTCCCACTGAAATCTTAAAAATCACAAGTAATTCTAGTTATTTATGACTCGGTTATGTTGAGAGAGTTAAAAGTGAATCATTTAAGAAGAAGAAATCATTTACTTTCAGGTGGTCAGAGATAGTTTATGTGGTGAAAGATGGACCACTCTGTGTACTTTTGCTGTCTCAAAACTTTGTCTGATCTGATTTCTGATCATTTCATTTCCCTCATAACTTTAGGGGGATTCATTCCCTATAAAAACATTCTGCCACATATAATTCTCAGCACCAATAAAAAAAAACAGCCAAAAAAACACCCCCAAAAGTGGCATAAATTAATGCTGCAAATTCCAGAAAGTATGACTTGTGCACAGAGAGATCTGAACGGGACACTTGTGCAGAGCTGGAGATTTGGAAACGAAAACTGGAAAAACTATGCAGATAGTGTGCACTTTTCAGTGTCACATGTTGATGCTTGCATGCCCCACCAAAAGCAAACCATGTTGCCATGAGAACCACACCCAAACCAAACCAAGCTTTGGCAAAAGAAAAACAAACACGGAGATGACTGGAAAGGTGATCCTACCTGACATGGGAGACAGCACCATGTTCCCTGACCTCTGGACTTCGTCAAACTTGCTAAAGATGACGTTCAGCCTGGACAGAGAGAAGATTCAAGGCAAAACAAATGTCTCCTCAGTTCTGCCATCCAAAAATACACAAGCATGTGCTCATGTTTTTTTTTTTCCTGGAATAAATCACAAATTGTACAACCGAAAAGCAGCTTTCTCCACCTATTTATCACCGCTTGAGTAAATCTGTGTAAAACCTGCTTTATTGATAAAGTTTGTCACTTTTTCCAATAAAAATACATTTATTGCGACCTATATCACTCATTTTAAAGACACCAAATGTGCATTTAAACTTTAACAAAGGACAGATTGAATGACAATTATTAGCCAGATGTTCCAATTCAACACAGATGACAACTGAATAAAACACTCCACCCTAAATTAGAAATAAAAAGTCTTCCTGTCTCAAGGCTTATATAGTCTGTTTTAAAATGTTAGTATTAAACATTAAGAATGGCTGTGCCACTGAGGCTAAAGCCAAGAAACATGAGGTTTATTAAATAACCACGTCACACACCGAGACTGAGGGAGACCCTTCTTTCCAAGATCCATCCGCACTCGCTCTCCAACGTGACGGTAGATCTCCACCAGGCAGTTCATCGCTCCATCCCGCACCTGAGGGGCAAAATCAATAACTTCATAAAAATGCCACAAAAAACTTTTTCCAACAATTATTAAAATACAGGCAACTTTCATGCGACTGCTTTTTTCCCCCACTTTTGACAGTTTCAACCCATCTGGTCAAACTTGAAAAGAACAATTAAATATGAGAGAATGTTTTTTTAAGTAAAAAATTCTCTCCATTTATTTGCAGTAATGTTACTCCTCTGTGTGCTTGGCTGATGGACAGGACGTTGATGGGCGGGGCTTCCTGTCCTGAACAGGAAGTCTGTTTCTGGTGATGACGGACTTTTGCAGACTCATCAGGACACAACGCAACAGCAGAAACAGAAGAGGGAAAGGGGAAGAAGAGGAAGGGACCCGACGGCTGTGAGGTCACGATTAAATGGCTCTGTTAACAGCTGATGGTTTATTTACAGACGGAATGAAGAAGAGAATTTTTTTTTTTTTAAAAGGGAATTGCAGCTGGACTGTGGTTGTGATGTTTGTATTTGTCCACCAGGGGTAAGAAAAACGCCGATACCATGTCGTACCTGACTTGTGGGGTCCCCGAGCAGGTGACAGATGTGAGGGACGATTTTACTGAGCGTCAGACTCTGAGATCCAAACCTGTTAACAGCAAAAAAAAAACAAAAAAACATATTCAATATGGACATATAGCACAGATACCCAATCAGCAGATGGATAATGTGACGCTTACACGTTTAAAGTTGAAATAAGACAGAGGCAGAGACCCTCTCTGGTCCTGTTGTTCTTGTGTTTGAAGCCCCCCATCATACGCTCCCACACAAACTGGAATGAACAAATGCATGAATTTAATGTAAACGTGAAAAGAAATTACTGACAGCAAAATAGAACAGAGGAGACGGCTGATCACCTGTGGGTTGGCAGCCTGGTCCATGATCTTCAGGAGGAGGGCCTGGTCCTGGTCCCGAACTTGGTCCTTTGCGTCCCCCAGCCGGTCCATGAGGCTCGGCAGAACTGAGAGACAAGAGCATTAAAAGGAATTAGTCGTGTCAAACATTTAAAAAGATTTCTGTAAATATCTTAATTTTTGGTTGTTTGTACTTTAAAATCAGTGCCTCACCTGTTCCAACCTGTGTCCTGAATCTTTCCTGCAGCCGGCTGACCAGGGCTGACAGGATGTCCATCCCCAACAAAACCACCTGAGAGGGGGTAAAAATAATATTAAAATTTAAAATTAAAAAAAAAAATTACTTATAAAAAACACACACAAAATAACAGAAATCCTCGTAAGAAAAGTTTCAGTTCAGCTGCAGCGAACGCTCGGCCCCATAGAAGCGGATTTGGCTCTGCCCTGCAAAGCATTCTGGGTAATGGCTCCGACAGAGGCGTCCTGCCTTATAAATCAGCAAACAAGAACGTTTTTTTTTTTTTTTAATCTTCTGGTGTTGACGCTAAACTTTGACCGTCAACTCTTTCATTCCGCAGGATCACCTCCGCGACTTCAGACACAAACCACGAGCCAAGATTCTGTCCCCAGTTCGCTAGCTGCTTCCGGGATGCGGCTCGCTAGCTTTCCTTGTCATGGGGTGGTTGGGAAACTCAATGAACGTGTAGTGAGAGCTTCCCTGCTAACACCATAATCGACACACACGCGCCACCCGGACCTTGAGTCCGGACCACGGCGCAATTTTTGGAACCTCTTTCACAGTAAAGGGAGAAAAACGCCCGTAAACAGGACCGAAGCCGCTCTGACGCCATCAAGTGGCGACGGGCGGAATTACGTCACACTCTGACTGGATGTCACATTATTCCGTTTGAGGGCTAAAGCGATTAAAAAAAGACAAGGAAGCTGCAAAAACAGCTCACAGCTATTACATACTTAATTTCTCTACACATCATTAATACCAGTGCATTGTAATTACATTATGTTTCCCCACTTCCTGTTAAAAAAATACATTTTTGGGTTGGTTTACACCAAAGTGGAATTTTTTTGAAAATGAATGGTCTCTGGGCTGATGGCACGTTTATTACAATGGGAAAAATCTGATTCACAAAATAAGTGCAAGAATGCCGCTGGGCGGCATCGTGATTATTCCACGAGGTTCTGAATTCAATTTCCCTACGGGGATGAATAAAGTACATCTTGAAGAGAGGCAGAATTTAATGATTCTAAGAGGGGTTTTTTTTTTTTTTTTTTAGAGAGAAAATGAGAACTGTGACACGAAGCAAGCGAGCTCTGCAGAACGAAAGCATCGGAAATAAACCACGCACACGCGCGCGCACACACAAACACACATTCACGTTCAGATCAGACAGTCTCATCAGGAAGGAGGAGAAAGTGGGCCAGCTGTGCCACGTTCACGTGGGACCCTCGTCCTCGATACCAGAAACCAGACCAGAGGATGTGGCGTTTCCAGGACAGCCGTGTGACAGCGTGTCCTGACTGCTGTCCAGCCACTGTACAATGAGACACCAAAAACACACATCTGACGTTTTATTGGGATGGATTCCCACCCAATGAGATCGATACTTCGGTGGGCAGCTGTGAACCGATTTAAAGCGCGGTATGAGGGATATCGTGTAAAACCAGCTGTATCGGTGACGCCTATGAGGGTGTATTTATAATGTTGTGTTCTCCAGCAGATGCGAGGGCAAACAGCTGCAACACAACAGCTGAGGCCAACACGACGGCTTCAATAACAGCTCTTCAGCGAAGTTGGACGGGCGGAATCGAGTTTAAACTTCACCTTGAAATTGCTGGAGTTGACCCAGGAACTGGCCACAGCCTCCACCATCCTGTCCATCATGGACTGGTCCTGCTCCAGGTCAGGGGACTTCTCCCCGTCCAGGATGAGCTCGATCACCTCCTGTCCCACCTGCAGCCTCCTCCCAACGTCCTTGTGCGTCACGTGATCCAGCAAATACTCCATGGCCACCACGTCCTCATCCATGGCTGCGACTGCTGGGGCAAATCAAGGCAAAGTGCCCGGCCCTTCTCCTCACGTGTGATCCACAAAAGCGCTTCCAATATCCTGGACCTTTTGAGGGATTCCCAGGCCTGCTTTTAAGCCAGCTCTTAGCTTTAAGAGGCTGAAAATGTTGGTGATAATACCGAAAGTAGCAGCATAATATCAGTGGGAGGCAGTGGGAGGTTGCTCTCTACATCACACCTCATTATCCTGCAGTTATAACAGAAAAACACACAATCAGACGAACTTTAGAAAGTAGCACACTTGAAAGGAGAGTTGTGTTATTACATGTATTACACGAGAAGTGCAGCACGCCACTTTAAGGAATTAAAGATGCTAAAATCGTCCTGAAGTCTAGGTGACGAGCCATTAAGTGACTTAAACAGCAGGCGAGCATTAGCTAAATGTCAAAACTGTTTATGTAGGTGTCAGCTTCGCATGCTAACACACTAGCTCGTTCCTAGCAAGCCATTATTCAGAATGCAGTTAAGCTAGTGTTAGCCCAGCATGCTAAAAAGGTGCGTTTAAGTTATATTATCGGAGCCACGAATGAGAAACGTAAACGCCAACGCTTCTCGCAAGATTATAACGGGCTAATATGATAGTAATCGCGAGACCGGTTGGATCCTCTCACCGGATGGAATGAATCGTTCCCGGGGAAAAAAAACCCTCACAAGTAGCGTAGCTGCCTACGGTCACAAAGTACCAATACTTCTCCCTACAGCGCAGTGATATTAGGCTGGCGTTGCAACGATTCAAATGTCAAGGGTCTTACCATGAAGGCGATTTAACGTCTAGAAACTCTTTCTGTCTTTTCGCAAGTCATCCATTGCCAATAATCGACAAAAATAAGGATACTCGCGTGGATAAATCACGACATGTCCTACAGCGGATTCCGTAGAAGCTGCGGTGACGAGATGACGCGAAAGCAGCGAAACGACGCCACCTGTCGGCAGAGTGCCGAGCAGCAGCGGAACCGGGAGGGCTGGGTCCAGAAGAGCCCAGTGGGTGGACCCTCTGTCAGCTGCAGGTGGTCCTCTACAGAATCAAGCTGTCAGCCTCGAGAGGGCTCATTTTTATTTCTGGAACACGCCAGGTCCTTCCTGGCTCTGGGATGACAACAAAAATCATTCACTTCACAATCAACGGGAGGCTGGAGAAGGCAGAGTTTGGATCCAGCTGCTCCGCCGCAGAAGTGAAAGGTATGACAAGAGGACCTGGAGCTTGGGTTTATAAGATCGAGCTGTAGACGAAGCCTGGAGAGGTAATGTTTGTGTAACAGTGTAGCAGACAAAGCCCGGGATCCTTCTGTGATCCATCCCACCGCGTTCTTTGAGCTCCTTGTGGCTTTGGCAGGTCCTTGAGCAAATCATGTGACCATCTGGCTTCACGTGTGACGGTCAAAAACAGGAAGCAGACGTAACCTTGGATGAATGAAAGGACTTGACGTCGGGCCACATTCCGTATTTGTGTGACAGATCTGTTCAGGGCCGCAGCAGAGGTGGGGCCTCACCACATCCTGAAGATGTACAACATCACCGGCAACACGGTCAACATCTCCCCCCAGCTGGAGGCCAACAGCGTGGACTCGCACTACCGCCTGGAGGTGGTGACGTCAGACGTCAAGGGTGAGCGGAGTCATTTTTCCTTCGTGTCGGTGCGGTTCGTTAAGAACTGTGGTGGTTTTTTTCGTCCACGTCCAGGTGTGAGGATGCCACCGGAGCTGGACAACATGGAATCCAGGTGAGCGGAGCGATGAGAATCGCACTGAAGGTCCGTGTCAGTGAACCTCTCACCGCCGCTTTCTGCGTCCGTCTTTAGGCTGCATCACCTGGAGAGAAAAGTGCTGGAGGATGTGGGTAAACCCCCAGAGGTCGTCTGTGAGCTGAAGAGCGAAGTGGAGTCTTTCAGGAGGAAGCTGGAGGTTGATGTCTCTGTTGAGCTGCGACGCTTCGGTCTCATTTAGCGCAGACGTTCGCGTCATCAAAGCAATCAAAGCACATTTTCTAAGTCATAGTTGAGTGCGAAAAAGTCAAGAGCGCTTCGTCACGGTAGAACAGAAACCACCGAACCCTTGTTGCTGTGGGTCCGTCGTCACGCTTTCCCGAAATGTCATTTCTTTGCGTTGTGTAACTGCCCGCCAGAGTATGGAGCACCTGAGCTGGATGGGGCTTTTCAAAGAAGACGGCGACCTCCTGCTCTCCAAGCTGTCCCCGAAGAGCAAAACGGCTCAGCTGAGCGTGGAGGAGAAGCACCAGCAGGTCCGCAAGAAGTTCCTCAACATGAGGTGACAGTAGATGGAAAAAAAAAAAAAAAAGCCGATAAAGTTTGGCGTTACGCTTACGTCTCCGCTCTGGTGCCGTAGCTCGCTGCAGGTGACCGAGGAAGTGAGAGAGCACTTGAAGACCCCGATTTTTGACAACTGGTGAGAGTGAAAGCAACCAAAACTGGTTTTATCTGTCAATGTTTCCCGTGGTGAATTTCCTCAGGGCTCTGGAGGGTCCACCCATTTTCCACCAGCGTTGTGATAACATGATGCTCTGGAACAGGCAGTGGGAGGAGGCGGAGATGCTGGTTCTCCTGCAGGTGATGTTCACCGACCTGGACTTCCTGACGGACCTGCACATTGAGCTGGACGTCCTGCAGAACTTCCTGTTTGAGGTCTACTGCCACTACAACAGCATCCCCTTCCACAACTTCAGGCACTGCTTCTGCGTCACTCAGATGGTACAAACGTCCGACCATCGTT